>NC_136067.1:1286433392-1287033392 GCF_964261635.1 Lissotriton helveticus
TAAATATCGTTTAACTTTGGTAATATGCCCCAACGTCTGTTAACGTTCGATTCGAAGGAAATCAGGAAGTGTTGAAAAACATTGTCTGCGCCATCTTGTCTTTTTTCAAATGCCACACTTTTGTCGTGCACGGCAGCCATTTTAGATGCCTTGACCAGACCCACTCTGTGCACGCTGTCGATCCTTAGCATGGCTCCCCACCCTCGCAAGCATCTCCCCCAGGCAGTGGTCACCCCCGCTCTCTGTCTTATGCATGGGTAATAAACCTCCCCCCATCTGCGCTGCTCTTCCCTGAGAATCACACCCTGTGCCCGCCCGACACCTCCCTTTCGCCCTATTCACTACCGCACCCTCTGACACTCCTTTTCCTCTGTGTCCGATTGTCCAGGCTGGTCCTAGGGTATCAGCTAGCCCTGCAGATGTAGTTTATGGCCACAGCTGTAAAGAATCACCCCTCTTCAAAGGAGTTATAGTAGATCAAGGCCCACACTCGATGAGATCCGTCACAGCAGAAGCGTTGCTATTATCTGAAAACCATCCTGTATTGTTATTGGGGAGGGGACCGAGCCTGAAGCGGAAGATTCCAGGGATGACTCTTTGTACATCAAAGTTTTTACAATTATGTGTCACATTAAAAATATATAGCACTCCGACAAAGTAGTAAGATTATAAAACTTTAATAATTTATAAATATATACAAGAAAACAAAAATAGTAATAACATATAAACATTTTTAGGGAAAAACAACGAAGTAGCGGTCGGCTGTGCGAATAGTCCCAACGCAGCACAACGTCCAGATTTCCGGCGTGGGGCGTCGCGGGGGGTGGGTCATCAGTAGCAAACTGTTGTGCGAATAGTTCCAAGGCAGCAGAACGCGCTGAAATCTAGATGACACTAAAGTGATGTCTAGTAAGTTGCCACCCAGCAAATAACGGCATGGGGCGTCGCGGGGGGTGGGTCATCAGTAGCAAACTGTTGCGCGAATAGTTCCAAGGCAGCAGAACGATGGCACCAAGGTGATGTCCAGTAAGTTGCCGCACTGGTTTTTGTATCCTACAATGCTGCTCCGAATAACGGCGCGGGGCGCCCCGGGGGAGGCGGTGAACGGGCCTCTCCAGGTGGAGTGTCATCTGTTGTAGTGGGGCGCCCCTTTACCGTTTCAGTTGCCATTCCGTCCGTTTTTGGTCCACTGTGTCAAAAGCCGCAATTCAGCTGAGTTGCGCCCACTCTTGCGGTGCAGCGATAGGCGGCTGTCACAGGACTCTCAAAATGGCGGCAGGCTGTTTCCTTTTTGGGCCTGGTCCACTGAAATGGCCCTGGGACACCTTGGAAATCGGACGCTTGTCTGCTAGGTCTTGGACCCCATTCTCGAAAGCGTCCCCTCCGCCTTGAGAATTCATCAAAAGTTTTGGGGGCTCCGACTCCTGCAGGCTTCTGGTGGGGAGCGGCTGCCATGATTGCTCGCGGAATGACCACGACTGAGCTACGAGATGGTGGTGCTCTCATGCTGACGCCAGCTTCAGTCTGAAACATCCAGAAACAAGGTGGGGCTTTCATCGTTTGGGAAAAAAAAAAGTTTTCATCCAATGAAAAGTGTTGTTTTTAGGTCACATGATCAAGCCTTCCATCATTAGGAAACCAAAAGTAAAATGAACCAATGAAAAGTTTTATAAACAAGTCACATGACCTGTTATGCGGCATAGGGTGTAAAATGCGGAGAAAATACGTTGGCACGTGAGGCGGCGTCAGTAGCGGACCGATGTGCGAATAGGCCGAAGGCAAAACAACGCGCCAAGATCCGGATGGCACCGAGGTGGTGTCCAGCAAGTTGCAGCACTGGTGTGGCCATCCTACAATGCTGAAAGTCGGCGTGGGGCGCCCCGTTGGCCTGTGAGTTTGCGTCAGTAGCGGACCGATGTGCGAATGGGGCCAAAGGCAGCGCAACAATATTTTCTGATTTGAAGACACCACAAGGCGCTGAGATGCCAAGATCCGGATGGCACCGAGGTGGTGTCTAGCAAGTTGTGGCACTGGTGTGGCCATCGTACAATGGTAAAAGTCGGCGTGGGGCGCCCTGTTTGCCTGTGAGATGGTGTCAGTAGCAGACTGATGTGTGAATGGGGCCAAAGGCAGCGCAACAATATTTTCTACAATATTTTCGGAGTAGAAGACACCACAAGGCGCTGAGATGCCAAGATCCGGATGGCACCGAGGTGATGTCTAAGTTGCGGACCGATGTGCGAATGGGGCCAAAGGTAGCGTAACAAGATTTTCTGTATGGAAGATACCACTAGGCGTTGAGATGCCAAGATTCGGATGGCACCGAGGTGATGTCTAGCAAGTTGTGCCACTGGTGTGGCCATCGTACAATGGTAAAAGTCGGCGTGGGGCGCCCTATTGGCCTGTGAGATGGTGTCAGTAGCGGACTGATGTGCGAATGGGGCCAAAGGCAGCGCAACAATATTTTCTGACTGACACCACAAGGCGCTGAGATGCCAAGATCCGGATGGCACCGAGGTGATGTCTAAGTTGCGGACTGATGTGCGAATGGGGCCAAAGGCAGCGTAACAATATTTTCTGTATGGAAGATACCACTAGGCGTTGAGATGCCAAGATTCGGATGGCACCGAGGTGATGTCTAGCAAGTTGGTGTGGTCATCCTACAATGCTGAAACTCGGCGTGGGTCACCCCATTAGCCTGTGAGATGGCGTCAGTAGCGGACCGATGTGCGAATAGGCCGAAGGCAGCACAACGCGCCAAGATCCGGATGTCACCGTGGTGGTTTCATAGTTGAGAGGCTCTTCATCTGCAGTGGGGCGCCGAGATCCGGATGGCACCGAGGTGATGTCTAGCAAGTTGCTGTACTGGTGTGGTCATCCTACAATGCTGAAATGTAGTGGGGCGCCCATTTACCGTTTCAGTTGCCATTCAGCTGAGTTTCGGCTGCTCTTGATGCTACAGCGACAGGCGGCTGCAAGAGGACTCTCAAAATGGCGGCCTGTTCTTTGGATTTGGGCCTGGTCCACTAAAATGGCCCTGGGACACCTTAGAACTTGGACGCTCGATTTTTTTTTCCTTTCCTGTACATGCAAAAAAAGGTAAATGCCCGGTACGTTACACGCTTCATCTGCCACGATGAACTCTCCAGAGGAACCGAAAAAAAATATAGTTGTGGTAACTATACCATGCATCGTCATATGGAGAGGTGGCACCAATTAATTATAGTGCTGCATAAAAGAGAGATTTGGAGGAGAACCCCTGACCTGCTAGTACATTCATCAAAGAAGTGGCACTGAGAGCTTCAGAGGCAAGGGAAACGGTCCCAAATATTTAGAAGAACTTTGGAAAGATTAAAATGACATGTTTAGATTGTGGTAAATTAATTTCATGTGGACAGATGAGTGTTACTCTAATAAATACAGCATATGAACATCATCATAGTCGATGGTTGGTAGAGACATTTTGACTATATCCTGGACCTGCCCGTCCTCGCCCAAAATGGCGCCGGAATAAATGGGACTCGTAACTCCTTGTTGTGTACTGGTTGCAGAACCTTGAAATCACGAGATACGTATGCAGTTTTGAAGCACATGGCGGGCGGGGACGAGAATTGATTGAATATTTCGACATCCCTATTGATATTAAGTTCTGATGTGTTATTGATTACTGTACTGTTGAAAGTTCGAATTAACGTCACCCATGGTACTTGCCCGCAAATGTATATCTAGATAATTTTATTGTAACTGGCCCTGTCGTATTTTAATTATAAAATGTACGTCCACCGATTCCGTAACTGTTAGACACCTTAGTTCTTGCAACCTAATGGCCCGCCCGTTACGTTCCTCTACAGTGTAAATGTCTATTCATCATATACGATTACAGTTTGCTCCGTGGCAGGCCCACGTGGTTATAGGCTCGTATTTGTATAATGAAATTTTCACAATAAAGGTTTTTAAAAGAAAACATGGTAGTAGTATATACATTGGTAAAGTTTTTAATAATAGTCACTGTTTTAGAATCATTAAAAGGCAAGTGAAATAAAGCAGACCAATTACATGAAGGGTAAAAGGTATAATACGAAGGAACGCAGTAAAGATAAATGGTCAAGGGCTGTTGTGTTTTCTATTCCTGCAACATAAAGTGATCGATAAGAATCTCATATTCAGGCGTATCGGCGACTAAGACAGCAGGTCGACCCTCTTTTGCTCAACGGCTCCGTCATGGGACGAAGAAACGCTCTTTTTCTCGAAAAAAGAATATATTTTACTTGCAGGACAGTTGTAAAATTTCCGGGAAAGTACATTAGCCTGGAACATTATAACATATATTTAAGAAAAAATAATGTTCGGAAGTAATTAAAAGCGTAATTTTTAGGTGATATGACCAAGGCTTTCATCATTAGAATAAGAAAAGTAAAATGAACCAATGAAAAGTTTTATTAACAAGTCACATGACTTGTTATGCTTACGTTACGCGCTGCGCGCCCCGGATGACTTCCGGATGCGCTAACGCGGCGCGTCATATGACGCATTACGCGACAACGCAGGTCCAGAATATAGTCAAAATGTCTCCACCAACCAGCGGTCGAAACACAACCCCTTTCAGCAGGCTAAATAGTTCTGTTAAATGACAACAGAAGGGACAGGCAACAAGAACCATCAGTCAAAGAGGGGAGGGCTAGTTCTTCTCTACCGGGTTACATTGGGGCGCTACCGGAACTGATCGAATTGGTAGTCTACAGTGTTTCTGGATGTTTCAGACTGAAGCTGGGGTTAGCATGAGAGCAGCACCATTTCGTAGCTCCGTCGTGGCCATTCCGCAACCAATCATGGCAGCCGCTCTTTATCGTTATTTTGGGCGGGGTGGGTGGCGGAGCCGAGCTGTTTTGCAGCCATCATTGTGTGGAGTTCAGTTCATCTCACTAGTTTTGTATTTGTCATGAGGGGTTGTTCCTAATGTTTCTATTTTAGCGAGGTCAAAAAGAGATCCCATTAGTGGCCTACTGATTTTGCTCGATTCCTTTTCTTTTTTTTTACACGATTTTTCGTTATCTGCAAAGACTAAACAGAGTATTGCGACTCTGTGTTTGTTTGTAAATAGAGAATGAACCAAAGAGAACTAATTCTAAAACAGTAAATACTTGGATAACAATCAATCAAATGGAGAGAGAAACAGGCACGACGGATTACAACGGGGGCAAAGGCCTGCGTTAACTACCTTTCACTATCTGCAAAGAGAGAGTACTCCTAATAGAAATGAGGGGGGGGGGGGGGCACCATTCAAAGCAGATCAGTGTGCATAAACACGAAAATGTTTTCACTTACCACGTACTTGACATTTGACAGCTTATGATATTTGCTATTAAAAAACCATTGAAATTCACTGAAAAAACCATAGGTTATAGACCATATATAGTTAGGAATTAGCATTTACAAAACCTTGAAAATTCACTGAAAAAACCATAGGTTATAGACCATATATAGTTAGGAATTAGCATTTAAAAAACCTTATTTTACTCACACAAAACCATTGAAATTCCATATATAGTTAGTTGCACTAACTATATATCGCGCACCCGCAATCCACTGCTGATCATGTCACATATTACATCATTCATGACATGGTCAGTGACATCACTGATGACATCACTGATGACATCTCAAATGACATCACTGATGACATCACTGATGACATCACTGATGACATCTCATTTGACATCATTCTTGTGCTAATACGATAAACCTCTTCAGACTCTAATATAACCTTAGATACACTCAGTGTATACAGACACTCACACACTGCCACTCATCCATGGAGTTACTCACACACCCAGTCAGTCATGCAAAGAAACAATCTCACCTCCATTTCTTCAACTATACAGTTAAACACACCTTACTTATTGAAACATATACTAACACATATTTACTCTCTTATACAATCCCTGATACAAGTTCACAATGATCGATACAACCACTCACTCATTCAGTGGCTCTCATGCACAGTTATTTATATATGCCAACTCTCACATGTACTGTGTTTAACATATGTACTTACTATGACATGTAGCATTGAGATATCCATTCACTCATCAATACACTCATGCACACAGTCAACTGCCCATGTAGCTGTTTCCACATGCAGTCTTGAACTCATACACCTAGTGAATAAACTGCTCACACATCTATGCATAGAGTCACACACCTTCCAGCCACCCCCACACAAACTCAATCTGCCATAGAAATACTTGGGCAACCAATTAATAACACATATAGCCTCTCGTATAGCTAATGATCAACACATGCAGCAGTTTACAGAACAACAGACATAATGATGCACAAAGACAGTTTAGTCACTAACCCATGCACTCAGTGAGACACATTTAATCACTCACTCATACATTCAGTCATGCACCTACTAAATCCTTCGTCCAGACACTTATACATCTACTCATTCTTCAATATGTAAAACATATTTAAACTTCACAGAAACACACAGTCACTGGATGACGTCATCAGTGATCTCATCAGTGATGTCATTTGAGATGTCATCAGTGATGTCATCAGTGATGTCACTGACCATGTCATGAATGATGTAATATGTGACATGATCAGCAGTGGATTGCGGGTGCGCGATATATAGTTAGTGCAACTAACTATATATGGAATTTCAATGGTTTTGTGTGAGTAAAATAAGGTTTTTTAAATGCTAATTCCTAACTATATATGGTCTATAACCTATGGTTTTTTCAGTGAATATATATATATATATATATATATATATATATACACACACACACATACATACATACATACATACATAATCCATTTAAGGGATAGGTATATACCTGCAGAGAGACCCTGAGATCACACAAGACTCGCGCACCAAAAAACAGCGGGCAAACCACAAACGCTGGCAGCGTAGGAAATGCCGCGCCCGGAACCTCAAGCGGCAAGAATCCGACCAAACAGGGTCACTGGAAACGCTACCAAAAGAAAACGAGGAAAACACAGCCAAATCAGTAGTCAATCTCTCAAGTCTAAAACTAACACCAGCGGAAATAGCCGTGCTCAATTTGGGACTGTCATATTGTCCTCTGTGTAATATGAACTATGCTGACACCCGCATGGACATATATAGATTTACACGGAAATTGAAACTTAAAAAGTTTTTCGAACAACATCCAAAGAAGAATATTCCCCCTGAGGCGGCATCAAAAGTCCCATCATGACCAGTAGCCAGAGTCAGGCCACTTTCAACACTCTATGGGATCTGCAAAATGAGCCAATCATTGGTAATACAATTGAAATGCCACTTAACCCAACAGGGCAACAGATCACTCCTTTTAAGGCCAAATCCACCTTTCAACCCATCATGGTTCATGATAACTTGGATACATTCCAGGAGAGTGTGGTACGTGAGATGAAAAAACTTTACACCGCCACAAACAAAAAGAAGTTTCACATATCCAAACAGAACTGGTGTTACAAACAATTGATCACAAAACTCCAGAAAGATCATAACATCATCGTGAAACAGGCCGATAAGGGCGGAAACGTAGTCCTTTGGCCTAAAGATATGTATCTCAAACAGGCGGAATTACAACTCAATGACATCTCCTGTTATCGTAGAAGCAATATCCAGGTTGTAAAAACTATGTGGGTTGAACAACATCAAAAATTGCAAGCCTGGAGAAGTGCTGGACTTCTTACACATGAGGAGTTCAGATATCTAAGAAAGGATCATCCAGTCATTCCCTCATTTTATTTGATCCCAAAGATTCATAAAGACATTGACATACCACCGGGCCGCCCCATTATTTCGGCTATTGATAGCTCCTTGGAACATGTTTCCAAATATATAGACTTTTTTCTGCAAGGTCATGTTAAGACTCTCAACTCGTATGTCAAGGACTCCTATGACTTCCTAAGCAAAATTGAGCACTTTATTTGGGAAGAAGATATGGTATTAATGACTTTGGATGTTTCATCCCTTTATACCTCAATTAAACACTGTGATGGACTCAAAGCTTTGGATTACTACTTGAACAAAGGCCCCCCACATTCGACGGCACATAACAAAATGCTATTGGACATGACCAAAATGTGCCTCGAGCAGAACTTTTTTATCTTCAATGGCGTAATTTACCATCAGGTTAGAGCTGTGGCGATGGGGGCCTGTTTCTCGCCTAGCTACGCGTGTTTACACGTTGGGCTATGGGAGGAACAGGTCCTAGTCGGCCAACACCACAACTTTATTTTCAACAATATTGCTTTGTATTTGCGTTACATTGATGATGTTTTTCTTATTTGGAAGGGCAGTACTGATAGTGCCAAAGCGTTTGTTGATTTGATTAATATAAACACCATTAATCTTTAATTTCACTTCAAATATGAGTTCTAAATCAATCTGTTTTTTGGATGTTGAGGTATTTGTGGAAGGTAACAGCTTGAACACAAGACTTTACAGAAAGCCCAGTGCAGGGAACACCATATTACATTCTAATAGCCAACATCCGGCTCACTTGAATCAGAGCATTCCTTTCGGGGAAATGCTCCGGATCAAAAGAATCTGCAGCACTGATGTCGAATGTGCGGCTGCACAAGAGGCATGCAGATTACATTTCCTAGCCAGGGGTTATTCAAATGACAACCTTACTAAAGCGATCAAGTGTTCAAATTCAGTCAGCAGACAAGAGGCTCTGATTCCCAAAGCAAGAAACATCCACAAGGATGTTTCCTTGGTAGGGGAGGTTAAAACAAGTTCCCCACGAGTTATCCTGACGTTTAACCGACAACATGGGGCTCTTCGGAAAATTTTGTACAAAAACTGGAATCTGGTTCAAAGTGATCCAGTGATTGGTCACAAAGTAGACAACAAACCAGAACTCACTTTCCGAAGATCTCCTATGTCGAAGGCCTTAGTCAGCAACACCTTGGAGCCAAGAGCCTCCACCACTTGGTCGACACTTAAGAAGGGTTTTAAGGCGTGTCCACAATGTAAAGCCTGCCGGTTTGGCAGCAATAGGACCCACTTTAAGAGCCCATTTCGTGAACATCCCACTGCCATTTCCAAGTGGCTTACCTGCAGGACTGATTATGCCATCTATGTGTTGGAGTGTCCGTGTGGACTCCAGTATGTGGGCAGTACCAAACTGCCCGCCCACAAACGGATACTCCAACACATATGTGCAATTTCCGGGCACGATCAAAATTATCCGGCTGCCAGGCACTTTCAAGAGAAACATCTAGGCATACCTGATAAGCTCCAATTCTTTTTGATTGATTGTGTAGAAGTTTCAAGGAGGGGAGGGGACCGAGAGGCCAAACTCCGTCTCCTTGAGACGAGGTACATCTTGGAGCTTAATAAGAAAAATCCTAATGGATTGAATGATAGGGAAGACCTTTACACTTGCCTTTAGGATTTATTAGTATGTCTATAAGACCTGTCCGGATTCTAAAACATTTTTTCATCCCGACAATGTCACTTTTTATAACACAAGCTCTTGACATTGTGATGACTCTTTTGTACATAATTTTTTAACCATGAGAATAAGATTTTTTAGAAAAAACTTCTCTTTGA
This sequence comes from Lissotriton helveticus, assembly GCF_964261635.1. Classification (NCBI taxonomy): domain Eukaryota; kingdom Metazoa; phylum Chordata; class Amphibia; order Caudata; family Salamandridae; genus Lissotriton; species Lissotriton helveticus. The sequence goes on from NC_136067.1 coordinate 1,286,442,973, forward strand.
TTCATATTTCAGGAATTATCTGTTGTAACAGTTGCACTTTATATTGCTAATTTTGCACAATCACTTTCGCACTTGTAATGTTTCTAGCAGGTATTGTGACAGGCCCACTTGGGCTCTATTCAGATCATTTTATTCTTTGTCTCATAAAATTGGACTAACGCTGTGGTATTGAACATGAGCATATTATTTGACTTTTTGCACAATATGGAAACTTGGATTGTTTACATGCAGACAATGGGCCGACGCTCTTTTACATAGACAAAATTATTTGTCATGTTTTGATACCATTTCTATTAGTTTGTGTATTGAAAATATGCTTGTATATTCATCAACTAAACAATTGGTTTTTATTGAATGTGAAACATTTTGGGGAATTTTACATGTTTCATTAAGGCTTTCTTTTATTGATTGCACAATCACAGCGTTAAAGTGTATAGTATTTTTACCATGTTTATGATACATTTCGATGCACTGTCACTTTAAATGTACCGCTCAATGACTAGCAGTTTGTCATGTGATCAAGCCTTTTCAAAGGCGAAACGCGTCATGGCGGCAGCGCTGGCTTTACCTCAATAAATCACCTTTGCACCAGCACTTCTTTGGGTCGACTCTTTGTCACTATGGATCCGGCAGTTCCCTGTCTTCTAAGTGACGAGCCTCGCAAATATATATATATATATATACATACATACATACATACATACATACACCATCCATTTAAGGGATAGGTATATACCTGCAGAGAGACATACATCCAGTGATAAATAAACATAGAATCTCCTGTAGACAGACATGTCATACAGTGTAACCGAATGTACATCCACTCCACCGAAGATAACATACATCCTACGCGCCATTGAGCGAGTGGACAAGTGGAGGAACGAATGATTCTCCAAGAACAGAGGTATTCAAGGGAGGACAGAGATATTAAGTTCTACCGTCGTAAAGAAGAAGGTACAACAGTGACTGAGGTGGAGACAGATAAACAAGGCTGGAGAATAGCAACCCAATGCCACATGAGAGTAAGAATTGGAAGGCTTCGCCCACAACAGGAAACAAGGGCAACTGTCCAATACCAATGCCACAGACTGAGGAAGGATGCCAGCAGGTGGAAATATGATAAGGAGTGACAAACAGCAATTGGAAAGTCCTCTATAAAGGGAAGATGAAGAGAAAAAAAAACAGGGTGAAACAAAGGGCTGACAGAAACTAAAGGCAGCAGATAGTTGATTTTGACAGCCACACATTATCAACACGTGGAAGCATAAGAACAAGTGAGAAACCTGGTCAATGCTCCATGGAAACTTGAGAGAAGATAGGACATGTCCAAAGAAAAAGGAAATACCTCACCAAAAAAGGGGCGTAAACGGAATCTCTCCTATAGAAAAAAGACACCACAAAGGTGGAAGTGGAGGGAGGGAAGATGCAGGAGGGTAAGGGAAACTTAGCCTCCTGTGAAATAAGGACAGCAGACATGGTTCCAATCAAAAGGCATGCCAATCCAAAGTAGTTTGTACAGCCTTCGAAAACCTGGAACTAAGCAACAATGCAAGCCGACGTAGACCTATGGAAGAGACCATAGCCGATCAACAGATCAATGGTATCCGTACCTGTTGCCTATTTCGTAACAATGGAACAAGAGCATTCTAAGCTTCCTCTGGAAGGGAGAGCAAAAGGTATTCAACTGAGGCCCACAAGGCGTTGGAGAAGTGGGTGAGGACACAAGAAGAGAACACAGGGAAGACCTAGATGAAGGGTAGGTAGAATGCTATTCACCACAGTATGCATCTGTTCTTGGCATGTAGAGCATGTTGTGCATAGCTCGCCATCTGGTGTTGGGTCCGGATGTTTGCACTTTGTTTTTGTTAGAAGAAGTCTTTCCAGTCACAAGGTAGGTGAATCCTCCTTTCGGTGACCGTGTGCATGGGCATCGATTCCATCTTTAGATTGTTTTGCCACAGAAGGTGATGATAGAGTTAGTAAGAGTAGTAAATAGAGATGTCCATGTGTATTGTATCTAAGTAAGATAGTACTGCAACAGGTACAGGTACCCGGGGAGGCGAGCGAGAGCATGTTGCTTCACATGCCAAGAACAGATGCATATTGTGGGAAGCAGCATTTTCCGTTTGAGGCATGTGAGCTGTAGATCACATGCTGTGCATTGACTCTATAGCAGTTATCTCCCAAAGTGGTGGCTGACCTGTAGCTGTTGCAGGTATTGTAAAACTGCTTGGAACACTCTAGCTAATTGTCTAGCTAAAACATCTACACAGTAGCGTTTTGTGTAAATGTGTGTGGTGTAGACCAAGTTGCAGCTTTCCAAATGTCATCTATAGGTATAGTTCCCAAAAATTCCATGAAGGCCCCTAGTTTGCAAGTGGATTGCGCTCTAGGGGGGATTGTTAATGTACGTTATGCTTTAATATATCATGTTTGAATGCACTTGACTATGACTTTAGGCTGGTTCGAAGGACCACTTTATTTTGCTGTATTTGTAAAAAAGGTTCTTTTATGGTTAATGCCTGAAGCTCACCCACTCTCCTCACTGATGTGAAAGCTATGAGGGAGGCTACCTACCAAGTAAGAAATTGTAGTTCACATCAATGCAATGCCTCAATAAGTGGCCCCATCAGTCTAGTAAGGACAATATTCAGATTCCACACCGGAGCAGGTGGAATCATTATTTTAAGTCCTTCCATAAATGCTTTAATAGTAGGCACTCTAAAAAGGGACCTATGTTGTCTGTTCTGTAGATATGCAGCTATTGCAGCGAGATGTAAGCGTATGGATGTATACGCTAAATTGCTACGCTGTAGATGTAAAAGATAGCAAATTATATTTTGTATTGAAGCATCAAGTGATTTGATACAATGGTTATTACAGTATATCACAAATCTCTTCCATAGCATGCTCTTGTGGTAGGGCGCCTAACCTCTTTGATGATATTCATGTAGTCTGGTGGAAGATTGGGGTAGCCAAACTCTAAGATTTTATGTGCCAGATTGCAAGGTTGAGATGACTGGGATCTGGATGTCTTATGTCTCCATGGCTCCGAGTGAGCAGACTGGGAGTAAGATGTTGTTTTTGGTGGGGAGCTACTGATAACTCCAAAAGGGTTGGGAACCAGGGTTGACTGCCCCTGTGGCAGCAACAAAGATTAGTGTCAGGGAGTGTTGTTTGAGCTTCCGCACAACTAATGGAATAAGTGGGAGGAGCGAAAAAGCGTAGGGAAATATCTTAGACCAATTAATCCATACTTCATTGCCATTGGACAATGGGTGTCGATACCTTGATGTGAAGTTTCGGCATTTTTCGTTTAGGTGTGTGGCAAACAGATCTAAGTCTGGGAAGCCCCACATTTGTAAGACTGGGGGGAGAACCTGAGGGTGGAGTTCCCATTCCTGGATCTGGTATCGTTGGGAGGTGTTCTTCAAGGAGATACATTTTGGGGCTTATTGCCCATCTCCAGATGGTGTGAGGTAGTTGTGACAGCTGGGGAGTGTGTCCCTCCTTGTTTTGTATGCAGTACATTGCTGTCATATAGTCTGTACGTAGAGGACAGTTTTGCCTACTAGATGAAGTTGAAACGCTTTGAGCGCTAGAAACATCGCTAGCAGCTCTAGATGGTTTATGTGGAGCTGCTTTTGTTGCAGAGTCCACATGCCCTGAATAGTATGTTTTGGAGATGAGCTCTCCAGCCAGTGAGCAATGCATCTGTTGTTAGTACTATCTGTAGAACTGGGCTGATGAAGTACCGCCCTTTTGAAAGGTTTTGTGTGGTCCACAACTGCAGGGTGCGATGGGCGCGGCAGTCCACCAACACCAGATCTGATAACCGACCCTTAGCCTGGTTCCATTGACGTGCTAAACATTCTGGGAGAGGACGCATTTGAAGGCTTGTGTAAGGTACGATTAGGATGCAAGACGCCATCATACCTAGTAATTGCATGAACACTAGAACTGGTAATGATTGTTGGGGCCGAAATTGAGAGATTAGAGTCTGCATGTTGCGTATTCTGGCTGGGTTGGGACACGCTAGAGCTTTTTGAGTGTTCATTGTGGCTCCTAGGTACTCCTGTATGTTGGATGGTTGTAGATGAGACTTGGTTAGGTTCACGGTGAACCCAAGTTTGTGAACTAGTTGCACTGTTTTTTTAATGTGGCGTAGGGAGCTCTGTTGCGAGCTGGGTTTTATGAGCCAGTTGTCTAGGTATGGGAAAATTTGATTTTTTTGTCTCCGTAAATGATCTGCGACTACTGCCAAGCACTTTGAGAAAACCCTGGGTGCGGTCGTTACTCTGAATGGGAGGACCTTGAATTGATAATGCTGGCCCTCTACTACAAACCTTAGGTATTTGCAGTGAGCAGGGTGTATGAGAATATTAAAATAGGCGTCCTTTAAGTCCAGAGTGCATCGAAAGCCGCCTTGTTGAAGTAGTGGGAGCACTTTCTGAAGTGTGATCATGTGAAAGTGGTCTGACAATTTATAGATTTAGTTCTCTGAGGTCTAGTATTGGCCTGAGAGAACCGTCTTTTTGGAGAATTAAGAAGTACAGGGAGTATACCCCGGTCCCTTGGTATTGTTAGGGGACTGGCTCTATAGCATGTTTTTCCAAAACAGAGAGAACCTCCTGCCTGAGGAGGGTGATATGTTCTTTTGACATTGTATGCAATCTTGGAGCAATATTTGGGGGAATGCCTGTAAGCTCCAGGCAGTAACCATATTGGATAATTTGCAGTCCCACTTGTCTGAGGTGATTGATTTCCAGTCCCCCGACAGAAGTGGAATGATCGGGGGTACCTGAAGGAAGTCACTGTTTGTTTGCAAGGGAAGTGCGTGTTGAGTTACCTCTGCCTCTTCCCGTTTTGTGTTTCCTCTAAAACCACCTCTAAAATAGCTTCTTGATGAGGGTGTTTGGTTGTTACCTTTGTAAGAGGTGGAGGGAGTTTCTGTGGATACAGTTTTGGAACCACCCAAGTAAATAGAGTGATGAAAGGAACCCCTATTTGTAGATGACTGCAAGTCTTTTTTCATTTTCTCCAGCGAGGTATCAACTGCTGGGCCAAAGAGATGTTCTTTATCAAATGGTTGGTTGAGAATGGAGGTTTGCACCTCAGGCTTGAATCCTGAGATTCTCAACCAAGCATGCCTCTGTAGTAGTATGCAAGTGTTTACTGCACAAGCTGATGGAAGTATTCGTAATGAGTTTGCCTTGAAAAGATCATTAGCTCTAGCCTTCTGCTCGTCAGGGGGACATTGCATGAGCTTTTCTAGCTCATCGTATTGATCAACAAAGCTTGAGTATTAGCAATGCGCCAATGATTGGCAGCTTGGGAAGCTACTCGTTTGCCCGAGGCATCAATTAGCTTGCACACCCCTTGTCAGGAGGAGGGGCCTCACCTGTGGTCTGTGAGCTAGTTCTCTTGCGAGCGTTGGAAACCATAAGAGAGTCTAAAGGCAACTGACCTTTGAGGTAAATGGGGTCAATAGGTCCAGGTTTGTACTTTTTCTCCACCCTAGGATCTTTGAATATTTCATGTGCATGCTTTAACCCCTTGGGCGCGGCCGATATTCTGCGCCTGTGCGGCACATTCCGATAGCGGGTTGCGGTCATGACGGCCGGGAGCAGTCATCAGCACACGAGCACTGTGTGCCATGACGGCTCCCGGCCGTCATCAGCATGGAAGGGGTTAACATCCCTTTAGGCATTAGCAGTGTAGGAATGGCTTTCTGAGTGGAACTTAGGGTCTCAAATGGAAAGTTCTCTTCTAATGACTCCTTCTGCAGCTCCACCCATGATATTGAGCAGCACTGTTAAGAAGCTCAATATAGCCAATATTATCATCAGGTGGCGAGGGTCTGGATGGATATAGATCAGGGTCATTATCGGTATTGGGTCAGTGTGATAATCCTCCCAGCGGTCACTGCCTGGGGGCCTATCTTGATCCTCATCCCCGTCCCTGACATCCTGTGGGTCAGGTGATAGTGGTGGTGAATTTGTGGGTGTAATGAGTAAGTTGGTATCAGTAGGGGAAGGAGGTGGAATGTAGGGTGGAGAAGGGTCAATAAGCACACTTTACCTTTTGAGAGGAATGTGGTCAACCTACAATGGTTCTATTTTCCATTTTTTTGAAAGGGTGGCATCAATATGTCCTGTTTTCAGGTTGATCACCACCTTTTTCTGCTTTGGATCTGACGGCGGGGCTTTGGGCCGAGGCACTTTAGACGGAGTGTCTTTGTCCTTATTCGCCGATTTTGGCGTCTAAGATTTGGGTGCCGAAGGTGGATTTTTCAGTACCAGTGGAATTGTCACCGAGAGATGTTTTAATTTGGCTTTCGGTGCCAAAGGTGTTAGCTGGGCACTGATATGGAGCTGGCTCGAGCCAGAAGGCTTTTCTTTGTGTTTTGGTGCCGGGCCGTGGGGTCCAAAACGTTTTGTCGGTGCCGACCTTGGCCCGAAGGCAGAGGAGGGACTGGAGTCTTTTTCTTTTTTTGAGGGGCCAGAGGGGAATCTTTACTCACGGTACTTTGAGTCGGAGTAACCTGCTACTCTTCTTCCATGTTGGAGTCGGCTTCGGCATGGAGATATGTTGTTCTTCCTCTGCTCCTTGGGCATGATGTTCTGTGTCGGAATCTTCACCGAGGATAACCAGTGTGGAACCGCTTTGATGTTGCATCTTGTAACGTCGAGCTGATGGTCACGAAGCGTCTTATTCGGTGGAAAGATCGGATGCGTGGTGCTCTGAGGACAGGCAGAGGTTGCACACTTCGTGCAAGTCGGTGCGTGGAGCTTTTGCACGACACCTAGGTGGCAGAGTTTTAAAGGAGTCCGTTCCATCGTCTGCTAGCGCTGTGGGCGCGGGTAGGTCCGATTGCCCACCACGAGTTTTCCAATCTAAGTTGTCTTGAGTTGAGACGATACGCTAAGAATGGGAAACCGCTATTGATAACAATATCGTCGAGGGTGGTGGATTGCGCATTGAGGTCCGAGAAAACAACCTAAAGATGGAGTTGATGCTCCTGCGCACTTTCACCGAAAGGAGGTGTCACATACCTTCTTACTGGAAAGACTTCTTCGAACAAAAACAAAGTGCAAACATCCAGACCCAACACCAGATGGCGAGCTATGCCCAACACCAGATGGCGAGCTATGCACAGCATGTGATCTACAGTTCACATCCCTCGAACAGAAAAGTACGAGTTACTTACCTTCGGTAACGATGTATCTGGTAGAGACTATTCTAGCCGCAGATTCCTTAAAGTAGAATTATCCCCAGGCGTGAGACTGGATCCGGAAAATCTTTTGCTACAGCATCCCTGCGACTCCGCCCGGGCATGCTTCACGTACGTGACGTCAGCAAAGTCACATAAGTCCCACCCCGGCGTGCCTACGTCCGTTTTCTTCAGAAAACTTTTCCGCGCCACAACGTGGAGCCATCAGACAAAACTGTGGGAGTATGGGAGCAGTGCGCGAAAGAGCAGAAAAAGTGGAAAAAGGAATGGTGATGAACACCACCATAAGGAGCAGTGCCAACACTGCAGTACCGAAAGGCAGGGAAAGAAGAAAGATCAGAGCACAGCCCTGAGCAGCCACCATGCCAGTATATAGACAGTTCCCCCCCTGAGACAAGGAACATATGCAAAATGTCATGGCAACATGTAGCAAGACTACAACCCCAACCAAGAACAACGAAGTGGAACTGGTTCCAAGACAAACAGGAACAACAAACCTCCAAGAGGGACGAGAGTAAAGGCAAGCCCCAATCCTGGAGCAACCAGAGCAGAGTGGCACAGGAGTACCTATAAACCTATCCTCCAATGTGCCAAATAGTAGGAAAGGAACAAGGAATGAGACAAATCATCCTGTCAAAAAGAACGAAAGAATGCACTCACAGAAGACATAGCCACCCACCGGGAGGCGAGTGCAGAAGACCAAGCCAAAGGTCCTCGCAGAACGTGGAGGAAGGGCTGGCCGAGAAGGAATCTGCGGCTAGAATCGAATCTACCAGAAACATCGTTAACGAAGGTAAGTAACTCGTACATTTGATCGAGACTACTAGCCGCAGCTTCCTTAACGTAGAATAGATACCCTAGCCATACCCACGGGGAAGGAGGGTCTGTGAAAGGACCCCACCAGCCTGGAAATAACAGTGTCCCACAGGGGACTAGTCCAACAGCCAGGGAGAGGAGCCTCGTCCCTCCAGGCAAGGGGAACACCTACAATCAGAACACCACCGACCCCAAGAGGGATGTGGGAAGAAGAAGAAAAGAAAAAGAAGAGGACGCCCGTTCACACTCAACAGAAGAAACAAGGGCAAGGTCAGGGGAGGCCAAAGCACCCCACACCCCTACAAGGCAACAGAACATCCATCCAAGGCCAAGGCAAGGAAGAGGAAGAAGAACAACCTAGAGGCTCCAAGGAGACGAGGGAAAAAGAAGGCAAGCCCCCCTCCCTACCCCTCCGGGAACACACCCCGCGAAGAGAGCAGCTAAGTCCACCATAGCCGGAAGTCAATAGACCAGACAGAACAGCGCCGACAGCAAGAAAGCAGTCGGAGGCAGGAAGAGTAGCCCAGAGCACCCAGGAAGACCAGACAGGCTGTGCCTGAAAGAGGGAGGAACCCAAAAACCATCTCAGCCCCCAGGACAGAGAACATGAGGGCGAAGAAGGGCACGGACACACCTCAGAGAGGGGTCTGCACACACAACCCAAAAAGAAGCAGAACCAGAGCCACAACACCAGGTCACAGACAGCAGGTCAGACCTGGCGAACAGTGCAGTGATCCCGGAGGAGGACACCCTGGGGCGCCTCCAAGGCATTCCAATCCACAAATAAGGGAATTGCACCTATAACGTACATAAAAGCCACGGAGATCAGAGGCCCGTAGACGACCACAACTCCCCAGCACAGAATAAGCTATAGAACAGCTACCACTACCCTACATAGGGTATGTTAAGTTCCAAGACATGGGAACCCTGGGGAGAGGAGTTAGCCTAACGGCTAGGGTGCTCGACCTCGGACCTGGGGATCTGGGTTCGAGTCTCGGTAACGACGCCAAAAACCTCTTGTGATTCTGGGCAAATCACTTAATCTCCCCGTGCCTAAAATGAATGCGTGTCCTCATGTAACGTAACTGGTGCTATGTAAAGCGCTCTGATACCTGATTCAGTTCGGGTCTAGTTCGCGCTATATAAAACTCTGCAAAAAAAAAACCCTCTTAGGAAGAAACTTCCGCAGCAGAGGACAACAGAAAGAGCCGTGGGGAAACCCCCCCGCAGAAGGCTGTCAAGCAGCCAAAGAGAAAAATCAGAAGGCCTAATCTCAGGGCCAACCTGGTGTAGATAACCCAAAACAAAACACACAGTCAAGAACCACATTTCCCACAAGGAGGACTCCAGTATCTACGATGCAAACAGAACAGACAACTAGGGCGACCCGCCCAAACGGAAGAAAACCTCCAAGAACCAGATCAACTCACAGGTCACTGAGGGGGAGAAGGAGGAGGCTGTAGCCCCGCCAAGAACCTCCAGATGGCCGAGTCTGCCGGGGCGTGGAACAAAAGAGTTCCATCGAAGGGAAAGATAAACCAGCCGTTCCCGAACATTTTCCGGGACACACTGTTCCGAAGCCAAGCATGGCGGCGAAGGGCAAGACCAAGCACCTCCGAGATATCCAGAGCGGAGCGAAGAATAAACGCCACCAGCTCTCTGCCATCCAACGCATGGTGCCGCAAATCAACCCCAGCATCCTCCTGAGAAGCGGCGGATCCAAGGGACTCCGCAGAGTTCCACAAGCAAGAGGTGGCCATAGCCAACACACAAAGTGTTAAGGGCCCGCAGGGCAGCACTAGTCGAAGCGAACATATTGCACCCCCAAGAGTCTAGCCAGCGGGCCTCCCGTGATGGTGGAGACAACAGCGGCAGCAGGGAGGCAAAGGCAGTCCACAAAAGGGGGCTTGAGGCAGAGGGGTGGAGGGAAAGACAAACCGGGTCACGCAGTGCTGAAAGGTGCCGGTGCAGAAGGTGTTGAGGCACCGGATTCCCCGTGGCAGGGCGCCTTCAAGTCCCCATCAGAGAAGAATGGAGAGAACCCTCAAAGGGAAGCAGCAGCTCCCTCCCACCAGAGCCCTGGTGGAGATCTTCTAGAAGATGATCCGCAGGGAAATGGGCAACCGGATCACCCAGGCGTGAGACTGGATCAGGCATATCTTTTGTCACAGCATCCCTTCGCGCCGGGGGGATGGCATTACGCAACTCCGCCCAGGCGTTGTCCGAATACGTGACGTCAGCGAGGTCACATAAGTCCCACCCCGGCGTGCCTACGTCAGTTTTTTCCTTTTCCGCTTGCAATGCGGATCTGGTTCGTGCTCCGGGCCTGGTTAGGCCTTTTCCTTCGCTATTGCGTGTGTTTGTGGGAACAGTGTGCGGATGCCTTCGGGCTTTAAGACGTGCTCGTCTTGGGGACGCCGGATGTCGGCGACGGACCCTCACCTCATTTGCATGTGGTGTTTGGTGTAAGACCACGGCTCCACTGATTGCGAGGCGGCCAACAGTTGAAGCCGAAGTGGCGGCTGGAGCGCCGGATGACACTTCTCTCAGCTCGCCTGTCCAGATCAGCTTCGTCACCTCGATCAGCTTCTGCGGAAGGTTTTCGAAGCAACCATCGTCGTCATCTTCCTTATCCCCCTCCTATGCCGCAAGAGCGTCGCTCTCCTGTCGGTAAGTGTAGCAGTTTGTCCCAGAAGGCTGGTTTCCAGGCTGTTTTTTTACAGAGTTATATATAGAGCGAACTTGACCCGAATCGGGTATCAAAGCGCTTTACATAGCACAAGTTGCATTACTGAAGGACACATTACATTCATGTTTTTTTGTTAGGCACGGGAAGATTAAGTGATTTGCCCAGAAGCACAGGATGTTCAGCGTCATTGCAGAGACTCAAACCTAGTTCCCCAGATTTGAGGTTGACCGCCCCAGCCGTTAGAGTGGGCTCTCCGCGGGTGATGCAGCTCCCGCGTATCGTCCCCCATCCACCGTTTCCCGGTGAGGAAGCGTCGAGAGCCCAGATGGAGACAATCTGCGGCTTTGCCCAGGTCACTCCCCACGCCGCTCGACTCCTCTGGGACCAGAGTGCTGCCGAGGTTTCGCCGCTGGTGTGCCCCGGGTTTTGTATTCCTTCTTCCTCACTGTACATTGTTGTTGCTCTCCTGTATTTTTACTATTGTTATTTGTGGATTCTTAGGCGCTCCTTGTTCGCCCCTGCCCTCTGTACCCTCCCCACTTCCCGCCGCTGCTTCTCCGCGGCCCACCCCCTTTTTCCTTTCTGTTCCCCTGCCCGCCCATTAGCCGCCCCGTTCCCGCCTCCCAGCTGCCCCTCTCTCCCACTTCGCCTCTTATGGAGGCCGCGCCAAAGGCAAGCCCGTCTGCGCCCGTCCGCGCCTGGACCGCGCCCTGGACCCTGCGCCCCCCGCAACGCTAGACTGCACTATGGCTCCAGCAACCTCCACACACTCAACACCGAACGAGCCACCCCGAAGTGCACCCAAGGACCCTTCGCCTGCCGGAACTGCAGATTCACCAGCATCCAGCCCACCAAACCACCAACCAGAGAGCCCAACCACCTCCGCTGCATCCTCCTCAACACTCGCTCCGCTCGCAAACACACCATCGAACTCTGGGACCTCCTAGACTCTACCGCCCCCGACGTCGCCTTCCTGACGGAGACCTGGCTGACCGCCACCTCAGCACCGGACATCGCCATAGCCATCCCACAGGGCTACAAGATCTCCCGCAGAGACCGCACCAACGGGGTAGGAGGGGGAATCGCCATCATCCACGAAGACACCATCAGAATCTCGACCAACGCCGACAACACCCTCACCTCCGCCGAGCACATGCACTTCCAGATCCACACCGACCCCAACACCACCCTCAGAGGAACACTCGTCTACAGACCTCCCGGACCTCGACCACAGTTCAGCGACACAATCGCCGACCTCGTCAGCACCCATGCCTTCACCTTCACGGACTACATCCTCCTCGGGGACCTGAACTTCCACCTCGAGAACAACAACGACGCCAACGCCACCGCCCTGATCGACAACCTCGCCAACCTCGGACTCAAACAGCTCATGGCGGCACCCACCCACGCCGCCGGACACACGCTGGACCCCATCTTCTCCACCAGCCCCCACGTCTCCTTCAACCACACCACCGAACCCCACTGGACCGACCACAGATGCGTCCACTTCACCTTCAGAAAACCCACCATACACCACCACGCCCAACAGCTGCCACGCCACTGCTGGGGCAAGATCACCAAGGACCAACTGACTACCACCCTCGCCCTGAGACCACCCGCCGACCCCACCCACCCAGACACCGCCGCGACCAACCTCAAACAGTGGATCAACGACTGCGCAGACACCCTCGCCCCTCTCAAGACCTCCACAACCAACCACACCAACAAGAAAGCCGCCTGGTTCATCGAAGACCTCCGGATCTCCAAGAGCACCTGTCGGAAGCTGGAGAAGAAATGGCTCCACGACCAAACACCAGACAGCCACACAGCCCACAAGAGCGCCACCCGCAGACACCACCAACTCATCAGGAGCACCAAGAGGACAGCCTTCAAGGACCGCTTGGACAACAACGCACACAACACCAAAGAGCTCGTGAAAGAACTCTCCAACCCAAGCTCCAACACCAACGACATCCCACCATCACAAGACCTGTGCGGCTGCCTGGCCACCTTCTTTCACCGCAAGATCACCGACATCCATGACAGCTTCAACTCCCACACGCCCGCACCCACCACCGAGTCCACCACCCCTGCGACCACCACCCGCACCAGCCGCCTGACCGCCTGGTCCAACGTCAGCGACGAAGACACCATCAAAATCATGAACTCCATCTGACCCCTGCCCTCACCACGTCTTCAACAAAGCCAGCACAATCAACAGTTGCTTCGAGACAGCAACTTTGCCGAAAATCTGGAAGCACGCCGAGATCAACGCCCTTCTGAAGAAGCCCAAGGCGGACCCCAAGGACCTCAAGAACTTCTGACCCATCTCCCTGCTCCCGTCAAAAGTGACAGAGAAGATTGTCAACAAACAGCTAACCCGCTACCTCGAAGACAACATCCTGGACCCCTCCCAATCCGGTTTTCGCAGCAACCACAGCACCGAGACCGCCCTCATTGCCGCCACTGACATCAGGATCCTGATGGACAAAAGAGAAACAGCCGCCCTCATCCTCCTGGACCTATCAGCAGCCTTTGACACAGTCTGCCACCGAACCCTATCAGCACACCTCCATGACGCCGGAATTCAAGAGAAGGCACTGGCCTGGACCACATCCGTCCTCTCCGGCAGAACCCAGAGCGTCCGCCTCCCACCCTTCCGCTCGAAATCCACCGAGATCTGCAGCGTCCCACAGGGATCCTCCCTCAGCCCGACGCTGTTCAATATCTACATGGCACCGCTCGTCCACGTCGCACGACAACATATCCTCAACATCATCTCCTACGCAGGCGACACCTAGCTGATCATATCCCTCACTGAAGACCCCCACACCGCCAAAGCTAACCTCCACAGAGGAATGAAGGCCGTAGCCGACTGGATGAAGGACAGCAGACTGAAGCTAAACTCAGACAAGACGGAGGTCCTCATTCTCTGACCCACCCGATCAGCCTGGGATGACTCCTGGTGGCCCACATCGCTAGGCACAGCCCCGGAACCCACAGACCACGCACGCAGCCTGGGGGTCATCCTCGACTCCACCCTCTCCATGACCAGGCAAGTCAACGCCGTCTCCGCGTCCTGCTTCAACAGCCTCCGCATGCTCCGCAGGATCTTCAAATGGATCCCTCCCGACACGAGAAAAACCGTCACCCAGACCCTCACCACCAGCAGACTTAACTACGGCTTGAGTCGCATCCCCGAGCCACTCTCAGGCCGCTGGACAGGCGGCGATATTGTCTGAGGCCGAGGTGACGTCGCTGGCAGCTGCTGGCCCTGGCTGTGACAGGGGTCGGCAGACCCCCCTCGTCCCGTCATGGGTCGAGGCTGGCGGGGGATCCTTCTCACTCCCTGGGTTCCATTACCTGTTGCAGTACTATCTTACTTCGATAAAATACACATGGACATCTCTATTTACTACTCTTACTAACTCCATCATCACCCTCTGCGGCACAACAATCTAAAGATGAAGTCGATGCCCATGCGCACTATCACCGCAAGGAGGAGTCACCTAACTCTTGACTGGAAATACTTCTTCGGACAAAAACAAAGTGCAAACATCCGGACCCAACACCAGATGGCGAGCTATGCACAGCATGTGATCTTCGGCTCACACGCCTCGAACATACGCCTACCACAAGTGTCAAATTTCCTGGCCACTGTGTCCGGAGGAACAGGAGGGACAGAAATCCATATTTTATGTGGCTAAAACAGCATGTACCACAAAGCTCATACTAGATGGATGTCTAAGGAGCCAGGAGGGATTGGGGATTCCAGTGCAGGTGATGACTGTGAGAAATAGAGCGGTCTACAGGGAACACTGTTTCAGGTATAGCCCAAGCACCCAACAGGATATTGAGAAGAGTGTCACTATAAGGAAGGGCTCTACGTTAGACTGTTGAGGATGTAGAAATCCAAGTAAAGAGTCAGTTGAAATTCCACAGAAGGAAGTTGTGAATCCAGTACAACCAAAACTCTATTGAGCATGTCCTCCAGAGTGGAACTCGCCTCCGTAGCCAAACCAGGAGACAGGATGCAACTAAAGAGTGGGGACCATTCATGATGCTCGCCCAGACACCACTTTCAAACCGAGTGAGGGTCCGTGGTTGACATTTCTTGAAGGTCCGTGGTGGACATTTTCCCCCACAGGGCTCACAAGTTTTACCTCCTTAGGCATCAGAGATAAGAGTTCTCTCCCTTTTAAAATCTTTTCTTACTGGAAGAGAACAAGTGGTTGCCTTACCTCTCTTTCCTTTGAGGAGTGCCTCAAGGGTTATCCTGTTTAACCTATATGTAAACCCACTGGCTGGTCTAATTAAATCATATGCTTTTGCATTGGTATCCTACACCAATGACACCCAGATTGTGGTGCTGGTGACCAGTAATCCAGTTGCCACTGCATCCACATTACATGACTGTATGCTCTGTAGGAGTAGGGTCTGCTTCCTATGGTTACCCCCACTTTTTGCTGTGTTTCACTGGTTTTTCGACTTTAGTCTTGCTGTGGCCCTGCTAATAAGGACCACAGCCTAGCTGTTCTCTTTCTAAATCGATACCATGTACTTTAGGTACATGCCAGATTGGTTACTGAGTTACCTTGTGAACCCCTAGTATATGGTACCTTAGGTACCAAGGGCATAGGTACCCCAGAGGCCTACCGGGGGCTGAAGCATGTATTATGCCACCCCTGGGAAGCCTTCCAAAATGGCACCACAGGTCTGCACTTGTAGCCTGGGTAAGGTGGTGTAAGCACCCCTTATTGAGTTATAGTATACCTATAACTACCAATACATATAGACACATATTAACCTATAAGTCACTCCTATGGCAGGCCTTGACAATCCTGACGGCAGAGTGCTTGGTTTTGTGTGAGAGGGTGCCCTAGCATGAGCTGAGCCCCTCTGCAGCTTTCAAAAATCCTTCCTTATAGCTGTTCTATGATATAGCCATACCATATACTCTTAAATGCATTATAATCCCCGCGGTTAATGCTAACTTTGGTCTGGCTTTATCAAAACATGTCGTGTTTGGTGTCAAACACTTTGGATTACTACCCCCTCACCAGTTCTGGCGGCGAGGGTAGCATTCCACCCTTCTCGAGGGAGAAAACATGTACACACTGGTATACCTGGTTAAAGTTTTAAAGAGCCTCAGCATCACAAAATGGATGCTGCTGCCACAGACATGAGTCTGACCTCCTGCTGCTGGGCGAAACTCCGACAGGGGAGGCCTGGACAATAGATTTCCTGTCCAGGGAGGTGCCAGCACCTCCCCAGAAAGGCTTTAGTGTATTGGGGCAGGGTGGGTTGCATTCAGTGAATGCTTTTGAGACACTGCCTGGGGCACACAAGGTGCTCCATGCATTTCCCAGTTCAAACCGTTTGCTGGGGCACTCAGCTCCAGCCCTGGCGCGAAACTGGACAAATGGGAAGGGGTGTAACCACCCCCTCCCCAAGTCCTCCCATAGGTGGGACCTTAGAGTTAGTCCATCCACTAAACTTAGTATAAGTATAGGAACCCAGTCACTAGGACTTTAGATTACCCTGGACGAAACTCTGAAGACGAAATCCTGAACCTTCGACATTCCATATCGACTGGAAGATGGAAGAAATCCCCCTTGGGGTCAAGGAGTGGCCCCCAGTTCAAACAGTCACCTAAGAGCATCTTGCCGGTCTGCATTTTCTAGGCTCCCGCCGGATCCCAAAAAATCTGCGACACAGGACACGGACTTCCAGACATCTGAGGCCGAGACGAGATCCCAGCAAAGCGGAGACCTGCAGCCATCACGGTCCGGAACTCCTGGACATCCTGCAATTCTGCAACTACTTCCCGAAGTTTCCCAAAGCTGTGCATTGAGCTATTTGTTGCCCTTGCCCCGAGCACCTTTTGCATCGAAGCGGAGAGGCCTGCACTCCACAAGTGTCCTGTGAGTCCACTTTCTTCACCGCAGTTCGAGGCTCCTTTGCGATCTCTAGTCCGTTGTGTAGTGGGTCCGCACAAAGGACAATCCTTTGTTTCTTGGGCTCCAGACATGCCCTGACTCCCCCCCAAATTGTAAGTTCCTGAGACCTGCTGGTCTGCACCGGAGCCAATCTTGTCTTCTTGCGTGGGTTGCTGTTGCCAAGGCTTGGGTCCAATCCGGATTCTGACGCTGCAGCACTCAACATCCTTCGTGGGACAGCTCAAATCCAGCTCCTGGTCGTCGAAGACTCCTGGTCCTCGTGGCTGAAGAGTCAAGCTTCACCTACTTCACTTGAAAGCATCCAACCTCGGCTGGCATCTTCCTGTCGGAGACGGTTGGAGACTAACCCGTCCACTAGACAGCAAAAGTGGAGGAGCCGGAGGCTGATCCGGAGGCCACGCCACACAAGGTACCTGCACCATGGACCGAAACGACCTCAGATCAGGTAAGTCCAGAGGAGCGTCAACCTCTTGCATAAGAGGATGCGAAGGCGCCAGGTCAGTCGTCGACCGACGCCGCATGGGATTTGCATCTATGTCCGAGGAGTCGGGTGGGACACCAACCTCACGTGATAGAGGAGGCGTGGACGTCGGCAGCGGCATCGTACGACAGAGTTGGAGTCGTCTGGACGTCGACGACCTCCAAAGGGTACTCGGCCTGAGGAACAGGGCGTTGAGCACTGCGCCGCCTCAGACGTCAGGACAGGAAGCCGCTCAGGGCTGTGCAGAAACTGAAGGGGTGGGCTGGACGGGCAACTAGGAGGACTCTCAGGGCCATGTCCCGTATGTGTCGTATCGGCACAGGAGTCGATGCACACAGTCGGCGCCGAGGACGAATCTGCCGGCGAGGACCCGACATGAATGCCTTCCACCTCTATGGGACCAGAAGGCGCACCAGCGAGAGGGGGTGACCCAAAGTAAAAGTGGAGTGCTATAGAATAAGCATCCATTTGAGCCCGCGTCGCTCCAGCACCTGGAAGGGGAGGGTACAGAGGAGGCGACTGCCGGACGCCCATGCCCGGCAGGGAGCGAGAAGAGCGGGCGCCAGCGTCAAGGAGGCAGAACTCCGCGACTTACGCTTGTGCTTACCTGTCTCCGAACGACATCCGTGGGAACGACCTCGGGAATGGGCTCGATCCCGAGGGGGAGAGCGGCGATGCGAAGGTGCAGGACTGGACAGCTGTGCGGCCAGAAATTTCAAACGACGCTCCTGTAAGGACTTCGGTTTCTTTTGGTGACAGGCGTCGCACTCTTTGGAGTCGTGGTGCAGTCTGAGGCACCACATACAGATGGTGTATGGATCCGTTACAGACATCTGACGTGCATAGGTCTCACACGCCTTAAAGCCCGAAGGCCTTGCACACTGTTCCGGGATGCCGAAGGCGAAGAGAAGACCCAAAAAACAGGCCAAGGAACCGCTGGTTTTCCAGGATTCGCGTTGGGACGCGGAAAAGAAGAAAACTGACGTCAGCGCGCCAGGAGGGGCATATATGGCTCCGCTGACGTCACGTCTGTCTGTGTCTGTCCAGCGCCAACACCACCAACATCCCGCCCTCACGGGAACTGTGTGACTCACTGGCCATCTTCTTACACCGCAAGATCGCTGACATCAACAACAGTTTCAACACCACGACAGACCCGACCACGCCGGACTCCACCCCTCCTCCGAACACCAACAACGCCAACCGCCTTACCTCCTGGTCCAACGTCAGCGACGACGAGACACGCAAGGTCATAAACTCCATCCACTCAGGATCTCTGACAGACCCGTGCCCACACCACATATTCAACAAGGCAGACGCAGCCATCGCCCCCAACTACGGAAGGTCATCAACATCTCCTTCGAAACAGCGACATTCCCGGAAAGCTGGAAGCACGCCGAAATCAACGCCCTCCTCAAGAAGCCCAAGGCGGACCCCAAGGACCTCAAGAACATCCGGCCCATCTCCCTGCTCCTGTTCCCGGCAAAGGTCATCGAGAAAATCGTCAAAATGCAACTGACCAGCCATCTCGAAGACAACAACATCCTGGACCCGTCCCAATCCGGATTCAGACGAAACCACAGCACCGAGACTGCCCTCATCGCCGCCACAGACGACATCAGGCGGCAATTAGACAATGGCGAAACATCAGCCCTCATCCTCCTGGACCTCTCGGCCGCCTTCGACACGGTCTGCCATCGCACTCTAAAAACACGCCTCCAAGAAGCAGGTATCCAAGAGAAGGCCCTCGACTGGACCACATCCTTCCTCTCTGGCAGATCACAGAGCGTCCGCCTCCCACCCTTCTGATCCGAGGCCACCGACATCTGCGCGTCCCTCAGGGCTCCTCCCTCAGCCCAACACTGTTCAACATCTACATGGCCCCCCTCGCACAAGTGGCCCGCCACCACAACCATAACATCATCTCCTACGCCAACGACACTCATCTCATCCTCTCCCTCACCAAGGACCCATGCACCGCCAAAACCAACATCCACAACGGAATGAAGGCCATCGCCGACTGGATGAGGAGCAGCCGGCTGAAACTGAACTCGGACAAGACAGAGGTCCTCATCCTCGGACCCAACCCCTCGGCCTGGGACGACTCCTGGTGGCCGACCACTTTCGGGACAGCACCGACACCCACCGACCACGCACGCAATCTGAGATGGTCCACCCTGGTGTTCAAATATCCCCCCAAAGTGGGGTACAATCAGAGAGATGCCCTGATTATTCAGCTAGGTCAAGAGACACTGGGCCGTATTGCATAGAGCCCAGGAACCCACACTGCCCTGTTTGTTGCTATACCAAATGGCAGTGGTGTTGTCTGTGAGGACTTGCACCAGATTACCCTTGATGGAGGGCAGGACAGCTTCTAAACATAAAGCTGGAGCTCGGGGGGGGGGGGTTTGGGGCAATGTCTTTGGTAGCTTCCTTGCGCTACTCGGGGAATCAGTCAGGTGCAGTTTGCAGGCTTGACCGACCAGTCACCACAAATCCCTCATCTGGGCCACGACCTAAACAGGTGGCCATACTAGTACCAGCAACCCCTTCTGTAGTATCGGGTTGCAGCATTACTCACGATCGGGGGCACAAACTCTTCCGGTGTGATTGCCTACGGGGTCACTGTGGCGTGGCGGTAAGGAGCTGGTGCTTCCAGCATAGCGCTCTTCACACATCTTACATAATGGCGGCCTTCTCCCGGCATGCTGGGTCACTGGACCGTTCCTGCACATGGGCAACAACCTGTTTGGTGTTCAGGCATTCTCCTTGCATCTCACTGATAGGGTTTCCCATTGAACCTCACTCCCTCCAATGCTCTCCTCTTCTTCATAGTGCATGCATTCAGCACACACATTTAGCTTGACTCGACCAGGGCCACACCGCAGCCATCACTCTGCTAGACCTCTCTGCAGCCTTCAACAGCATCTCTCATTGCACACTTGCAGCCAGACTCCACAACACAGGCATATGGGGAACAGCCCTCTACTGGATCCGCTCCTTTCTCGCCAGCAGAACCCAAAGGATCAGTCTGCCACCCTTCATCTCCGAACCCATAGAGATCAACTGCGGAGTACCCCAAGGATCATCGCTCAGCCCCACACTCTTCAACATCGACATGGCCCGCGCTCGCTGCCATCGTCAAACAGCATGGGCTCAGCATAGTATCCTATGCCGACGATACTCAGCTTATCCTCTCCCTCACGAAAAACCCCGAAGACACCAGACTCAGTTTCCAGGAAGGAATGAAAGACGTCACAGCCTGGATGAGCAACAGCTGCCTAAAGCTCAACTCGGAGAAGACCGAAGTCCGAAGTCCTTGGATCCTCCCCCACTGGTTGGGACAACTCCTGGAGGGCCTGCACCCTGTGAAACCCACCCACCATGACAGACCACACCTGGAACCTCTGCATCATCCTGGACTCCTCCCTCACCATGACTCGCCAGATCAACGCAGTCGCATCCACCTGTTTCAACTCGCTCTGCATCTTCCGGAACACTTTCAAGTGGACTCCTCCTCCCCCCCCCCCCCCCCTCCCAGTTGCGGTGCAATTTGGGACAGTGCCTTAAAAGGTGTGTTAGTGTACCTGTGCTGCCAAAGTGATGCTAGCATTTGTCACTGCATCCATGTTTCCACCTGGACAGGCAAGCGGGTGTGTAAAACCAATAGGGCGCCAATTTAAGGAGGGTCTCCTTCCCTGCTGCACTGTGCGCTGATGTACGGGTACGCTGCAGGATGTCTGTCCATTCCTCATCTGTGAACGCGCGTTCACACTCAGATTCCCATCTGGATCTCGCTGGCGATAGTAAGGTAGCAATCGAGGTGTTCAGAAATGAATAGATGTCAGAGAGCAAACGCCGGTCCTTGCTTTGCGGGAGGAGCCAGCGCTCAAATTACGCTAGGGGTCTGCTAGTGTGGGGTTGCATGTCAGGTTGATTCATCCAGTGGCGAACCGTTGCATATCGCCATCCCTCAGAGTCCGGGAGGCCATAGTCTTTTTGAAACCCTGCGAAATCTTGTAGTCCCCGTTCATCGAAAAGATCTCCTATACTTTGCAGTTAGCATCCTGCCACCGGAAGAAAGCTGTGCCGCTCATGGCTGAGGGAAAGTCTGTGTTTGCTATGATCGGGGCGAGTGGAGAAATCGAGGAAAGACCCTTGGAGACGCTCAGTTTGTCCTATGCTGCCATTGTGGCCTGGACCACCGGGAAAATATATACTCTAGAGCGTTGTCCACTTTGTCGCCAAAAATGCGACGGACATCAAAGGGCATGTCCATCAAGGTGTTCTGGACATCCCCAGAAAAGCCAGTCGATCTCATCCAGGCGTAGTGATGAAGGGCTACAGACGTGGAAATCAGCCTGCCCAGAGAGTCGGCGGTACCCAGCCCACAACGGATGATAAACTTCGCCCCATCCATCCAGGCGGCAACAGCCTAGGAGAACACAGTCCGGGCCTCCTGAGCACCTGCGCAACCATATCCCACACAGACTGGGAATAATGGCCCAATAGACATGCAGTGTTTACTGTCCAGCTTCTTGGATTCCCTTTCTGGTGGAGCGGTAGGGAATGCGCTCTTGGAAGTAGAGGCTTGGACCACCAAGCTCTCTGGAGGGTAGGGTGTTGAGAGAGGAAAGTGGGGTCACCCGGAGCCGGGCGGTGGCAAAGGGCAATCATCCAATCCACAGGCTCCCCCGTGTTAGGCCTGGACCACGTGCCCAAATGGGTGTCGATAAGGGCCTCATTAAATGTCAGCAGGGGCTCCGAAGAGCTCCCAGCTGGCTGAAGCACCTCTGTCAGGAGGACAGTCCTGACCGCCACTGTAGGAAGCTTGAGGTTGAGGGCCTTGGCCACCCTAAGCAACACCACTGCGTATGACGCTCCCGCTTCCATAGCCACGGTAGGAGGAGACAACATGCCAAGGTCAGGGGAGGGTCAAGACCACTGGCATCCCCCAGTTCCAGCTGATCAGTTAAAGGGTCACCTACCCCTCCCAGTCCTCCTCCTAATCCTCAGGTTGCCAATCTGGCAAAAAGGGACCTCAGGAGTGAACAGGGGCACAAGAACCGCACTCAGCACCAGTCCGACTCCGGGTCCACATCGGGATGAAGGCCGAGGCCGAAGCTGGCTGGAGACACGACCGGCGTTGGTTGCGGTGCCGGAGGAAGCAGCATCGGTGAAGGTGAAATAAGATAAACCAGCGCCATTCTGGATCCAGGACTAAAACCATGGGGGACCTGTGGCGCCGTGGCCGGAGAAGGCCTAGGCCCCCCCAACTGAGTCCGCAGGGCCCGAAGGCGCGCCGGCGGGTTCAGACTGAACCAAGGTCGCCTGCCACAGAGCAGGCGGGGCAGCCAGCTGCTGACAATGCCATGAAACTAAAGGCCCAGACCACTTCGGGCTCAGAACAAGGGTAGGGCTAGTAAACCGTCACGAACGACCCCTAAAGGGGAACGCCCTGAACAGAACCGATCCATTAAGTAGTGAGAGCAGCTAGAAGATGAGAGAAGTAACAAGTAAGATGGACCAGGCCGTCAACACAAGAAATTATGCTCTCAGAAACCCCAGATAGAGGCCCAGACCAAACGGCAGGCATGGGCAAAACACAGCAGCACAATGTCGTAGATGGCCAGCCACACCCCCTAAGGACCAAGGACCGCACCATCGTAATACAGCAACACCACGAAGGGCGATGAACCCGCCAGGGGGAGTCTACACCCTCCCCGCATAAGACAGAGCTATACGATAGCTACATATACCCCACATAGGGTAGGGCACATCCCAAGAAAGCATGGGAACCAATCTTAGGGAAAAAACTACCCCGCATCAGAGGACAAAATCATATAGGTGCAGCAGAAACCACAGAAGGCTTAGTAGTCAGCCAGAAAACACATTCGAACAAAAAAGGGGCTGAACCAACAGCCAATAGAAGAACCAAGGAACCCGAGGGCACAGTATCCCTCACAGAAAGTGTAGCAACCGTCCAAAAACCAGATATCAGGAGCAAGTGGGATAACATCTCCAACCAAGCCCCGGAGGATCAGCAGACCAACCTACTGAGGAGGAGGAGGAGGACAGAGCCCCGCAAGAAGATGCTAAATGGCGAAGTCTGCATGAGTATTAAACAACAGGACCCCGTCAAAAGGGAGGTCGACCCGACGCTCTAAAACTTTCAGGTAAAGCAGCATCGCGTAGCCGAGCATGGCGACGGAGAGCCACAGAAGTGGCCATAGCACGGCCAACCGCATCGGCAACATCCAAAGCTGCACGAAGAAGAAACCCGGCCAACTCTCTGCCATCAAACACATGGCCCCGCAGATCAGCACGGGCCCCCTCATGAGAGACATGAGAAGGAAGAGACTCCAGAGAATCCCACAGGCCAGAAGTAGCCCTGGTCAGCCTACACAAAGTGTTAAGCGCCCTCAAGGCAGCACTGGAAGAAGCAAAGACATTACGCCCCCATGAATCTAACCACCGGGCCTCCCGAGACGGAGGGAACAACACCACAGGCAAACACAGAAAGGAATTGCCCACTAGAGCGCCTAGAGTAGAACGGTGGAAAGAAAGACAGACCGGGTCATGCGGAGCGGAACAATGACGGTGCAGTAGTGCCTGAGGCACCGGCTCGCCTGTGGCAGGGCGCCCCCATAAGAGAATTATGAAGCGACGTTTCAAAGGGAAGGAACAACTCCCGTCCACCAGAGCCCTGGTGGAGAATCTCCAAGAGGTTGTCTGTAGGAAATGGGGTGACCGGTTCACCCATCCTCAGAATACCAGCAGCCGTGGAAATAGCCAGAAAAAAGGCAACACTGGCCTCAGTAGGGCGCCGCGGAGGTGAAAGTAATTCCTCCGTGGGTGAAGGTTGCAGACTGAGCCATCATCCCCAAGTCCAGGGGGAAGCTGCCAGCCCTGGCATGTAGGAGGATCCACAGAGGAATGGGGAACCTGAGGAGCCCCAGGGGAGGGCAGAGATGCCGGTGGAGTAGCCAGCCGTGAGCCACGGAAAGAAGGGTTCGATGATTTAGGCCGTGGGGACGGCGAAGAGCCTTCCCTGGAAGATGCCTGTGAATAGGCAACTACACAGAGCCCTGTCTCCGGAGAGGAACACACCAGCAGGTGAAGGACCTCAGGAGAAGAAGTGGCCTCAGGAGCCGAATCCAGAACCCGTCGCGGCTCCGTGGAGTCCGCCATCAGCGCCTGATCAGCGTCGACTCCGGCACCGGGCCGACTCCTGCCACCACATGCTCTCCAGGGGAATCGGGCGGGCCAACGCCGAAACGGCGCCGGCTCGACCTCAGACGGGGCAACCGCCTGCGCCGAGGACCGAGAGGGACTCGGGAAGGCACCCCAGGCCCCGGCCTCCACCCACTATAACCAGAGCCGGGGAGAAAGGCTCCCGGCACCGAAACAGCGTTGGCTCGACCTCTGGTGAGGCAAACGCCTGCTCAGAAGATGAGGGGGACTCGAGACCAAACCCCAGAGTCCTGGCGATCACCTGCGACACCACAGGGAGCCCCGTAGGGATTTGCGGCGAGGAAGGGACACTAGGCACCGATGAGGGAAGCCCCCGAAGGACTAAACCTAGACGACGCCACCCTCCTACGACCTGAAGCCGAAACCATTGGCACCGGCGATGCTGCTGAAGTCCCCGCGCAAAGCTAAAGGATGCGCAGACGTCACAGGAGATGGAGGAAGGGCCAAAGAAGCCTGCATCGCCACAGCGTAGGCTGTCATTTGGGCCCTAGTCGCCTCTGCGCCGGGAAACGGCAGGTAGGGAGGCGACAAGCAGGGGCACCTGTCCTGGGGGGAGCCGGCGTCCACCGCGGAAGGAGGACAAGGCCTTGGAGACATACTGAAAGACATACCAGCCGGTGAGCCACGCCCAAAGGGCCGCGGCAAAACCGCAGGCTCCTTGCCTCCGAGGTAGGGGACAGACGATGGGACGACAGAGACCTGGATAATCGTGCCAACAGCAACTTCATCCGGCACTCCCGCCGTGATTTAGGCTTAAGGTGTTGGCAGGCATCGCAACTCTCCGAGTCATGGTGCTCACCCAGGCACCACATGCAAATTGGATGAGGGTCCGACACCGACGTGGGACGTGCACCGGAGGTACACGTTTTGAAGCCCGAAGGCATTTGCACACTGTTCCACTAAACACCAAAGCATAAAAAGAATGGAAGGCCTGAAAACAGTAAACCGGATCCCCGCTGCACGTGGAAAGAGAAAAAACTGATGTAGGCGCGCAGCGGTGGTACTTATGTATCCTCACTGACGTCACCAGCGCGGACAACGTCAGGGCGAGTCACGTGGTGCCATCCCCCCGGCGCACAGGGATGCTGTGGCAGAAAAGTTTTCTGGATCCAGTCTCACGCCTAGGGGTAATTCTATGTTGAGGACTCTGCGGCTAGTAGTCTCTATCAGATAAAACTTTCCATATCCAGTCTGACGCCGGTGGGTAATTCTAAGGTAAGGAATCTATGACTAAAGTGTTTCTTTCAGATATGAATGCCGGCCACTGCCTGATCTAGAAAACACCAATGCTTTTCAGTAAGCACCAATGCTTTTCTGTAAGCAGACATAGCCACTCCACTATAAACCTCGAATGCGCCGCCTGGTAGTAGCGTACCAGATGGGGTATCCCCAGGCCTCCCTTAGCCACCGGGAGATATGCCCTCTCTCTAGCCATCCTGGTAAAAGTCATTTTAACTGCCGCAATTCGCCCTGACCACGAGATAGGACCTTCATGTCATGACTGTATGAGAATACAGCGGTACAAAAGGGGGTGGTGATGGACGGAGCATCTGAACCAATCAAACCCTCACACCCAGTCAACAGATATGGGTTTAATCCATCACCGTTCTTTAGCCCACTCTGCCACCCCAGTTCAGACTTGGCCATATGCAAATCAGTCCGACCCTGTGCCTCATGGGAACAGTCCTGCCCTAACTGCCAAGCCATGCCTTCCCTGGACCGGAATCAAGCTTCCTAGGACCGGTTTCTGGTATTACAGCCGTCTTCAGCCAGGCTTGCTTGAATCCAGTGGCAAAGTGAGCAAGAGACTCCCGTCTGAGCATACCCTGCCAACTTATGGCGAACAAAGCAGTACAAAAGGGGGTGGTGATGGACGGAGCATCTGAACCAATCAAACACTCACACCCAGTCAACAGATCTGGGTTTAATCCATCACCGTTCTTAAGCCCACTCTGCCGCCCCAGTTCAGACATGGCCATATGCAAATCAGTCTGACCCTGTGCAACATGGGAACAGTCCAGCCCGAACTGCCAAGCCATGCCTTCCCTGGACCGGAATCAAGCTTCCTAGGATCGGTTTCTGGCATTACAGCCGTCTTAAGCCAGGCTTGCTTGAATCCAGTGGCAAAGTGAGCAAGAGACTCCCGTCTGAGCATACCCAGCCAACTTATGGCGAACAAAGCGGTACAAAAGGCTGTATGAGTAAGCGTAACGAGACCAACAAAGGGGCGTCGTTTTGCTATACCACCCTGTCAGTGGTGGTGAATAGCTGGATACCTAGGTAGGAGATACCTTGAGAAGGGAAAGTTGTCTGTCAAGTAAGTCTGTTCTTCCCGCGGGGTAGTGATGCTAAGAGCCTGGGACTTGGCGGCATTCATCTTGAATCCAGATGCCTACCGGATATCCGCCAGTTCCTGAAGAAGCGGTGCAATGACTGACGAGGCTTAGTTATTGTGAGCAGAATGTCATCTGCATATTATTCAATTTTGTGCACCTGGCCACCCATCCGCATCCACTCCACTAGAGGGTGCCCCGTATCCGTTCTGCCAATGGCTCCATATAGAGCGCAAATAGGAAGGGGGAAAGGGGGCACCCCTGTCGCGTTCCTCTTGAAATTGGAAAAACTGGTGAAAGGGCATTAATAACTCAGATGAGGGCTTTAAGGTCCGCATAGCTGGCCCATACCCACTTGCGGAAACAGGGAACCAAGCCCACTGCCACCAGAACCTCACGCAGAAAGGGCCAGTGCACCTGATCAAACGCTGTCTCAGCATCTATTGATAGGAGGAGAGTGGGCGCTGTGACTGATTGGTTTTATCAATGAGGTGGAGTGTGCGGTCCTGAATGAACCCAGATTGGTCTGGGTCAATCAGGCCAGGCATATATTTTCCCAGTCCAGTGAGAAAGATTCCTGTAAACAGTTTAGCGTTAACATTTAGGAGGGAGATGGGGTGATATGAGGCACATTGCTACGGGTCTTTTCCCGGCTTCGGTAGGACTGATATTATAGCTTTTCTCATACTCTGTCAGAGAACCCATCGAGCTAAAGGAATTATACAGCCGGACCAGCACTGGGGACAGATGCTCGGCAAATATTTTATAGAGGGCTGCTGTAAACCCATCCTGACCCGAGGCTTTGTCAGTTTAGTCACCCAATCACATCAAGGACCTACTGCAGTGTAATGTTCGATTCTAAGGATGCAGCATCTTGTTCCGTCTGTTTGGTCAAGGGACCCTACTCTAACTAGGTGGTGTGTGGGCTGCTGTGTCTTTGCTTTGTGGACAAGAGCATAAAACCGACCGAACTCCGCCGCAATGTCTGCATCTCTCGTCAAGGGGTCCAAGGAGTGGTCTCTCAGGGCCTGAACGCGGCGGGCCAGCGCCTGGGTGCATAATCTATGGGCCAGCAATCAACCTGCCTTATTCCATCCCGCATAATATCTCTGCCGTGTGCAGAGTAGTGCATACTCTGCTGCATTCATGTCTAAGGCCTTAAAGTTTTCTAGTGATGGTCAATTGTCGCCTTATGTTATGCGTCTCCTTGTGCCTGTGCATTTCCTCCAGTACTTTCACCGCCCTCTCCAGCACCACGCAATTGGCCCTGCACTCCTTACACCTTGCCGCTATATAGAAAAAAATCAATTCTGGCATAAGATTGGTGTACAGCAGAGAAGTGTGTGTATGGTTTTGTGGTGGGGTGTTGAACTCTCCAGATATCGACCAACCCCCCCGTGCGAGAGCCAGTTAAGTCCTTGTGGTGTAAGTGCTCCTGTCTGATTTACCCTGTAGTGGTGTCTATCCAGTGACGTGTCCTGGACTATATTAAAGTCCCCCCCCTATAAGAACATGGGCATCTGGTGTAGTGAGGATGGACCCAACAGCCTCGCGGATAAACGGTTCCTGGTGATCATTGGGCGCCTAAAGGCTTGCAATCGTAATATTGCCCTGAGGAAGGGCGATTCCCAAGGCTAGCATGCGGCCAGTGATCTCCGAGTGTGCAAGGGTGACCCAGGCTTGAAAATGTGTTGCAAGCTATATAGCAACCCCTGCTCTCTTGCTGGGTCCGGCCGACCAAAATTGTCGGTCTAACCACCTAGATTGAATACGACTCCAATCCCTTTTAACACGGTGAGTCTCTTGCAAGAGACATATATCACATTGCATTGCCCTCAGCTGTGTCAGTAGTGCTATTCTTTTTGCCAGAGAATTAAGGCACCGCACAGTGAGGCTAACCACCCTTATTCTGATTAAATGTTAAAGTGGAGCATGGCAGCGGTACTAAGAAATAACTCTGTGCTTCCCTCTATTTGGCTGATCGAGACGGTCTTGAGCATAGACGGTGTATGAGCTTGGCTGAATGAAAACATGCAATAAAACAAACAACAACAATACTAATTGGTAGATAACTAGTGTAGATGTAGTAGGGGTCCATGTCCTTGGAAGGCCTCATGAGTCGTCCAGGATGTTAACACATGAAGGAGTCCTCCGCCAGCGCATGCTATCACTATTGGATCCTGAAGCAGAGCCCGGAGTCGGACAGGCAAGTCGCATGGTCTGTGTCCAATACGGCCAGCGATGGTTTCACCGTAGGCAGGCAAATCCATGAAAATATAGTTTTGTTTATTGTTCCTGCTTCCAAGAGCCTTATTCGTCCTCTTGTTCCGGTGCGGGGTCTTGCTTAGTGAGGTGCTGAATCAGAGCTCAGCGTTCCATGATGCTCTCGGTTGAGGATGGTTTGCTCACAAGTTTTGGGAGCCGGCCTCTAGGGGGGCGCCTCTGCCGGTCCGAATTCTGGGAGCATGAGGGAGGGAACCCGCGGTCTTCTGCCTGGTTGCCTTGCTCTAGGTCGAGGCCCAGGATCGTTGCTGCCTCCGTTGTTGTGTGAGTCGAGCGTATCTCACCGTTCCATATGAACACTAGGTGAAAGGGATGACCCCATCTAGCCCACTCCCTTCTCCCTCAGATAATCTGTAATGGGATCCATGTTACGACAACCGTGCAGGGTGATGGGAGTGAGGTCTTGAAAGAGGCTCACCGTGATCCCCTCAAATATGACGTGGGCCTGGTCTTGTACCGTATTCATTATAAGTTCCTTCTGGTGGTAATTGTGTTGGCATGTAAGAATGTCTTGAGGGGTACCTGGCGAGAAGGGTGCGATCCAAGGGGACCTCAACGTCCTTCAGTTCTGGGACTATCTGGCGGAATAGCCATGTAATAAAGTCCTTGAGGCGATTGCCATCTGCCTGAAGTGGAACCCCCTTAAGTCTTTTAGTGGATCTCCTGGACCTGTTTTCTAGGTCTTACAGATAGTAGTTGAGGTCGGCATTTCCGATCTTTACGTTCAAGATCTCGCTGTGTTGTCCCGCTTCTTATTCCCTGGCATCACCAAGTTTCTCAACAGAATCCACCCGTAGCTCTAGTTCGCTCACCTCACGACGCAAGTCTCTCATCATTCGCCATCTCCGTCTTCAATGTTGCTATCTCCTCCCTCAATATGCCAAAGAGGGACTCCAAGAAGACCTGGGTTTCATAGCCCTTCTGATCCGCTTCCTGCCCAGGTTCCGTTCCTGTCGTCTGGCCACTTGGAGTTTTTTCTTTTTTTTTTTTAAGAGGTCCTTGATGGTAGAGTCTTTTATGGTCTTAATATTCACCAATTTTGCCCCCTGTGGGCTCGCAGTGGATTGTCCTTCTCAATCTCACTGGTTGCAATTCTCTGCTAGCGGGTCGCCCCTCCAACTGTGGACTCTATAAGCAGTTCGCCATGCCCGCTGCCCGTGTGGCTCTAGTACTGCTCGCCCTGAAGGTCCAGACCCAGTCCTCCGTATCTGGCATGGCATGAGAGTCCCGCGCCACTATCAATGGTCTCCCACAACGCCACCTTACTTCCGGTGGAGGCTGGGGGCATGTTGATTCTCTGTCTGGGACAACGCTGTATGCTCTATGTCGCTGCCTATTGATACCGCAAATCGCTGCAGGAGAGGCTTATCGCCTCAAGTCCCTTTAGGCTGGGGCCTCCTTCCACTGCAAACGCTCATGGGCTACACCAGATTGAGCTTTCAATCTGGCCCCACCGTCCTTTCAACAGGTCACCTGCTTTGCGTGATCTGTCCCTGGGCACACAAGATGGGCTGTCAGTTCTCTTTCCGCACCTGAGGCGGCGTGCTGTACCCTGCTTCAGTGAGCCCACCGGAACCACAGGCGAGAGATTGGCGGCAGCGCAGCTGTGTTCTGAGGTCTGGGGGTATTCTTACTGCGCTCTCCAGGTGGTTCTGAGGCACACTCAGCCCTATCTCTGGTGGGACCTTTTCACTTCCCTCGCACGCCAGATCTCTGCGTGCCCCTCTGGTTCAACATGGCTGCCAGGCTAATAAGGTTCATAAATACCCCCACCGGGTATCGTGTTCAGAGTGGGGACAATGCCCCAATGACTCTCTCCGTGCATCGCACTGGCTTCGCCGCCACAGGCATCACCAAGTCCCAGTTTGTGGTGGCCACTGGGGAGGTCCCCGGCCGTGGCCTCGCTCTTAACTCGAGCGGATGTCTGGGCCACAAGCCCGCAGCTCTAATGCAGTGCTGGGAGGGATAGGGGGGAGGTGCCCCCCAGCCTGTGATCGGTCCTGCGAACTCCCACCTCTGTTGCGTTCTCCACACGCCTCAGGGATTCCTCACACAGAAGCCGAACACCACAGTGGCATCGAACATCAGTGATCGCCGCTGATCCCCTCTGCCATCTTGCCTCCTCTGCCCGCAGCTGCCTTCTGTCGATGCATAGCTCAAACCGCTTCCACGTTGGTCAGAGGGGGGTAGGCAGGCATCCGGTAGCAATTGCGGCTCAATGCCTGGGCTTAGAGTCAGCCAGAAACTGGAAATCTGCTGCTTTGCGATGTGGCACGGCAGATCTCAGAGAAAACGCTCCTACATGGGAGCCATTGTGGACAAGCCCTTTAAAAGCCCCTGATTGACTGATTACATTTAAAAAACAGTAAAAAGTGTATCATGGTTTGGACTGACACTATTATACAGGCAGGGAATAGTAGCAATTTTAGATTGGTACCCAAAAAGAAAACACAATAAGTATTCGACTGTATCAGCACAAAACCTAAATAGAAGGGAACGCTCCCATCTCCTACAAGGCTAAATAAACAGGTGGTATCACGGAGATACTCTGGGACAAATATGCAGTAATCAATGGTTTCCCGACAACACTTAAGTCGACTTTCACATGCTAAGTTATAAAAAGCTAAGGCTACTTCCTTTTTGTTAAAAGTAGGCCATACATTGCTCTCATCGTAAAAGCTCACTCCATACCAATTTTCCCAAATCCCGATTTAATATCTGCAAACCACGGAATTCGGAGGTAATTATCACAGGAGATGCAGTTATTTATTATTTTTCTTGTGCGTGATGCCTGCTCATTACTCCAAATAGATAACCAAAGTAACAATGGCCTCACTCTGATAAAAGCGGTTATTTATAAGAAATGTAACTCTTTATGACAGATGACATGGGTGGGAGAAAGTGGTATGCCAGGCAAGTGCCTGCAGAACTATTTTCCTCTGATTGTATGGTTTTGCAGTTTGCACCCCCCAAATGGCAGAACCATAGGTGGCAATTGGAACGCATTGGGACTTCTATATTTGCAACATCGCTTTCAGCTGCCCCACCGCCACGAGGATGAGAAAGGGAAAGTAATGATCCAATTGCCTTTGAGAATAACATTCTACGATATGTGATATTAGGTGACCAAGCTACTGAGGCCGAAAACATAACTCCTCAGTATGGGAAGGTCTTGAGACTTGTGAAAGAGTTATTTCCTACTTGCATAGAAGACAACTGAATGTAATGTGGCCCACATGCCACAGTATGAGGTTTTGTAAAATGTGTTTAAAGAGCTAGATTAGACATAAAATTGATGAATGCTGACACTAAATGGCGTAGTGCCTTGGGGGTCCGAGCCATAAAAACTGCATTATCCACAAATAAAAGTGTAGGAAGGGTTTTACCTTTGACAGATGGAACATCACTAGTTATGGGAGACAGAGATGGGTGGAGGTGATTATTTTATTTTATACACTGGGTGTCATGAATAATGTAACAGCATTATGAACAGTTCAAGTTGATTGTGTCATTTTACCATCCCTGTAGGTCTAGGGACTTGAATATTCTACTCAACCTAACTGTAATATGCTTGACCCTTAAACTGACCTCAAATTGTGGAATATTGCAGGATTGGCCACAAAAGTTAACGATCAGATGTGGATAGCTTTTGTTAGAAATTACGCTATATTGTGCTTTCAGGAAACTTGGCTCACCGATAATAACGTTTTTATCGAGGGGTTTCAAAGCTTCTTTGTTCCTGCATCTCCATCACCCAGTGGAAGGGCCAAGGGGGGTCTGGCAATATTCATCAGCCTCTCCTTGGTCCTACAGACCAAAAATAAGCAATTGGAAAATAAGAACATTCAGATCCTGGAGCTTAGGAAGGGCAAAAGGTCATTAACCCTGGTCAATTTTTATAATTCCACAACCACATTAGGAGAATGTAACATCACCAAACTCTATGACCACATTCACGACAACCTGGCAAATTTAGAACGGAACAAAATAATCGTCGGCGACTTTAATGCGCATCTCTGTGGACATTCGACAAAGTCAACTCTGGGTTCTTTGGGTTGTGGTAATAGGCCAGGCCCTCACTTTGCGCACTGCCCACAAGGCTCCAACATGAACAATTTAATAGATGGTCTGGACTTGACAATAGCAATGTCCCTGAAAGAGGATTCCTTCATCTACGAAATACCAACTTATAAAGGCTCTGAGCGAGGATCCTTTATAGACCATATACTTCTTTCTGTTGACATCGCCAACTCAGCTATAAATTTCAATATTCACGAAAGCATCTACAGCGACCATAATCCAATTTCAGTGGAAGTTAAAAATGGACTCTTTGAACTCCGCAAAAATCGCAATGATCCGGGTGTCCTAACACTAATCAATGGTAATCGCCGTTTAAAGTGGACTTCGATAAATAGTGATGCTCTGCTCGAATCCGTTAAAAAGAGCTGTGATCAAGATCCTACTCTTTGCATCTCAAACACTACACCTCCTGATCTTATATTATCTGCTTTTGCTGCAATGACTTGCAAAGTCGATCAATTACTCTCAGTACCATTGAAGGGACCACTTGATCATCAGCCAAGATGGTTCGACCATACCTGCTCAAGAGCCAGCCGACAACTGAAAATGTCCCTTAAGATTAAACCAAGGGACCCTGTATTAATTAAAACCCTACGCTATGAATACAAATCTGCCCTGGTATCCCGTAAATAGGTCATAAAGGCGAATATCTGGGAGTCATTACTTGACCCATCAATTCTGGGAAATAGCTCCAAATTTTGGGGCATAATCAACAAACCAATGTTCGATGACCCCAATGCCAACAGCATAGGTTCTATCATACCAGAAAATGAGTGGATCTCCCACTTCAGCCTAATTTTCAGGAGTGATGATCCCCAGCCGGCACAAGCTCTTACTTCTCCCGTGGAAGCTTCTCTGCTGTTCACAGACAAGGAAGTGGAAAGGGCGATCCGTTGTCTAACTAGCAATAAGGCCCCGGGTCCAGATGGCCTTCCCCCTGATTTATTTAAATCTAATGTTTTCTTCTGGGCCCCAATTCTCACGGCGGTTGTCAACGCTGGAGTTGCCAACGGGGTACCAAAGTCTTGGGGAGCCTCAACTATTCTGGGACAAATATGCAGTAATCAATGGTTTCCCGACAACACTTAAGTCGACTTTCACATGCTAAGTTATAAAAAGCTAAGGCTACTTCCTTTTTGTTAAAAGTAGGCCATACATTGCTCTCATCGTAAAAGCTCACTCCATACCAATTTTCCCAAATCCCGATTTAATATCTGCAAACCACGGAATTCGGAGGTAATTATCACAGCAGATGCAGTTATTTATTATTTTTCTTGTGCGTGATGCCTGCTCATTACTCCAAATAGATAACCAAAGTAACAATGGCCTCACTCTGATAAAAGCGGTTATTTATAAGAAATGTAACTCTTTATGACAGATGACATGGGTGGGAGAAAGTGGTATGCCAGGCAAGTGCCTGCAGAACTATTTTCCTCTGATTGTATGGTTTTGCAGTTTGCACCCCCCAAATGGCAGAACCATAGGTGGCAATTGGAACGCATTGGGACTTCTATATTTGCAACATCGCTTTCAGCTGCCCCACCGCCACGAGGATGAGAAAGGGAAAGTAATGATCCAATTGCCTTTGAGAATAACATTCTACGATATGTGATATTAGGTGACCAAGCTACTGAGGCCGAAAACATAACTCCTCAGTATGGGAAGGTCTTGAGACTTGTGAAAGAGTTATTTCCTACTTGCATAGAAGACAACTGAATGTAATGTGGCCCACATGCCACAGTATGAGGTTTTGTAAAATGTGTTTAAAGAGCTAGATTAGACATAAAATTGATGAATGCTGACACTAAATGGCGTAGTGCCTTGGGGGTCCGAGCCATAAAAACTGCATTATCCACAAATAAAAGTGTAGGAAGGGTTTTACCTTTGACAGATGGAACATCACTAGTTATGGGAGACAGAGATGGGTGGAGGTGATTATTTTATTTTATACACTGGGTGTCATGAATAATGTAACAGCATTATGAACAGTTCAAGTTGATTGTGTCATTTTACCATCCCTGTAGGTCTAGGGACTTGAATATTCTACTCAACCTAACTGTAATATGCTTGACCCTTAAACTGACCTCAAATTGTGGAATATTGCAGGATTGGCCACAAAAGTTAACGATCAGATGTGGATAGCTTTTGTTAGAAATTACGCCATATTGTGCTTTCAGGAAACTTGGCTCACCGATAATAACGTTTTTATCGAGGGGTTTCAAAGCTTCTTTGTTCCTGCATCTCCATCACCCAGTGGAAGGGCCAAGGGGGGTCTGGCAATATTCATCAGCCTCTCCTTGGTCCTACAGACCAAAAATAAGCAATTGGAAAATAAGAACATTCAGATCCTGGAGCTTAGGAAGGGCAAAAGGTCATTAACCCTGGTCAATTTTTATAATTCCACAACCACATTAGGAGAATGTAACATCACCAAACTCTATGACCACATTCACGACAACCTGGCAAATTTAGAACGGAACAAAATAATCGTCGGCGACTTTAATGCGCATCTCTGTGGACATTCGACAAAGTCAACTCTGGGTTCTTTGGGTTGTGGTAATAGGCCAGGCCCTCACTTTGCGCACTGCCCACAAGGCTCCAACATGAACAATTTAATAGATGGTCTGGACTTGACAATAGCAATGTCCCTGAAAGAGGATTCCTTCATCTACGAAATACCAACTTATAAAGGCTCTGAGCGAGGATCCTTTATAGACCATATACTTCTTTCTGTTGACATCGCCAACTCAGCTATAAATTTCAATATTCACGAAAGCATCTACAGCGACCATAATCCAATTTCAGTGGAAGTTAAAAATGGACTCTTTGAACTCCGCAAAAATAGCAATGATCCGGGTGTCCTAACACTAATCAATGGTAATCGCCGTTTAAAGTGGACTTCGATAAATAGTGATGCTCTGCTCGAATCCGTTAAAAAGAGCTGTGATCAAGATCCTACTCTTTGCATCTCAAACACTACACCTTCTGATCTTATATTATCTGCTTTTGCTGCAATGACTTGCAAAGTCGATCAATTACTCTCAGTACCATTGAAGGGACCACTTGATCATCAGCCAAGATGGTTCGACCATACCTGCTCAAGAGCCAGCCGACAACTGAAAATGGCCCTTAAGATTAAACCAAGGGACCCTGTATTAATTAAAACCCTACGCTATGAATACAAATCTGCCCTGGTATCCCGTAAATAGGTCATAAAGGCGAATATCTGGGAGTCATTACTTGACCCATCAATTCTGGGAAATAGCTCCAAATTTTGGGGCATAATCAACAAACCAATGTTCGATGACCCCAATGCCAACAGCATAGGTTCTATCATACCAGAAAATGAGTGGATCTCCCACTTCAGCCTAATTTTCAGGAGTGATGATCCCCAGCCGGCACAAGCTCTTACTTCTCCAGTGGAAGCTTCTCTGCTGTTCACAGACAAGGAAGTGGAAAGGGCGATCCGTTGTCTAACTAGCAATAAGGCCCCGGGTCCAGATGGCCTTCCCCCTGATTTATTTAAATCTAATGTTTTCTTCTGGGCCCCAATTCTCAAGGCGGTTGTCAACGCTGGAGTTGCCAACGGGGTACCAAAGTCTTGGGGAGCCTCAACTATTGTGCCTGTTTACAAGAAAGGAGACAGAAGTAATGCAGCTTGTTATAGGCCAATTTCCTTGATCAACTCAGTCGCCAAGGTTGTTGGAGGGATCATATTAAACAGGTTGACTGTATGGGCTAAAAATAACAAAGTCATGTCACCAGTGCAATATGGTTTTAGACCAGGACATTCTACAATAACCCAATGCCTGAATCTATACCTAATTAATGGCAAATACACCCTGGCCAGAAGCGGAACATTAAACATGGCCTTTATGGACCTTTCATCGGCCTTCGATTGTGTTGACAGAAGTAAACTCTGGGCCGCCTTGCTGAGAATGGGGGTTGAAAAAAATTTGATCAACATTTTGGCCGACCTCCACAGCGACACACGAGCTAATGTGCGGTATACAAAAGACTTAAAAGTAACCAGAGATTTTAAAATAAACCGGGGGTAAGACAGGGCTGTATTTTAGCGCCATTTCTTTTTAATTTATATATTAACGATCTAGAGGAGCACCTTTTAAAAACAAACACGGATTTCCCATACATTGGGCAAAGGGGCGTCCCTGTCCTGCTTTACGCTGACGACGCCGTCCTTATCTCCAGAACTGCACTTGGCCTTCAGACTTTATTAGACTCTTTTTTCTCTTTTATGAATTTACGAGGCCTCAGTATCAATAATGCCAAGTCTTATGTTATGAAGGTAGGATCTGGATCCAAAAAGTCCTACCCATTCTCTGTTAACGGGGAAAAAATACCAATTACTACAACCTTCTCATATCTTGGTGTATTGTTTGATCATAAACGTACATGGGGCCCTGCACTAAGGAAAAAGAAAGGAGATCTAATTAGGACCAATGCTGCAATAATTGACTTTGCCCGCAAAATGGGTAACACCCCAATGGCTGCATTAATGAAATTATATCAAGCCAAAAGTCAAACAGTCGCTTGTTATGGGAGTGATCTCTGGGGCTTCTTACCAGTGACCGACCTTGCATCCACTGAAAATAACTTTTTAAAACAGGTTTTATGTCTACCGAAGAGCACAGCTAACTTCTCTACTCACGAGGAACTGGGTATGCCCTATTTAGAGGACAAAATTGCTGTAAACCCTCTGATGTGTTGGCTAAACTGTTGGATGAACAATGAAATACCTTTCACTCAAAACATTTTACTTGAAGCACTCAACTGGGAAGGTAAACTCAAGATACCCTGGATAAAATATATCCGAAATTGTCTTCTAGAACTGGGCAGGTTGGACCTCTTCCTAACACCTCAGCAAGCTTCTAAGCGCGACGTAATATCTGTTAAGGACGCTTTCTTGTTGGCTCGGCAGCTGACCAGGGAGGGGTCCGAACTGAAGAAGGGTAGTGTGATGAATCATGTTATGACAAAATCATGTATACAAATAAGACCTGCACTAATTTATCTTAAAATGCTGCACTGTGAAAGCACTTTATTTACATGTAACTTTTTAAAAACAGCCCTGAAATTTAGAAAAAGTATGGAAGGCTAACCTCTACTTGATCCGTTTTATTTATGTATACAAACCTCTGATAAACTGTACATTTATGCTTTCGTGAGCTACGATAGGCTATCCTGAGATCTACCGTTTTATATTGACACATTTTTTATATATGTATTTTTCTTCTCTCTGTACTTTTATGACTGAATTTACTTACAGTCGAATAAAGAAATTTTGAATTTGAATTGTGTGATCCTGGGCAAATGTTTTATTTCTTTGAGTCTGTTTTTTCTTCATTATCTCATATGAGAGCACCTTCAAATATGTGAGTTCAGAATTATGGGTGGGCAGAACTTGCAGAGTTTTATTCCATGGACTTCCGTGATGTGAAGTTAACTAAAAACTCAGCGGGATTCCGTGGAGTTTAGCAAGCAGTGGAATTCCAGTCTGTCGTGCTGATTTTTAGTGCCGGAAAATTGTCCTGGGCTGTAAAATTAATGCGAACCGCGGTGTGTCAAAGGGCACTGCTTCTTTCTGTTGATCAAGTAGAACGGCAACTTTCTCAATGCAAGTGAAATCTCGTCTGGAGGTGGTCTTGGGCTAGTTTTGTCTGGCTTGTGCTTGTCAACTTAATGCTGGCAAGCGCATGCGAGAAAAACTCCACCAAGCGGCAGTGGGAAGAGTTTTTGCCAGTCTCCATGTTCCAAGCAGAATGGGAAAAATCTACGAACTCCGCAAGCTGAGTTTACCCCCACCCCTATTCAGAATGTCTGCTCTACTAAATCTTCTGTTTGATTTAATAGACTAAACATTTGCTCCATGTATAATAAGAATGTAGCCTACATGACTTGCCTCTTAGTTCACTAATAGCACTGTCATCGGAGAGAGGGACAAGAATGCTTCTGGGAGTTCTGTCCACCCCTAAATCTGAACTCACATATTTGCAGGTGCTCTCATAATAATGAGATAATGAAAAAAAGGTGACAAAGAAATATAACATTTGCACAGAATCACACAATTTGAGGAGAGTTTATGGGTCAAGCATATTACAGTTAGGTTGAGTAGAATATTCTAGTCACTAGACCTGCAGGTCTGGTAAAAACAAATTGCTTTTTTGAGGCCTGTGGTTAGCTTGACCTACATATTGAATAAAAAATCAGAATTACTATGACATGCAACAAATAGTGATAGAAAACACTGTGCAAATATTTTTTCCATTAAAGAAACTTGGAATATATACACTGAAGTATGTATATAAGCATCCTAGCCTACATTGTATTGTCCTTGTGATACTACAAAACATGTAAATGCAGTGAAACATGTTGATCGTCATATCATATATACCAAGATGCTATTTTAATTCCAATGCATAGGTATGGAAAACAAAGGACCAAACAAATGTAGCCAGTGAAAAGTTTACTTTTGAGCTAAATCACCAAATAATGTAGATCCATTAATGACTGATGCCATCATCCACGCAGCAAAAGCAGAATCAGGTTTGCGTTCGGAAAGGGGTACCTAACCTGTACATGGATAGGCAAAGATTGCGGTAGGAGACAGTTTGAGGGACAGTATTTTCCACTTTTATGCACTTGAAGCACAAGTTATTACTTGTGTAACGATATATCTGTAAGAGACATTAGTTAGTGATAGATTCCTTACCTTAGAATATCCCCAGGCGTCAGACTGGATCCGGAATTTTTTTGCGTAGCAGTACCCTTGCGCGTCGGTAGGCGTCGTCTGCGCCGTGATGATGTCATCGGAGTACTTAGACGCCGCCTCCGCGTGCTGACGTCAGTTCTTAGACACAGCTTTTCCGCGCCAGAAGCGCTGAGCCATGTTTAAAACCAACGAACAAGTTACTTACCTTCGGTAACGATATATCTGTAAGAAACAGTAGTTAGTATTAGATTCCTTACCTTAGAATATCCCCAGGCGTCAGTCTGGATCCGGAAACTTTTGCGTAGCAGTACCCCTGCGCGTCGGTAGGCGTCGTCTGCAGGCGTCCCCTGCGGCTCCGCGTCGTCAGCGTTGTGATGACGTCGCTGGAGTATATAGACGCCGCCTCCGCGCGCTGACGTCAGTTCTTTGCACACAGCTTTTCCGCGCCAGAACACGCAGAGCCATGTGAGAACTAACACTGGTGCCATTTGAAACTAGGGCCCTGAAAGGGATGACCTTAACCCTAGGTATCAGTTCGCAGAACGGGGAGGACGGGTGGGGCGGTAAGGAATCTAATACTAACTACTGTTCCTTACAGATATATCGTTACCGAAGGTAAGTAACTTGTTCATCTGAAAGAAACAGGTTAGTATTAGATTCCTTACCTTAGAATAGATACCCCAGCAATACCAACCCCGGTGGTGGGTCTGCGAACCAATACAAACCTACACCAGAAAGTCCTGGAGGACCGAACGGCCAAAGAAGCCATCCCTCCGGACTTGACTGTCCAGGCAGTAGTGCCTCGCAAAGGTGTGCAGCGAGGCCCACGTAGCCGCCTGGCAAATGTCCTGCAAAGGGACTCCCCGGCCCAGGGCAGTAGTAGCCGCCGTAGCCCGAGTGGAATGGGCCCTCAGCCCAACAGGAGGCTCCTTCCGAGCCAAAGAGTAGCATGCTTTGATGCACAGGACGACCCACCGAGAGATGGTTCGTTTCTGTACCGCCCTTCCCTTCTTCTCACCCACGTAGCCAACAAACAGTTGGTCATCCACCCGGAACTGGCGTGTGCGATCCATGTAAAATGAAAGCGCACGTTTTGGGTCCAGACGATGGAGCCGCTCTTCATCCTTTGAAGGATGCGGAGGCGGGAAGAAGGAGGGTAAGGTGATGGACTGCCCGATGTGAAAAGCAGAAACTACTTTGGGCAGGAAAGAAGGCCTAGTCCTAAGAACCACCTTGTCAGGATGGACGGACAAGAAAGGAGGTTTAACAGAAAGAGCCTGGAGCTCACTCACTCTCCTGGCAGAGGTGATGGCAACCAGGAAGGCCGTCTTTAAAGTAAGAAGACGGAGAGGACAGGAATGAAGCGGCTCAAAGGGAGCGCACATCAAGAATGTCAGAACCAGGTTCAAGTCCCACTGAGGCATCACGAACGGAACAGGAGGATACATGTGCGTGATGCCTTTCAAGAATCTCAGTACAATAGGGGACTTGAATAAAGATGGCTGATCAGGTAGCCTTAAGAAGGCGGAAAGGGCAGAAAGGTAGCCCTTGATAGTGCCCAGAGCAGAGCCCTGCTGGGCAAGAGAAAGAAGGAAGAGGAGAACCTCGGAAAGAGGGGCAGAAAAGGGATCCACAGCCTTTGCTGTGCACCATGCCACAAATCTTTTCCACCGGCAGGCGTATACCGACTTTGTGGAGGGACGCCTGGCTGCCAGAATCACATCACAGACTTCAGGAGGCAAGTCGAATGGCCTCAACTGTCGCCGCTCAATCTCCACGCATGGAGGTGGAGACTGGACAGGTTCGGGTGGAGGACCGTCCCCTGCTGCTGCGACAGAAGGTCCTCCCGAAGGGGCAGGCGGATCGAGGGACCGACTGACATGCTGAGTAGCTCGGGATACCAGTATCTTCGAGCCCAGTCCGGAGCCACAAGGATAACTTGGGCCCGGTCGCGACTGATCTTCTTCAGCACTCTGGGCAGAAGTGGTATAGGCGGAAAGGCGTACAACAGTCCGCAGCTCCACTCGAGCCGAAAGGCGTCGCCGAGCCAGTGCCGTCTTGGAAACTCCAACGCGCAGAACTGATGACATTGCGCGTTCTCTTCTGTGGCGAATAGATCTAACCAAGGCTCTCCCCATTGCTGAAAGAGGCCGTTCGCCACGTCCGAGTTCAGACGCCATTCGTGATCCACCGAGCACCGACGGCTGAGTTCGTCCGCCCTGGCGTTCAGAGAACCTGCCAGGTGTTGAACCGTCAGAGTCACGCCCTGACGTTCCAGCCACTGCTAGAGGCGCAGAGCCTCCTGGCAAAGGGTCCACGACCCCACACCGCCCTGTTTGTTGCAGTACCACATGGCGGTGGTGTTGTCCGTGAACACCTGCACTACACTCCCGGTGACAAAGGGGAGGAATGCCTTCAGTGCTAGGCGAATCGCCCGCAGCTCCAACATGTTGATAAGGAGCCGGGACTCCGCCGGAGACCAGATGCCTCTGATCTCCGCCTCTCCCAAGTGGCCACCCCAGCCCTGGAGGGACGCGTCCGTCACAACCACGTGCTCCGGTTGGGGAAGGGAGAGGGATCTGCCTCTGACCCAATCGCGGTCCGTAAGCCACCACTGCAACTGTCTCGCAGTGCCCTCCGAGATCAGGACATGGTCGGACAGGTTGCCCTGATGCTGGGCCCACTGAAACTTCAGGTCCCACTGCAGAGCCCGCATCCGCCACCTGGCGTGATGCACCAGAAGGATGCAG
Organism: Lissotriton helveticus; assembly: GCF_964261635.1. Lineage (NCBI taxonomy): Eukaryota > Metazoa > Chordata > Amphibia > Caudata > Salamandridae > Lissotriton > Lissotriton helveticus. The sequence goes on from NC_136067.1 coordinate 1,286,485,583, forward strand.
GAGGCCATCAGCCCCAGAAGCCGCAGCGTCAACCTGACCGAAATCCGGGATAAAGGCTGAAATAGTGGAATCAGAGCCTGAATATCCCGGACCCGCTGTTCGGGAGGACCGACGGGTATGGGGCAGACGGCGTCGGCGACCCACGCGGGGCCGCGGCCACCCGAACCCCCGGCCGCATCACGCGGGCGTCGGGGGGAGTCGGGGGTACGATGATGACGCCCCGACCTCTTGTGTCGCTTACCTGATGAACCGGAGGAATGGTGGCGACTCCCGGAGCGCTCATGGCGGCTCCGCGATCGCTCCCTCGACCGCTCCCTCGACCTCCGACCGGACCGGGACCGCTCTCGACGCGGGCCCGACACTCGGAGTTCGAGCAGCTTGCGGGACCGCTCCAGTCTAGCTTTACCTGTCAAGGCCCGGCAGTCGACGCAAGACTCGACGTCGTGGTCCGCGCCCAGACACCGGAGGCAGAGTCGATGGTGGTCGGTGACCGACATCATTCGGTCGCACCCGTCGCAACTCTTAAACCCGGGCATCCTACCGGCACCTTGAAGAAAGAGTTAAAGTTAACAAAACTAGGTCAAAAGACCGGAGTACTGCTCTTCGGATCTGCGCTAACTGGCGCGGAAAAAAGAAGAACTGACGTCAGCGCGCGGAGGCGGCGTCTATATACTCCAGCGACGTCATCACGGCGCACGACGCCGACGACGCGGAGCCGCAGGGGACGCCTGCAGACGACGCCTACCGACGCGCAGGGGTACTGCTACGCAAAAGTTTCCGGATCCAGACTGACGCCTGGGGATATTCTAAGGTAAGGAATCTAATACTAACCTGTTTCTTTCAGATACTGGTGCCATTGAAACTAGGGCCCTGAAGGGGATAACCCTAACCCTAGATATCTGTTCGCAGAACGGGGAGGATGGGTGGGTCGGTAAGGAATCTATCACTAACTAATGTCTCTTACAGATATATCGTTACACAAGTAGTAACTTGTGCATCTGAAAGAGACACGTTAGTGATAGATTCCCTACCTTAGAATAGATACCCCAGCAATACCAACCCCGGTGGTGGGTCTGCGAACCAATAATCACACCAGAAAGTCCTGGAGGACAGAACGGCCAAAGAAGCAATCCCTCCGGACTTGGCTGTCGAGGCAGTAATGTCTTGCAAACGTGTGCAGTGATGCCCACTTAGCTGCTTGACAGATGTCTTGTAAGGGCACTCCCCGGCCCAGGGCAGTTGTAGTCGCCGTGGCTCGGGTGGAATGAGCCCGCAATCCAACAGGGGGCTCCTTTTTAGCCAAGGAGTAACATGCCTGGATACACAAGATGATCCACCAGGAGATGGTCCTCTTGTGCACCGATTTCCCCTTCTTAGCGCCCATGTAACCAACAAAGAGTTGGTCATCCACCCGGACTGGCGTGTGCGATCCAAGTAGAATGAGAGCGCACGTTTTGGGTCCAGACGGTGGAGCCGCTTTTCCTCTTTAGAGGGGTGCGGAGGCGGGAAGAAGGTTGGCAAGGTGATGGACTGCCCGATGTGGAAGGCTGTGACAACCTTGGGCAGGAAAGATGGCTTAGTACGCAACACAACCTTGTCCGGATGGACAGAAAGGAAAGGAGGAGTACAAGAAAGGGCCTGGAGCTCACTCACTCTCCTGGCAGAGGTGATGGCAACCAGGAAAGCAGTCTTCAGAGTTAGAAGGTGGAGAGGACAGTTGTGAAGTGGCTCAAAGGGATCGCACATCAGGAAAGTAAGAACAAGGTTCAAGTCCCACTGGGGCATCACGAAGGGAACAGGAGGGAACGTGTGTGTGATGCCCTTTAGAAATCTGTTTACAATAGGGGACCTAAACAAAGAAGGTTGATCAGGCAGCCTCAGAAAGGCTGGAAGGGCAGAAAGGTAGCCCTTGATAGTGCCCAGAGCAGAGCCCTGCTGGGCAAGAGAAAGAAGGAAGAGAAGAACCTCAGAGAGAGGGACAGTAAGAGGATCCACAGCCTTTGCTGTGCACCATGCCACAAATCTGTTCCACCTGCAGGCGTATACCGACTTCGTGGAGGGACGCCTGGCTGCCAGAATGACGTTACAGACTTCAGGAGGCAAGTCAAATGGCCTCAACTGTCGCCGCTCAATCTCCAAGCATGGAGGTGGAGACTGGACAGTTTCGGGTGGAGGACGTCCCCTGCTGCTGCGACAGAAGGTCCTCCTGAAGAGGCATACGAACCGGGGGATCGACTGACATACTGAGTAGCTCTGGATACCAGTACCTTCGTGCTCAGTCCGGAGCCACAAGGATGACTTGGGCCCGGTCGCGCTTGATCTTCTTCAGCACTCTGGGCAGAAGTGGTATAGGCGGAAAGGCGTACAATAGACCGCAACTCCACTCGCGACGAAAAGCGTCTCCGAGCGAGTGCCGCCTTGGAAATTCCAACGAGCAGAATTGATGACATTGCGCGTTCTCTTCGGTGGCGAATAGATCTAACCAAGGCTCTCCCCATCGCTGAAAGAGGCCTTGCGCCACGTCTGAGTTCAGACGCCATTCGTGATCCATCATGCACCGACGGCTGAGCTCGTCCGCCCTGGCGTTCAGAGAACCTGCCAGGTGTTGAGCCACCAGGGTCACGCCCTGGCGTTCCAGCCACTGCCAGACGCGCAGAGCCTCCTGGCAAAGGGTCCACGACCCCACCCCGCCCTGTTTGTTGCAGTACCACATGGCGGTGGTGTTGTCCGTAAACACCTGCACTACACTCCCCCGGACAGAGGGGAGGAATGCTTTCAGTGCTTGACGAATCGCCCGCAACTCCAAAAGGTTGATGTGGAGCCGGGCTTCCGCCGGAGACCAGAGGCCTCTGATCTCCGCCTCTCCCATGTGGCCTCCCCAGCCCTGGAGGGACGCATCCGTCACAACTACGTGCTCCGGTTGGGGAAGGGAGAGGGATCTGCCGCTGACCCAATCGCGGTCCGTGAGCCACCACTGCAGCTGTCTCGCAGTGCCCTCCGAGATCAGGACGAGGTCGGACAGGTTGCCCTGATGCTGGGCCCACTGAAACTTCAGGTCCCACTGCAGAGCCCGCATCCGCCACCTGGCGTGATGCACCAGTAGGATGCAGGAGGCCATCATTCCCAGAAGCCGCAGTGTCAACCTGACCGAGACCCGGGATAAAGGCTGAAATAGTGGAATCAGAGCCTGAATATCCCGGACCCGCTGTTCGGGAGGATAAACCCGAAATTGCGCTGAGTCCAGAACCGCTCCGATGAAGAGGAGCTTCTGAGAGGGGCACAGGTGTGACGTCGGCACATTGAGGGAGAACCCCAGCTGGTGCAGGAGGTCTGCCGTTGTCTGGAGGTGGCTGACGACTGTTTGGGGCGAGCCCGCCTTCAACAACCAGTCGTCGAGGTAGGGGAAGACTGAAACCCCTAACATGCGCATATGAGCTGCGACCACCGCCATCACTTTTGTGAACATCCGTGGGGCGCTGGTAAGGCCGAAGGGGAGCACGGTATACTGAAAGTGCTCGTGGCCAACCGTGAACCGTAGGTAGCGCCGATGGGCCGGCAGGACGGGGATGTGGAAATAAGCGTCCTGCAAGTCCAACGCTACCATCCAGTCTCCTGGGTCCAGGGCAGCTAAGACCTGAGATAGTGTCAGCATTTTGAACTTCTCCTTCCGGAGGAAGCCGTTGACGTTCCTTAGGTCCAAGATAGGGCGCAGGCCCCCTTTGCCCTTCTTGGGTACCAGAAAGTAGTGGGAGTAGCAACCACACCCTACTTTTGGCCCAGGAACGCGCTCGATGGCCCCCTTGGCCAAGAGGGCCGTAACTTCCTCCTGCAGAAGCCTCAAATGATCCCCCGATACTTGGTGGTACTGCGGTGGCATGGCTGGAGGGGTCGCCTCGAAGGGGAGGGAGTAGCCCCTTCGGACGATTTGCAGCACCCACCTGTCCGACGTGACAGTGCGCCAGTGGAGGAGGTGATGGCGAACCCTGCCCCCCACTGGCGTCACATGGGCCTGAAAGCACGGACTAGGAGGGTTTTGAGGCGGATGCTGCGGGGGAAGGTGAGGACGGACCTCGCCGTTGTCCCCGACCGCCTCCACTGCGGTTTCCACGGCCGACACCGCGTTGGGTATTACCCTGCGGAGCGTGGCTGGCAGCACATGTGGGTACACCCCTTCCGTGGCCACGAAAGGAGTGAAAGGCAGCCGATTGATGGCGCGGGGCCGAGAGGCCCAAGGACTTGGCCGTAGCCCTGGAGTCCTTAAAGCGCTCAAGCGCATGGTCTGCCTTGTCGCCAAAAAGGCGACAGCCATCGAACGGCATGTCCATCAGTGTGATTTGGACATCGGCCGAAAAGTTGGCGGACCTCAACCAGGCGTGACGTCTGACCGCCGCTGTCGTTGCCATCGCTCTACCTAGTGAGTCGGTGGTATCCAGCCCACACCGGATAGAATATCTGGCTGCATCCCGGCCCTCCACAAGGGCTTGGCCGAGTTTGGCCCGTACCTCCAACGGACACTCTGGCAGCACTTCCGCAACCGTATCCCACAGAGAGTGGGTGTAACGGCCCAAGAGGCATGCGGTGTTGGAAGACCGCAGTCCCAGACTAAGGGAGGAGAAGGTCTTTTTGCCGTACTGCTCATACCTCTTGGATTCCCTGTCCGGCGGAGCCGACGGGAATGCGTTCTGGGAATTGGAGGCCTGGATGACCAGGCTCTCGGGGGTGGGGTGGGTGGACAGGAAACATGGGTCACCCGGAGCCGGGCGGTGGCGTCTGGCCACGTTCCTATCTACAGGCGAACCTGTAACGGGCTTGGACCAAGTGCCCAAAAGAACGTCGGTCAAGGCCTCGTTAAACGGCAGCAGAGGCTCAGCTGAGCAGGACTGCGGCTTAAGGACCTCAGTGAGTAGGTTAGTCCTCACGGCCGCGACGGGGAGCTCAAGGCCCAAGGCCTTGGCTGCCCTCATCAACACCACACTATAGGTTGCCCCCTCCTCCGTAGCCACGTTAGGAGGTGAGACAAAGCCAGTGTCGGGGGAAGTGTCCAGACCACTGGCATCCCCAAGTTCACCTGTCCAGTCCTCCTGGGACTGACATTCACGTGTCAGAGGGTCTTCAGACCCCTCCGAATACTCATCACCCATCTCCTGATACTCAGGGCCAGAAAATGAGGGGGCCGGTTCATGGAAAGTAAACTCTCCGAACGGCGTCTGAAGCGGTGCCCAGCGGCGCCGCTTCGGCGCTAGAACCGGGTCGAGGGAGGCATCGGGGACGGCGCCGCCCGAGGGCGGCGGCGGGGGTTACACCTGGGGGGTCGGCGCCGGGGAGGTCGTCAAGTCCACCGGCGGCGACCCGGATCCGGAACCGGATCCAGTGGGGCCCTGCGGCGCCGGGCCCGAAGCACCCAACGGCGTCGGGACCGAAGCCCCCGACCCGCTAGGCCCCCCAGATGGGTCCGCTGGGCCCGGAGGCGCCGCGAAGCCCGTCGGAGGAGAGAGAGACCTCATGGCCATGAGGAACCACTCGATCTCCTCCGGCGTCGCGTTAGGCCCAGGGACCGGAGGGTATGAGGCCGGACGCGGCGCCTGCGACTCCGACGGAGCCGCGTGGGCGGTGTCACCAGAACCCCCGGCCGCGTCGTGCGAGCGTCGGGGGGAGTCGGAAGAGCGATGACGTCTCTTCGACTTCTTGTGCTTACCTGACGACTTCGACCCGGAGGAGTGATGTCGACTCCCGGAGCTCCGATGGCTGCTCTCCCGCGACCGGTCCCTCGACCTCCGTCCGGACCGGGACCGTTCTCGGCGCGGGGCCGATTGCCAGAGTTCGAGCTGCTTACGAGACCGCTCCCGTCTAGCTTTCGAAGTCAGGGCCCGACAGTCGAAACAGGTCTTGTCGTCGTGATAGACGCCGAGGCAGTGGAGACACCGACGGTGAGGGTCGGTGACCGACATCAGTCGGTCGCAATCCTCACAGGGCTTGAAACCTGGCATCCCTACCGGCACCGTCCGGAGTCTAAGACTTCGAAAAGGAAGATCAAAAGATCAAAAAAGGTTAGTCAAAAAGTGACTAAGGTACCACTTTTTCCAGATCTGCGCTGCTGGCGCGGAAAAAAGAAGAACTGACGCCAGCACACGGAGGCGGCGTATAAGTACTCCGACGACGTCATCACGGTGTGGAAAAGTAAATTTTGCCATGTTCTGTGTCCCTACGTGTCCCCCATCTTATGTTATGTGTGCATGATTAATATGCATATGTATCCCCCATGTTCGATTAAAGACGCAATTATAGTTGTGTCCATTTCTAGTATGCCAGTTTCCAGTTCTCGTGAATACTACGAATATCAGGCCTATGTAAAGCTACGTTGCCACGTTTCTCAGTGTGCACGTTATTTCATTGTAAAGTCCCCGTTTCTAGGCCTCAAAAGGGCCCGGACACCAGATTCAGCTCCTGTCTCCTGAACCCTCACTGAGGAGCGATACAGCCCCCACCTGTATCCTCGACCCTTCACTTACTTCCTGCCTCACAGTGCCCGGCTCAGCCTGGCTCTGCCTACGAGTCTGCCAAGAGTATGTTATGATTCTAGTTATCAGTCCAGCCCTCCTTCTCTGCATTCCTAAGCTACTGAATCGCATCAATAGTTTCCGTCATTGTCTAGCCTTTACGTCTCCATGTAGGAGAAATACTGCATTTAATGGTCATTTAATATTCTTCATCACGCACTACATGTAGAATAATGCATGCTCCAGTCTTAGAGTCTGTTAGCCTCTCCCCTCCTGACTCTTAGTTTATATCAACATGTCCTCTAAACATTAGATACTAGATAGGGTTTAGGTACATGTCGCCCTGACTCTCCAGACTTCAGTCTCTACTCCTAGCGCAGAGTTCATAGCCCCCAGCTTCTCCTAGTAACACGTCATTGTCAGTTTGCGCGCACCATTAGGTTAGAGGTCCCGGCTCCTTAGGTAGCCCCCTCCATGTTTCCGCCCCATTTATGACATATTCTGTTACGTTTACATCACATGTCCATGTATACGCCTCTTGTTACACCCACTTTCACCCTTATCTTTCGCGACTGCTATTGACCACACCCACTGCTCCGCCTACTGTATTCACTGTAATGCAATTGTTTTAGTATATATATGTTGTACATTGTTATTTAAGTCAGCGCGCTCATTCCCTGTCCCCCCCTGCAGGGCCCTGCCATCCTGTTCCCGTGCAGGTTGTCCTGTTCCTGTCCTTTATGCTGTATTAAACCTGCAAACTCCTACTACCTCGAATCTTGACTCTTATTTATTGAGCTATCTGTTATTACTATGTCCAGTCAAACCTAGATCCGGTATTATTTATTTATATACCACAACGGCGCCCACGACGGACCCACAGACGACGCCTACCGACGCGCAAGGGTACTGCTACGCAAAAAAATTCCGGATCCAGTCTGACGCCTTGGGATATTCTAAGGTAAGGAATCTATCAGTAACGTGTCTCTTTCAGATAGGCAACAATAAGAAGCTCATGAAGCTGCTGAGTCAATGCATGTATTTTTGTAGGGCTTTTTTTTAGGAGACGAGGTTTCTTCTTTTTTACATGTACGCTACACATCAGAATTGGGTCTACAACTATAGCTACAGGCTGATAGGAGAGCAACACCACCCAGAGATAACATTTACCAAATGGTTTTTGCAAAGTTTGTTTTTGTGTGTGTAAAGATGATGGGAAAGGCAAGAGGGGCACAGCCTTCACTTTCATCCAGTCACAAACCGGAGCACAGAAATATTACAGTGCTCAAGAGATGGAATTGGAGCAAATGATCACCACTAACAGCACGATTATGGTCACAATCCCCTGTTGATCCTCAACGTATGGTTTTGGGGAGGGATGGGGAATCCCATCACATGCCTGGAGGTGTGTGGCAGAAAACCAAACTCATGTTTGAATGAAGTGTGGTCTTCTGTGCAGTGATATTTGCGAGGGAGGGTTGGGATTTAAAATGCATTAGAGGTGGGCAATAATTTGATTTCAAAGTTGAAGGCTATGTGGTTCTGGTTCATGAGGACATTAAAACCGACAACCTATTTCATCCCAAACTTACCGCACTTCTGCTAGGGGGTGAAGCAAGGCAGGCCATGAATTTCCAAAGTACAACATAAAAAATAAAACAAAGGTTTGGCCATTTACACAGTCACATTTTCTTGCTTTACGTGTAGAACGACAAGGCATTTTAATTTCACATTCTGAACCTTGGAAGGTATTTAGAAATGTGTTTAGTATTGTAGATTTGATATTTAACAACAAAAGACAGACACAAACCTTTCTGATGTTTCCGTTTCGTTGAAGGAGGGGAGAAGACAAAATGTTCAGCTGCATCTAAAGAAATGTATGGAGGTGCAGACAATTTGCTACTTCGTGTCCTTGTGATGCTATGTTCTGCAACAGTCTCCTCTTTTCTATATCGTCCACGGGTTAGTGTTAAAACATTGTCTGTGCCTAGCAGCTTCATCCTTTCTGGCGTATCTGAACTCACTTTGTCCATGCTTTCTTCTGCTATTATACTGGGCTGGATTTTTATTTTTTGCTTTTCATTCGTTTTTGTCATCCGCAAGCCACGCTTTTGTTGAGCAACCTCCTTGATCGAACTAGTGTGAGTTTCTTTGGAAGACCCATCAATACCTGCTAGTGTTTCTTTTCTTTGCAACACTGGAGATCCACCTAAGATATTGTCATCCGCAAGCAATCTTTCTCTGCCCTCCAGTGAAGGGGCTGTACTTTCTTCGGAAACAGAAGGAATTTTGGGTTTTGTGATTTGTTCTTCCACCCCAGAAGTCTTGACTACCCTTTTTTGCTTGTCGTTTATTTTAGTCATTCTTGTGCCACGTCTCTGTTTGACAACCACCTGTACTTCATCTTCAGAAGAAGCTGTTAAAGTTTCAGAAACGTCTGCTCCTTTTCTTGTTCTATGCAACGTTGTAGATCTAGTTATGGCATTCTCTGCACAATGCAATCGTTCATGGTTGCCTAGTGATGGCAAAATTCTGTCAACTATACTTTCTTCGAAAACGGAAGGAACTTGGATTTTTATGCTTTCTTCTTCCACCACAGCAGGTTGGAGTTTTTCCTGCTTGTTTATTTGTGTAACCTTTGAGTGCGGCTTTTGTTTAATTTCCAGTGTTTCATTATCAAAAGAAGTTTTCAAAGCCCCATCATTATCATCTGCCCCCATCTCTTTTTGACGCAACCTTGGAGATCTTAAGATATTTGTAATATGCAATCTTTCTCTGCTCTCTGGAGATGGTATACCTCTGTCTACTGTGGTTTCTTCTGAAACTGAAGGAAGTGGGGTCTTTGTACTTTGATTCTTAAGACTGTCTTTATGACTTCCCCCTCGATTTGTCTGGAAAACAATTTCATTGCTCGAATCTTCTGATGTTCCTTCTGCAGTGCTCTTTACACCATCCTCTTCACTGTTTGCTTGACTTGCTTTCCCTCTCTTGGATCGCCTGCTTGAGGTGGTGAGCGTTATTCCTTGCTCCATCAAGCCACTGACTCCTGGAGGATTTCCATCCATAACATCTGAGAGACTTGCTGCTCCTCTCCTGGAACTTCGCCTAGGAGTAAAGGGCGTATGGTGATCCACAAGAGGAATAAGTGGCACAGAAACAATAGGCTCAGGATTTTCAGAATTTTCTATCACACTTTTATTTCTGCCCCTACCACCTCGTTTAGCAGTTAAAGGAACTTTTGACGCTTCTTCACTTGGAAGTTTTTGATTAGAGATGGCTTCTTCAGTGAAATCCACATCATCTTTAACATTGTTTGTATGTGTGCCATGCTCTAATACAATTGGATAATTTGGTATAACTAAGTGGTTACTTTCAATTATGGTTGAAGATGTTTTTATAACTGAAGAGCAAGGTTGTCCTTGTTCTAGAAATGGAGGCTGCTGTACTTTCCAGCTTATGCCCTCACTTTGTGGCATATGGTTAACAGAATCAGCCTCTATAAGGGCAATTTTAGTTGCATCTGGCAACTTCTGGTCTGAAACATTTTCTTCATCCTTAAAAAGATTTGATTTTCTGGCAGTTCTAAGTTTTTCTTCAGAGCTAGGGGCATCTGGTGAAGCAAGGCCAGTGTTGTTTAGTTTTACATTAGGACTGAGCACATCATTATGGCCTACATTGGCCAATCGTCCCTCATGACCTAAATGTGGGGAATCCTTTGCTTCCGAGTCAGTTTCTGCTACTGAATGTAAGGTGCTGTGATAGCTTATGCTTTTAGTATCATGATTGCTTATTTTTACCAATACTTCATGCGGTTCTCCTTGCGTTTGCTGAGAAATGCCACTTTGCATTTCCTTGGGTGGTTCATGCACCATTTCTTGTGCAACCTTCACCATCTCACAAGGTTGTTCACCTAATATTGGTTGCGGAATGCTCTTCACTGTCTCTTCACATGCTTCCAACAAGGTCTTCTGTGAACTACCCTTCATCTCCTCCAATGGTTGTTCAGAACTTTGCTGTGAAATTTCCTTCACCATCCCCTCCTGTGATGCACTTTTTGTTTCATCTACAATTTCCTTTACCACCTCAAGAGATATGTCTCCCAACGTCTGTTGAGAAATGTCTTTAACATGATCCGTTTTCCTAGCATGGCCTTTTCGTGCTTGTCTCCGAGTCGGAAGGATGTGCTCTATTTCTGTTGGATTTGATTCTCCAATATTGACCTTAGGTGACATATTTGTAACCTCTGAAACACTCAATGCACCTCTCCGTGAACTTCTCCTTGGTGTGGTGGGTAACTCAAACTCTTCATGATTAGACATTAACTTGGAAGAATTCATCATGTGGGACTTTAAACCTTCAGTCGCTCTGCCTCTTACAGTTTTAGCTCCTTTCTTAAGGGAAAGTGACAACTGCAGCCCAGGGTCAATATGCTCCCTTTCAGGCCTGGAAGTTATGTTTTCAGGAAGTTCTAAAGTAGCATACCTTGACAGACTTTCATTTCTACTGGGCGTGGATGGCACTTGTATATCACGAGGACCCACCAAAGGATGACTTATTTGCTCTTCTGTTAAATTATTTGTGCTTCTAGTAAATCTCTTGGGTGTATCTAGCAATTTGATATTTTCAAGAGGCAGATTTTCTACTTTCAGTGCTTTTGGTGGTTCAGCTACTGTTTCCTTTGAGCTCCTTAGACCACTCCTTAAAACGGAAGCATTTTCTTCCACGTTTGCAGAAAAACTTATATCTTCAGCTGCTTTTGGACTACTAAATTTACCTTTCTGGGAAACCCTTTTAGGGGTATGTATCAGAGACACTTGCTCATCTGTGAATATCTCTTCAGATTGTTGGCGGAGTTCTTTAGTTCTCCTTGTTCTCCTCGGAGTAGAAACTGCTTCTGGATCTAGGTTGTTTTTTTTCAGTGATGACTGCTGACTTGATACAAGGCCCGGATCTTCAATACTTTGCCCCTTTGAGTTCATTTCAGATGCTAACAAATCATCCCCATGAGACACGTTAAAAACCTTTGCATCTGCATCATCAACAGATTCCACAGGTGTTTCACTGAACTCACCAGACGTTCTACTTGTATATATTTGAGCTACAGTTTCACATACTGATTCTGTCAGCACTTCTGAAAGATCCTCATTACTTCCTGTGGTGCTGTAAACATTTATAAAGTTGCCTAGAACTGCATCTTTAACTGGCTGAGAAACAACTGACTGCACCTGAGGGACTTGATGTTCTGAAACAAATGGCAAATCCTCAATGACATTAGTAGAATGTGAAAGAGATAATTGTCTAGTGATACTCTGTTCCTTAGTTGGTACATCACAAACAGAACTCTTGATATCCTGCATGTTAACTTCTACAGATTTCCCAATAAGACTTGCTACTTTTTCAGGAGAATCTAGGGATGAAAGAGCTTGTTCTGCTTCACCTTCTTCTAGGATTAAGGTAAAGTTGTTTTGTGCAACAGAAATCTCTGTGCCAGTATCTGACAATTCACATTCTGCAGCAACGTTGCCATCAGTGAACTCCAAAGTGAAAATCTCCTCAGTTTGCTCAAAGACTGGATGTATTCCACTTGTGCCAGACGAATTCAACTTGCAAATGGAAAGAGCTCTAGTCTCTTCAGCCTGTATTTCCAACTGACCATCTTTTTCAAATGTCTAAAAAAGGAAGAAAATAACAGAAATAAGCATACTGAAATATTCTTTGGGATACATAAACATTAAAAAAACACAACCCATAAGCATATGACACTAAAAAGTTGTTTGGTGCATTTACACAGGTATCATGCTTTCAATAAATGTTTGCAAAAATGTCATTCAAAATAATGTAATTATTAGCAAAATTATGTTGGAGCACTAAAGAACAGGTTACTTAACTTCAGTAACACTCTTTCTGCTGATTACTCTATCTAAAAGCAGATTCCTCACCCTAAAATATGTCCACAGGCACCAGAATGGATCTGCAAACGCCTTCCGGCAATGCCTTCTCTAGCCACTAGATGGCTCTGTACAGTCCGACATGACAAAGTGGAGACACATAAGCACCAGCCCTGCACGCTGTCAGTGTCATGCTTGACTTTTGACTTCCTGAGACGCGGCGTGTGAATAATCTCAATTTGGGACTTTCCCCGGACTCTGGAAATGACATGCCACACCTGCACATTGGCATCAGGTCCATTCAAAAGCTGCCCATGCCCAGAGACAAAGACCCCATCAGCAAACTGGCATTGACCATTGTGCGGATTTGTAGAATTGGCATCTTATTAATGGATGGAGTCAAATTTACAGAGGTAGGTCAGTGAGGAACCTGCAGTTAGACAGTCTCTACCAGAAAGAGCGTTGCTGACGGTAAGAAACTTGCTCTATTGAAAGTGTCTTCTGACCGCAGAATCCTCATCTTTTTAATATATACAAGAGCAGTATCTGTTAGGAGGTGGGTCTGTGAATTGCCTCAAACCAAAAAGTCCAAGGGGACCAAGAAGACAAAATGTTATTCTCTGCGAATCTGACTGCACAGACATTGTGCTGCTTGATTGTATGTAGTGAGGCCTACACAGCAGCCTGACTGACATCCAAGACAGGAACACCAGGTGCCAACGTGTTGATAGCAGCCTTGGCGTCACGTTTGCAGTTATTTCGGAGTCTGCTTTTGGTCCAGGGCGTAGCAGATCTTGAGTCAGAGTGAGATTCAACAGGAGATGGTCCTTTTCTGCACAGCTTTGGTGCGATAGACATAAAAAAAATCGGCACTCTTTTGAGGTCCAAGTGATTAACTCTTTCCTTTTCAAAGGAGTGAGGCAAAGCATAGTACGCCAGTACGGTGATGGTTTGACCAACATGGAACAGAATCCTAGCTTTCATAAAGAAAGATGCTCATGCCACTGAACCAGCTCCTCTGGGAGGAATGTGGTGTACAGAGAATAGGTACAGAGAGCCTGAATCTTTCTCACTTGCTGAGCCAAAGTTATGTCGACGAGGATAGGAAACGACAGAGGGCAGCTGTGAAGCGGTTCAAAGGGAGAGCACATAAAAATGGGAGGACCAAGGTAAGCAGGGCCGGGCTGGCCATAGCGGGCACCGGGCAATCCCCCGGTGCGCGGCACGGGTGGTGGCCGGTTTTGGGCCCATGGGGGCCGTTTTTGTTACAGGGCCGTTATTGCAGCATAGCTGCAAAATCGGCCCTGTACCAAAATCGTCTGAAAAACGGCCCCGGCAAAGAGCTCGATCAGGGCCGGTTGTGGTTCCCGGTCTGGCCCTGAAGTGAAGGTCCCCAGTTGGTGAGACAAAGGGAGAGGGAGAAACCAAGTGTTAAAGGCCTTTAAAAAAAAAACAAGGCAGCCTAACCGACGGCTTAACAAATGAGGCCACATCAGACAACAGTAAAAAGGCAGAAAGAAGTAAAGGGTATTGTTAGAAATGGGGGTCTCTAGCTGGCAGAGGTATGCACCTCATCCAAGTAGGGACACTTCCTTCTAGTCAGGGTAAGGGGGATACACTTCTAAAATAACCCCATCTCACCTCCTTGGTAGTTTGGCACGAGCAGTCAGGCTCATCTCAGAGGCAATGTGTAAAGCATTTGCACATAACAAACAGTAATAAAGTGAAAACAACACCAAAGGACACCACTCCAGTTTTAGAAAAATAGTCAATATTTAACTCTGTAAAACAAGACCAAAACGATAATAATCCAGCATACAGTCAATCAAGAATATCAATGGGCAAAAATAGACTTTATAAATTGTTCCTTGAAGTGGATAGCTTCAACCGGGGCTACCACGGCGGTGTGAACCAGCAATCCAACAGTGAAGCTGGCTGGCAGTGATGCCAGACGACCCTTGACCAGTACCTTTGGTTCCGGCCGACTGGGGCATTGATCATTGGTGCACAAAACTAGAGCCCAGAAAGGATGTCCTTCACCCTAGAAGTCAGTTCGCAGAACTGGGAGGATGGATGGGACAGTAACGCATCTATAACTAACCTTTGTTTCTTACAGATATATAGTTACCGAAGGCAGGTTCTGAGAAAGTGCCCTCTTTTTGCATGGTTGCCCCCACTTTTTGCTGAATTGCTGACGTGCTTTGACTGAGTGTGCAATGGGCTCCTGCTAATCAGGTACCCAGGACCTATGTTCTTTCCCTAAAACTGCACTGAAGCCTAAACCCAATAGGCATCTCTGGCCACAGGTCAACCCCTGGTAAATGGTACCACAGGTACCCAGGTCACTGTGACCAGGGACGGCATCTAAAGGCTGCAGCACTTATTGTGCCACCCTTAGAGGTACTGTACCCTGACACTCACACACTGCCTTTTGCAGGCTGCGTGTCTTGGTGCACAACAAAATGAAGAGTCGACATGGCACACACCCTGTGTGCCATGCCTACAACCCACTGCCCTGGCAAAGATCAGTCACCCCTCTAGCTGGGTGCCCTATACCAGTGGTGAGGGTACAGGTGCATGAGCCCTGTACCCCTAGAGTGTATAAGTCCATTCTTAGTTATTGTAAGTGCGGTGCTGCCATTAAGAGTATATGGTGCTTGGAGTCTGTCATTACGAACTCCACAGCACCATAATGGCTACACTGAAAAATGAGAAGTTTGGTATCAAACTTCTCAGTACATTAAACCTACACTTATGCCAGTGTTGGATTTAATGAAAAATGCACAACGAGGGCATCTTAGAGATGCCCCCTGAAAACGGACCTACCACTAGTGTTCAGGCTGAGTGGCTACTTTCAGCTGCCACCACCAGAAAGGTTTCTGGACCCTGGGTCGAGAGCCTGCTGCTCTCTGGGGCCTGAAACAATACACATCCTGGGACGAGGTGCCAAGCCTCCTCCCCCAAATTGGGCAGGGTTCATGAAGGGGAAGCTTCAAAGGGTCGCCGCCTTTGTGAGCTTCCCCAGGCCACTTGCTGCTCTCAGCAACTGGTCCCCACAGGTTCTGACCCCCCACTTTGGGCGGGAGAACCGGCGGGAAAAACAAGTGAGGAAGAGAGGTGTGCCCACCTCTGCCAACTCCACCCGTCAGATGAGGGAGGCGAGGTGAAGCACAATGAGCTTCGACCACCGCCATCACTTTCGTCAACACCCGAGGGGCACTGGTAAGGCCAAATGGAAGCACAGTGAACTGAAAGTGCTCGTGGCCTACCGTGAACAGCAGGTAACGCAGGTGGGCTGGCAGGATGGAGATCAAAATAAGTGTCCTGCAAATCCACCGGTACCATCCAGTCTCCAGGGTCGAGACCAGACTAGACCTGAGCGAGCGTCAATAGCCTGAACTTCTCCTTCCAGAGGAAGCAGTTGACGTTCATGAGATCCAAGATAGGACTCAGACCTTTGTTCTTCTTGGGCACCAGAAAGTAGTGGGAATAGCAACCACAACCTACTTCTGGGACACAAACTCGCTTGATGGCCTCCTTGGCCAAGAGAGCCGAAACTTCCTGTTGGAGAAGAGCCAGATAATCCTCAGCCATGAGATGGAACTGAGGTGGCATTGCAGGAGGGATCGTCTCGAAGGGGAGGGAGTAGCCCCTTCGGACTATTTGCAAAACCCATCTGTTCGACGTGATGGTGCGCGAGTGGGGGAGGTGATGGCGAATCCTGACGCCCACTGGCATTTGGCGGCCCTGAAAGGTCGGACTAGGAAGGTTTGGATGCAGCTGCAGAGGGGGCGGTGTTGGACTGGCCCGCCCGCTGGCCCTAGAACCACAGCGGTGGTTCCCACGTCCTTGGCCGCGCTGAGGCTGAACAGCTTGCGGCGGCCTGTGGCTTTGGGCGGTATGTGTGGGGGGGGACCCCTTCCGTAGCCACGAAAGAGGCAAAAGGCAGATCGCACAGGGCGTGCCATGTAGAGGACCAATGACCTGGCTGTAGCCCGACAGTCCTTAAAAAGCTATAGCGCGTTGTCTGCCTTGTCGCTGAATAGGCGACAGCCATCCAAGTGCATGTCCATAAGAGTGGATTGGACATCCCCTGAAAAACCAGTCAACCTTAACCTGGCACAGCGTCGAAGGGTTACCGACGTGGAAATCGTCCTGCCCAGTGAGTCGGGAGTATCCAGCCCACAGCAGGTGGTAAACTTTGCTGCCTTCTCCCTTCAGCAACTGCCCGGGAGAGTACAGCCCGGCCTCCTCCGGGCACTGAGGCAGCACTTGCGCAACTGCATCCCACACGTAGTGGATGTAACGGCCCAACAGTCACAGTGTTTACCGGCCACAGTCCCAAGCAGGAGGAATCTCCTTCCCAAGATGATCCAGCTTTTTGGATTCCCTATCTGGTGGAGTGTTAGGGAATGTGCCTTTTGAGGTAGAGGTTTGGACCAACAAGCTCTCAGGGGTGGGGTGTTGGGAGAGTAAAGTGGGGTCACCCAGGCCGGGCGGTGGTATTGGGCAATTAACCTATTCACAGGAGCCCCTGTGTTGGGCCTGGACCAGGTGTCCAAAAGAACATCTGTCAGGGCTTCATTAAACAGCAGCAGGGGCTCCGAAGAGCTTGCTGCCGGTTGAAGCACCTCTGTCAGGAGGTTAGTCCTAACTGCCACAGTATGTAGCTCAAGGCTGAGAGAATCAGCCGCCCTACGCAACAACACTGCGTATGATGCTACCTCCTCCGTAGCCACATTAGGAGGAGACAACATGCCATGGTCTGATGAGGTATCCAAACCACTGGCTTCCCCCAATTCTTCTCTCCAGTCAGGTTCGTAACCTAACTGGTC
This sequence comes from Lissotriton helveticus, assembly GCF_964261635.1. NCBI lineage: Eukaryota > Metazoa > Chordata > Amphibia > Caudata > Salamandridae > Lissotriton > Lissotriton helveticus. Next base: position 1,286,502,803 of record NC_136067.1, read on the forward strand.
TGTTAAAGGGTCTCCAGACCCTTCCCAGTCCTCCTCACTTTCCTCTGGCTGCCAATCAGGTCTTAAAGAGCCAGGGTAGAACAGGGGCACAAAAGTACCAGTTGGCTCCGGATCCGGTGTCGGCCGACAGCGGTCCAGCTCCATGTCTACCTCAAGGTGGAGGCCGGGGTCGACATCGGCTGGGGACACAGCCGACGCCTGTTGCGGACGTGGTGCCTGTGGAATCGGTGCCAAGGGAGGCGTAACAAGGTCGAACGGCACCGACCCGGATGCAGGCCTGGATCCAAGGGGACCCTGTGGTGCCAGGCCAGAACCGCTGGCGTCGAAGGCCCAGGGCCCCTAGCCGAGTCTGAGGGGGTCCAAAGGCGCGCTGCTGGCAGAGTCAGGCCGCCAAAGATGGGATGCATCGCTTCGTAAAACTGACTAAGCTGGGCAGGGGTCGTTCTGGGTCCCGGGAAGAGAGGGAAGCCCGGAGTCGGCACTTCGGGCTTACCAAGCAGAGCCGCGGGAGGGGCACCACCCACATTCCTATTCGCGTCGGCCGATGCACGGGGAGAAGTCAAAGAGCTGTATCTTTAACTTCTTCATGAGCTTTGACTTACCTGAACCTGAGTGTGAAGCCTTGGATGAAGAGTGATGATAGCTCCGCGACCGGTCCCCCCTCGACCTACTACTCGACTGGGACTCCGAACAATGCAGAGCAGACTGCCGGGTTTCGAGAAACTTTCAGGACAACTCCTTCAGAGACTTCAGATTCATAGTCGGAGCACGAGTTGGGGTCGTGGTCGCGCTACAGGCAAAAGAGGCACACGCGGTGCGGATCCCTCTCAGACATCAGTCGGCTTCAGGAACCACAAGCCTTGAAGTCGGGCATCCCTCGTGCACCAGTAGTCGATTGACTCGAAAAACAGCCTGCGAGTGAGGCGTCTTTGTAGCTACCGTGACATCATCCCGGCGACCATGACGCCAACTAAGAACGCAGAGTCGACTAACGCCCCCTTCCGAAGCACAGGGGTTCTGCTGATGAAAATTCTCTGGATCCAGTCTCAAGCCTGGGGGTAATTCTAAGGTAGGGAATCTTTAACTAACTGTTTCTTTCAGATCAACGGTGCAGGCAGCGGCGGTGTTGAAAACCTGCAGCAGCGTATTCGGTGAGACCAGTGCGGCGGAGGGAAGTGAAGCGTGTGGAGTGTGGTGCCACAGGTTGCGGTATGAGCAGCGTCCTGGTGTGAAAAAATAAAAGGCAGGGCACCCCCCTCCTTCCCCCTTTATGTCTGTCTAGTGTGGCTGCATATCCCCTGCTCCTGCGACTCCACACCCAACCGGTGAACATGCAACTAGCAGAGGCACACAAGAAAATATCCACTTTCTAAAAGTGGCATATTCAAATACACAATATGAAAGGAAAACGCTACTTAACAGTATGCATCCGTTCTTGGCATGTAGAGCTGCAGTCGTATACTTAGCATTAGATGGCCACCTGGTGTTGGGCTCGGATGATTGCAGGTTGTTGTCTTCCTGGAAGAAGTCTTTGTAGTCACGAGATAGGTGACTCCTCCCTTGGACAATACTGCGCATGGTCATCGACTCCATCCTCAGATTGTTTTTCGCCATGATGGGAAATGATGGAGTTAGTAGAAGTAAAGAGAAAGGATGTCCATGCGTGTGCATCTAAGTAAGATGAGAACTGGAACGGATACAAGTCCCGGGGAGGCGGGAGGGCGTCTATGACTCTGCAGCTCTACATGCCAAGAACAGATGCATACTGGTAAGTAGCATTTTCCGTTCGAGGCATATGAGCTGCAGAGCGTACACTTAGCATCGATTGTGCAGCAGTGTCTCCCGTAGCGGTGGTCGCTTGTATCCGTTGCAGTAGTTTGAAACAGTGTTCTAAGGACAGCTTGGCCCACCGCAGCTTGCTGTTTGGCCTGCACATCAACACAATAGTGTTTAGTGAAGATGTGTGGTGTAGACCATGTTGCTGCCTTGCATATGTCCTCTAGTGGTATATTTCCTAAGAAAGCCATAGAGGCTCCTAGTTTGCGAGTGGAGTGCGCTCTGGGAGGAATTGTTAGTGTGCGTTTAGCTTTTTGATAGCATATTTGTATACACTTTACAATCCACCTGGCAATACCCCCCTTAGAGATGGGGTTGCCTTTGTGTGGGGGAGAGAAAGATACAAATAATTGTTTTGTCTTTCTAAAGGATTTAGTCCGATCTGTATAGTAAAACAGAGCTCTTTTAACATCTAAGGTGTGTAAGGCCCTTTCTGCAACAGAGTCTGGGTTTTGGAAAAACACAGGTAGCTCTACAGATTGGTTAAGATGAAAAGGAGTGATAACCTTTGGCAGAAATTTTGGATTAGACCAAGAACCACTTTATTAGGATGTATTTGAAAAAATGGTTCTTGTATTGTGAATGCTTGTATTTCACTAACTCTTCTGAGAGAGGTGATGGCAACAAGGAAAGCAGTTTTCCATGTTAGGAATTGCAATTCACACTTGTGTAAAGGCTCGAAAGGGGGGTCCCATGAGTCTTGCAAGGACAATGTTCAGGTTCCATACAGGAGCAGGTGGTAACCTAGGTGGGATTATTCGTTTTAATCCTTCCATGAATGCTTTGATTGCAGGTACTCTGAAGAGAGATAGATGTTGCCTATTCTGTAAATAGGCTGCAATTGCTGCCAGATGCAGACGTATGGAAGAATAAGCTAAATTGGACCTTTGTAGATGTAAAAGGTAACAAATGATATTTTGGATGGAAGCATCCAGTGGATCAATGTGATTATTGTTACAATATATTGCAAATCTTTTCCACTTAGCGGCATAACACGCTCTGGTAGTGGGTTTTCTAGCTTCTTTAATGCTGTTCATACAGTCTGGTGGGTAGGTTTAAGTAACCAAACTCTAAGACTTCAGGAGCCAGATCGCCAAATTCAGTTGGCTTGGTTCTGGGTGTCTTATTTCTCCATGGTTCTGTGTTAACAGGGAAGGTGTGAGCTGTAACTTTTGATGTGGAACCAGCGAGAGATCTAGTAGTATGGTGAACCACAGCTGACATGCCCATGTGGGAGCTACTAGTATTAGTTTGAGAGACTGTTGTCTGAGTTTGCGCACTACTAGTGGAATGAGTGGGAGAGGCGGAAAAGCATATGCAAATCTGCCTAACCAGTTCATCCATATCGCATTCCCTTCCGACCGTAGGTGTGGAAACCTGGCGGCGAAGGTTGGGCATTTTGCATTTTCGTGGGTGGCAAATAGATCTATCTGTGGATGCCCCCACATTTGGAAGAATGGCTGAAGAACTTGTGGATGTATTTCCTATTCGTGAATCTGTTGTGACTGCCGACTCAACAGATCTGCTATCTGATTGTGAATTCCTGGAAGGTGTTCTACTGTCAGGTGTATGTTTTAAGGAATGGCCCATCTCCAAATCTTCTGCGCGAGCTGGGACAGTTGCAGAGAGTGTGTCCCCCCCCCCCCCACTGTTTTTGTATATAGTACATGGCTGTCATATTGTCCGTCCGGATTAAGACAGCTTTGTTTTGTACTTGCAATTGAAACGTTTTGAGTGCTAGGAAAGTTGCTAGCAGCTCTAGATGGTTGATATGGAACAGTCTTTGTTGGTTGTTCCATTGGCCTTGTGTGGTATAATGTAGGAGATGGGCTCCCCATCCTGTGAGGGATGCGTCTGTTGTGAGCACTATCTGGGGAACAGGCTCGAGGAACGGCTGTCCTCTTGTCAAGTTTTTGGTGTTCCACCATTGCAGAGAGCGAGATGTACGGCGGTCTACCAACACCAGGTCTGTGAGCTGACCTTGAGCCTGATTCCACTGTTGTGCTAGACATTCTTGTAATGGGCGCATGCAGTCTTGCATGTGGAACTGTGAAGATGCAAGATGCCATCATGCCTATTAGTCTCATGAACACTCTGGCTTGGAGAGACTGCTGGTGTTGAAAAATGGAGACTAAGGTCTGAATGCTCTGTATCCTGGCTGGACTGGGATACACTAGAGCTATAGATGTGTTTATGGTAGCTCCTAGGTACTGATGCACATGCGAAGGCTGCAGGTGCGACTTGGTGTAGTTTATTGTGAACCCCAAGTTGTGCAATGTTTGAATTGTCTGATTTGTGTGTTGGACACATTCACTGAATGACGTTGCTTTTATGAGCCAATCGTCGAGCTATGGGAAGACATGTATCTGTTGTATTCTGAGATGTGCCGCTACTACTGCTAAGCACTTTGTGAACAATTGTGGTGCTGTTGTGACCCCGAATGGAAGGACTTTGAACTGATAGTGCTGTCCTTGTATGACTAACCTTAAATACTTCCTGTGAGCAGGATGTATAGGAATGTGAAAATAGGCATCCTTTAGGTCTAGTGTTGAAAGAAAATCGCCTTGTTGTAGTAGTGGGAGTACTTGTTGCAGAGTGATCATGTGAAAATGATCTGATTGTATGTAATGGTTGAGGGGCCTGAGGTTGAGAATTGGCCGTAGTGTCCCGTCCTTCTTGGGGATTAGAAAGTACAGGGAGTAAACTCCTGTTCGTCTAAAGGAACGAATTGAATAGCATCATTTTGTAGAAGCGCTAGAACTTCCTGTTGAGGCAGAGTCAGATGGTCTGTAGACATTGGACGCTGCCTGGGTGGTATGTTTGGGGGGGGTTGCTGTGAGTTCTAGGCAGTAGCCATGTTGGATAATCTGTCTCACCCACATGTCTGTTGTGATGGAATTCCAGACAGGTAGGAACTGTGATAATCTGTCCCCCACAGGAGTGGAATTCTGTAGGGGAAGCAGAGGGAAGTCACCGTTTGGGAGTGGAAGAGGAGCGGTTGTTGTTGTTACCTCTACCTCTTCCCTTATTATTATTGCCTCTGTATCCTCCTCTAAAGTAGCCTTTATTACAGGAGGTCTGTGTGTGTGTTTTGAAAGATGATGTTGTATCTGCACCGGTTTGCTTGGAGCCTCCTCTATAAAAGGAGCAGCGAAAAGAACTTCTAGTCTGTGTGGATTATAATGCTCCCATAGGCTTAGCTGTGTCTGTGTCCTTTTTCATTTTTTCTAGTGTAGTGTCTACTTCCGGCCCAAACAATTGGTTTTGATTGAAAGGCTGGTTCAAGATGGCAGTCTGCACCTCCGTCTTAAACCCGGAAATGCGTAACCACGCATGTCGTCTGAGTATAACACTAGTATTGACTGCTCTGGATGCTGTGTCAGCTACATCTAGTGCACATTTAATTGAGGCATTGGATATTAATTTGCCTTCTTGTATGAGCTCTGTTGCCTGATCTTTGTATTGATCTGGGAGGTGCTCCAACAGCTTTTCTAATTGATCGTAGTGAGCCCTGTCATAGCGTGAGAGCAGGGCTTGTGTATTTGCTATGCGCCATATATTTGTAGCCTGCGCAGCAATCCGTTTACCTGATGCATCAATAACCTTGGATTCTTTGTCAGGAGGGGTATGTCACCAGAAGTCTGGGAATTAGCTCTTTTCCGTGCATTGGACACTACTAGGGAGTCTAGTGGCAGATGTCCCTTAATATAGACGGGATCAGATGGTGCTGGTCTATATTTCTTTTCTATTCTTGGAATTAACTCTCTACAATGCACAGGGTCTTTAAACATTTCCGGAGCATGTTTAATGACTCCTTTGATCATGGGTAGTATTTGTGTAGACCTTTGTGACTGCTCAAATGTGTCTAGTAAAAAATCCTCCTCAATGGCATCTGAGTGCATTGTAACCCCGTGGTAAAGGGCAGCTCTATTTAAGAGGTGATTAAACCCAATGCTATCTTCTGGAGGGGAAGGTTTCGTTGGGTAGGACTGATGATCAGGAATGTCAGGCACATTATTTGGTGGGTACTCATATATATCTTCATCTGTAGGATATGTATCTGGGTTGATACCTTCAGCTACAGGGTATGCGTGTGGGTCTGGTGTGTCACCCCCCCCACCTATATCATACTCATCATCAGTGTGGTGTGATGATGCAGGAGATTGAACAGGAGAAACTCTTGGTGAAAAGTAAGGAGGAATAGGGGAGGAAGAAGGTAAAGGAGAGGAAGGGTGCATTGGCGAAGTTGCACAATCCTTTTTGGCAGGAACCACAGGTAGAAGTGGTGTGTCTGCTGGTTTCTTCTTGTGAGGAATAGCTTCCACATGTCCAGTTTTTGGGTTGATATAGACCTTCTTTTGTTTAGGATCTGGTCTAAACAGTTCTTCTTCCTCTACAACCTTCGTTGGCGTTTATTTTTTCGGTGTCGAAAGGGGTTGTTTTGTGTTTTTTTGCTGTAGGAGACGTTACAGAGTCCCGTGGCAAATTTCTGGTGCCGAAAGTGTTTTGGCTTGGTAGGCTTGTTAGAGGGTTTAGGTGCCTCTGAATCAGGCCTTGGAGTCTTTGGTACCGAGGTTGGAGTTTTTGGAGTGGAAGCAGGTCTTGTTGGCTTTGAGGCGTCGGACGCTGGCTTTCCATCCTTATTCTTGGAACCGGAAGGTTTCGGAGCCGGAGCTTTTTGCGGATCCGGTAGTTTTTGGCTTCAGCACCGGTGCATCTTTAGGTTTGGGTGCCGAAGGATCTTTGTCTTTGGGCACCGAAGGGTGTTTTGGCTTTGGTGTCGAAGGATGTGTGTGCTTCGGTGCCGATGGAAGAGGTGGAATTGGCACGTGTGGCTTGTTCGGTGCCGAGGCACCAGAAGGCGTAGTCGTTTTCCTCGGAGCCGAGCCCGAAGGCGGGGCGTCTGAGGGAATATTTCGGTCTCGACTGGGCCCCATGGGCGGAGTGCTGACCGTTGCCTTTGGCTTGGGCAGTGTCTGTGGTGCAGGGGCAAGAGTACTCACGGGTTGACGAGATGGAATCGAGTCATCCGAGTCCTCTGCCTCTGATATGATCTGGAGATCAGGCGAGTCTTCTTCGGCGGTGAGTGGAGCCTCGTCCTCGGAGATGTCTTCTTTGAAGATCTCCTCCTCGAAGATGGCCTCCGGTGCTGGGCCGTTCTCCTCATCTCGTGTCGACGTGCCCTCCGATCCCGAATGGTCTTCTTCGATCGGAAGGATGCACAAGCTGTGCAGGTCGACTTGTCGTGTTCCGGTGATAGACAGAGGTTGCAGATCTCGTGATGATCGCTATGAGGAAATTTTGCTCGACATACCGGGCATCTCTTGAATGGAGTTCTGTCCATATGCTTGTAAGGTGTTACAAAGCAACTACCATGTTAACCTATGAGACCGATAGCCTTGCAATAGTGAAAAACGAATTGCACAGTGTTTCATCAGGACATGTAACACACCACATGTCCTACCTATCACATACACTGCACCATGCTCATGGGGGTACCTTGAGCCTACCCGAGGGAGGCCTTACATGTAAGAAAAAGGAAGGTTTGGGCCTGGCAAGTGGGTGCACATGCCAGGTTGATATGACAGTAAAACTGCTCGCAGACACTGGCAGGTCCGAGAAAACCTTTGTTTTGCACTAGTAGCAATTGATTTACAGGTCCTGGTCACACACAGTGCACTGTAAAAGGGACTTACAAGTAAATCAAATACGCCAATCGTGGAAAACCAATCATAACACAATTTACAGTAGGAGCACTTGAACTTTAACACTGAATAGCAGTGAAAAAGTGTGCAGAGACACTAAATCAGCAAAAACGAAGCCCAGCACACCATCAAAACCAAGAGGTCAGAAAAAAAGAGGGGAAACACGCCAAACTATGCCAGGTCTAGCAGGTACCTTTTAACTGTGCCCAAAGAAAAGGCTGGCCCGAAAAACCCATGTCAAAAAATGGACCTGGAGGGGGCCAATGTGGTGTGTGCTTCACAAAACCACAAATTTTGGCCAGTGACAGGCACATGCAGTTTTTTGTAGAGGGATGTCCGGCTCCCAAAATTACATCAACCCCCTCCAAGGGAAGGGCAAACGTGTTTTGTCGTACCGCTCAAATGCCATACATGAAGGTGGAAATTGTGAAGGCCCGGGTGCAGAACCCTGCCCTGTTGTTGCAATAGCAGGTCCATCTGGGGGAGATGGTGGGGGCCTTAGGTCAGCCTAAGCAGAGGACATGCTTAGCCCAGGAGTTCCAGATACCATACTCTCCTTACTCAATCTGGGGCCACAAGGACGACTTGTGCCGGGTCAGTCCTGTTCTTCTCTCAGAACTTGGAGCAGAAGAGCTATCAGCAGGAAAGCATACAGAGTCCAAGGTCAACTCTAGTCGGAAGCAGTCCAATAGCGAGGGCCACCTTGGAAACTCTAACATGCAGAAGTGCTGACATTGCACCTTTTTAGCAATGGGTAATTGATCAAACCAAGGTTCTACTCCCTCGTGTAAGCAACCTTGCCCCACCCCCAGAGGTAACTGCTACTCATATCTACTAGCTGTCGATGGTTGAGTTTGTCCGCCTCTACATTCAAGGATCTTGCCAGGTGGTTCACCACCAGAAGATCCTGTGGTAGCCAAGCAAGCTCCAGAGGTGTAGTGGAGCTCATTACATAGGGCACAAGACTCCACTCTGCTCTACTTCTTGCAGTACCACATAGTGGTAGAGTTGTCCATCAGCACCTGTACAAGCCTCCCTTTGATGGATGAACAGAAAAGTTTCAAAGCCAAGAGGATGGTCCGCAGATCCAGGAGGTTGATATGGAGTCTGGCCTCCACCAGACACAAGAGACCTCTGATTTCCAACTCTCCCAGATAGCCACCCAACCATAAAGAAATGCATCTGGCATCACTGTGAATTCTGGGTGGGGTAGGGAAAGGGGTCTGCAGCTGACCCAATTGCGATCCAGTGATCACCACTGCACATCATTCTCAGTTTCCTCCAAAAACTGGATGAGGTCAGGGAGGTCCTCTTGATTTTAGGCAGAGTGAGACTTCAGATCTCACTGAAGAGCCCGCATATGCAACCTGGCAACCTTGACAAGCAAGCTGCAGGAGGCCATCCATCTCAATAGCCTGAGAGTTGAACTGACTGAAATCCAGGACAGAGGATAAAAGATCCGGACTGCAACTGGAGTGTTTTTGACTCTACTTTTTGGGAGGAAATACACAAAACCGAACCGGTTCCAGAATTGCTGCAATAAAGAGGTGCATCTGAGGAGTCAGGCGTGACTTCAGCATGTTAATAGTAAATCCGAAAGATGTCAGGAGGTTCGCCATAGTCTCCTGCTGGTTCAGGAATGCCTGGAGTGGGCCAAGCTTCAACAGCCAGTTGTCGAGGTAGGTGGAAGACTTCAACTCCTGACCTCCGAAGGTGTGCTAACCCAACCACCACCACCACTTTCGTGAACATCCAAAATGTGCGTGAGAGACCAAAGGGGAGCACAGCGAATTGAAAATCCTACTGCCCTCCCAATAACTGCAGGTAGCACCGATAGTCTTGCAGGACGAGAATAGGTAAATAGGCACCTTGCAGGTCTAATGCCACTGTAAGGAAACAGGGAAACAATGAAGGTTTTGGATCCTACCTCTACCCAGCCCGGATCTCAACAACAGGGAAAACAGAAAAAGTTGGCTGGACAGGAAAAATATCACGAAAATTCTACAGCCACGCAGTCAAGACGTACCACGTGACCACTGGATTATAATTCCAAATACATTTATTTTATCATTTTTTCAAAGTTTCTCAAAGTTCAAAACAAGCACAAACAAAATGACCATCAGAACAGTGGGTTCATGTACACAGTATCTACAAGTGCAGTTTTTTACATATACAATATTTACATCAATCGAATCACACAAAACAAATAGTGACACACCAAAACACTAAAGCCTATACTGATTCAATTGAATTGCAGTTATATACAGTGCAAATAATGCGAGAAACACAAAAGGAAAACCAGTCCTTAGAACATTAAAGCCAAGGGACAGGCGGGATCAAGGTGGAAATGGGTGCCTGCCTGTCTACCAAGACCTGTGATCAAGTATTTCTTGAGGGTTACACTGCTAGGGTCCAAATTGCTGGAAATAGTTGTATCCTAGCGGCACCCTTTGAGATTACCACAGGGTGGAAGTGTCGACGCGTTTCGAACCTGGATGTTATAGGTTCTCTTCAGGACAGGGACTGGGGACAATGGATCTGTAAAAACATACGGAGTAGGTGTCAATTATATATCTCATAGTCCTGTGACAGTCTACTCTGACTCCAATGAAACACGGGAAATAATTACCTTCACAAGGCCACAAGAGTTGCCGAAGTGTTGGTAGGTCGCAAAAGGCGTTCAAGGCTGAAAGAACATATAAGAAATGCTCAGCAAGATCACTAACCCAGAGGGTATGTGACAGTTAACACACCAATGGATCAACATGGACCCTACATGGAAATGTATCATACCTGTAATTTACACACTGTAGAGCTGAAAACGTGATGCCCGCAACGCGGAGCACACTCAGGGTTGATGGACCAATCTCATTTTGCAGTGCAGATAATGGTAGCTAAAGAAGAGGCCACAAGACAAAGTTCACAGTTAATTAAATAATTAACGGCCCAAAGTCCGTGAGACTACGGTTATAAAAACCGAATGCTGCCAGGCAGTCACAAACAAGGAGACCATTCCTACCTGAACTCAGAACACGCAGCGAGCAATGCGGGCGCCTGGGCACGAAACCCGGTTCAGGCCAGCAGGCGGTGTCAATGTCACCGAATCTCGCTACAAAAAGAATGACAGTAATTTCGTATTAATCTCACTGTCCAAAGACCAGAGATACTGTGGCGGGAAGAAGTGCTTCGCGTAGCGCCGACACTTACTTGTTCAAAGGGAATTAATCTGCCAAGTACACACGGAGTTCCAACTATGAGTGGAAGCCGCTTTTTGCAGACGTATTTAAAACTACCAGGTCAGAGGACTGAAGGGAGTGGCCAGTCAGGGCCTCATGGAATGCTGGAAAATGTAGTTTACACGGACCACGCTCGTAGTGAAACCCATGAGTTCTTGTGGCATTTTTCATACCGGGCAGAAAAGACATACCAAGAAGTACCGTCTCATTTTTCAGCAATTGCACAGTTACGTGTTTAAATGAAAGCGCATCATGATACATATTCACAACCCGAGTTTTAAGCATGAAACAAGGCACAAATTCATCAACAGAGGCATTACAAGAGATACAATATTATTTTTTCTTTTTTCTTTTTTCAGCAATTGCAACATTACGTGTTTAAACGAAAGCGCATCATAATACATATTCACAACCCGAATTTTAAATTGTGAAACGGGGCACAAATTCACAAACAGAGGCATCCCTCTATTCCCATGCCCAGTTATATGATCACCCTGAGCACTCACCAATTAAAGACAGACATGAATATAGACATTAATGAATCGAGATGAAGAAAAAGTAAATGAAAGATAACAGAAAGATGCAGCACAGCCAGCCCCAACTCCATTGGTCAGAAACGGATTCACAAACTGGCAGTCTCAGACATTTCATTCAGGCCGGAGTTGGATGTGTCAAATTTCAGAATGAGATACGCCTCCTTCTGGGAAAGGCGAAGATCAGGATCACCAGTGCCACCCCTGATAACAGCTAAAACAGTCCATCTGATGTCAATACAGGAATGTTTTTGTTGCAGGAAATGAGAGACCAAGGGTGCTGTCATGTTTTTGTTATTGATCCTTGACCGATGTTGGATAATTCTCTGGCGGACCTCCTGCGTGGTTTTACCGATGTACAGCTTCTTGCATGGACATTGTATTGCATACACCGTATACTTGGTCTTACAATTCGTGTGTTCATTGTGGCGCCAAAACTTGTTACCGTCCGTGAACAGCGAGCCTTCTATTGTTAGATCACACACGGAACAAGTGCCGCATTTGCGGTGCCCTTTAACTGGATTAGTCCCAAAAATCGTAGTTTGAGAGTCCCTTTTTGGAGGTGGTCTGGTAGATGTGATCATTTCACCAATGCTCCTGTTCTTTTTAAGAGCAAAGAGAGGGGCACCTATGTCCGGAAGAATTTCCTGCACCAAATGCCAACTTTTTTTGATGATATTTTGAAGTTGGTTGGTGTGGGGGCCGAATGTGGAAACACATACCATCCTCTCAGTCGCTAGTCTTGGTCTCTTCTCAAGGAGATGTTCCCCGGGTGTCCATCTTGCTCTCTTCATAGAGTGCTTCAAAAGTTTGTGAGGATAGCCTCTTTCTTTCAGCTTAGAGGTCAGGCCTTGTCCATGCAACTCAAATTGCTGGATAGTTGAGCAGTTTCGTCTTACCCGAAGGTACTGTCCATAAAGGAGATTGTCCCGTAAGCTCCGCGGGTGGTAACTCTTATAATGCAATGCATTATTCTTGTCTGTTTTTTTCTGAAACAATGAACACGAAAGCACATTGTCCTTGACTGATATTTCAACATCCAAGAATGGAAGAGATCTTTCATGATAGCTCAAGCTGAATTTTATGTCTGGGCTTCTATCATTCAACCATACATGGAATTCTTCCAGTTGTGTCGACGTTCCATTCCACACGCACCACACGTCATCAATATAACGTAGCCATTGTCCAATACAGCCTCCATATGGGTTGTTAGTCAGAACATACTTCTCCTCGTATTGGCCCATGCATAAAATGGCCATTTCAGGGGCAAATGGACAGCCCATAGCTGAGCCTTTGATTTGTAAGAACATCTCGTCCTCAAAGGTGAAGAAATTCTTCTTTAGAGCCACAGTTGCAAACGAAATTATCAATTCGGTAGGGACCCTGTGTGGACGTGGTCGTCTATCCAAATACAGTTCCATAACATCCAAGCCATCTTGTTGGGGAATCTGTGTATATAAAGATGACACATCCATAGAAGCCAACAGTTGACAAGAAGGATCAAATGCCAAGCCTTCAACCTTGTTAATAAAATCCATGGTGTCCCTCAAATAGGACGGCACCTGGACCACAAGAGGTTTCAAGAATACGTCCACAAATTTGGAAATGGGCTCAAACACCGAGTCACAACCGGACACGATTGGACGCCCTGGTGGTATTTTGGGGTCTTTGTGCACTTTGGGGAGAAAGTACAAGTGCGGAGTCCGTGGATGTTGCTTAACGAGGTATTCAGATTCTTTTGGTCCAAGAATTCCTGCTTCCTTGGCAGCGTTAACTAGTCTTCCGACTTCATTTTGAATCTGGATAGTAGGGTCATGGGGGAACATCTCCTTGAGAAGAGACCAAGACTAGCGACTGAGAGGATGGTATGCGTTTCCACATTCGGCCCCCACACCAACCAACTTCAAAATATCATCAAAAAAAGTTGGCATTTGGTGCAGGAAATTCTTCCGGACATAGGTGCCCCTCTCTTTGCTCTTAAAAAGAACAGGAGCATTGGTGAAATGATCACATCTACCAGACCATCTCTCAAACTACGATTTTTGGGACTAATCCAGTTAAAGGGCACCGCAAATGCGGCACTTGTTCCGTGTGTGATCTAACAATAGAAGGCTCGCTGTTCACGGACGGTAACAAGTTTTGGCGCCACAATGAACACACGAATTGTAAAACCAAGTATACGGTGTATGCAATACAATGTCCATGCAAGAAGCTGTACATCGGTAAAACCACGCAGGAGTCCGCCAGAGAATTATCCAACATCGGTCAAGGATCAATAACAAAAACATGACAGCACCCTTGGTCTCTCATTTCCTGCAACAAAAACATTCCTGTATTGACATCAGATGGACTGTTTTAGCCGTTATCAGGGGTGGCACTGGTGATCCTGATCTTCGCCTTTCCCAGAAGGAGGCGTATCTCATTCTGAAATTTGACACATCCAACTCCGGCCTGAATGAAATGTCATAGACTGCCAGTTTGTGAATCCGTTTCTGACCAATGGAGTTGGGGCTGGCTGTGCTGCATCTTTCTGTTATCTTTCATTTACTTTTTCTTCATCTCGATTCATTAATGTCTATATTCATGTCTGTCTTTAATTGGTGAGTGCTCAGGGTGATCATATAACTGGGCATGGGAATAGAGGGATGCCTCTGTTTGTGAATTTGTGCCCTGTTTCACAATTTAAAATTCGGGTTGTGAATATGTATTATGATGCGCTTTCGTTTAAACACGTAATGTTGCAATTGCTGAAAAAAGAAAAAAGAAAAAATAATATTGTATCTCTTGTAATGCCTCTGTTGATGAATTTGTGCCTTGTTTCATGCTTAAAACTCGGGTTGTGAATATGTATCATGATGCGCTTTCATTTAAACACGTAACTGTGCAATTGCTGAAAAATGAGACGGTACTTCTTGGTATGTCTTTTCTGCCCGGTATGAAAAATGCCACAAGAACTCATGGGTTTCACTACGAGCGTGGTCCGTGTAAACTACATTTTCCAGCATTCCATGAGGCCCTGACTGGCCACTCCCTTCAGTCCTCTGACCTGGTAGTTTTAAATACGTCTGCAAAAAGCGGCTTCCACTCATAGTTGGAACTCCGTGTGTACTTGGCAGATTAATTCCCTTTGAACAAGTAAGTGTCGGCGCTACGCGAAGCACTTCTTCCCGCCACAGTATCTCTGGCCTTTGGACAGTGAGATTAATACGAAATTACTGTCATTCTTTTTGTAGCGAGATTCGGTGACATTGACACCGCCTGCTGGCCTGAACCGGGTTTCGTGCCCAGGCGCCCGCATTGCTCGCTGCGTGTTCTGAGTTCAGGTAGGAATGGTCTCCTTGTTTGTGACTGCCTGGCAGCATTCGGTTTTTATAACCGGTAGTCTCACGGACTTTGGGCCGTTAATTATTTAATTAACTGGTAACTTTGTCTTGTGGCCTCTTCTTTAGCTACCATTATCTGCACTGCAAAATGAGATTGGTCCATCAACCCTGAGTGTGCTCCGCGTTGCGGGCATCACGTTTTCAGCTCTACAGTGTGTAAATTACAGGTATGATACATTTCCATGTAGGGTCCATGTTGATCCATTGGTGTGTTAACTGTCACATACCCTCTGGGTTAGTGATCTTGCTGAGCATTTCTTATATGTTCTTTCAGCCTTGAACGCCTTTTGCGACCTACCAACACTTCGGCAACTCTTGTGGCCTTGTGAAGGTAATTATTTCCCGTGTTTCATTGGAGTCAGAGTAGACTGTCACAGGACTATGAGATATATAATTGACACCTACTCCGTATGTTTTTACAGATCCATTGTCCCCAGTCCCTGTCCTGAAGAGAACCTATAACATCCAGGTTCGAAACGCGTCGACACTTCCACCCTGTGGTAATCTCAAAGGGTGCCGCTAGGATACAACTATTTCCAGCAATTTGGACCCTAGCAGTGTAACCCTCAAGAAATACTTGACCACAGGTCTTGGTAGACAGGCAGGCACCCATTTCCACCTTGATCCCGCCTGTCCCTTGGCTTTAATGTTCTAAGGACTGGTTTTCCTTTTGTGTTTCTCGCATTATTTGCACTGTATATAACTGCAATTCAATTGAATCAGTATATGCTTTAGTGTTTTGGTGTGTCACTATTTGTTTTGTGTGATTCGATTGATGTAAATATTGTATATGTAAAAAACTGCACTTGTAGATACTGTGTACATGAACCCACTGTTCTGATGGTCATTTTGTTTGTGCTTGTTTTGAACTTTGAGAAACTTTGAAAAAATGATAAAATAAATGTATTTGGAATTATAATCCAGTGGTCACGTGGTACGTCTTGACTGCGTGGCTGTAGAATTTTCGTGATATTTTTCCTGTCCAGCCAACTTTTTCTGTTTTCACTGTAAGGAAACAGGCTTTTTTGCAGGTTCACCCCCACGTTTTGCCCCAATTTTGACTACTGGGTACTGTTGTGATGAATCCAAAATTCATCGAGTCCTGAATACCCTGTGCCCATTGACAGCTGCGCATGGGGTCGGCCCAAAATAGCTTTATTCCCTTTCGGGGAGATGTGCAAACGACTCCCAGGAGAGAAGAAAACAGCTACCTGCACTGGAGAGAAGTGTTACTTCTTCCTGGTAGGAAGTCACGCAGGTGGTGGCCTAAAAGTCGAGATTCAAATAAGAAGCCACTTTTCAAAATCAAATTTAGAAGACATGGGAGATGGGCTGCCCTATTGTTTAGGTAGACCGGGCCAGCTCTGTCCATACTACAGCACTTTTTTTTTCATTTTCTGTTATGCTGCACTGAAGCTAGCGCTGCTGTATAATATGGCTAAAAAACATTGACAAAGCCAATAGGTCTTGCATAAGCAAGACCTACTGGCTTTGCCAATTCTTGGAATGGAATGACATATGGTAAGCTACAAGTATTTATGTAGTGTTTACAACGGCTGACGAGCTAACCTACATGTAAGTCCCTGGAATATGGAACCAAGGGTACCCAGGGCCTGTAAATTAAAATGTCCCCTGAAGTACTACAGGATTTTTTGACTACCAGCCACAGCAGACTGGAAGGGCTGTTTTTAAAATGTTAACTCAGCACTGCAATTTAAAGTAATGAGAAACCCAAATCCTCCCTTTTTAATATATGTAAGCCACCCCTAAGATAGGCATAGCAAGTCCTGAGGCAGGGTGCTGTATATTAAGAAGTAGACCATGTTTGTTTAAGTTCCAACAGTAAAAATCTGCAATTGTTTTTACTGTAGAAAATGCTAGTAGCCCTATTGGTGAGTGCAAAGTTGCAAGCTGCCACAGCAACCCTGCAAAATTGTGACTGGGACTACTAAAGTTGATACCTATAAGGTATCTATTAACGTGTTACATTACCCTAGACATTATGCTGAAGTCGAAATTAATGTAACTTGTAGCAGTTAGCAACTTTTACAAAGTTGACACTTTGTTGCCCTAAATACCCTGTGCCCATTCACAGTTGCACATGGGGTCCGCCCAAAATAGCTTTATTCCCTTTCGGGGAGATGTGCAAACGACTCCCAGGAGAGAAGAAAACAGCTACCTGCACTGGAGGGAAGTGTTACTTCTTCCTGGTAGGGAGTCACGCAGGTGGTGGCCTAAAAGTCGAGATTCAAAGAAGAAGACACTTTTCAAAATCAAATTTAGAAGACATGGGGGTTGGGCTGCCCTATTTTTTAGGTAGACAGGGCCAGCTCTGTCCATATTATAGCACTTTTTTCCTTTATTTTCTGTTATGCTGCACTGAAGCTAGCGCTGCTGTATAATATGGCTAAAAAAACATTGACAAAGCCAATAGGTCTTGCATAGGCGAGACCTACTGGCTTTGCCAATTCTTGGAATGGAATGACATATGGTAAGTTACAAGTATTTATAAAGTGTTTACAACGGCTGACGTGCTAATGTTAAAGAATGGAGCATGCCCTTGCCAAGGTGTTAGTGTACACGGATTCTTAAGCATTTTAGGACCATACAAAAGATGTGAAAATATGCCAAATAAATGCGCCAATTGTAAAATAAGTTGTACCTAGACAGAAAAGACCAATAGGTTTCAGCGTTCATTACAGTGATGCTTTAAGCTATGTGTTAATTGGGGCGCATGGATACAAACGAACCAAAAATGCACTCATGACTGCTTGTTTAGAAGCAAAACATAGCAATAATCTGTGTTCAATGGGTATCCTAGATCTTTTGGCCCCTGTGCCACTGACCTTGCTACACCATTCAAATCACTACCATTGTGCCTGCAAGGTAATTGCACTTGTGACTGCTTGTTTAGTAGTAAAATATAGCAATATTTGGTGTTCAGTGTGTTTCCTAGACCTTTTGGAGTCTGTGCCACTGCACCTGCAGCACCATTCAAATGATAGGCCTAGTGTCTGCAAGGTAATTGCACTTGTGACTGCTTGTTTAGTAGTAAAATATAGCAATAATCGGTGTTCAGTGTGTTTCTTAGACCTTTTGGACTCTGTACAACGGCACCATTCAGATCATGACACTAGTGCCTGCAAGGTAAATGCACTTGTGACTTCATGTTCAGGTGCAAAATATAGGAATAATTGGTGTTCAGTGAGTTTCCTTGAGCTTTTGGCACCTGTGCCACTAAAGCTGCTTCACTATTCAAATAATGACCCAAGTGCCTGCGAGGTAATTGCTCGTGATTGCTTATTCGGTAGTAAAATATCACAATAATCAGTGCTTAGTGGGTTTTCTAAACCTTTTGGTCCTTGTGCCACTGCACCTGCTGCACCATTAAAATCATGACCCTAGTGCCAACATCGACGCATGAAGAAATCGTTTATATCCAGTAATATATGTGTTCCAAAGCCACAGTTGCACACGGAATACGTAATTATTATGTAGCTAAACTTAAACCCAAAAGCTTTAATAAAAAGGGCCTTTAAACTTATCCAACTCTCCAAAACGGGTTGCCACAGCTGTCTTAAATAAAACATTTGCTTCACACATCAAAGTAAATCCCAAGCATTGGTAAATTGTGTTACAATGCGGCTGGCTCTTTCTTATGAAAATTTATTTTCCTGTGCTTGACAGTGAATTGGCCATGAATAGTGTAAAGTGCCCAACATCACTATATGTTAGGCTGATACGGAGACTGACAAGCGGTTTTCTAATTTGTTCTTAAAAAGGCAGTTTCACAAATTAAATGGACTTACCAAAGAGGAGGAATTTTGCAAAAATAGTGCAAAGGTTTTGTGCAGCTGAAGAACAAGATAACTTTTGAGATGGCTATGTCTAACACAAAAAATAAAAAAAGAGCACAAGCAGGGTCCATGGAGAAAGTACACTCCATTCCTCTTTCCTATAAACGCTCTTAGTTTGAAGTCAGCCGAAAGCAAAATAAACACCAGGCTCCCACAAAAACACAGCTCGAAATTTGATCTCAGTCTTTGAATGCCCAGCAAATGTGATGATATAAGAACAATATTTAAAAGCCTATTTATCACAGAAAACAAATTAGTGGAAAAAATACTGTAAACATGACTTTAGCATGGGGCGGTATGAAGTCAAGCTGGGCAGCCTAAAGCAAAGAAAGCCAGCAAATGCAAAAGTAAGAAAACGTGAGTTACAAATCACAAAGCCATTAGCAAGCCACGGGCAGAAAGCATTCCCAGGTCAAGTTTCTAAAAGTCCCTGGTAGGCGGTGACCTAAAGGGCACCCCTGGCACTCAGATCTTGACTGAACTAGAAGGATTGCCCTGCTGCAAAAAAGACCAGATGAAGAGAGGCTGCACTGATGTGGACTATACCTGCAAAACCTAGGAAAAGGGACTGTGCCTGATATATCCTGCTCATGGGGAAGCTGTATCGGCTCTCAGCCGAAGCAACAGACTTCGAGGGTCAGTTGGCTGATCTGTTCGCAGCACAGGGTCATAAAAGCTGAAGAAGCCTGCTGGGGCATGTTGGTAGCCCAGATATTTGCATCACCACCACTTGCTGCCAAGCACCACCAGAGATCAGGACGAGATGCTCAAAGTTTTACCCGAGCCTACTGGACCCGGGAGAGTCATTGGAGTGCAGCCTGGTTGCCCAGAAGGCAAGTAATCATCCAAGGAAGGATCCAGCTATAACCAAGATACCAGGTGTTTCGTAGCCCAGTGGCAACTGGTCGTCTGCCAGGATTGAGTGGATTCAAGAAACATCGACCTCCATAGCCAGGATCGCCTCACCATGCCGGTGGACCGAGGAGTAGTCGCAGGAAGACAACAGTCGACCACAGGGCATCCACAGCGTCTTCGACATCCTTTATCCATTACTTCACGACCACTTCCATAGGAGTCTATGGTAAGGAGATAAAAGTGCCTGGAACACGTTGAAGACTGCTTCTCCCGGAGAAGTAACTATTTATGTGGACCTTGCTGGTCCCCCAAACCAGCTCCCTGCCAGAGTTAATCACGTAAAGTGACTCAAAGTAACATCATTGATACTTACCCAAGTTTTTCTTGCAAACGTTTCTAAGTATCACATTTTTTTACTTCTTTTAATGCTTGTTCACTTTTGAGTAAAAAGCTGGATTTACTGTACCTTTTAAATTAAGTGTCTGCGGAACCCTCTGGTGGATCTTTTTTGTTTTGTTGTGTAAAATAATATAAAAATATGCATTTATAAATTAGTGTCTGATTGCTTGAGTGTTTCAATTATTTCTTCTACAATTGTTTTGGTGTTGTTCAAATGCTTTACACTTGTTCTTTGTGTAAGTCTGACTGCTCAGAGCCATAGCTACCAAGGGTTGAGCTTAGAGTTTCAAGGTCGGTAAGTATATTACATGTTGAGGTTGCACAACCATGCCATAAAATATACCCCATTTCCTCACAGCCACCATCCAGTCTCCAGGATCGAGGGAAACACAGACTTGGGCCTGTGTGAGCATTTTGAATTTTTCTGTGTGAAGGAAAACATTGAGAGGATGCAGGGCTAAAATAGGATAAAGGTCTCCGTCTTTCTTTTGCCAAAGAAAGTGGTTGAAATACCAACCACTGCCTACGTCTGGCACAACCACTCTCTCGACAGTCTACTTGGCCCTAAAGGCTTGCACTTCCTGCTGTAAGACGGAAGGATTGTCCTCGGTTAGTTACTCTGGGGACAGTGGAAGGTGCAGAAGAGTGGCAAGGAAAGGCAAGGTGTACTTCTTTTCGATAATCTGCAAAATCCACCAGTCTGATGAAATATTCTGCTAACCTGGAATGAATCGTCTGATCATCCCCCAACTGGGTGGGTGTGCTCCACTACAGGAAACGCTAAAGGGATTCTCCAGGTGGGTCTACAGAGAGAGGGGACAGTAGAGTGATTGGCTCGCTACCCTCACTGTTAAGGGCAATGGGCACCATGGCAGTGCATCTGATGGGCAACTTGCTGGGACTATATTTGTTGATAGTGTAGAGTGCGTCTGCCAAAGCTGTGAAAAAAATGATAGGGATGATGCTGCTGGCAATGAAAAGGCAGATAAGCCCAGGGAGTGTGCTATGACCCTATTGTCCTTGAACCTCTTCAGAGAGTAATGTGTCTTGTCCCCCAACAGGCACCTGAAAAACCAGTGGACTGCATCTAACCGTGACAGGGAATAGCAAGGTTGGTGGCAATGGGCTGCCCTATAGAAACATGTGTGGCGTGGACCACATAGCTGCTTTACAGAGGTCAGCTATTGGGATGATATTACCCAGAAAGGCCATTGAGGCTGCCTTCATACGTGTAGGATTCAACCTGGGTGGAGCAGGGAGCCGTCTTTTGGATTTGGCATAGCAGGTTTGAATGCACTTCACAAGCCAGTGAACAATCCTACCTTTGACAATGGCTGTGTCTTTGTGTGGTTTAGTGTAGGTGACAAACAATTCTTGAGTGTGTTACTAAATGCTTTTGTCTTAATGTAGTACAAGAGGGCCTATTTATGTCTAGTGTGTGGAGGGCTCTCTCGGCTACTGAATCTGGGTGTGTGAAGAACACTGGAAGTTCAATTGTTTGGTTGAGGTGGAAAGGAGAGACCACCTTAAGCAGAAACTTTAGGTTAGGTCTAAGCACTACCCAGTCACAGTGAACCTTGAAAAAGGGCTCTTCCAAAGTGAGTGCTTGACCTCCCTGACATACCTGAGGGAAGTGGTAGCGACTAAAAACCATACTATCCAAAACAAAAATTGGAGCGAGCAATTAAGAAGGGGCTCAAAAGGGGGTCCCGTAAGACTAAGGAGGATGCCATGAAGTTTGCAGGATTGGGCGAGTGGTTCCACCATGTAAATCCTTTTGCTTTCTTTATCTGGTGGCAGGGATCTCCAGTGCTCTGGGCATTTGCCCTTTTTTGGGCTGTATGCACTATCAAGGAATCAAGTGGGAGCTGACCTGTAATGTAAGGTGGGTCGACATCCTATGTGAACTTTAACATACCCTCAAGCATCGGAAGGTGTTGTATAGAATGGTAGGGTGGGAGAGCATTTCTACCAGGAAGTCCTTATTCTCTGCAATGGTTTGCAGGTATAGTTCGCAAAAGGCGGCTTCCCTGGGGAAAAACCTATTGATAAGAGGTTCTACCATCCAGAGGGAAAGGCTTGGCAAAATAGAAGTACGGGGTTGTTATCACCTGCGAGAACAACCCAATAATCATCCCAGGGATTATCCAAGGGCTCCGGGTCATAAGGAACATCATAAGAGTGTGGGGGGGGGGGGGGGGTAGAGAACTCCCCTAGCCATAGGATGAATGTTATGAGGCCTCTGGGGAAGGAGGCGGAAGTGAACCATGAGGTTGTGGAGGAGGAGGTGGTGGTGTAGTAGGAGGAGGAGGCACAGCAGGTCGAGAGGGTAGTGGACTGGTGAACCTATCTTGATGTTTCTTCAGCTTGGGAGATGGAGGAGGCTTAAATGCAAGCTGCTTCTCACATGTAAGCTTCCTCTTGGAAGGAAGAGACTCTTGTAACTTTGGTGGTGGTTTCAATGTAATTTTGTTTGTTTGGGAGTGAGCAAACAGACTATGTTCTTGAGTGTCCAACTCCTCCTGCCTCCTGGAGACGTTGTAGAATTAGTAGCTACTGATCCTCGGAGACTGCTGTAGAAGGTCGACTGGATGCTGAAGGCTGTTCCACCTACGAAGCTTCTTTGGACGACTGCTGTTTTGTCTCGGAAGAGCCAGTTGGTGCTGAAGACCCAGAAGGCGTTCAGGGAGCTTTTGGTATCAAGGAGCGCCAGTTCTTGAGTGGCTGGCTTGGCACCGGAGATGGAGTTGGTATTGGCTCCAAAGTCTTAGAGGACAGTGCCAGTCATTGCTGGGATGCAGTGGTAGACCAGAAGGCTGTGTCGTCTATTGCAGGCTCAACACTAGCCCTCCAGAGGGGAACTGGGTGACCGGATGGTGAGAGCTGTGAGGACATGTACTCACAGTTGATGTCTTTTGTTGCTGGGCTGGTGTGGGCTACGGTTTGCTGCCTTAGTCTGAAGGTGAAGCCAGGTCCTGGCTGAAGATGGCTACTTGTTTAATATCTGCCTCTCCTTCGGCATCCTCCCCGAAGATGTCAGAGGTTTTACCACCTCACTGCTGTTATATGGCACATTGAGGAATCAGAAGAGCCAGACTGCTTTGAATGGTCTGTTGGACCAGCAACAAGCAGAGGTCACAGACTGAGTGTTGATCTGTGCACAAGTATTTGGGGAGGGGGGAGGGGGGGGGCACTGTGGACAGTAAAAAAACCATGTTTTTTTTCCATCAGGGTGTGCACATTCTCAGGGGTGAACCCCAATGGAACAGGCCTGAATGTGAAGTTGACAGTCTGAGGCATGGATTTGGTGGAAGCACTATGACAGAGACAATGCAAATCGCAATGCCAACCAATTGTCTCAAGCTAATATGAGTGGAAGGTTCAAGAGGCTCTGACTACCAATGCCACTCATCATCCATACAGAGCCCGGGCAAAGCACGCCCGACCCAGGCGGCAGAACAAAAAAATCTAACAATGGAGTTGATGCCCATGCGCATTACCAGTACAAAAGGGGGTGGTGATGGACGGAGCATCTGAACCAATCAAACACTCACAACCAGTCAACAGATCTGGGTTTGATCCATCACCATTCTTTAGTCCAGTCTGCCACAGGGTCAGACTGATTTGCATATGGCCATGTCTGAACTGGGGTGGCAGAGTGGGCTAAAGAACGGTGATGGATTCAACCAAAAAAAATCACCACCCCCTTTTGTACCGCCATGCGCATTACCAGTCATTGTAAGAGCCACTAATACATAGTGACTCAAAAGACTTCTACCAAGACAAGCATTGGCATAGCCAATAGGTCTCGCTTTTGGGACCTTATAAGTATTTAGTTATGCAGCACAATATCCTTGGTGCAATAATACCAACTGTTGCATGGCTAAACACTTATAAGGTCCCAAAGGCAAGACCGATTTGATATGCCAATGCTTGTTTTTTTTGCCAGTACATTTACATGTGCGCAGTTAGCAAGGAATGCCGCGTGTGTGTGCATGAGGGAGATCTGGCAGAACAATTAGGTAATCTTTTCATGGAGAACATTCTAGCAGCTACCAAAAAAAGCAATTTCTCCAAAATCTAAGAAACCGCAAGTATGCAGTAGTTTAAGAGGCGATCCACTACTCAATAGTAGAACATGTAATCCAATGTTTAGACTGTGCTGGCTAATCAACTAGCCCAGAAGGAGGGCCTTAACTGGCAGCAGGGTCGACACATACATAAAAAAAAAGCAATGACCAATGCGCAAACGTGGTTTCAAAAACAGACTATTAAAATATCTGCAACACAAAAATATCCCTTTGCAAACAACCCTGACAATTAACCCACAGTTTAGCAGGTACTTTGGGTAACTCCACATACTTTAATTTTAAAACCTAGGTCTGAGAAGGTTTGGAATCCCTTGCTGCTCCTAGCAATCAGCTCCTTAAAGCATGAATGAATGTTCTAGAATGCATTACGATGCAGTAATTGACCTACATTATCGTCACGCACCCTCTTGTTCGGCTTTCTGTATGCATAATATGGGAGAAGAGCTATTATCTCTCGATAATGCCCTCTGAAAAGCAGATGCTATTCTCGCACTTCTGGTCTTGGGCACCTGCCTCATTGCATGCCTAAGATTAGCAAAATAGTTTGGAGAGAAAATGCAATGTTTCGTGGTCATTACGTTCGGTGAGATCTGAAGACGTTGTGCGGCTCTCTGGGTTCTCCGCTCGGAGGGGGAGCCGGGTTTAGGGAGACTGTTTTTTTCCAGGCGACTGTGGGGTTGGGGGTGCTACCTTCGAGGTCCTATCATTATGGAAACGAACGAGCATTCAAGATAGCTCAGCGGGTACATGCGCCTCCTGCATAGGTATGGGTGCGGACACAGCCAATCCCGCTAGCAGAGGAAGACTGGCCAATGTGGAATTCTGGAGTTTTTGAGACAGGCCACTTCCTCTAAAAACCCGGCAGTTGTGACCTAGCCAGTCACATGCCAGTTACTGTCCGATTACACATGCCGCATTTCTAACACATGTGCTGGAAAATTGCGTGGATGCAATCAGTATACAAAATGTGACCATGTCCCAAACTTTCACAGAAAAAAAAATCTATGGTTAGATCAGCATATTTCCTAAGAGGCCCATCTATCGGTGCAGGACAGGGTCTACTGTACCTTTCACCATTCCCAGGTCGAGAAAATAAGAACCGTTTAAGTGAAAGTTACCGTCCGTCCTTTAAGTACTATTAGTGTTATTTTTATGTATTGTAACGAGGATGGCGATCGTGATTGTTATCAGTAATAGCATTAACATAATTAATCGACAAGATGCACTCACCTGATGCGATGCTGCAGAAAGGAGGCCACGCATGCACCTGCGGCGAGCGGTGCTGGGGGGGGGGGGGACCGACTGGGAAGCTCAGGCGGGAATGACGCAGGGCTCGGTGCGGGATGCAGGGCTCGTGCAGGACACCGGTTCCTGGCATGCTGCTTCTGCACTAGTACTGATTTGATACTTGCGAATAAGCTCTTTCAGAGTGACTCACCCCCATCCCTCGCTGACAGTGTCACCCGCTAAAAGCTGACGGAATCTGTGGTGACATGCAAGTCTCAAGTCTGAATCTTGCCGAGGCCAACTCAGCCTTCCGCCCTTTCAAGGTTGGTAACCACAGCCAGGAAACTGAAACCGATGGCACCTCCTCTGCGCAGGGAACAAAGCACACAGGCGGACTGTGGTAAGTCTGAGGACTCTGCTTCAAATGTTCTCACAGCACATAGCAGCAGGGGGTAGGGGAGGACATTCATGCGCAGGATCAAAGAAGCCAAATGCCAGCTGTGCACGTCACACGCGCTCGTGTACGCGTGATAGCAAGCTGGTGGCCGCTTTGGTAGCACTTTTAAAAGCAGCTGCTAAATGTCTCGGCCAGACCAGCGCATGCGCTGGATCAGGCCGAGACCTAAAAAACAAGCTGTACACGTCCAAGCCCAACACTTGATGGCAGGAGTATGCAGAGCATGTCTCTACAGCTACTCTTGCCATGAATATAACTTTATGTTCTGATGTAAACTTTTAACTACATATTTCACATTGTTTAATAGATACCTAAAATAGTATCTCCTCAAGGTGGAAAGTCTGTGACGTGGGTTCATATTGAAAGGCCTTGCAGGCCGAATGGGAAAAATTCCCTTCCCACTGGACCTGGTTGTGAATGTGTACACTACTGCCCTTGTCTCAGCCTGGCAGATGTCAAGAGCTACGTGTGTCTCGCCACTTCGTGTTCGCGAGGGCTGGAGGTCTTGTCTGGATTGGTTAGGTCCTACCTGGGAAGGTAAACTTGCTCGCATCTATATGTTAGTGTGCTGTTACCAAAGCCAGGGACGAGAAACCCTCTCACCCCTGTGAGGAACTAGATGTATTCAATCTGCCTTCCAGTGTGTGGCAAATCTTAATGCAGAGGTCAAACCTCTTCAACAGGATCCTCTTCTGCACAGCGTTATACCTGGCATCCTTGGGGTGGGTTTCCCCTGTATTTTTGCCTTTGCCTCTAGTGTTTTTACTGTGTGTTGGACTTCGTTTTTGCTCATCTAGATTGTTTGGGCATTTTGCCACTGCTGTTCAGTGCAAAAAGTAAGTGCAAGTACTCCCTCTGTAAATTGTTGTCATGGATTAGTGTGTTCACAGTTGACTTATTTGGTTTATTAATAGGTCCCTAGTACATTGCACTGAGTGCCCAGGGCCTGTAAACCAAATGCTGCTAGTGGGCTTGGGATACAAAAGGGGATGATGGACGGAGCGTTTGAACAAATCAAACACTCACCCCCAGTCAACTGATCTGGGTTTAATCCATCACCATTCTTTAGTTCACTCAGCCACCCCAGTTCAGACATGGCTATATGCAAATCATTCTGACCCTGTGCCTCATGGGAACAGTCCAGCCCGAACTGCCAAGCCATGTCTTCCCTGGACCGGAAACAAGCATCCTGGGACCGGCTTCGGATTCATAATCGGTGATGGATCAAACCCAGATCTTTTGACTGGGTGTGAGTGTTTGATTGGTTCAGATGCTCCGTCCATCACCACCCCCATTTGTACCGCTTTGGCCGCCATAAGTGTGGCTGGGTATGCTCAGACGTGAGTCCCTTGCTCACTTTGCCACTGGATTCAAGCAAGCCGGGCTGAAGACGGCTGTAATGCCAGAAACCGGTCCTCGGAAGCTTGTTTCCGGTCCAGGGAAGGCATGGTTTGGCAGTTCGGGCTGGACTGTTCCCATGAGGCACAGGGTCAGACTGATTTGCATATGGCCATGTCTGAACTGGGGTGGCAGAGTGGGCTAAAGAACGCTGATGGATCAAACCCAGATCTTTTGACTGGGTGTGAGTGTTTGATTGGTTCAGATGCTCCATCCATCACCACCCCCTTTTGTACCGCTTTGGCCGCCATAAGTGTGGCAGGGTATGCTCAGAAGTGAGTCCCTTGCTCACTTTGACACTGGATTCAAGCAAGTCGGGCTGAACACGGCTGTAATGCCAGAAACCGGTCCTCGGAAGCTTGTTTCCGGTCCAGGGAAGGCATGGCTTGGCCGTTCGGGCTGGACTGTTCCCATGAGGCACAGGGTCAGACTGATTTGCATATGGCCATGTCTGAACTGGGGTGGCAGAGTGGGCTATAGAACGGTGATGGATCAAACCCAGATCTTTTGACTGGGTGTGAGTGTTTGATTGGTTCAGATGCTCCGTCCATCACCACCCCCTTTTGTACCGCTAGTGGGCTTGCAGCACAGATTGTGCCACCCACCCAAGCCGCCTTGCAAAAGGGTCTCAGGCCATTACAGTCCCGGTGTGCAGTTCATACTGCTATGTCAACCTGGCAAGTGCACCAACTTGCCAGGACCTAAACTTCCCTTTTTTAAATGTAAGTCAATTCTAAGGTAGACCCAAGGTTCCCCTGTGGGCAGGGTGCAGTGTATGTTAAAGGCAGGACATGCCTGGATGTGTGAGGCATTTTCCGATAGTGAAATACTGCCAATTGTGTTTTTCACTATTGAAAGGCTAACTGTCGCGTAGGATAGAATGAGGAGTTTACTTATAACATCTTAGAAGTATAACTGCCCATGGGAACAAGATGGAGTTTAGTATGCCTGAACTCAGAATATAAAGATGCACCTTTTAGTAAGGATGATTTTTACAATCTGGGTTTGAAAATACCACTTTTAGAAAGTAGGTATTTTCTTGCTTAGCCATCCAGTGTACCTCTGCTAGGTTTGTCAACTTTCTTGCTTTGGAGTGACAGGAGCTAGGGTTGTGCATTCTGTTCAGAAACCACTTGGGGGTGAGGCGTGTCCTACCTTTCCAGAGCGAGTCAGGGGTGGGATGAATACAACTGGGCTGCTTTCAGAGTAGGGGAGGAGATTTCTTTCACAACTGAATGGGCATGGTCTGCCTTGGACAATGCTGTCTCCACCTCCTGCCGGACAGCTGCAACAGAGACAAAATAACTGGTTTTGGCTGGGCAAAGAGCTTCTCTGCCACCAGAAAACAAAGGAAATAGTGGTATAAAAAATGGGACCCAGAACTCAGCCTTTTACACCATGTTTGGACTTACCATGGAGAAGAGCTGGAAGAAGCTGGAGGAGAAGTACTGCCCCTTCGCTGTGTGCTGTCAGCCTCCACTAGCTGTTTCTGCCAAGGAGAGGAACTGTGTGTGTATCCTGCTTGGCAAGGTATCTACAAGGGCTTGAGGTACAGCTTGCCCCCGGTTAAAGAAGTCTCAGGGACAGCAAAGACTTAACCATCCTTCTGGGCACAGTCTCGAGGAACGCTGTTTTCAGTCGCCACAGAAGAAAAGAGCAGCTGACTGTAGCCAAGTACGTTGCTGGTTCTGTGTCCGGGAGCCACAGCAGAAGTCACTGCCAGCACTTCACACCGCATTTGTTGTCTTTGTCTTTTGCTGGGCGACCGTCACCGAGCCATTGCTTGCACCGCGTCATGTGAGAACCGCACTCCGCACCACCTCGGTTCACTCTGCCCAGATGTCACCGACACCGTTGCTGCCCGACCCGAACATCAACCGGCTCGGTCGCCAGCATCACGACCTGCCAGCACCGCATCAATCTGCATCGTAAGACTTGGCCTCACCGATGCTGTTGGACAACAGTCACCGAGCCGCTGCCTCTACCACTCCGTGAGGGCACCTCATGCTGCACCGCTTCCACATCACATCGCAACAGTCAAGGTTGCCCCGACAGACTTGTACCAATGGAATCGACCACAACGAGAAAGGTACTATCTACGAGTCTGTCGAGGATTTAGCTGGCCCGTACCAAAGAGGTTGGCTGTAACTGTTAAGACACTGTCATTTTCGGCAATTTGAAGGTTATCTTGCAATGTAACTATTTTTACAGTACTGTATGTTGGATTTTTGTTGTATTTGGTCTTGTTGAATTAGATAAAGTTTTTCTTATTTTTCTAAACTGGTGTGATATCCGTTTGTAGTGTTTTCACTGTGTTAATGTATGCATGGACCAATTTTTTGCACACTGCCTCTAAGATAAGCCTGTCTGCTTGTGCCAAGCTACCAAGGGGGTGAGCAGGGGTTATTTTAGAAGTGTATCCATAACCAGGAAGAAGGGTCCCTACTTGGACAAAGGTGCAAGCCATTGCCAACTAGAGAACCACATTTCTAACACACAGCCTTTCCTTTTTTCACCTCGGAGAAACCCACGAAAATGTGATAACTCAAACAGAGTTCTCCGATACAATCAATCCAAAAGTGAAAGCCCTTTTGCGGTCCAAGTGATGAGCCGCTCGTCATTTGAGGGAATAGGGAGAGCAGAAATATTACGTAAGAGTGATGGATCACCTAATGTGGAAAGGAGCCACAGCTTTAGGCAAGAAGGCGGCATTAGTCCTCAACACCAATCTGTAAGGAAAAACGTGCTGTAGAGCTGTTGCACTAAACGTGCCTGTAGATCAAGAAATGAGATGACAACTGCAATTAAGTAGACATTCTTCAAGGTCAGGAGATGCAGTGAGCTGCTATGCATCAGGCTCGAAGTGTGTACACATGAGTAATGTCAAGACCAAGTTAAGATCTCACTGTGGAATCACAAACGGCGTTGGAGGAAACGTGATTAAAATCTTTTATAAATCTCGGACAACAGGTTATTTGAACACAGACTGTTGGTCCAGCAAACATAGATAGGTCAAAAGTCCAGACAAATAACCTTTTATCATGACCATTGCAGGCTTACGACAAAACAAATAAAACCGTCTGACAACTTCACCAGTTTGGTGTTTATATTTTGGGCACGGTAGGTGACAAATATGTCCAGGACCAAGCATAAATGGATTTTGTGGTGCTGAGGATATCCACCACCTAAGGCTACAATTCCAATGAAGTCAATCGCCACCGCTTGATCTCAAAGCAGGTTGTGCAGATTGTGTAGATTCAGGTGTAGGACCCTAACAAACAAGTTACTTACCTTGGGTAACGATAGATCAGTAAGAGACATATATTAGTTGTAGATTCCTACCTTAGAATTACCCCCATGCGTCAGACTGGATCCGGAGAATTTTTCGTAAGCAATACCCCTGCGCGTCGAAAGGTGGTGTCAGTCGGCTCCTGGTTCGTTGTTGGTATCATGGTCGTCGGGATAATATCGCAGTAGCTACTTAGATGCCGCCCTCCCGCGCTGATGTCAGTTCTTTTACACGACATTCCACGCCAGAAGTGCAGAGTCATGCAATACACTGACCACTGGTGCACAAAACCAGGGCCCTGAAAGGGATTCCCTGATCTTAGAAGTCAATTCGCAGAACGGGAAGGATGGGTGGGGCGGTAAGGAATCTATAACTAATATATGTAGCTCACAGATATATTGTTACTGAAGGTAAGTAACTTGTTCACCTGAAAGGGATAATTAGTTATAGATTCCTTACCTTAGAATAGATACCCCAGTAATACCAACCCCAAAGGTGGGTCTGCGAACTAGGTTCACACCAGTAAGTCCTGGAGAACAGAACGGCCAAAGAAACCGTCTCTCCCAACTTCGCTGTTTAGGCAGTATTGTTTTGTGAACGTGTGCAGAGCTGCTCAAGTAGCTGCCTGACAGATGTCATTAAGCGAGACTCCCCATCCCAAAGCAGTGGTAGCTGCAATCGCCGTGGTGAATGGGCGCCCAGTCCCAATGGAGGCTCCTTCTGTGTCAAAAAGTAGCAAGCTTTGATGCACAAAACAACACACCTGGAGATGGTCCGTTTCTGCACGGCAAACTTTCTTGGCACCCCCATAGCCAACAAAGAGCTGGTCATCCACCCGGAATTGTTTGGTGCGATCCAAATAAAGGCAAAGGGCATGTTTTGGATCCACACGGTGGAGCCTCTCTTCCTCCTTAAAAGGATGCAGAGGTGGAAAGAAGGTGGGCAAAGTAATGGTTTGACCAATGTGGAAAGAAGAAACCACCTTGGGAAGAACTGAAGGTCTTGGAAGAAAGAGCTTGGAGCTCACTCACCCTGTGCGCAGAAGTGATGGGCACCAGAAAGGCAGTTTTTAAAGTCCAAGAGGACAGTTATGTAGCGGCTCAAAGGGAGCGCACATAAGATACGTAAGAACCAAGTTCAAGTCCCACTGAGGCATAACGAAAGGAACAGGAGGAAAAAGATGAGTAATGCCCTTAAGGAAGCGATTTACATCAGGGAACTTGAAAAGAGAAGGCTGATCAGGAAGCCTAAGAAAGGTTGAAATGGCTGAGAGATGGCCCTTAAGAGTGCTCAGAGCAGAGCCCTGCTGGGACAAAGAAAGGAGGAACAGGAGAACCTCGGAAAGAGGGGCAGAAAGGGGATCCAAAGCCTTTGCTGCGCACTATGCCACACATTTGTTCCACCGGCAGGCGTATACCATCTTAGTGGAGGGACGCCTGGCTGCCAAGATAACAGCAAGGACTCTGGGAGGAAGGTCAAAGGCTGTCAACTGCCACCGCTTAATCTCATCACAAGGAGGTGGAAGCTACACAGGTTCGGGTGGAGAGCCGTCCCCTGCTGCTGCGACAGAAGATCCTCCCGAAGAGGAAGTTGGATTGGGGGAATCGATGGCCATGTGAACAGCTCAGGATACCAGACTCTTCATGCCCAATCCAGAGCCACCAGGATGACTTGGGCCGGGTCGTGCTTAATCTTCTTCAGCACTCTGGGCAGAAGTGGTAAAGGCAGAAAGTCATATAGAAGACCCCAACTCCAATCACGACAAAAAGCGTCGCCTAGCAAGTGCCGCCTTGGAAATTCCAACGTGCAGAACTGCTAACATTGCACGTTCTCTTCGGTGGCTAATAGATCCAACCAAGGCTCTCCTCACTGCTGAAAGAGACCTTGCACCACCTAAGAGTGAAGACGCCATTCTTGATCCATCAAGTACCTGCGGCCGAGTTCGTCCGCCCCGGCGTTCAGGGAACCTTAAACTCACAAAAGAGAGAAGGACAGTAAAAAACAGGGTCAGGTAAGAAAACCTGGGTTAAGTTATAAGATTCCTGTCCCCTGTGCTACCGAATAGTTACTACTAAACAAGAAACATGAGAGAGAAGGAAAATCGAAAAATGTCTTAATACTGCCCTCACCCACTATGCAGAGGCATGCTTCATCATAGGGCCGCTGCAAACGTCCAGGTGCAGACCAACACACTGGCCGGAGCGCTGTTTTTTTTGTATATATAGAGTGGTGGGGGAGATAGAAGGTAGAAAAAAGGAATTTAATGATAGGGAAGAATATCCCCTTGAGACAGGATCTGAAGTGCAAAAAAAGGATGAATTAAAACAGTCTAAGGCAATACCTTTCTATTGCCTTTATTCTTGGCCAC
This sequence comes from Lissotriton helveticus, assembly GCF_964261635.1. Lineage (NCBI taxonomy): Eukaryota > Metazoa > Chordata > Amphibia > Caudata > Salamandridae > Lissotriton > Lissotriton helveticus. The sequence goes on from NC_136067.1 coordinate 1,286,535,437, forward strand.
CCTTGGCAAGATTAAAGAATGAAGTGATTTGGGGATATACAGGAGGAGTAACTGCCCCTAGATCCTCGCTGCAAGTTCCAACATGTTTTGGCCTTGGTATTTAGCCCCCTTGGGTCAACAAGGCCTTCTTCAGGGTGTATATCCCTTGGTGCTAATGGTCTTGGCCCACAATGTGGTCTTTGTGGCAATCAGAATTTTATCAGCAACATTTTATTTCTTAATGCACAGTCTACTTTTCCAGTAGGATGTACATTTACAGAGTTTACAAATAATTTTCTAGACCCAGGACCTTCGTGGTAGCACTGTCATTGTCAAACCTTCATAAAAGACTGGCGTTGGTCCTCACAGCCTCACTTGGGTCCTCCGACCTGCCAGGTATTGAACCACCAGGGATATGCCATGATGTTCCAACCATGTCCAGAGATGGACAGCTTCTTGACATAAGGTCCACAACTCCACCCCACCCAGATTGTTGCAGTACCACATGGCGGTGGTGTTGTTCACGAACACCTGCACTACTCTTCCCCGAGCAGAGGGAAGGAATGCTTTTAGAGCAAGACAGATCGCCCAAAGCTTCAGAAGGTTGATGTGAGCCCGGACTCCGCCGGTGACCAGAGGCCTCTGATTTACGCCTCTCCCATGTGGATGTCCCGTCTCAGCAGTGATGCATCTGTCACCACTGTGAACTCTGGTTGGGGAAGGGAGAGGGGTCTGCTGTTGATCCGATCCTGGTTCGTTAGCCACCACTGCAACTGACGTGCAGTGCCCTCCGAGATCTGGACGCAATCAGACAGATTACCCTGATGCTGTGCCCAACGGAACTTCAGGTCCCACTGCAGAGCCTGCATATGCCACCTGGCAAGATCTGACCGAAACCCGGGATAGAGGCTGAAAGATCAGAATCATAGCCTGAATATCCCCGACTCGCTGATCAAGAGGATAAGCCTGTAACTGCGTTGTGTCCAGAACCGCTCCGATGAAGAGGAGCTTCTGAGAGGGAGTCAGGTGTAACTTCGGCAGGTTGATAGAGGTTCCCAGCGACTGCAGGAGGTCCGGCGTAGTCTGGAGGTGGGAGACGACAGCCTGGGGTGAGCCCGCCTTCAACAACCAGTCATGGAGATAGGGTAAGACTGGAACCCCTGATCTGCGCAGATGACCACCGCCATCACTTTCGTTAACACACGAGGGGCGCTGGGTAAGGCCAAAGGGGAGCAAGTTAAATAAAAGTGCTTGTGGCCTACCGTGAACCATAGGTAATGCCGGTGGGCCGGCAGGACGGGCATTTGAAAATAAGCTTCATGCAAGTCCAACGCTACCATCCAGTCTCCAGGATCTAGGGCAGACAGGACCTGAGGTAGCGTCAACATTTTGAACTTCTCCGTCTGGAGGAAGTGGTTGACGTTCCTGAGATCCAAGATAGAACGCAGGCCATTGTCCTTCTTGAGCACCTGAAAATAGTGGGAATAGCAACCACAACCTACTTCTGGGACAGGAAGTCGCTCGATGGCTCCCTTGGCCAAGAGTGCCAAAACATCCTATTGGATGAGGGCCAGATGATCCTCCAACATGCGATGGTACTGCGGTGAAATGGATGGAGGGGTATTCTCGAAGGGGAGGGAAAAGCCCCTTCGGAGTATTTGCAAAACTCAACTGCCCAACGTGATGTTCTGCCAGTGGGGGAGGTGATGGGGGATCCTGCCGCCCACTGGCAACTGGTAGGCTTGAAAGGTCTGACTAGGAAGGTTTGGAGGCTGCACCACAGAGTGCACTTGAGGACTGGCCCGCCCGCTGACCCCCAGCCCGAACTGCCAAGCCATGTCTTTCCTGGACCGGAATCAAGCATCCTAGGATCGGTTTCTGGCTACCAGCCGTCATCAGCCAGGATAGCTTGACTCCAGTGGTGTGGAGAGCATGGGACTCACGTCTGAGCATACCCATCCCACTCGGGGTGACAAATGCAAAAACAACAGTTGATGGACAGAATGCAGAATAATGTCATACATTCACGCCAGTACAGAGATCTGTGCCTAAATCCATCGTTTTTTTGCACTCCCCAGCGAGTCGACGGTGTCCAGCCCACATCGGATGGTGACCTTTGCCTCATCTCTCCCTTCTAGAGACATGCAGTGTTCACCAACCGAAGTCCTAAGCTGGCCGAAGAAAACATCTTCCCAAAATGGTCCAGCTTCTTGGTTTCCCTATCTGGGGGAGCAAAAGGTAACGCGCCAAGCTGTGGCGTCGGGCAATCATCCTATCCACAGGGGTCCCTGTGCTAGGCCTGGACCAGGTCCCTCTAAGGATGTCCGTGAGGGCCTCATTGAATGGCAGCAGGGGCTCCTAAGAGGCCGCTGCCGGCTGAAGCACTTCTGTCAGGAGATTCGTCCTGACTGCCACCCTAGGAAGCTCAAGCCCGAGGCCTCAGCAGCCCTCCGCAACACCACGTCGTAGGAGGCTCCCTCCTCTGTGGCCACGGTAGGGGGAGAAAGCATGCCAAGGTCTGGGGAGGTATCCAGACCCCTGGCTTCCCCCAACTCCTCTCTCCAGTCCGGGTCCTCGAGCTGATCTGACAACGGGTCAACAGACCCCTCCCAGTCCTCCTCACCTTCCTCTGGCCGCCTCTTAGTGTGAGAAGAGTTGTACAAAAGTACAGGTCGGGCCGGTCCTGTTCCGTGTGCAAAGCAAGGGGGAGGCCGGGGACACAACCGGTGTCAGAATCAGTGGAGGCGTCATGAGGTCGACCGGCAAGGAACCGGATTCAGTCCCGGATCCCTGGGGGCCCTGCGGAGCTAGAGTCACCAGTTTCGAAGGCCTAGAGCCCTGAACTGAGTCAGCAGGGCCCTTAGGCACTCCGGCGGAGTCGGGCTGCCCAAGGATGGAGTGGAGAGCTTCGTAGAACTGACAAAGCTTGGCATGGGAAGCTCTGTCACCCGGGAAGGGAGGAAAACTGAGCCATCCGAGTAGGCTCTGCGGCGGAGCAGAAGGAAGTTGACCTTCCGCATCCCGCGTCGGCCGACAGAAGGGGAAAAACGAGATGAGTGACAGTGCTTCTTTGCCTTCTTTTTGTGCTTCAACTTACCCGAAGACGACAACTTAGACGAAGGGTGATGGTGGTGACTACGCGACCAGTCCCGCGACCTCCCTCTCGACCGGGACCACCAGTGGTGCAAAGCTGACTGCCGGGCCTCCAGAAGCTTTCGGTACCGCTCCCGCCAAGACATTGGATACACGGCCCGACAGTCGGAGCATGACATAGGGTCAGGGTCGTGGTCGGGCGCCAGGCACCAAAGGCACACGAATGTGTGTCCATGACCAACATCAGCTTGTACGAGGAATCACAAGGTTTGAAGACGGGCCGTCAATGTGGCATCCCTCCGTGCACCAGGAGTCAAACGACTCGAAAAAGGAAGTCGACAAAAGTAAAAAAAATAGTAAAAAAATGACTAAGGGTACTATTCTCTCCGGATCGGAGCAGGCTGGTGTGGAAAAAGAAAGGTCGTCCGTCAGCATGCAGGGGCGGCGTCTAAGTAGATACCGCAACGTCATTCCAGTGAACACAACGCAAAAGATGGACGCAGAGTCGACCGATGTCACTTACCGACACGCAGGGGTACTGCTAAAGAAAAAATCTCCATATCTAGTCTGACGCCTAAGGGTACTTATTCTAAGATACGGAGTCTATAAATAGTCTCTTTCAGATATTTGCATTATTTCCTCCATGAAGGCCTCCGGTACGCAAAAGTTGCAACTACTTGTGTTTAGTGACCTACAGCTTCACCTCTTGGTCTCAGATCACCTTTGGGCGCACAAAGGCACAGTTATCACAAGACTGAGTCATGACCCGAGCCCAGAAATCAAAGAGACACCTCTTATAGGTCCATGACCGATGTCTGCTTGCTGCAGTCGCAGCACGGATCAAAACAAGTTACTTTGGAGGGGAAATGCACAAGTTACTTACCTTCGGTAACGATATATCTGTAGGAAACAGTAATTAGTATTAGATTCCTTACCTTAGAATACCCAGAGGCGTCAGACTGGATCCGGAAACTTTTGCGTAGCAGTACCCTTGCACGTCGGTAGGCGTCGTCTGCGGCTCCGCGTCCGTCGGCGGTGTCGTTGGCGCAGGGATGATGTCGCCGGAGTACTTAGACGCCGCCCTCGTGCGCTGACGTCAGTTCTTATACACAGTTTTTCCGCACCAGAAAACGCAGAGCCATGATAAAAACCAACACTGGTGCCATAAAAACTAGGGCCCTGAAAGAGGATGACCTTAACCCTAAATATTGGTTCGCAGAACGGGGAGGATGGGTGGGGCGGTAAGGAATCTAATACTAACTACTGATCTTACAGATATATCGTTACCGAAGGTAAGTAACTTGTGCATCTGAAAGAAACAGGTTAGTATTAAATTCCTTACCTTAGAATAGATACCCCAGCAATACCAACCCCGGTGGTGGGTCTGCGAACCAATGATCACACCAGAAAGTCCTGGAGAACGGAACGGCCGAAAAAGCCATCTCTCCGGACTTGGCTGTCCAGGCAGTAGTGTCTTGCGAACGTGTGCAGCGAGGCCCACGTAGCTACCTGACAGATGTCCTGCAAGGGGACTCCCCGGCCCAGGGCAGTAGTAGCCGCCGTGGCCCATGTGGAATGGGCACGAAGCCCCACAGGAGGCTCCTTTCGAGCCAAAGAGTAACAAGCCTTGATGCACAAGACGACCCATCGAGAAATGGTTCGCTTGTGCACCGCCCGTCCCTTCTTAGCGCTCACGTAACCAAAGAGGAGTTGGTCATCCACCCGGAACTGGCGTGTGCGATCCAGATAGAATGAGAGCGCACGTTTTGGGTCCAGACGGTGGAGCCTCTCTTCCTCTTTCGAGGGATGCGGAGGCCACTGGAAATATTGATTGTGTGACCACAGTTTTTTCCGCATAATTATAGATTTGCTGCATTTGCCACATTATCCATCATCTGCTGAATAATCTGCACATTTTATTCCCAAAAATATTTTTGTTTTTAGCTTAAACAGTTCACAAGTTACTAAAAATGCACCGACGTGTGTTGCCCAACAGTGGAAGGCCCTTTGTAAAGGTTGACTGGCCACCTTTCTGTTGCTCACTGATATATTTGCTATCTGATAGAGACAGCTAGCCGCAGATTCCTTAACTTCGAATATCCCCAGGCGTCAGACGGGTTAAGGAAAACTTTTTGAAGCAGCACCTCTGCATGCCGGGGGGCGGCGCCACACAACCCCGCCCGGACGTCGTCCACGTACGTGACGTCAGCGAGGTCATATAAGTCCCTCACGGCACGCTGACGTCAGTTTTCCTTCTTTTCTGCGTGCAACGCGGATCCTGAGTAAGAGGTTCCTCAGGCCTGTTTTCAGGCCTCTTTTGACGCTTTGCGTCTGGAAAAGTGTGCGCTGCCTTCGGGCTTTAAAGAACAAGTTACTTACCTTCGGTAACGATATATCTGTAAGAAACAGTAGTTAGTATTAGATTCCTTACCTTAGAATATCCCCAGGCGTCAGTCTGGATCCGGAAACTTTTGCGTAGCAGTACCCCTGCGCGTCGGTAGGCGTCGTCTGCAGGCGTCCCCTGCGGCTCCGCGTCGTCGGCGTCGTGCGCCGTGATGACGTCGCTGGAGTATATAGACGCCGCCTCCGCGCGCTGACGTCAGTTCTTTGCACACAGCTTTTCCGCGCCAGAACACGCAGAGCCATGTGAGAACCAACACTGGTGCCATTTGAAAACTAGGGCCCTGAAAGGGATGTCCTTAACCCTAGGTATCAGTTCGCAGAACGGGGAGGATGGGTGGGGCGGTAAGGAATCTAATACTAACTACTGTTTCTTACAGATATATCGTTACCGAAGGTAAGTAACTTGTTCATCTGAAAGAAACAGGTTAGTATTAGATTCCTTACCTTAGAATAGATACCCCAGCAATACCAACCCCGGTGGTGGGTCTGCGAACCAATACAACCTACACCAGAAAGTCCTGGAGGACCGAACGGCCAAAGAAGCCATCCCTCCGGACTTGACTGTCCAGGCAGTAGTGCCTCGCAAAGGTGTGCAGCGAGGCCCACGTGGCCGCCAGGCAAATGTCCTGCAAAGGGACTCCCCGGCCCAGGGCAGTAGTAGCCGCCGTGGCCCGAGTGGAATGGGCCCTCAGCCCAACAGGAGGCTCCTTCCGAGCCAAAGAGTAGCATGCTTTGATGCACAGGACGACCCACCGAGAGATGGTCCGCTTCTGTACCGCCCTTCCCTTCTTCTCACCCACGTAGCCAACAAACAGTTGGTCATCCACCCGGAACTGGCGTGTGCGATCCATATAGAATGAAAGCGCACGTTTTGGGTCCAGACGATGGAGCCGCTCTTCATCCTTTGAAGGATGCGGAGGCGGGAAGAAGGAGGGCAAGGTGATGGACTGCCCAATGTGAAAAGCAGAGACTACCTTGGGCAGGAAAGAAGGTCTAGTCCGAAGAACCACCTTATCAGGATGAACAGACAAGAAAGGAGGTTGAATAGAAAGAGCCTGGAGCTCACTCACTCTCCTGGCAGAGGTGATGGCTACCAGGAAGGCCGTCTTTAAGGTGAGAAGACGGAGAGGACAGGAATGAAGGGGCTCAAAGGGAGCGCACATCAGGAAAGTCAAAACCAGGTTCAAGTCCCACTGAGGCATCACGAACGGAGTTGGAGGATACATGTGCGTGATGCCCTTCAAGAATCTTAACACAATAGGGGACTTGAACAAAGATGGCTGATCAGGTAGCCTCAAGAAGGCGGAAAGGGCAGAAAGATAGCCCTTGATAGTGCCCAGAGCAGAGCCCTGCTGGGCAAGGGAAAGGAGGAAGAGGAGAACCTCAGACAGAGGGGCAGAAAGGGGATCCACAGCCTTTGCTGTGCACCATGCCACAAATCTGTTCCACCGGCAGGCGTATACCGACTTTGTGGAGGGACGCCTGGCTGCCAGAATGACATCACAGACTTCAGGAGGCAAGTCAAATGGCCTCAACTGTCGCCGCTCAATCTCCACGCATGGAGGTGGAGACTGGACAGGTTCGGGTGGAGGACCGTCCCCTGCTGCTGCGACAGAAGGTCCTCCTGAAGGGGCAGGCGGATCGAGGGACCGACTGTCATGCTGAGTAGCTCGGGATACCAGTACCTTCGAGCCCAGTCCGGAGCCACAAGGATAACTTGGGCCCGGTCGCGCCTGATCTTCTTCAGCACTCTGGGCAGAAGTGGTATAGGCGGAAAGGCGTACAACAGACCGCAACTCCACTCGCGCCGAAAGGCGTCGCCGAGCGAGTGCCGTCTTGGAAACTCCAACGCGCAGAACTGATGACATTGCGCGTTCTCTTCTGTGGCGAATAGATCTAACCAAGGCTCTCCCCATTGCTGAAAGAGGCCTCTCGCCACATCCGAGTTCAGACGCCATTCGTGATCCACCGAGCACCGACGGCTGAGTTCGTCCGCCCTGGCGTTCAGAGAACCTGCCAGGTGTTGAACCGTCAGAGTCACGCCCTGACGTTCCAGCCATTGCCAGAGGCGCAGAGCCTCCTGGCAAAGGGTCCACGACCCCACACCGCCCTGTTTGTTGCAGTACCACATGGCGGTGGTGTTGTCCGTGAACACCTGCACTACACTCCCGTTGACAAAGGGGAGGAATGCCTTCAGTGCTAGGCGAATCGCCCGCAGCTCCAACATGTTGATATGGAGCCGGGACTCCGCCGGAGACCAGAGGCCTCTGATCTCCGCCTCTCCCAAGTGGCCACCCCAGCCTTGGAGGGACGCGTCCGTCACAACCACGTGCTCCGGTTGGGGAAGGGAGAGGGATCTGCCCCTGACCCAATCGCGGTCCGTAAGCCACCACTGCAACTGTCTCGCAGTGCCCTCCGAGATCAGGACATGGTCGGATAGGTTGCCCAGATGCTGGGCCCACTGAAACTTCAGGTCCCACTGCAGAGCCCGCATCCGCCACCTGGCGTGATGCACCAGTAGGATGCAGGAGGCCATCAGCCCCAGAAGCCGCAGCGTCAACCTGACCGAAACCCGGGATAACGGCTGAAAGACGGGAATCAGAGCCTGAATATCCCGGACCCGCCGTTCCGGGGGATAAACCCGAAACTGCGCCGAGTCGAGAACCGCTCCGATGAAAAGGAGCTTTTGAGAGGGACACAGGTGTGATTTCGGCACATTGATGGAAAACCCCAGCTCGTGCAGGAGGTCTGCCGTCATCTGAAGGTGGTGGACGACTGTCTGGGGCGAGCCCGCCTTCAACAACCAGTCGTCGAGGTAGGGGAAGACTGAAACCCCTAACCGGCGCAGATGAGCTGCGACCACCGCCATCACTTTCGTGAACACCCGTGGGGCGCTGGTAAGGCCGAATGGGAGCACGATAAACTGAAAGTGCTCGTGGCCTACCGTGAACCGCAGGTAACGCCGGTGGGCCGGCAGGACGGGGATGTGAAAATACGCATCCTGCAAGTCCAACGCTACCATCCAGTCTTGTGGGTCTAGAGCAGCCAAGACCTGAGCCAAAGTCAACATCTTGAACTTCTCCTTCCGGAGGAAGCCGTTGACGTTCCGTAGGTCCAAGATAGGACGCAGGCCTCCTTTGTCCTTCTTGGGCACCAGAAAGTAGTGGGAGTAGCAACCACACCCTACTTCTGGCCCAGGAACGCGCTCGATGGCCCCCTTGGCCAAGAGGGCCGTAACTTCCTCCTGCAGAAGTGTCAAGTGGTCCCCCGACACACGGTGGTTCTGCGGTGGCATGGCTGGAGGAGTGGACTCGAAGGGGAGGGCATAGCCCCTTCGGACAAGCTGCAGCACCCACCTGTCCGATGTTATCGCGCGCCAGCGGGAGTGGTGATGGCGAACCCTGCCACCCACTGGCGTCACGTGAGCCCGAAAGCTCGGACTAGGAAGGCTTGGATGCAGCAGCGGAGGGAGGCGTGGACTGACCACGCCGCTGGCCTCTACCGCCACCACGGCGGAAACCACGGCCGCCACCGCGCTGGGGAGCGTTCTGCGTCGCGTGGCTGGCAGCACGTGTGGGACCTCCCCTCCCTTGGCCACGAAAGGGCCGAAACGAACCCGTCTGCTGGCGCTGGGTCGAAAGACCCAAGGACTTGGCCGTGACCCTGGAGTCCTTGAAGCGCTCCAGCGCGTGGTCCGCTTTGTCACCAAACAGGCGACTGCCATCAAATGGCATGTCCATGAGTGAATTTTGGACGTCTGGCGAGAAGTTGGCAGATCTCAGCCAAGCATGGCGACGAATCGCCACCGTTGTGGACATCGCCCGTCCCAGTGAGTCGGTCGTGTCGAGACCACAACGGATCGAGTACCGCGCCGCATCCCGGCCTTCAACTAAGGCCCGTGTGAGCTTGTCCCGCACCTCCTGGGGACATTGCGGCAGACACTCCTCGACCGTATCCCACAGGGAGTGGGTGTAGCGGCCCAAGAGGCACGCGGTATTACAAGACCGCAGTCCAGCGCTCAAAGAGGAAAAGACCTTTTTACCAAACTGGTCATACCGCTTTGATTCCCTATCGGGCGGAGCCGACGGAAATACGGACTGCGAAGTGGAGGCCTGGATCACCAGACTCTCCGGGGAGGGATGGGTGGATAAAAAGGCAGGGTCGTCCGAGCATGGACGGTGACGCCTCGCGACATTCCGGTCAACCGGCGCACCAGAAGCGGGCCTGGACCAGGTGCCCAAAAGGACATCCGACAGGGCCTCATTAAACGGCAGCAGAGGCTCCTGGGGGCATGACTGCGGTTTAAACACTTCGGTCAGAATGTTCGGCTTGACCTTCGCGACGGGGAGCTCAAGGTGCAAGGCCTTGGCAGCCCTCATCAGGACCACCGAATAGGCAGCACCTGCCTCAGACGCCACAGGGGACGGAGAGACAAACCCAGGGTTGGGCGACTCGTCCAGGCCACTGGCATCACCCAGATCACCTACCCAGTCCACATCATACTGGCAGGCACGGGATAGAGGGTCCTCAGACCCCTCCCAACCCTCCCCATACTCATCGTCATCATACCCATATTCTGGGTCGACGATATAGACGTCGGGGTCAACGGGCCCCATCGGCGTCGAATCCGGCGTCGGCCGACGCCGGTCCGACTCCGCGAACGGAGTCGGGGAGGAAAGGGGGGTGGCGCCGCGCGGCGTCGGTGACCCGACGCCGGCCGGAGCCGACGGCGGAGTCGCCGCACCACGCGGGGGCGGTACCACGGGTTGGCCCACAGGAACCGACGCCGGAGAGGCCGGGAGACCAGCCGGCGACGAACCAGAGGGAACCAGCGGCGCCGGGGCCGGAGCTGCCGGCGGCGCCGGGGCAGGAGCACCCGAACCGCTCGGGCCCCCAGACGGGACCGACGGGCCCGCAGGCCCCGCCGGAGAAGACCTCGCCCTCATAGCAATGAGGAAGGCCTCGATCTCCTCACGCGACGCGCCTTCCCCAGGGACCGACGGGTATGGGGTAGACGGCGTCGGCGACCCACGCGGGGGTGGGGTCACCCGAGCCCCCGGCCGCATTACGCGGGCGTCGGGGGGAGTCGGGGGTGCGATGGCGACGCCCCGACTTCTTGTGCTTACCTGACGAGCCGGAGGAATGGTGGCGACTCCCGGAGCGCCCATGGCGGCTCCGCGATCATTCCCTCGACCGCTCCCTCGACCTCCGACCGGACCGGGACCGCTCTCGACGCGGGGCCGACACCCGGAGCTCGAGAAGCTTGCGGGACCGCTCCCGCCTAGCTTTTCCAGTCAAGGCCCGACAGTCGACGCAGGACTCCACGTCGTGGTCCGCGCCCAGACACCGGAGGCAGAGTCGATGGTGGTCGGTGACCGACATCATGCGGTCGCACTCGTCGCAGCTCTTAAACCCAGGCATCCTACCGGCACCGTAGAAAGAGTAAGTTTTACAAACACTTGGTCAAAAGACCGGAGTACTGCTCTTCGGATCTGCGCTAACTGGCGCGGAAAAAAGAAGAACTGACGTCAGCGCGCGGAGGCGGCGTCTATATACTCCAGCGACGTCATCACGGCGCACGACGCCGACGACGCGGAGCCGCAGGGGACGCCTGCAGACGACGCCTACCGACGCGCAGGGGTACTGCTACGCAAAAGTTTCCGGATCCAGACTGACGCCTGGGGATATTCTAAGGTAAGGAATCTAATACTAACCTGTTTCTTTCAGATACTTGTACTTCCTGTTCACGGCAAATGTCCGCGACGGACCCACATCTTATATGTATGTGGTGTTTGGGCGAACACCACGACTCGACGGATTGCGACGCCTGCCAACACCTCAAGCCGAAGTCCAGGCGGGAGCGCCGGATGAAGCTTCTTTCGGCTCGCCTGTCCCGGTTGGAGTCATCTTGTTCTCCGGGCCTCCTCATCGCCGGCAGGCCCCTCTGGTTTCCAGTTGCGCTGATTGCCCTCTGGGGCCCGGGGACGTTGTTCACGCCTTATGGGTAAGTCGCGGCGCATGACGCCGAGGTCCTCGACCTCACTTTCATCTGTTGTTGGGGGCACTGGTTCCCGGAACCCTACGGACGTGGGCCCCCGGCAGTCGCTCCTCCTCTATCTGCCCTATCCGGGCGGAAGGCGACTCGGACCCAGATAGAGGCCTATGTTGCGGCTCTGCAGGCCTCCCTCGGGTCCTTTCTTGTCCCTGTGGCGTCCTCTGGCCTCCGCTACTTATGGGTCCCCGACAGACTCACCGGTGGCTTCGCCCCCGGCACCAAATAAGCCCTTGCCCTCCAGAGACAAAGGAGATATGGTGTTGTCAGGGTGCGGCCAGGCTGGGTCCTCCTCTACGACCTATTGCACCCCTGCCGCGCAGCATAGTCCTGTGGGGCTCCCTGTGGTGTTGCAGGTGCTTGCTGGTGCTCATAGCCTTACTTCGAGCACACCTCGGCCGGAGCTGGGGTCTGCGCCGTTCCGGCACCATAAATTCGCCTCCCCGGCTCGGACTCTGCTTCTTACTTCGGAGTCGGAGCCTGTTGTAGTTGAGGCTGAGTCAGCGCTGGTGCGGCCCCGGAGGCTTGCCTCCCCGGGTTCGGCGTCATCCCCTTCTTCGGAAGTAGAGTTTGTCGTGGTCGACGTGCAATCGGTGCCGGACTGGGCCGACTTGGCGCCCGATGGAGCAGAGTCGGCGCCGAATGAGGCACGATCGGCACCCCCAAAGTCGTTTTTGTGCTGCGTCGACGCCGGGTGGTTGACTCTTTTTCAGAAGCTTTTGGAGAGAGTTTGGCGTCGCCTTCACGTCCGGCGATGCCGCATATATCCTTGCCTGTGCCCCCCTTACAATTTGTGGACCTGGCTGGATCCCCTCCTCCTCAGGAGTCCCTGGACCTAGCAGGCTCCTCGCCTTTTTAGGAGCCCCATCAGGACCCCCTTTCATCCATGGGGCTCCCTTCCTTTGGGCATTGGTTGCACCATCAGTGTCTTGGAAGGCTTAGTTTACAGCCCTCATGTACAGATGAGTTGCTGTCTCCTCCTCGGATAGCTACCGAGGACGGTGCAACTTTTCTAAGAGTAGTCTCCTTGGCCACTCGTGTTCTGAACATGTTGCCCCCCTCAGTCCCCTTGTCTGTGGACCCTCTGCTTGATGTCCTTCACCGTGGGTTGGAGAACGTGGAGCTGCTTCTGCCCTTTGAAGCTTCTCTTTAGGACGCCCTCTTGGGAACCTGGGTTCGGCCAGCTTCCAGTGATGCGGTGGCTCGTTCTGTTTTGCACCGCCACCGTCCTGCTCCACATGATCCAGGTCGCTTATTTGCCCACCCTGACGTGCAGAGGGTTTGTTTTGCAAACTGCCTTCCCTTCCTTGCCTCAGTTAATGCTTCCTCCCTCCTGGGAGTCCAGATGGCTTGAGTCGTGGGGTCGGAACATCTTTGCCTCCACTAGTGCTGCCCTACGGTCACTAAATACAGTGTGTGTCCTAGCTCGGGCTACCTCTGCCCTATGGGACTCTGCAGAGTCTATACTTTCCGCCACCTCTGAAGGCGCTCGTGTTGACCTCCTTCATCTTCTCCCGGATGGCCGTGTCCTTGCTGAATTTACGATCCGCTCGGCCTTGGATACTGCCGATTCCTTAGGCCAGATTATGGCTGGTTCGGTTGCCTTGCGGCGCCATGCTTTGTTGCGGGATAGCGTCTTCCCAGAGAACATCCGGGAGCGACTTGTTGATCTACCCTTTGATGGGGTTTTATTGTTTGATGCCCACGCTGAATCGGCTCCTTGCGGGCTTTCGCCCTCCCCCTTAGGCCTGTATTTCTCAGGCGCATGTTCTGGGGTGGTTACCTTTTCATTTAGCATCCTCTAGATGCATTATGCTTTTTAAGATGACAGAAAGACTCAGGTCTTCTTTTCGCATTATGCAATTTCAGCTGCCATGTCTGCCTACCGTGGCAGTGTTCCACAGATTGTTGTGTCTGGTCCTCTGACTGTGGTTTGCCCTAGAGGTGTTCCCCGTCGTTTGGGGTGTGCCATACTCCAAGTGGGGTACTTGTATGCGAATATATAGCTCTGCTCTATGTCAACTGGGCCTAGAGATCCCTTGTTTATTTATTTATTTGAAAAGTTTTACATAGCGCTGGCTAGACCCGGAGGTATCAGAGCGCTTTCCATGAGTTACAGGTTACATAGTTACATCACTTAAATAAGAGTCACAGGGGGAGGAGGAGGAGGAGGAGGGGGATGGAGGGAATATACAACGGGGGAAACGAGGAAAACAATGTCAGATTTCCGATTGGGTAGGTGAGGGCCGAGTGGGTGAAACCAGGGTCAGACTTCTCTTTAGCTGCCTGTGACAGCTCCACCGGGCATCGGCCAAGGTTGCTCGTGCATTGAGGTGAGTACAAACAGTTTTGACGCCCATGGAGCGTCTTCCAAGGTCCAACAGAAGTTCAGAGGAACGTTACTTATGAGTTATATATAGTGCTGGCTAGACCCATAGGTATCACAGCACTTTAAATTAAGCTACACAATGTTACCGAGAATGAAAACAAATATACATTACGTCAAAAATTAAGCAACAAATTGGGAGAGGAAAGAAAGGTGAGACAAATGGAGAGGAGGGGGGAGGGGGACGTGTGAAGCGGGAGGACGGGGGAAAAGACGGCAGGAGAGAGGGAAAAGACGGCAGGAGAGAGGGAAAAGACGGCAGGAGAGAGGGAAAAGACGGCAGGAGAGATGGAAAAGACGGCAGGAGAGATGAAGACAGCAGGAGTGATGAAAAGATGGCAGGTGAGATGAAAGGAAGTCTGCCCAAATACCGACTGGGTGGGTGGCGTCCAAGGAGGGAATCCACAGCCCATCACTCCAATAGCTAAACAGGTAGTTCCATCGGGCATTAGTCAGATAGCTAGGTCTCAACTGACGAGGGAAAGTTCACAGAAGAAAGTCCAGTGGAACTATGAGCAAGGACGGTGAGGACAAAAGTCAATAGCAGGAAAGAGGAGAAGAGTAGAGAGGAGGGGGTAGGGGGTATGGTGAAGAGGAGAAGGGAGAAAGGTCCAGTAGAGAAACGCAGGAGAGTTTGCCCAAAGACCGGCTGGGTAGGTGATGGTCAAGGAGGGAAATCCATAGCCCATCTCCCCTTTAGCTCGCGAGGTAGCTCCACCAGGCATCAGTCAAAATGTCTAGGTCTCAGCTGCCGATGGAAAGATCTTAGTCTAGTGTCATGGAGGGTGAGCAGGAGGGGGGTCGGGTGAGGGCTGATCCAGAACAGGACGATGACCAATGATTTTAGATCAGGAGAGATACTTGATCCCGTGGAACATCCCACCAAGTCAGTTTGGGAAGGCCCCAGTACATCAGGAGTCCCCCGCAGCAGTAGTCAGGAATGGCCCCAGTCGCCATCTTGGGGACAGGCACTGCAGCAAACTGTCTGTCTAGTTTCTGCAACATGTGGTCCATGCGGAGGTTTAGATGATCGATATTACCATCGATGGATTGGAGACTTGATTGAACAGCGAGAAGAGTTTTTTCTATGTTGGACAGCCGGTCGCTAGGACCATTGAGTTCAGAATCCGCGGCCACCTGTTGGGATGTCTTGGTGGACCGGCGGGGTTTAAAAGTGAGACGTGGTTGATGGCGCTCCGACCTCCCCATGTCAGCGTAGGTACAACTGTCTATGGAGCTGCACAGGTGCCAGGTAGCGGTATGGACACGTCCACCTGAAACGTACGCTGATGTGTCGCAATTGATGACCAGAAGTCGCTGAGCCAGCAAGCCGTGGGGGATCTAACCAGTGGAAGTAAGTAAGTAGAGCCCACTAGCACCCGCATTTATTTATTTGCCTCACCTCACCCAAGGTCGATCCACAGAAATGCGCTAGGCACCAATCCTCACCTCGACTCACAAAGGCGGACAGAAATTATGGCTGGGCCATGGAGCCAGAGCAAAGCCAGCAGCAGAGCATTAACAGCAGGAAACAGTGACCAGCATAGCCCACAGGTGGCACTCTCACCAACTCCGCGCCGGGGAAGCAGAGGACAGCGCG
Source organism: Lissotriton helveticus (assembly GCF_964261635.1). Taxonomy (NCBI): domain Eukaryota; kingdom Metazoa; phylum Chordata; class Amphibia; order Caudata; family Salamandridae; genus Lissotriton; species Lissotriton helveticus. The sequence continues at coordinate 1,286,550,950 of NC_136067.1, forward strand.
TTGTGGCCGCGCAGGCAGGCCGGGCCGGACGTGGATATCACAGCCTCAGAGGACCATGGGACCAGTGACTGAGCGACAGGTCGGGCCTCAGTGGTGATGCAGCAGACCGTTGTAAGGTAAGGGGTTGTAGATATCGCAGCCCCCAGGCTGGAGCACATCAGCTGGACGATCACACAGGGCGGTGGGGTCAGGGTCAATCACAGCCAGAAATCCCAGCAAGTGGTGAGCTCTCGGGTTCACCAGGGTAAGTGAGTCGGCGAGGAGGCACGCAGGCCACAAGACAGAGGCCGATGAGGGGTGGGCACACACCACAGTTCGCGCCCGGAGCTGATGCTACCCGTCAGCGGGACCGAGCAGAAGCGCCGCCCGGACCAACCGCCGGAGTCCCCATCACAGTGCGGGGGGAGGTAGACCCAGTAGCCCGCACAGCGAAGGCCACACGAGGCTCGACAGGGATGGCTGCGGTCTCTGCGGCCAGCGCAGCCACCACCGAAGAGCGTCACAGCACGAGCTAACCGCGTGTCGCCCCTCAGCACCGGGCCACAAGCGACTTCATCAGCCCCCTCCGGTCAGACCCCAGCGTGGTCCGTGCCGCACTCACCGCCGGGTCGTGCACCGAGCCGCCATGATGGTGTTGCAGGCATCAGCTTAAATGGCTTCGTTCTCGGCACTCCTCACACGTCTGAGGCTTCGCAGGGCGCCGAAATGCAGATCTCACATTCCGCCACCAGACCGCTGCATTGGAGGGGTCGATGTCGCCAGGAAGCCAGGATATTGGGCGGATATTCAGCTCAGCCTGCAAAGTTGCTCTACGGAGCGGTCATTTTGCTTTAGCCCATTTTGCCCCTTGGGCTCTATGTGTCACCTGGTGCTCTTATCTTGCCATTGTACGGTGTTCAATGTTGTGACTTGGCACTATCTTCTATCCGTCTTTGGTCGTCTTGCTTATATGCCTCATTCTCCTCCTTGGGAGGTTTTCATGGTGTTTATAATGCTTAAAATGCAGCTACCACCTGCCATTAATGCACTAGGTGTGCTCCTATAACAACCATGTTGCATGGTTGTGGCTCGTTTACCCTTCTTTGGTTTATATATCTACATATGTATATATACAGGTTGCCATGGGTACTCTTCTTCCTACATCTCCACCTCTCTTCGCTGCTGCGAGGTCTGCTCCAATGTCTCCATGTGCCAGGGAGCTTTTTAGTGATGCCCGCGGGATTGCAGATAGGGTCCCTTTTGCGTCCCACTCCCTGGGTTGGTTCCCCAGCTTTACACTGCTCCCTTCTTGGTGTTCAGATACTGAACGATATCTCTTTCTGGACAAGGGTTAATTTTTACTCCCAGTCGGAAGATGTGGTTTAGAATTCTGAGATTCTTTCCTCCATTTCTACGCCTGTTGGTACTCTGTTGCCTCTGCTACCACTTCCTTCGGATGTGCCCCTTTCATTAGGCATCACCCTATGCTATATATCGGCTGTGCATGCGGGACAGCTCTTCTACGTCAGTCGTCCTAGGGTCTACTTCCTGCATATCTGTATTTCGTGAGTTAGTTCTCACCTTAGTCTTCAAACTGCCTGGTTGGGCAGTCCTATGCTTATTTTAGCTACGCCACCTTGTCGTCTCTGTGTCTGTCTGCTCTGTGCATGTTTCAGTGGTGGCCCGCATCCACGTGCTTCAGATTGTTACTGTCCGCCCCTGTCTCTGCGTGTCCCCCCCTTTGGTGACTGGGTGTGCACTTGGCGTGTTTCTTATTCCCGCCTGCACTTCTAAAACATTGCTCAGTTTACCTCTTGCCCTTTGGTTCCTGGCGGTAGCCTCTCCGGCCTTCCTTCCATGGGCTAGCCTGGCAGGCTCTGGTTGCCTCTCTTTAGGTTTTCCTCAACCATTGGTTAGTGTCCACAAAGAGCGCCATTAAGCTGAGAGTGGTCCTTCCTCCTTCGTTCGGGACGCTCTCTCTCTTTTGTTCTGGTAAATGGCTGGTGCAGTTTATACATCTCATGTTTATACATCTCATGCTTATACGGGTATGGTGTAGCACCATTCTGGCATTTTTGGGATGTCTTGCCTTCCATTATCTTTTGCTCTTCCGTGCTAATTGGGTTGCTGTCTGGCTGTCCCGCCGCAGCCTTCCCTATTGTCCGCCACTATGTTGCTGGCTCAGTGCTTGGGCACTTTCTGTTCTGTTGCAGGCCCACCTCCCCCTTGGGATATGGCGGTAGTATCTATTCTAAGTTAAGGAATCTGCAGCTAGATGTCTATCAGATGTACGAGTTACTTACCTTCGGTACCGATGTATCTGGTAGAGATGTCTAGCCGCAGATTCCTTAACACCCACCCACCATCCCCGTTCTGCGAGGACCTTGCCAAGTGGGGTTCTCCACTTGCAATTGTTTTTTTATCTCACGGGTGCTCACATTGTTGCGCCCCTTTGAGAATTGCCATATGCGTCTGACTCCCTCCAAGGGGCTTCTTTCCTGTAACATGGTGTCTTCTGATTCTCCTTCATCAGGAGATTCGTATTTTCTTCTTTTCTTTTCCTACTGCCTTCCCTCCCTCCCGCTTTCTCTATTGACACAGGGCTCTTGTCTTCTCTATAGTCTTCTTCTTTGGGGATCTGTTGAGCTCTGTTTCAGACCTCCATTACTATAGGGGAAGTGCCTGTCTTTTCATACCTTCCTGCAGTGGTGTTAGAAATTGCGATTTCCGGTTGGCTAAGGCTTGCGCCAAAGCCAGGCAGAAACCACCACTCTAGTCAGGGCAAAGGACTTACACGCCAAAGATAAACCCTGCTCACCCTCTAGGTAACGTGACATGAGCAGTAAGGCTAATCCCGGAACTCTTATCCAATCAAACAGTGCATCCTCACATTCATCCACAAACTCCTCCCAAGACTGGTGAGACAGTTTCCTACTGCCCCTGAATTTCAACCTATACTCCTCTTCTTGGGAAACAGGTACCATACTCTGTGAACTGGGAATGTGACTTCCTGCACTGAAGTCTATATCGCTGCCACCACTGGACTCAACCCTCCCTGGGGAATCCAGAAAACTATAACTGCGCGCAGGGGATAGTCTACACTCCAGAGCTAATTTCTCTCTGGGGAAGGCCCTCTCAGCCTCCTCTATCCTCTCCTGCGCTAAGACCCTCTCAGCCTCTAGCTTTTTCTTCCTAACACCCAGCTGCGCCATCGCCTGGGCATGCTCTAACCTGAGCTGTTCCAAAGCCAGCTGGTGCTCCCTTTCTTCCCTCCTATCTTCCCACTCCTCTGGGGACAGGAAAAGGGATGGGGCGCTGCTCCTGACACTGGACCCAGCAAGGGACTCCCTATCTGTGGGGTCTTTACTATCTACTAGCGTCCAGGCAGTGTCATTTTCTTCCTCCTAACTGCGCTCAAGATCCCATTGATCCTTTTGCCATAGGATTTGGTTGTCCCTCAGTTTGGACTGGGTGTCAGACTCACCCACCTCTATGTCTCTCTCTTCACAAAACCTTACCAACTCTAACATACTGTATCTAAACAGACCACAGGAATAAAAAGCAGGCTCCATTTTCTTGAGAAAAGTTCAACACAAGGAACCTAGGTGTCTGAGCTAAAACAGGAGTACACAATTCACAAAGGACACCTTTTAGGAGAAGAAATAATGGAACTTCAAAAAAAACAATAATCCCCAAAATGTGATTATCTAAAATGCAGAGTTTCGTGGTGCAGCCAGCTGCCGCTGTGGTACAGCGCAAACACAAATCCGTATCCCTTCCGCTGCCACCAATGTTAGAAATGGCGATTTCCGGTTGGCTAAGGCTTGCGCCAAAGCCAGGCAGAAACCACCACTCTAGTCAGGGCAAGGGAGTTACACGACAAAGATAACCCTTGCTCACCCTCTAGGTAACGTGACACGAGCAGTAAGGCTAATCCCGGAGGCAATGTAGGTTAAGTATTTGCACACGCACCCCCAGCAACAACATCTCAGGCGCCCCACAAAAGGAACTCCACACAAGGTTTAATATAAAAATAGCCTTTGTATTATACCAAACACATTCGATAATAAACACACACTTTACAATGTGCCATAGGCACGGGCAGAATTTACAGGGGATTATGTACATGGGACATGGCCACGTGGGCCAATGTCAGGGATACGCACTTTTAGAACTAGCACTTGGTAGAAATTAGCACTTTCTAGGAATAACGCTTAGCACATAGAACATATAATAACTGTAGCACCAAATAGCAAATGTAGCACACAACCAGTAACCACTGGTAAAAGGTAAGTACCACCTATGCAACCCTAAACACTTTAGGCAAATATCACGCAGGGAACCATGAACTCACTAGCATAACTTATACTAGGAAAACAACCTCCTAAGCTTAAACATACATTCAGAGGTATAAGCATAAAGCACTACACATGATGCAGAAAGCACATTAGGCAGGTAATCACAATTGCGCAAAGATCACATGGGGCAAAAACATGTACCCCACGCAATGGCACAACACATGAACTGTCCCCAGGCCAACTGGCCTCTCAGGGGCTGAAACGCCCTGTGTCCAAAATGTTAGGGCAGGCTGTGCAGGCAGCCAAACAGAAGATTGTGCAAGGGCCCTAAACGTAGCAGCTGCCCACTAAGTGCTGGGCAGCTGGAGAATCTCTTCTGGGCTTCCACAGAGACAATGGGCCAAAGCACGACGTGGGAGACTCGTGGGCTCTGAACAAACAACTGTAGCCTCGCTGGGGGAGCGGCCCGCTGCCAGCCGGGGCCGCTCTGCTACCAACAATGCCCCCAAGAGCCTCTCGTGGGCTTCCAACTAAAATAATGCCCCCGTCGTTGGAGTCCCCCCTCTGGGGACTCGGAAACAAACTATGCCCGGGTGGAGCCCTCAGGGCTCTGAATCAAATATGCCCCCTGGAGCCCCTCGGGGGCTCGACAGAAATGCCCCCGTCGTTGAGTCCCGCTCGGGGGACTCAAGATACCACTATGCCCGGGAGGGGCCCTCAGGCTCCAAAACAACAGTGTCTCACGTTAGAGCGGCCCGCTGATCAGACGGGGACGGTCGTCGCCTCTCTCCGGCACGCTGAACCTGCCAGGAGCTCCCCCCCAGGTCGTCGGCACTCACCGGGCAGCTCTCCCAGGGACGTCTCCTTTCTGCGGCAGCCGGGGCTCTTCTTGCCTGCTTCGTTTCTCGGGCCGGCCCAGTGCGGGGTAGGCTCCCACTTGGGACTTTTTTAGGGAACTCTGGGCACCACGGCAGCCGGGGCTCTCCTTCGTTCCCGGGAGCCCCGGGGAAAGACGTTGACTTCCCACTGGCGGTGCAGGAGCGCGGGGTGGGCTCCCGTCCGCTTCCTGTCTTCCGGCGAAGTACTTCCGGGTCGTCGCAGGAAGCGGCGGCCGGGACCACTGCCCCAGCGGCGCAAATGCGCTGTTCTCAGAATGGGGAGGCCACCAAAGTCCCAAAGGTCCAGGGACATAGTTCTAAAAGGGAATGAAGGCGGGGGGGGGGGGGCCAAAGGCTGGGCCCAGGGGTCAGCTCACAGGGCCCTCCAGGCAGGGAGGCAGTCCCCAGTGGCGGTCCTCCTGGTGCCCAGCAGCAGCAGGTCCCCTCCAAATTAGGATCAGCAAGAGAACATTTTGTATGGGGTCACAACCCCTTTTTATACACAGAAACCCTTTGTCTGTAGGGTGGGGGGAAAACAGTCGCAGCTAGTTTTGGAACACTCTGGTGTGCTCAGCCCCTCTCACCATTCACTAGTCAGGCTAGGGTCATCAGTCGCACCACAGGGGGTGGAGCCCGCATTGTGTGGGGAAAGCCCAGCCCTATTCAGGTCCCAGGTGCACTCCTCCCACCCATCTGGCTGTCAATCTCCCTATTCACCACCAGGGCAGACCCATCCTGACTCCTAGAGCCAGGCTCACCAGCCAGCTCCAGCCAATCACAAGCCAATTCACATAAATTATACAGACATGCCAACTTCTAGAAGTGGCACTTCCGCACTAGACACATGAACGCCGCACACATCGCGCAGCATTTAATCACACAAGTCCGCACATACCAAACTCGCACCAGCACTCCCCACGCATCAGGAACTACCAGGGACACATACATTCCCCATGCATTCCTATGGGAGGGCAGGTCACCCTCACCACACGCAATCAAAGTGCGCACACACTTTACACTGGGACACAGTGAAAGTGCGCAGAAGCCAAAAATAACTAACACCAAGTCACATACCAAAGGAAAAAGTTTAGGGGTGAACCTGCCAGAAGGGCCAAGTCCAACAAGTGGACTGTCTTCTGTGCTCAGTTCTTGCAGAACGGCACAGTTCTACAGGGTAATAACAGTCTATTTCTGTCTACTGAGATATTCGTCACTTGTTGCACTTGGGGAAGGGTCTTTGCTTCGCGGGGTTCTTTCTCACAGCTTTTCACTTATATGTAGACAGTGTCTGTTCTGTCTTTTACGATGGTGTCTTGAACCATCCGCCTTCTTCACAGATTTTTCATACTTCGCCGACTGTTGCCATAGTTTCACAGTTTTTGTTGGTGGTGCCGCGGAAAAGTTTCTCCAAAGAAAGCGGACGTCAGCCCGCATCAGGGTGGGGTCGTGTGGCGCCGTCCCCAGGCGCACAGAGGTGCTGATGCAAAACATTTTCTGGATCCAGTCTGACGCCTGGGGATATTCTAAGTTAAGGAATCTGCTGCTAGAATCATCTCTACCAGATACATCTTTACCGAAGGTAAGCAACTTGTACCTTAAACTGTGTGAGAAGCTGGGTTTCTGTTGCAATAACCCCCCCAACACAGAATCGTTTTGCCAGACTACTGAGGCACTTTTGACTTGATGTGCCCTGGTTCCCTGCCAATCAGTTTACCAGGGCCTGTGTTCGTTCCCCAAAACTGTACCCAAACCCAATTGGCATCTCTGGCCACAGCTCAGACCCTGGTAAATGGTACCACAGGTTCCCAGGGCACTGTGACCAGGGATGACCTCTAAGGGCTGCAGCACTTATTGTGCCACCCTTAGAGGCCCTGTACCTATACACTCACACACTGCCTTTCCAGGCTGCGTGTTTTGGTGCAGAACGAAGTGAAGAGTCGACATGGCACTCATCCCTGTGTGCCATGCCTACAACCCACTGCTCTGGCATAGATCAGTCACCCCTCTAGCTGGGTGCACTATACCAGTGGTGAGGGTACAGGTGCATGAGCCCTGTACCCCTACAGTGTCTAAGACCATTCATAGACAAGTGCAGTGCTGCCATTAAGAGTTTATGGTGCTGGGAGTCTGTCATTACGAACTCCACAGCACCATAAAGGCTACACTGAAAACTGAAGTTTGGTATCAAACTTCTCAGCATATTAAACCCACACTGATGCCAGTGTGGGATTTAATGAAAAATGCCCACAGAAGGCATCTTAGGGATGCCCCTGAAAAACTACCTACCACTAGTGTCCAGGCTGAGTGGCTGCTTTCAGCTGCCACCGCCAGACATGTTTCTGGACCCCTGGGTCGAGAGCCTGCTGCTCTCAGGGGCCTGAAACAATGCACATCCTGGGATGACGTGCCAAGCCTCCTCCCCCAGGATGGGCAGTGTTCACGAAGGGGAAGCTTCAAAGGCTTGCCACCATTGTGAGCTTTCCCAGGCCACTTGCTGCTTTCAGCAACAGATCCCAATTGGTTCTGACCCCCACTTTGGGCGGGAGAACCAGCAGGAAAACAAGTGAGGAAGAGAGGTGTGCCCACCTCTGCCAACTCCACCCCTCAGGTGGGGGAGGCGAGGTGAAGCACAACTCTCAGTCCCTGCCATCTTGAAGATGGGGGACCCAGACAACCAGAGAAAGGCTTATGCCCCCTCCCACTGGAGGGTGCCCTAATAAGAGGTGTACCCACCTCAGGGAAGGGACCCATTGGTCCCAACCTTTTTACCTACCTGTAACGCCCCTAAATCTAGTCTTTAGGGGCAACCCTGTTCTTGCTTCCTCGGGCAAGAAACCAGAAGAAGAAACGAACAAGGACTGAACAGCCGTGCCAAAGCTAACAAGAGGAGGGCGCCCACTGACTTAGCCCCAGCCAATCCAGCCTGTCCGACCCCGAATCTGCACCCGCGAAATGCCGGTGTGTCCTGCAGCCAGCAACCTCAAGCAACCCAAGGCTCGGTCTCCCGTGAACACCAGATCTGTTCAAACAACAGACTCCAGTTTCGAAAGGATCCGCGGGTCTGCACCACTCTGCACCAGAAGCCCACGGCCCAAGTTAGAGTGGCCCAACACCAAGAGGAGATCCCCTGGCGAGCCTGACCGGAGATCCGGCGACCCCCGACCATCCCCAAGCCTCCAGCCGAAGCCTGAAGCCTTAAACCAGAACTTACCACCATGTGTTGGTAAGAAGATCCGTCCCTTACAGGCACCCGAGGCCCCACAGCCTTGGGTGGCCCAACCAACAGTGCCTAACCAACCCCCAAGATCCCAACTTAACTCTCCAAGGGGTGGTCGCACCCAGAGGACCTTCGTCCCCGAGCCTGCAGTGCTTTTGCAAACTGGAGACTCCCCACTCAAAGCTACAGGGATTTTGATGCAAAACAGCACACCACACCTGGCCGCCCTAGTGCTGCTGAGGGTACATCTTTTGTGCTGGCCTAAACCCCCATTTGCCTGAGCTTAAGTCCCGGAGCTTTGCTCCTACAACCCAGTGGCCTGCTTGTCAGCAGCCACCAATCCAAGGCCCCTATCCCCCACTGGATAGCATTGGGCCTCAGCACTCGGCACCCAGCCGCTCTAGTGTCCCTGAGGGTGTAACAAGAGTGCATCCTTGACCCTGGGGGACCCCTGAGTCTATCCCCAGAACACAAACTCCCACAACAAACTACTTACCATTAAAATGATAACACTATTTTCCTCCATAGGATAACATTGGCTGTTTTTTTAATGAAAAGTTTCTAAAAGTGGAGTTGGAAAACCTAGAATTGTACAAACAAAAACAAAAAAATGCTATTACTTGCCGGTTTACATGAAATGTCCCAGTGTAGTATCCAGATATACTACACTGTGTAAGAAAGGTGATCTGAAAGTAATGTACTGGTCATTTTACTAAAAAGCCCATTCAAAGTATGTGTACTGTATTTACAAAGCATTGCATTTCCCAGTAACAATACTGTAAATCAAAACAAAGTGCATATACAATTACAATTCAAGCTGTATTACAAACTGCATTGCTATGTAAAAAGTATGTATTGCTTACCTGTGCCAGGTTTGCTTGGTTCTAGAAAATAAAGTAACTAAAAAATATATTTTTATACAAAAAACAACTGTTCTGAAGTTCAGTCTTGAGTGTGTGAATTCATTTGCTGACTGAGTGGGTACTACAAATGATTAACACTGTCATCTGCTCAACCAAACTACCACAAATGGAGAGGGAGTTATCTACTTTACCTCTGCCTACCTTTTGGGTTCCACTGGACTCTGGGCACACAATACCTTACTTTGGTTTAGTATACACAGAGCAAGCTTCCTACAAACCCGGTACTAATGAGGTGCAACCAATGACCAGGCAGTGTGAACAAGTGTAAAAATAATGAAGTAATACTATCACAAAATGTGCTCATTATGCTGGATTATTTGACTTTTCTTAAATCAACCCTGCCACATAATTTGACCCTCTCCTACCACATAATTTCATTATAAGATGTAAACATAAAACAAAGGTTACAGTGGAAGTCAACAACAGTGGAACTGAAAATATAACTGAATATTTACATAAATTTGAGTTGTTATGGGATCTATGAATTCCAATTGTATGCCGGTCAAAGATGTGTACTCTTCTCCAGTTTTCATTTTCTCCAGTGTTTCCATGTCAATGTTATCTTCATTGGAGTCTGCATGATAACTCTCTTCAAACTTGTTCTCAGAGAGGGTGCTGGTAAAATCATCACTATCGTGAATAGTGATCACAGCTGTGGGAAAAAAGTATTAGGTTAGATAGCGATCATCTAGATCAGCCTATCAGTTTATAATATTTTCTTTTTTAGACGCTATCTGTCTATATTCAGTTGTACCATACAACTCAACATGTTTTATATCAACAGCAGTAAAACAGAAGACAATAGCTCATGATGGGTACAATTTAGAGATGTTTATCACTGACAACCTTTTTCTTTAATGTACGAGTTACTTACCTTCGGTAACGATGTATCTGGTAAAGAGGACTCTAGCCGCAGATTCCTTAACGTAGAATTATCCCTAGGCATGGGACCGGATCCAGAAAACTTTTTGCCACAGCATCCCTGCACGCCAGGGGGACAGCACCACGTGGCTCCGTCCTGACGTCTTCCGCATACATGAAGTCAGCGGGATACATAAGTCTCAACTCAGCGCGCCGTCAGTTTTCTTCAAATAACTTTTACGCGCCACAACGCGGAGCCATCAGAACATAACTGGGAGAGAATAGGAACAGTGTGCGAATCAGCAGAAGAATAGACAAAGAATGGTGAGCAAGAGCACCATATGGAGCAGTTCCAGACACTGCAGAACTGAAAAGCAGGGAAAAGAAAGAACAAAGCAAAGCCCTGAGCAGCAACCCTGCAAGTACGGAGATAGCCCCCCTGGGGACAGGGGAGTATACGAAAAAATGTCATGATGACATGTAGCAAGACTACCACCTCAATCAATAACAATGAAGGGGAACAAGTCCGGGACAGACAAGTAACAACAATCCTCCCAGACAACCCCATCAAAGAAGGTCACATCCCCCATAAGGAACAAAGAGCACAGACACAGCCAAGCGACACCAACCTAGAGTAGAGCAGAAGAGCCAGAAACTTTAGTAATGAAAAGGGAGGGGGCGGGGTTGAAAGAAGGCCCCAACCTGGAACAACCAGAGCGTAAATGCGCAGAAGGATATAGAAACCCATCCTGCAATGGCCAGAAAAAAAGGAATGGAACAATAAAACAGGAGAAGCATGCTTCCAGGAAAGAAAGAAAGAAAGCAAGCACTCACAGAAGCCATACCCCCCAAGGGGAGGAGAGTGCAGAAGACCAGCCGGAGGTCCTCGCAGAACAGGGAGGAAGGGTGAGTCGTGAAGGAATCTGCGGCTAGAATTGTCTCTACCAGATACATCATTACCGAAGGTAAGCAACTCGTACATCTGATAGAGACTAATATCCGCAGATTCCTAAACGTAGAATAGATACCCTAGCCATACCCAAGGGGAAGGAGGGTCTGCAAGAGGACCTCACCAGCCCGGACTGAACACAGGGCCCCAACAGTGGATGAGTCAAACAGACAGGGAGAAGAGCCCTGTCCCCCCCAGGCAAAAGGGGGAAAAACCTTAATCGAAAAGACCACCGACCCCCGGGGGGAAGCGGGAATACAAGAAAAGAGGAAGCCCGCCCGCACCCAGCAGGAGGAACAAGGGCAAGGCGAAAGAAGGCCAGGGCACCCCACGCCCAGGTAGGCGACCAAGAACCCCTGCCAGACGCCTTCAAAGGCTCAAGCAATGCAGAGGAGCACCAAGGAAGAAGAGCAACCCAGAGACTCCAAGGAGAAAGGGTAGAACGAAGGTAAGCCCCCCCCCCCCCCCTGAAACACACCCAGTGAAGAGGACAGCCGAGTCTATCACAGCCAGGAGGCAACAAGCCAGATAGAACGGTGCCTCAGCAAAAAGGCAGGCAGAATAAGAAAAAATAGCCCAGTCCCACAAAGGGAGAACTGTCCAACACCCCTCAGGGACAGACAGCGGCCTGCGAGGCACAAGGAAACCAAAGACCACCTCAACCCCTAGGGAGGAGAGGTGGGACCGAAAGCAGGGACCACTGGAAGAAGGCCAAACACACCCCAACCTCAAGCAGCAGACAAGACAAGGACGGCAGCCCCATTAAGGCGCAAGGAAAGGCACAATGGTGCAGAAGAACAGCAGGTTGGCACCGGCAACACAGAGAGCAGCAGACAACACACAGAACGGTGCACCCAGGGCCAGCCGAAGACAGAGGCCAGGCAGGCCAAGAGGGGCCTGGACACGCCCCAAGGGAGGGGCCTGCACACATAGCCCATGAAGAAGTGGAACCAGGCAGAGCTATGACGCAAGGCCGCAGACAGCAGACCAGGCCAGCGGCACGGCGACCTTGGAGAAGGACAGACCATGAAGCAACGCAAGCAAGTACAAGCAATCAGCAAGAGGATCGTACTTGCGGCCTACCGTGACGCCATGGAGAGCAGAGGACCGAAGGCTACCACACCTCCCCAGCACATAGCAGCGCTATATAATAGCTACCAGAACCCCACATAGGGCAAGGTACGTCCCTAAACATGAGAACCTTCTTAGGAAAAAACGTTCCGCAGCAGAGCACAAATAGAAAAGACCTGCGGAGGGCCCTCAGACGGCTTGACCAATCAGCCAACAACATCACACAGAAGACCTAATCTCAGGCCAACACAGCTTACCAAAAGTACGAGTTACTTACCTTCGGTAACGGTGTATCTGGTAGAGACGATTATAGCCACAGATTCCTTCACGTAGAATACTCCCCAGGCATGAGACTGGATCCGGAAACTTTTTTGCCACAGCACACCTGCGCGTCGAGGGCGGGACGACATCACGCCACCCCAACATAGAGGGCAACCACCTACAAGGGCAAGACATGGCCAGATGACCCTTAATCATAGGATAGCAATGGAAGGAGGGGAGGGAGGACAGGGATAGAAAGCAATCCCCCCCCAAACCTGGAGTAGCCCTAGCAGCAGGGCACCGAAACACCGGGACCCCACCCTTCAAGAACCAAAGAAGGAATGAACCGCCCTCAGACGGAGTCACCCGTCAAGAACAAGAAGGCACTCACAGGAGATATAGCCCTCCACCGTGAGGCGAGTACCGAAGACGAACCTAAGGGTCCACGCAGAAAAGGGGAGGCAGGGCGGGCCTTGAAGGAATCTGCGGCTAGAATCGACTCTACCAGATACACCGTTACCGAAGGTCACTCGTACATCTGATAGAGACTACTAGCCGCAGATTCCTTCACGTAGAATAGATACCCTAGCAATACCCCCTGGGAGGGAGGGACTGCGAAATGTCCCCACCAGCCGATACAGAACAGAAGGCCCCACAGGGAACCAGATCTGTGGACCAGGTAAAACCTCGTCCCGGCCAGACAAGGGGACCCCCCCCCCAAGCAGACCCCTACCGACCCCAAAAGGATGTAGGAGGGAGCAGAAGGCTGAAGAGGAACCAAGGGTGAGGCTGAGCACCCACTGCCCCACTAGGCAACACAGCTTCCGCCCAATGCCAAGACAGTAGGGAGGAAGACGTAGAAGAAGCCTACAAGACCCAAGGAAGCAAGGGAAAGAAGGCGAACCCACTCCAGGAGGAGACAACCTGTCAGCCAGAACAGCACTGGCAGTCAAAGCCGCCAGAAGCAAGAACCGCCCGATGCCCCAGAAAGGCCTTAGAGGCATCCCCTGGCAAGGGAGAACATAGGATCATCCCATACCTCAGGGCAGGGGCAAAGAGAGGAGGAGATGCCCACCACTACGAGTGGCCGCGCACACGACCTCCAGGTGCAAAGCACCCCACACAATGGAGAACAGGCACCCAAAGGCGACCAGAACCTTCCAGCAGAGTGTAAGCCATGTGACAGCTACCCAGGGTACGATAAGACCCTCTTTGGAAAAACTTCAGCAGGAGAGGAAAAACAAAAGAGGCACAGGGAAAAACACCCCCGCGACAGGCTTGACAAGCAGCCCAAGCAAGCAGAAGGCCTAATCTCAGGGCCAAGTCTGCGCAACAATTGCAACACACATAATCAACAAAAACGCTGTCCAGCAGCCAACAACGCCAAAGTCCCAAGGAAGGACACAAATGGCCAGAAAACACACACACACACACCCCAGCCAGAACCACAGGCCTAAAAAGGGCCAGAATGAACCCAACTCAGGAGTCACTGAGGAGGGGATGGAGGAGGAGTAGGAGGAGTGTAAAGCGGAGGAGGAGGAGGAGGAGGGCGGAGCCCTGCCAAGAGCCTCTGGATGGCAGAGTCGGCCGGGGCATGGAACAACAGGCTACCATCAAACGGAAGGTCGATGAGTCGCTCCCAAACATTCTCACGGAATACACCATCCTGAAGCCAAGCATGGCGATGGAGAGCGACCGAGGAAGCCATGGCCCTGCCCAGCTGGGACGCTGCGGATCCCAGACAGAAGAGGCCCGAGCCAGCACACACAAGGAGTTCAGGGCCCGCAGGGCAGCGCTGGTTGAGGCAAACATGTTGCGCCCCCAAGAGTCCAACCAGGGGGCCTCTTGGGACGGCGGAGTCAACAGCGATGGCAGGGAGGGAAAAGCAGTCTGCAAAAGAGGACTGGAGGCAGAGGGGTGGAGAGAATGGCACGCCGGGTCACACGGCACCTGGAGGTGCTGTTGCAGAAGATGTTGAGGCACTGGGTCCCCTGAGGCAGGACGCCTCCAAGCCCCCGTCAAGGAAGAAAGGAGGGAACCTTCGAAGGGAAGTAAGATTTCCCTCCCACCAGAGCCCTAGTGGAGGACATCCAACAGATGGTCCACCGGGAAGTGAGCCACCGGGTCACCCATACGCAGGATGCCCACAGCCGTGGACACTGCATGAGCGAAAGCCGCACCTGCCTCCGTAGGGCCCCGCGGAGGGGAAAGCAGCTCCTCCGTGGGTGACGGCTGCAAACTAAGGCGGCCGTCCCCAAGGCCAAGCAGGATGGGCAAGGGCCAGACCTGAAAGTCAGAAGGAGCCGAAGAATGAGGGACCTGCCGATCTTTCGACGAACACCTATGCCTCAGGAAGGGCGGGGAGCCGCCCTTCGAAGTCGGTGAAAAGGACACCACACGGCGACCAGTCTCCGGGGAGGACGACACCAAATACAGCCCGCCTCCAGAGAAGGAGCGTCCGTAGACGAATCCCCGGTACGACCCCTGCGCGGAACCGTAGAGCCCGCAGCCTGAGGCAGGTTGTCGGCACCATCCGGCGTCGCCGGACAAGGGTCCTCAAAGTCACCCCGCATCGGAGATCGGAGCGGAGCTGGAGTCGAACCAGCCCGGGGGCGGAGCTGGAACGGCGCCGACCCGACCCCCATCGAGGTAGCCACCTGCGCGGGGGAACGCAACGGGCCTGGGGAGTAGCATGAGACCCTCCGCCAGCCGCGGCCCAGAATGAGGTGTAGATCGCTCAGCAACCCATGAGGAGGTGCCAGGGACGATTCAACCTCCGACTTGCCCTTCGTCGAGGCAGCCGTCTGCGGGGAGGGACGAGAGGGGCCCAGCAAGGGGCCCGCACCCGACCCAGAGCGGGACGAGGAGGATGCACAGACCCCTGTGGCTCCGCACGGTCCAGCTGCTGCCGGCGCCGTAACCTCGGCCTTAGACAGGACCACCTTGTCAAAGGACCGAGAGGGCCTCGGGGATGCGACCCGAGCCCCGGCGACCTGCCGCGATTCCACAGGGACTCCCTCAGGAGTTTGCGGTGAGGCAGAGACGCCGTGGCCTGAAGAAGGTACCCCAGAGGAGCCACACCCCAACAGCACCACATCCTCTAAGCCTGGATTCGAACCAGTCGGCGCTGGGGGCGAAGCCACAGGCAGCGTCGCGGGGGGCCCTGCGCGAGACGAGGGGTCCGTCGCCGCCCCAGGAGGGGAAGATGCCAGCAAGGCCTGCAAAGCCGCCGCGTATGTCTTCGTTTGGACACTCGATGCCCCAACACCGGGAAACAGTGGATAGGATGACACGCAGGCCGCATTACCCGCGATAAGTCCACGTCCCCAGCAGACCGGAAACCAGCCCCGGGGGACAAAGTGTGACCCTTACCCACCGGGGAGCAACGCTCACGTGACATCGGAGAAGGGCGAGGATAACGACAACGGCCGTACCTGAAGCCGACCGCCGAAGCAGACCGAGGGGAGGACATCGACCTGGAGAGACGCGCCGAGAGAAGTTTCATGCGGCGCTCCAGCCGTGACTTCAACTGTTAACAGGCCTCACAGTCAGTGGCGCCGTGATCCTCCCCTAAACACCACATACAAATGAGGTGCGGGTTCGTCGCCAACATAAGACGCCCACAAAACGTACAAGTTCTGAATCCCGAAGGCATTCGAACACTGTTCCACCAAAAGAAATTGAGAAAAAGGGGCCCGAAACAGGTCCGAAGCAAGGACCGGATCCGCGTTGCACGCGGACAAGGAAAAAACTGACGCAGGAGCGCCGGGGCTGGTCTTATGTGACCTCGCTGATGGCACATGCACGGACGATGCCAGGGCGGAGTCGCGTGATGTGGTCCCGCCCCCGGCGCGCAGGGATGCTGTGGCAAAAAAGTTTCTGGATCCAGTCTCACGCCTGGGGAGCATTCTATGTGATGGAATCTGCGGCTAGTAGTCTCTATCAGATACCAAACACCACAATTCGAAAAAGGGCCAGCCAACAGCATCATAGTCCTAACAAAAAGAGCTTGAAGGCGCATTAATCACAACTGAGAACACCTCCCAAATCCAGACCAACTCACAGGTCACCGTGGACGAGGAGAAGGAGGCCGAAGCCCTGCCAGGAACCTCTGAATGGCCGAGTCCGCAGGGGCATGGAATAAAAGCAAGCCATCAAAAGGAAGTTCCACCAGCCGTTCCCAAACGTTCTCCGGGAACACGCTATCCCAAAGCCAGGCATGTCGACGCAGGGGAACCGCCGAAGCCATGGCACGATCAAGCACCTCCGAAATGTCTAGAGCGGAACGGAAGATAAATGTTGCCAGCTCCCTGCCATCCAATACGTGGTGCCTCAGATCAACACAGGCACCCTCCTGAGAAACGGCTGACAGAAGGGGTTCCGCAGAATCCCACAAGCAAGAAGTAGCCCTGGCCAAAACACAGAGTGTGTAGGGCCCGTACAGCAGCATTGGTGGAGGCAAAGATATTGCCCCCCAAGGAATCCATCCAGCGGGCCTCCCGCGACGGGGGAGACAACATCGACGGCAGAGAGGGAAAGGCAGTCTGCAAAAGAGGTCCCCCGGTAGAGTGGTGGAGTTAAAGACACACAGGGTTACTCGGCGCAGGATGGTGGCGGTGCAGAAGGTGCTGGGGCACCGGGTCCCCCGTGGCGGGAAGGCCCCAAGCCCCCAAAAGAGAAGAATGAGCGAAGCCTCGAAGGGAAGCAGCAGCTCCGTACCACCAGAGCCCTGATGGGGGACCTCCAGAAGGTGATAATCTGCGGGGAAATGAGCAGCCGGATCGCCCCTGCGCAAAATTCCTGCAGTCGCGGAAACAGCGAGAGCGAAGGCAGCACCCGCCTCCGTAGGGCCCCGCGGTGGAGAAAGCAGCTCCTCTGTGGGCGACGGCTGCAAGCTAAGGTGGCCGTCCCCCAGACCAACCGGAGGAAGGAAAGGCCAAGTCCAGAAAGGAGGAATGGGGGCTGAAGAGTGTGGAACCTGCGTTGTCTCCGGCAAAGACCGTGGCGCCGGCGAGGAGTCTTCCTTAGACTACGTTGGGGGAAAAAGCCACGACGCGGCAGCCCGTCTCTTGAGAGGACGAAACCAGCAAGAGCTGAAACTCTGGAGAAGAGGAGGCGTCTACGGGGAAATCAGCGTTTCCAGCAGCTCTCGTCAAGGCGGGTGAAGTCCACTTCGTTCAGGGGCAAGCTCACTCACAAGCCCTTGGAGATCTTTAAGCACAAGTTGAAAATAAAGTCTTTTGAGTCTTTCTCCTCTCCTTCAGCAGCAAGGCAACCACTGCAGGCCAATTCCCCAGGTCAGGGACAGTATTCCTCCTTATAGCTTTCCCAGTTCCTTCTCCTCGGGCAGAGGTTTCTTCTTGTCAAAGCAGGATCTAATTTCTTGGGAGCAGGGCCCCAATACTTATACCCCTAAATCCTTTGTTCCTCTGGGGTAGAGGGGCCTGTGCCCAGCCAAAACCAGTTCTTGAGCACTTTGTTGACATGACTCTGACTCGTCATTCAGGGAGCAGGCTAGAGACATCAGACACTCCACAGGGGGTGGAGCCAGCATTGTGGTGGAAAGGCACAGTCCTATTCAGAGTACAGGTGCACTCCTCCCACCCATCTTGATGTAAATCTCTCTATTCACCACCAGGCTACCTAGCCCTGCCCTCTGGAATTCTCCAGCCCTGTCACTCACAGAAACCAGACAGCAGATACACATCCTAGCAGAGGCGGGCTGAAATGGTTAGGCAAGCAAATAGCTACTTTCTAAAAGTGGGATTTGCAAATACAGAATATTAAAATAAACTTTACTAAAATATGTATTTTATTATTCTGAGTTCAGACATACTAAACTCGAATTTCTACCATGTTCCCTGAGTCTGTTAGGATCATAGAATGTAACAATTCTAACAGCCCATTCTGGCCTATGAGAACAGGTAGCCTTGCAATAGTGAAAAACGAAAATGGCTGTAATTCACTATTAGGACATGCCACACACATCAGGGCTTGTCCTACCTTATACTTACAATGCACCCTGCCCATGGGCCTACCATAGGGGTGACTAATATGAAGTTAAGGGAAGGTTCAGGGACTGGCAAGTGGGTGCACTTGCCCAGTCAGCATGACAGTACCAGACTGCACGCAGGTTCTGCAATGGCAGACCTCAGACCCAGTTTACAAGGCTGCTTCTGTGGGTGGCACAACCAGTGCTGCAAGCCCACTAGCAGCATTTGGATTTACAATCCCTGGGCACTCCTGGTGCACTGTACTGGGGTCTGACAGTAAACCAAATAAGCCAATCATGGAATCCAATCAATATATATATTTTATACAGGGAGCATTTGCACTGTGGCACTGATTTGCAGTGGCACAGTGCTCTGAGCAGCTAACACCAGCAAAACACATGAGGCACAGTGAGAAGTTGGCCTGATGTATGATGTCTCCAATTCTGGGGGAACCTTGTATCAGTCCAAACAATCCCTTATGGTGGTGGTTGTAAGTCAACCTTAAAAGACAAGCTATCCTAATGGTAGCATGGACGAAGCAGCCTAAAGGCTTAACTCAAGAGGGCATGTGAAGCCAGCTGTTTTACCATATGCAATCCTGTAATATCAAATGAAAGGACACCACACAAGTTATATATTATAAAAATATATGTATTTATTCTCAGAATAATCCCCTGTACTCTTTATGAGTATAGAAACCCAAGCGTTTAAACAAAAGCACATTATAACATAAGAAAGTTGCACAATTATGGATGAGGCCGGTGGCCACTCAAACCATATATCAAAAAAGTGGTATAAGTATCACCTTTCGTACTGTGGTAAGGCCTGGGGCCTTGGGAATCGCTGGGACTACACTGGACTAACAGCAGTTAGGACGGGAGTAGCCCGCGGGAATCTGGTGCAGCGCTAAAAGCACACGCATGCACCAATGCAAAGTCAATGGCGCGTAAAAGTTACCGAGTTACAGTTTTAAGAGTCTTCCGACTGGAATAGAATTACCACACTTTAAACTTAGACACTAGAGGTGTAAACCACTACAGGAGCACCGGTGTTAGATCGTTACCTCACCCACAGGAAGCGGGTGCATAGGTGCCAAAGTGTGTCGGGTTTCGTCGTGTAGATCTATGGAGCCTGGAGATGAAGATGCTCCAGGCGGCCAGTAGAGAAGAGTTCGGTTGGATCCAAGGGTGGATCGAAGATGTAGAGTACCTGAAAGCAGAGGGGACAGAGTCTGGGTCACTAGCCTGTGACCAGGAAGGAACCAGGCAATGTCGGGCGCAATCAGGTGGTTGTCGAGAAGCTTGTCTCCGCTTCCACGTGGACTCTGGGGCACCGAGGATGACCTGGAGTGAATCATGAGCTGTCCCACGAAGGCCCTCGCTGTCGGCTTCCGGATCGGAGTTAACAAGCCTTGGCAAGTGCAACCCACGCAGGATTGGAAGATCGCTTCTTGTTCGGACCAGCAAGGTCAGATAGATTGCTCCTTTTCAGGGGAGCGAGGGCCAGTCTGGAGCAACCAGATTAGCAGTGTAAATTTAAAGGATCGTCGGTATTGGGGCCACTGGCCAACGGGCAAGCGGCCGGACCAACGCGTCGAGCAGGAAAATGCAAAAGGGCCCCACGCAGCACTCGGTGAGTGTGGAGGGGAGATCTTCGGTGCAAAAGCTGCTCGGGGCTGGGGCTTCTCAAACCCCAATGCACAGTTTCAAGGGAGCCTCGGGAGCTGCACGGTCAGCACTTCGTAGTTTTTCCAAGATGGCCGGCTCCACGCTTCACGTCGCCTCCACGGGTCCCAGATTCGCTGGGACTGTGGATCGGGCTGCTGGAAGTCGAGGGAAGCTGGTCTTGTCGATCTCTGTCGCTCGAGTTCCGGCGGGAACTGCAACAAAGCAAACCGTTGGGCGCTGGATGGTGCCTGTTTGCACAGGGTGGTCACTCCTTGACCACAAGGGAATTCTTCAGTCTTCCACGTCGAGTGGGATGTCGAAGGGTCCAGAGTTCCGTATCAAAGTTTCAGTCAGGATAATCTGAGGTGCACTAGCACAGCTCCATGAAGGGGCTGGATTACCAGCTAGGTCCCTCCTATGGGTGGGACCCAGGAAGGGGGTAGTTACACCCTTTTCCCTTTGTCCAGTTTCGCACCAGAGCTGGGGCTGGAGTGCCCCAGAACCGGTTTGACTGGATTTTGCATGGGAAACCCCTTGTGTGCCCCAGGCAGTGTCTAGTTTCTTTCAACCCTCCCTGCTCCAATCCACTATCTCCTGTTTGGGGTGGTGCAACACCTCCCTGTGACAGGAAACTCTTTGTCCAAGCCTCCCCTGCCAGGTTTCGGTCAGCAGCAGGAGGCCAGACTTGTGTCGGGGCAGCAGCATCCATTTTGAGATGCTGAGGCTCTGGTTAGATTTAACCGCGTTTAAGTAAAGTAACATGTCTTCTCCCTCTAGAAGGGTGGAATGCTACCCCCGTCGCCAGAACTGGCGAGGGGGTAGGATTCCAAAGTGTATGACACCTTACACGACATGTTTTGATAAAGCCAAACCAAACTTAGCAATAACCGCTAGGATTATAATGCACTTAAGAGTATATGGTATGGCAATACCCTGGCAGCAGTAAGGAAATGGTTTTGAACACTGCAGACAGGCTCGGCTCACGCTAGAGCACCATCTCACATAAAACCAAGCACTCTGCCTCCAGGATTGTAAAGGCTTGCCATAGGCGTGACTTATAGGTATATATGTGTCCAGATATAGGTTTAGACATAGGTATACTACATCTAAGCAAGGAGTGATTACACAACCTTGCCACAGCTGAGTGATCAGCCAGTTGTGTCAGTTTGGATGGCCAGCCAGGGGTGGCAAAAGATATGCTGCAGCCCCTGGTAGGCCTTGAATGCACCTATGCCCTGGGTACCTATAGTACACTGTACAGGGGCTGATAAGGTGACCCAACCCAATTTCGTTATGCACCTAGGGTACATGGAGTCCATTTTAAAGAGAGAGCAAATAGCCTGGGGCCCTGAATAGCAGGGTCCCAGGCCAACTAAGTCGAAAACCAGCTAAACACAAGGCAAAAAGTCTGGGGTAACCATAGTCAGGTATCCACCTTCCTACACACAGTAACAAAAAGTGGAAGGGAGACCCACGCCAAGGTGCCAGGTCTAACAAGCCCTTTCTGCGACTGTTTGTGGTTGCGAGAAAAATATTGGCAACTCTACAGACGGATTGAGATGAAAGGGAGAAATAACTTTAGGAAGGAATTTTGGATTTGTTCTGTGAACCACTTTGTTATGATGGAGTTGTAAAAATGGTTCTTGAATACTAAGTGTCTGTAGCTCACTGACTCTTCTAAGGGAAGTAATGGCCACTGGGAAAGCGACTTTCCATGTGAGAAACTGCAATTCGCATTTGTGCAAAGGTACGAATGGAGGACCCATTAGTCTTGTGAGAACAATATTTAAGTTCCACACAGGTGAGGGTGGTACTCTGGGTGGAATTATTCTTCCATAAAGGCTTTGATGGCAGGTACTCTGAATAGTGGCAAATGTCTGTTTTGTAAGTAGGCTGCTATAGCAGCAAGTTGTAACCTAAAAGATGTGTATGCTAGATTAGACCTTTGAAGATGCAGCAGGTAACCTATGATGTGTTGGATTGACACATCTAAGGGATTGATGTTGTTATTGTTGCAGTATATGACGAAACATTTCCACTTGGCTGCATAGCAAGCTGTAGTGGTGGGGCGTTTCGTTCTCTGATAACATTCATACAGTCAGGGGGAAGGTTAAGGTAGCCAAACTCTAAAAACTCAGGAGCCAGATCACTAGGTAGAGCTGTGCTGGGTCCGGGTGTGTGATCTCTCCATGGTTCTGGGTTAAGAGGCGTGGGGAGAGGTGTACTTTTTGGTGTGGGACTACAGACAGTTCCAGTAATGTGGTGTACCAAGGTTGTGTAGCCCATGTTGGAGCAACTAGGATGAGAGTTAGTGAGTATCGCTGCAGTTTGGGCACCACTAGTGGAATGAGTGAGAGAGGTGAAAAAGCATACGCATATTTGCCTGACCAACTCATCCATATTGCATTGCCTTTGGACAATGGGTGTGGATATCTGGCGGCGAAGTGTGGGCATTTGGCGTTTTCGTGTGTGGCGAAGAGATCGATCTCTGGCTGCCCCCAGAACAGGAAAAATGGCTGATGAAGTTCCCATTCGTGAATCTGTTGCGTCTGACGACATGACAGATCTGCTATATTGTTCTGGACTCCTGGAACGTGTTGGGCTAGAAGAAAAATGTTCTGAAGAATAGCCCATCTCCATATGCTTTTTGCTAGATGAGAGAGCTGTATGGAGTGTGTACCGCCTTGTTTCTGTATATAGTACATTGCTGCCATATTTTCGGTGCGGACTAGGAAAGCTTTGCCTGATATTTGTTTCTGGAATGCTTTAAACGCTAGGAAAATGGCTAGTAACTCCAGGTGATTTATATGGAACAACTTTTGTTGCGGTGTCCACATGCCCTGTATAGTGTGATATAATAGATGAGCTCCCCAGCCGGAGAGCGATGCGTCCGCTGTTAGCACTATCTGGGGAACCGGCACGATGAACGGCTGCCCTTTTGAAAGGTTGTTGGTGTTCCACCACTGCAGAGAGCGATGGGTGCGGCCGTCCACCAACACCAGATCTGTTAGCTGACCTTGAGCTTGGTTCCACTGTTGTGCTAAACATTCCTGTAGGGGACGCCTCTGGAGGCTTGCGTGAGGTACTATAAATATGCAAGAGGCCATCATCCCCATCAACTGCATGAACACTCTAGCTGGAAGAGTGCTGCAGCTGGAATTTTGTTATGAGGGTTTGCATGCTTGCTATCCTGGGTGGACTGGGATATGCTAATGCTTTTGAGGTGTGTATTGTGGGACCGAGGTACTGTTTTATGTGGGACGGTAGTAGGTGAGCCTTTGTGTGGTTTATGGTAAACCCTAAGTTGTGAAGTAGTTGAATGGTGGCTGAAGTGTGTTGTACACACTGGTTGTATGACTTGGCTTTTATGAGCCAGTCGTCTTAGTATGGGAAGACATGAATTTGTGGTCTTCTTAGATGAGCTGCAACTACTGCTAGACATTTGGTGAAGACCCTGGGTGCTGTGATGACTCCGAATGGGAGTACCTTGAACTGGTAATGCTGACTGTCCACTACAAACCAGAGATATTTTCTGTGAGAGATGGGAATATGGAAGTAGGTGTCCTTGAGGTCTAGAGTGGCAAGAAGTCTCCTTGTGAGATCAGAGGAAGGACCTGTTGAAGTGTGACTGTGTGAAAATGGTCTGATTGTATGTACATGTTTAGGGGTCTCAGATCCAAGAAGGGTCTGAGAGAACCGTCTTTCTTGGGAATGAGGAAGTAGAGGGAGTAAACCCCTGTGTTTTGCTGATGCAGGGGTACTGGTTCTATTGCATGTTTTTGTAGGAGGGAAATTACCTCTTGCCTTAACAGCGATAAGTGTTCTAGAAACATTGGGCACGGTCTGAGGGGTATGTTTGGGGGCTAGGGGTGAGTTCTAGACAATAGCCTGATTAAATGATTTGTTTTACCCACTTGTCTGTAGTAATGTTGTTCCAGACAGGTAGGAATTGCGTTAATCTTCCCAAAACTGGAGTGGAATGGTTCAGGGGGAGTGGAGGGAAGTCATTGGGTAGGGTTGGAGGTGGAACGAGTATTGTTGGTTTTGCCTCGACCCTTGTTATTATTACCTCTATAGCCTCCTCTTTGATAACCTCTGGTAAATGAGTTTTGGGTGGGAGTTTTGTAAGATGTGGAGGGGTTGTCAGAGGAATAACCTCTGGAGTTGCCTTTGTAAGAGGAGCGACGAAAAGAGCATCTGGGAGCTTGCGATTGCCAAGCTCCCATTGATTTAGCTGTGTCGGTATCTTTCTTCATCTTTTATAGAGATGAATCTACAGCAGGGCCAAAAAAGTGTTGCTCATCAAATGGTTGATTAAGTATTGAAGTTTGCACTTCTGGCTTAAAACCTGAAATGGGTAGCCATGCATGTCTACGTAACAGGACACTTGTGTTAATGGCTTGGGAGGCAGTATCTGCCACGTCTAGAGCGCAACGAATGGAGGTGTTTTTGACTTTACCCTCTTGTATAAGGCCATTGGACTTGGTCTTGTATTTGTCAGGAAGATGTTGCAATAGGGTCTCTAGTTCATCGTAGTGTACCCTGTCATATCTAGCCAGCAAGGCCTGTGTGTTGGCGATTCGCCATATATTGGCCACTTGTGACACTGTGCGTTTACCAGAGGCGTCTAAGAGTTTTGATTCCTTGTCTGGAGGTGGAGCATCCCCGGACGTTTGTGAATTGGTCTTTTTTCTGGCGTTGGAGGCTACTAAGGAATCCAATGGTATCTGTCCCTTGATGTAAACAAGGTCTGTAGGGGCAGATTTGTATTTTTTTCTATCCTAGGGTTAATAACCCTAGCCCTAACAGGATCTTTGAACACCTCAGGTGCGTGTTTAGTTACCCCTTTTAACATAGGGAGAACGGAAGTGGATCTTTGTGAAGTATCAAATGTGTGCATTAAGAAATCCTCCTCCACAGGGTCTGTATGTTAATCTACCCAGTGCTATTGTGCAGCTCTATGAACAAATTGGTTGAAACCCATGGTGTCCTCTGGAGGGGAAGGCCTAGAGGGATATATGTCCTCTTGTGGTACATTAGGGACATCTGGTGTGTTATAATCATCCCATAGGTTTGGGGTGTAAGGTGGATGGAAATCCCCTAGTGGTTCATTGCCTGCACCGTCCCCCTCTTCATCAGAGGTGTCATCACCATCCGGTGGTGTAGAAGATGGGGGTGGAGATGGAGTAGGGGAGTGGTGTGGAGGGGGAGGTGGAGAAGGTATTCTGAGAGGAGATGTTGCAAAATCTCTCTTCTTTGGTGGAGATGGAGCCGGTAGAAGCATGTCCATTGTTCTCTTTTTGGAACTAAGAGTAAGTTGACCTACTTTTGGGTTGTTTAGAAGAGTTTTTTTCTTTGGATCTGGTTGAAAAAGCTCTTCTGATTGAGGTTGGTCTTTAGGCACTGATTTTTTCGGTTCCCACAGCTTGCGGAGTGGCTTTATGCTCTTTTGGCTTGGAAGCGTGAGTTGTTTTAGCCCGTATCAGAGCTTTTGGAACCGATTGCTTTTTTGGTTCGAGGGATTTTTTCGGCTCCGAAGTCTGAGAGGTAGCTGCCTTGGTAAGTGGCTTTTTGCCCGGTTGCAATTGACTTTTTGCTCGGTTCCGATGTTTTTGGAGTGGAGGGGTCGGTGCTGGTACCTTTTGGTGTCAAGTGTATCGATGTGGAGGCAGTGGTCGGAACGGAAGAGGACGCGTTTTCTTTTTCCGTACCCGGGGATAGTGCTTCGGCACCGGTGGCAGGCTGACTCGGTTCCGAGTGGCCTGTAGGCTTATTTATGGACTTTTTAGCTGGGCCCTAAGGCGGGGCATGAGAAGTCTTTTGTCGGTGTGCACCTGGGCCCGAAGGTGAAGGTGTTACCGAAGCCTTTTTTCGGAGTTGGGGGAGTGGGTCGGGGTTGACGTCACTACTTACGACCCGCTTCCCTGGAGTGATGTTCTCGACGTCGGAGTCTGGGCTTCGGAGGCGCTGAGAAGCCTTCTTCGACTCGCTCCCGTTCTGGTACATCAATGCCCTCTTGGAAGATGTCATCAGGAATGCACGTTGACGATCGAGCCATGGTTCATCAAGCTCGACGATCCCGAATAGTTTTCTTGGAGCGGAAGGAGGCGCAAGCTGGACAGTCTCTGGCCTCGTGCTCCGGCGAAAGGCAGAGGTTACACACCTCATGAAGATCTGTGTGTGGAAACTTGGATCCACATTGAGGACACTTTTTAAATGGAGTCCTTTCCATGAGCCAGATATCTTGGCCAAGGTAGGCTCAAAGGGTTTCGTCGACTATCGGAATCGAAGTCTTCGGCTTGTAGAGATGCACGTCGACTAGGGATCGCGATCGAAAACAATACCAGAGAATAGGGTGAAGGATTGCGTCGAAAGTTGGATCGGTAACGACACCGAACTGGAGCGCGATAAACACATCCAAGCCAGATGGTGGAAAAAAACTATCTGAAGATGGAGCCAATGCCCTTGCACACTATGGTCCAAAGGAGGAGTCACCTATCTCTTGACTTCCAAAGACTTTTCCAGGACAACAACAAAGTGCTAACATTCGGGCCCAACACCAGATGGCGATCTATGCACAGTGTGATATCTGCCGCTCATATGCCTCGAACCTAATGTTTCTTACAAATATATTGTTACCGAAGGTAATTAACTTGTGCATCTGAAAGAAACACGTTCGTTATAGATTCCTTATCTTAGAATAGATACCCCAGCAATACCAATCACGGTGGTGGGTCTGCGAACCAAGATCACACCAGAAAATCCTGGAGAACTGAACGGCCAAAGACGCCACCTCTCCAGACTTGGCTGTCCAGGCAGTAGTGTTTTGTGCACTTGTGCAGCGATGCCCACGTAGCCACCTGACAGATGTCATTTAGAGGCACTCCTCTTCCCAAGGCAGTAGTGGCTGCAGTGAAGTAAGTGAGTAGCCCGACTGGAGGCTCCTTTTTAGCCAGAGTGTAACAAGCCTTAATACACAACACAACCCATCGAGAAACGGTGCATTTGTGTACAGCCTGACCCTTCTTTGCACCCACGTAGCCAAAAAAAAGTTGATCATCCACCCGGTACTGTTTTGTGCGAGCCAGATAGAAGGAGAGAGCACGCTTTGGGTCCAGACGGTGGAGCCTCTCTTCCTCCTTTGAAGGATGCGAAGGCAGACAGAAGGTGGGCAAAGTAATGGTGTGCCCGATGTGGAAGGCAGTGACCACCTTAGGAAGAAAGGATGGACGGGTCATGAGAACCACCTTGTCCGGATGAACAGACAAAAAAGGAGGTTTGGAAGAAAGCCTGGAGCTCACTCATTTGCCTAGCAGAAGTGATGGCTACCAGGAAAGCAGTTTTAAGAGTTAAGAGACTTAAAGGACAGTTATGAAGCGGCTCAAAGGGAGGGCACATTAAATAAGTTCGCACAAGATTCAAATCCCACTGAGGCATAACGAATGGAATTGGAGGGAAAAGATGCGTTAAGCCTTTCAAGAAATGGTTAATTACCGGGGACTTGAAAAGAGAAGGCTGATCTGGCAGCCGGAGGAAGTCAGAGATGGCAGAAAGGTAGCCCTTGATAGTGCCCACAGCAGAGCCCTGCTGGGCTAAAGAGAGAAGGAACAAGAGTACTTCAGAAAGAGAAAGGGGATCCACAGCCTTTGCTGTGTACCATGCCACAAATATTTTCCACCTGCAGGCGCATACCGTCTTTGTGGAGGGACGCCTGGCTGTCAAGATTACGGCACAAACGTCATGAGGTAGGTCGAAAGACGTCAACTGTCGCCGCTCAATCTCCACGCATGGAGGTATAGGCTTGTCAGGTTCGAGTGGAGGACCGCCCCCTGCTGCTGCGACATAAAATCCTCCCAAAGGGATATCAGTATCTTTGTGCCCAATCCGGAGCCACAAGGATGACTTGGGCCTGGTCACGCCGAATCTTCTTCAGCACTCTGGGCAGAAGTGGTATAGGCGGAAAGGCATACAACAGACCTCAGCTCCACTTGCAACGAAAAGCGTAATGCCATGATGTTCCACCGATGTCCTGACAGAGGGCACACGACCCCACCCTGCCCTGTTTGTTTCAATACTACATGGCGGTGGTGTTGTCCGTAAACACCTGCACCACACTTCCCCGGACAGAGGGATGGAATACTTTCAGTGCAAGTCGGCTCACTCGAAGCTCTAAAAGGTTGATATGGAGCCAGGACTCCGCCGAAGACCAGAGGCCTCTGATCTCACCTCTCCAAAGAGGCCACCCCATCCTAGGAGGGACACATCCGTCAACCACTGTGTGCTCTGGTTGGGAAGGGGAGAGGGATCTGCCATTGACCCAATCACGATTTGTGAGCCACAACTGCAATTGTCGTGCAGTGCCCTCCGAGATCTGAACGTGACTGGACAGGTTGCCCTGATGCTGTGCCCACTGGAACTTCAGGTCCAACTGCAGAGCCCACATATGCCATTTGGCATATTGCACTAGCAGGATGCAGGAGGCCATCAGGCCCTGGAGCCGGAGGGTCAACCTGACTGAAAACCGGGATAGAGGCTGAAAGATTGGAATCATAGCGTGAATATACCGGACTCGCTGCTCGGGAGAATAAATCCAAAACTGTATTGAATCCAGCGCCACTCCGATGAAGGGGAGCTTCTGAGAGGGACTCAGGTGCGACTTCGGCACTTTGATGGAGAACCCCAGCAAATGCAGGAGGTCGGCCGTAGTCTGGAGGTGGGGTGCCAGTCGTCGAGATAGGGGAAGACTGAAACCCCTGATCTGAGCAGTTGAGCCGCGACCACCGCCATCTCTTTCGTGAACACCCGAGGGTCACTGGCAATACCAAAGGGGAGCACGGCAAACTAAAAATGCTCCTGGCCTACCGTGAACCGCATGTAATACTGGTGGGACGGCAGGACGGGGATCTGAAAATATGCGTCCTGCAAGTCCAACGCTACCATCCAGTCTCCAGGGTTGAGGGCAGCCAAGACCTGAGCCAGAGTCAACATCTTGAACTTCTCCTTCTGGAGGAAGTGATTGACGTTCCTGAGGTCCAAGATGGGGCGCAGGCCCCCTTTCAACTTCTCGGGGACCATAAAGTAGTGGGAATAACAACCACGTCCTACTTCAGGCCCACAAACGCCTTCGATGGCCCCCTTGGCCAAGCGGGCCGTGACTTCTTGTTGGAGAAGCGCAAAGTGATCCCCGACATGCTGAACTGAGGTGGCATGGCTGGTGGGGCAGACTCGAAGGGGAGGGAGTAGCCCCTTCGGACGATTTGCAGCACCCACCTGTCCGAAGTGACAGAACGCCAGTGGGGGAGGTGATGTTGAATCCTGCCACTCACCGTCGTAGGGTGCACCCCAAAGCTCTGACTAGGAAGGCTTTGAGGCGGATACTGCGGGAGCGGAGGTGGACTGACCTGTACGCTGGCCCCCTATGCTGCCACTGCGGCCACCACGTCTGTGCTGAGGTTGGTTCTGTGCAGGCTTCTGGCTGAACGAACGTGTAGGGGCGCCCCTTCCGTGGCCACGAAAGGAACGAAAGGTAGATGTGGCCGGGCACGTGGTGGAGAGACCCAAGGACTTGGCCATAGCCCGAGAGTCCTTAAAACGCTCTAGCGCACTGTCTGCCTTATCACCAAACAGGCAAGTGCCATCAAAGGGCATGTCCATCAGGGAACTCTGAACCTCCCCTGAAAACCCCGTGGACGGCAGCCAGGAATAACGACGTAGGGCCACTGTCGTGGAGATCGTCCTACCCAGAGAGTACGCAGTGTCCAGACCGCACCGGATGGCGAACTTTGCGGCATCTTTTCCCTCTGCAACAGCTTGGGAAAGTACAGCCCGAACCTCCTGCGAACACTGGTGTAGCGTCTGCTCCATGTCCCACACAGCTGAGAGTAGCGGCCCAAGAGGCACGCGGTGTTGACTGACCGCAGCCCCAAGCTGGCAGAGGAAAACTATTTCTTGCCTAGCTGCTCCAACTTTTTTAATTCCTTATCCAGCGGGGTGGTAGGGAATGCGCTTTGGGAAGTGGAGGCCTGGATGACCAGGCGCTCCGGATTTAGATGGTTCGTTAAAAAGGCAGGGTCACCCTGTACCAGGCGATGACGCCTGGCCACGTTCTTATTCACAGGTACCCCTGTGGCTGGTCTAGACCAGGTGCCCATCAAAACATCCGTTAACGCCTAATTGAACGGAAGCAGAGGCTCCATAGAAATTGACGCAGGCTTAAGAACTTCAGTGAGGAGGTTGGTTTTGAGAGTGACAGTAGGCAGATCAAGGTCAAGGGCCTCAGCTGCGCTACGGGGCACCACAGTATATGTGGCGTCCTTCTCCGTGACAGCAGGAGGAGACCGAAAATCAGGCTCAGAGAAGAGGTCAAGGCCACCCACATCCCCCGACTCATCCGCCCACTCCTGTTCAGATTCGCACTGCCGCGCAAGACCCCTCCCAGTCGTCCCCCTTCACCACCCGAGGCAGAGGCTGCTGCGGCGGGGGAGGGACAGGGGAATCCAAATGGTCCAACGGCGCCGGGAACGGCACCGGTCGGCGCGGATCCATCTCCATGTCCTAATTAGGGTCACAACCTGGAGCAAAATGGTTCAGAAACCCAGGCAAGGGCAGAGGTGGGACGAACAAGACCCATTGCGGTGCCGGGAACGGAGGCGCTGGAGCCTGTGGCGTCGGGGACGTCGGCAGAGGACCTTGCGGCGCCGGGGGCGGAGCTGGCGGCAAGCAAGGACCCTCAGCTGGGACCACGGGGCCCGAAGGCGCGCCGGTAGGAGCCTGAGGCCTGATAAGATGGTCCATGGCAGCAAAATATTCTTGCACCTGGGCCGGACTCGCCGACGGGCCCGGATAAGGTGTGTAGGCCGTGGGACTCACAGGCTCCAACGGAGCCGCGTGGGAAGTACCCCATACCCCCTAGTCTGCGTCCGGAGACCGACGGGGTTGTCAGAGAGCGCAAAGGCTTCTTCGACTTTTTCTTATGACGTTTCTTACCCAATTCAGAGTGTGAAGACTTCGACCTCGAGGAACGATGGTGAAGGCTCCGCGGTCGGTCCCTCGATCGACCCCTGGACCTCGAGCGGGGCGGAGACGACTGCCGGGCCTCCAGCAGCTTTCAGGACCGCTCTCGCAATTCCTTCAGAGTCATGGCCAGACAGTCGGAACATGACCGGGGGTCATGGTCGCGCTCCAGACAATAGACAGACACCATGGGGGTCGGCCACCAACATCGTGCGTCGACAGGCCCCGCAGGATTTAAACCCAGGCCTCCCTAAGCGGCACCAGGAGTCAAAGACTCAAAAGTAGAGTCTCAAAAAAGTTAGTCAAAAAGTGACTAGGGTACGTGCTCTAACCGGATCTGCGCTTGCTGGCGCGGAAAAATAAAGAACTGACGTCAGTGCGCATGGGTGGCGCCTAAGTAGTCTCCGTGACGTCATCTTGGCACTTACAATGACCGCGACTGATGCGGAACCACACAACGCCACCTATCGACATGCTGGGGTACTGCTGACGAAAAACTTTCCGGATTGAGTCTGACGCCTCTGGTTATTCTAAGGTAAGGAATCTATCACTGACGTGTCTCTTTCAGATAATGCCCAAAGCGTGTTGTAGACATCTGCCGCACTGCCTGAATCAACGCTCCGTCCAATTATTGGATTTGTATATACTGATTGTTAATACATGTTAATATCTGCTAATATTTGTTACATATAAAAGATTGAATGTGAAAGAAAAATAATTAAACAAATGTGAAATTTTTATATCCAAAAATAAAGTAATAAATATATCACAAAATCCCACTCCAGTGTCTATATAGTACGAATAGGGTGTCCTTACTCCTAGCAAGTATGGTATTTATGTTGTTTATATTTAGGTAGATATCTTTTTCTAGCTATAACTTTCTTTACCTTTGTTAAATTCCCTATGTTACAGCTAGCTATATTCATAGGGGTCCCTTGTTTTTCTTAAATGTTCACACACTATTAACAGTATAAGGCATCAGTATGAAGACGTTTTCAAGCCAAGGCACTCATATAGAGCTTAATTTCATTACATTTTAACATTTTTAGTAGTGAGCAGGTAAGGGTCATTTGCTGTGAATTTCTTTTTAAAAACATACATTCTCGGACAAAAGGTTGCAACTTCCTGAACATAAAAAGTCAAGTATTCAGTTGTACCATTAACAATTACAAACAGTTTCTTTAAGTCCGCAATGAAAAGTCAAAAGAAAACATACGTACACTCTACGTCAGCACCGGTTGACTCAGATGTGCAAGTGCTTGATTTAATAGACAATGGTTTTTCCCCAAAGTCCTGGCCGAAGAATTCACTTTGTTAAGAAAGAAAAAAACACTTTAAACAAGTCTTGCACATAAAACAAAACACCTTTATTCACAGTCCAAACTTAAAGTAATAAATACAATCTCAAGCCTTTAGGCACAGGGATATCATACTGGAACATGTTTGACATTTAGCAAACTAATGATGAAATAAGATTAAAGTTTCCTCTTTCTAATCAACTGCATATGCTGAATGTATGCCTGGGTAACTGTGTGTCACAGTCCTAGCTACAATGCAAAAGAAGAGCAAAAGATGTAGGTGGAGTATTACATGATGGGATGGAGGTTATTCAATATGATAACCAATAACGTTCCACTTCAAGAAGGTTACTTAAATGCCACTGTGAGGGAATGAGGTGAATTATCTAAAGTGGTGTGCAGCCTCACTGTGTAATACACTTATAATCCCTTTAGGGCCTGTAGGTTTTGTTTGCTAAACCCTCAAGCTCAACCTTGGGCAGCTGTGGCTCTGAGCAGAAAGGTATACATCATTTCATGTCTTTATTCGGATCAAAACATATCCATTAAAAAAGCAGACTCATACAATATTAAAAGTATACAAAATCATGAAGTTTCAAAAAGAAAAGAAAGGTTCAACGCAGTGCGAAGCTATTAAAGTGCAGTTATACAATATCAATCGAGTTGCGCGCTTGAACAGCAGTTTTCAAAAAGGCCCCAAGTGGATTAGCTTGTCCTCTCCAAATGTGAGATGGGTCATAGATACTTCTCTATGATCTACATAAGAAAGAATCTTAAAGAAAGGAAGAAGTAACAATTTTGTATAATTGTGTGTAGTACTTGCAGAAAAATAAAAAGTGCATCAGGGTCTGGTCTGAGCGCCCATCACATGGTCAGGGAACAAGATCAAGGTCAGCTTGAAAGCACAGGGGGAAGCATAGTAGGTACTGGAAGGTGCCTAACCTTAGACCAAAGAGGAGACCACGCTCCCAGCGACACATAGGTTTAAACAGATAGTCAGCCAGTTGTAGGTCATTCTCAATGTCCAAAAACAAGGCCACGCTCGATTTACTGGACTCCTTGGCCAGTCTATCCTCGCGTAAGCACTTGTATAGGGCCGCCCGAACCGCCTGTTTATTTACAATGTCTAAATTGTTAGGGTTATGAAAAGCACGCCCATGGCTAATCCTGCGTAAACTAGTTCTCATTTTTGCTAACCACAGAATGTCCATACCTTTCTCACATTTAAGGCAATCGCGCAAGTTACTTACCTTCGGTAACTAT
The DNA here is from genome assembly GCF_964261635.1 of Lissotriton helveticus. Taxonomy (NCBI): domain Eukaryota; kingdom Metazoa; phylum Chordata; class Amphibia; order Caudata; family Salamandridae; genus Lissotriton; species Lissotriton helveticus. The sequence goes on from NC_136067.1 coordinate 1,286,584,621, forward strand.
ATATCTGTAAGAAACAGTAGTTAGTGTTAGATTCCTTACCTTATAATATCCCCAGGCGTCAGACTGGATCCGGAAAGTTTTCGTCAGCAGTACCCTTGCGCGTCGGTAGGCGTCGTCTGCGGCTCGGAGTCCGTCATCGGAATCGCCGGGATGACGTCGGAGTTCTTAGACACCGCCCTCGCGCGCTGACGTCAGTTTATTACATAGCTTTCCGCGCCAGGAACGCAGAGCCATGCAAGGAACCGACACTGGTGCCATGAAACTAGGGCCCTGAAAGGGATGACCGTAACCCTAGATATCAGTTCACAGAACCAGGAGGATAGGTGGGGCGTTAAGCAATCCAACACCAACTACTGTTTCTTACAGATATATCGTTACCGAAGGTAAGTAACTTGTGCATCTGAAAGAAACAGGTTAGTGTTAGATTCCTTACCTTAAAATAGATACCCCAGCAATACCAACCCCGGTGGTGGGTCTGCGAACCAAGATCACACCAGAAAGTCCTGGAGAATGGAACGGCCGAAAAAGCCATCTCTCCGGACTTGGTTGTCCAGGCAGTAGTGCCTAGCAAACGTATGCAGCGAGGCCCACGTGACTCGAGTGGAATGGGCGTGCAGACCCACAGGAGGCTCCTTATTCGGCAAGGAGTAACAAACCTTGATGCACAAAACGACCCACCGAGAGATGGTCCTCTTGTGCACCGCGCATCCCTTCTTAGCGCCCACGTAACCAACAAAGAGCTGGTCATCCACCCAGAACTGGCGTGTGCGGTCTAGATAGAAGGAGAGCGCATGTTTTGGGTCCAGATGGTGGAGCCTCTCTTCCTCTTCGAGGGATGCAGAGGCGGAAAGAAGGTGGGCAATGTGATGGACTGCCTGATAGGAAAGGCTGAAATCACCTTGGGCAGGAACGAAGGACGAGTCCTCAGAACAACCTTGTCCGGATGGACAGAGAGGAAAGGAGGCTTAGAAGACAGAGCCTGGAGCTCACTCACTCTCCTGGCAGAGGTGATGGCAACCAGGAATGCAGTTTTAAGAGTCAGAAGACTATGAGGACAGTTACGAAGTCGCTCAAAGGGAGCACACATCAGATAAGTCAGTACAAGGTTCAAGTCCCACTGAGGCATCACGAAAGGAACAGGAGGGAACATGATTGTGATGCCTTTCAAGAATCTATTTACAACAGAGGACTTGAAAAGAGAAGGCTGATAAGGAAGCATTAAGAGGGGTGAAATGGCCGAGAGATAGCCTTTGATAGTGCCCCGAGCAGAGCCCTGCTGGGCAAGAGAAAGAAGGAAGAGGAGAACCTCTGAAAGGGGGGCAGAAAGTGGATCCACATCCTTTGCTGCGCCCCATGCCACAAATTTGTTCCACCTGCAGGCGTATACCGTTTTTGTGGAGGGACGCCTGGCTGCCAGAACTACGTCACAGACTTTAGGAGGCAAGTCAAACGGCCCCAACTGCCGCCGTTCAATCTTCACGCATGTAGGTGGAGACTGGACAGGTTTGGGTGGAGGACCGTCCCCTGCTGCTGCGATAGAAGGTCCTCCTGAAGAGGCAGACAAATAAGGGGATCCACTGACATGCTGAGTAGCTCAGAATACCAGTATCTTCGTGCCCAGTCCGGAGCCACAAGGATGACTTGGTCCCGGTCTCGTCTGATCTTCTTCAGCACTCTGGGCAGAAGTGGTATAGGCGGAAAGGAGTACAACAGACCGCAACTCCACTTGCGACGAAAAGAGTCTCCGAGCGAGTGCCGCCATGGAAATTCCAACGCGCAGAACTGATAATATTGGGCGTTCTCTTCGGTGGCGAATAGATCTAACCAAGGCTCTCCCCACTGCTGAAAAAGACCTTGCGCCACGTCCGAGTTCAGACGCCATTCGTGATCCATCATGCACCGGCGGGCTAAGTTCGTCCGTCCTGGCTTTCAGGGAACCTGCCAGGTGTTTAACCACCAGGGTGATGCCCTGGTGTTCCAGCCATGTCCAGAGGCACAGAGCCTCCTGACAAAGGGTCCACGACCCCACCCCGCCCTGTTTGTTGCAGTACCACATGGTGGTGGTGGTGGTGTTGTCTGTGAACACCTGCACTACACTTCCCCGGTCAGAGGGAAGGAATGCCCTCAGTGCAAGTCGGATCGCCCGCAGCTCTAGAAGGTTGATATGGAGCCGGGATCCCGCCGGAGACCAGAGGCCTCTGATCTCCGCCTCTCCCATGTGGCCCCCCCATCCCAGGAGGGACGCATCCGAGACTACTACGTGCTCCGGTTGGGGAAGGGAGAGAGATATGCCGCTGACAAATCACGATTCGTGAGCCACCCCTGCAATGGTCGTGCAGTGTCCTCCGAGATCTGGAGGTGATCGGACAGGTTGCCCCAGTGCTGTGCCCACTGGAACATCAGGTCCCACTGCAGAGCCTGCATATGCCACCTGGCATGTGGTACTAGTAGGATGCAAGAGGCCATCAGGCCCAGGAGCCGAAGGGTCATCCTGACCAAAACCCGGGATAGAGGCTGAAAAATCGGAATCCTAGCCTGAATATCCCGGACTCGCTGTTTGGGAGGATAAACCCGAAACCAAGTCAAATCCAGAACCGCTCCGATGAAGGGGAGCTTCTGAGAGGGACTCAGGTGCGACTTCGGCACGTTGACGACAGAGAATCCCAGCAAATGCAGGAGGTAGGTGACAACTGCCTGGGGCGAGCCCGCCATCAACAACCATTCATCGAGGTAGGGGAAGACTGATACCCCTGACCTGCGCAGAAGAGCTGCAACCACTGCAATCACTTTTGTGAACATCCGAGCGGCACTGGAAAATCCGAAGGGGAGCTCGGCAAACTCGGCCGGCACGACGGGGATGTGAAAATATGCGTCCTGCAAGTCCAATGCTACCATCCAGTCTCCAGCGTCGAGGGCAACCAGGATCTGAGCCAGAGTCAGCATCTTGAATTTCTCTTTACAGAGGAAGCGGTTGACGTTCCGAAGGTCCAAGATGGGGCGCAGGCCACCCTAGGCTTTCTTGGGGACCAGAAAGTAGTGGGATTAACAACCACTCCCTACTTCCGACCCAGGAACGCACTTGATGGCCCCCTTGGCCATGAGGGCCGTGACTTCCTGCTGGAGAAGCACCAAGTGATCCCCCGACATGCGGTGGCATGGCTGGAGGGAAGGACTGAAAGGGAAGGGAATATCCGCGTGGATAATCTGCAACACCCACTTGTCCGATGTAATATCGAGCCAGTGGGGAGGTGGTGGCAGGTCCTGCCACCCACCGGTGTGGGGTGCTCCACGAAGCTCGGATTAAGAAGGTTTGGAGGTAGAAGCAGCGGGTGCGGAAGTGGACTGACCCCCATGCTGATTGCCATACCAGACCCTGCGGAAGCCGCGTCCGTGGCCGCGCTGAGGCTGGTTCTGCACAGGCTTGCTGAAGGAACGTGTTTGAGCGCCCCTGTCGTGTCCACGAAAGGAACGAAAACCAGGAGTGGCCGGGCTCTGTGTAGACAGACCCAAGTACTTGGCCGTGGTCCGCAAGTTCTTAAAACGCTCCAGTGCGCTGTCTGCCTTATCGCCAAACAGATGAATGCCTACAAAGGGCATGCCCCATAAGCAAACTCTGGACATCGGGCAAGAAGCCAGTAGAACTCAACCAGGCGTGGCGATGCAGTGCCACAGTCGTAGAAATCGCCCTGCCCAACGAGTCAGCGGTGTCCAAACCACACCGAATGACAAACTTAGCCGCATCCTAACCCTCAGCAACCGCTTGGGAAAGAACAGCCTGAACTTCCTCAGGACACTGAGGCAATACCTGAGCCACGGTATTGCATTTACTGTTCCAGTTTCTTAGAGTCCTTATCCAGCAGTGCCGTGGGCAAAGCACTCTGCGATGTCGAGGCTCGGATAACCAGACTCTCAGGCGTCAGATGGGTGGCGAGTAAGGCAGGGTCACCAGGCGCCGGGCGGTGACGCCTGGCGAAATTTTTATCCACAGGGGCCCCTGTGGCCGGCCGCGACCAAGTACCCAACAGGACGTCGGTGAGGGTGTCATTGAAGGGAAGCAGCGGCTCCGACGAGGTAGACACCGTCTGGAGCACCTCGGTGAGGAGGTTAGTCTTGAGGGTCATCGTCGGAAGGTCTATGTTGAGGACCTCAGCAGCCCGACGGAGCACCATCGTGTAGGAAGCACCCTCCTCCATCGTGGGCGGAGGAGAGGCAAACCCCGGGTCAGACGAGACATCGAGGTCGCCTGCGTCCTCCAGATCGTCCACCCAGTCCTGCTCGGAGTCACACTGACGGGCAAGAGGGTCCTCGGACCCCTCCCAATCATCCTCCACCTAAGATGCCGGAGGAGCCGGCAGCGGAGCCAGGACGAACGGCGCCGTGAACGGCGCCCTCTCCCAATGCGGTTACCAGGCAAGAATAAAATGGTCCTGGAACCAGGACAAGGGCGGGATGAACGGCAGCCACTGCGGCACTAAGGGCGGCGCTGGGGCCGGAGCTGGAGCCGGCAGTGCCGGATCCCTGTGGCGCTGGGGCCGGAGCCAAGGGCATAGGATCCTGTGGCGACGAAGCTGGATCCGCCGACGGGCCAACAGGATCTGGAAACGGGACCGCGGGCCTGAGGGCGCACCGGCGGGAACCTGAGGCCTAAAAAGGCAGTCCATGGTGGCAAGAAACTCTTGCACCTGTTCAGGAGTCGCCAACGGACCCGGGAAAGGTGGGAGACCGCGGGACTCCCACACTCCAAGGGAGCCGCAGGGGCAGAACCCCTGACCCCCTCGCCTGCATCCGAGGACCGGCGGGGGGACGGTGGAGAGCGAACACGCTTCTTCGACTTCTTTGTATGTTGTCGCTTACCGGATTCTGAGGGCGAAGACTTGGAGCCCGAGGAGCGACGACTGCGGCCCCGCGAGCATTCCCGGGAACGGTCCCTGGACTCGGAGCTGCATCGGGATGAGTGCCGGACCTCCAGTTGCTTCCTGCGCCGCTCCCTCAAGGCCTTCGGGCCATAGTCAGACAGTGCCGACAGGTCCGGGAGTCGTGGTCGGTCTCCAGGCAGTAGAGGCAAACATCATGGGGGTCCGCCACCGACATATTGCGACGGCAAGCCCCACAGGACTTAAAGCCAGGCATCCCTATGTGCACCAGGAGAAAAAAGGGGAGACAAAAGTCTCAAAAGAGTAATCAAAAAGTGACTAAGGTACGTGCTCTATCCGGATCTGCACTTGCTGGCGCAGAAAAAGAACGTGTCTCTTACAGATGTATGTAAAACAGGATTTATCTAAATGTAAAATGAAAGATTTTTGATTAGGTACAGCAATGGTGTTCATGACAGATCATGTCACAAAAGAAACACTGGGGTTGAGCACATCCACCCACCTAATGGATTAACAGGGTGTCCTATAATTCAGCAAAAAAATGCCAATTGAAGGAACACGTCTGGGATGATTATGAAGGCAGTCCGTCTTTAAAAGTAGCCTCTAATCAGACACAAAAGAGGCATATCGCTGGAAAATGTGCTTCCCTAGTTATATGACAACTAATTGGAGTTAACATCTGGACCATTGCTCACATATCTTTTATAGCTGCACAGAAAAGTTTGCTGTTCTTGTGGCTTTCCGTATTGCCAAGCTAATCCCTTTGTTGGACCAATATCTCTTCCTTCCTGAATGAGGTGACCAACATATAATTTTTTCTTTAGAAGGTCACAGTTTGCGAGCACCTAGGTTTGGCCACAAGGACCCGTCGCAACTATCTGTTTACTACTGAACATTTGTGGTTAAACCATCTAGGGCTATGAGGAACTGAACAGGCAGGTTTCATTAATTCTGTCTTATCGAATAGAGATTAGAGAATGTGGTTGCTACATCAGAATTGGATTAGTGTGCTGTCAAACAAACCTTAAACAATGCAAGATTCTTCCTGACCACTATACAAAAGTAATTGGGCCGGATAAACTCTTCGCAACACAAGTCGTAAATTATCCGTCGAGGGTTCCAGATTCCTTGCATCACACTCAATTTTGTACTCTGTCTTCGTGGACAGTTAAAGTGCCACTTCAATCTGGTCATGATCCCCGTGTTGTGTTGCAACAACATTGGCATGGAATAAAATATCCTCTAGATTAGAAGGGATAAAAATATAATCAATTGAAGTAAATGTAATGTAAAAGTATATTTATATAGTGCGGCTATCTCTCCGAGGAGCATTTTGGCGCTGTAATGGAAACCAAAAGATTGAACCCAAAGCTGGTTTACTGCGAACGGTATACAATAGATCAGAGTTTTGCAGAGTGTGTCCGGTGCACCAAAAATCCAGGTTTTAAGTGCCTTCGTGAACAGGGACTTGGATGTAATCTGGTGAAGTTGTGGAGGAAGTTTATTCCATGCCTTTGATCCTATGACTGTAAGTGAATTTCCTCCCTTCGACACCAATCTGAAGGCTGGAATCTTCAACAGATTGGCGTTTGATGATCTTAAACTTCAGGAGGGAACATAGCGCTTAAAACCAGTTTGAAGATATTGGGGGCCTGAGGAGTGGAAAGCCCTAAAAATGATAAGGACCTTAAAGAGGACGCGTTTGTGAATTGGTAGCCAATGCAGGATATCTAGTGCTGCTGATGCAGATGATCTCCTGGGCCACTTCAGTACCAGACGTACCGCCATATGATGGACCATCTGAAGCTTGTGCAGAACTGTTCTGTTAGTTCCTGCATAGAGGCTGTTACAATAATCCAGCCTGGATGTAATGAGGGAAACGGCAACAGTTTGCCTAGCTGAGATGGGAATCAAGTCAAAGAATTTCTTTAGGCTTTTTATGATGTGGAAGCAGGTGCCTGCAACTGCCAATGTTTGCTGTTTAAACGATAGGGTAGTATCACATTTTATTCGTAGATTCCTAGCCACGTTTATTGTGTTTAGGTGGGGGCGGGGACATTTTCTGGCCACCAAAGTGTAGGCGTTGTTGGACTTGGCCCTTCTGGCAGGTTCACCCCTAAACTTTTTGCTTTTAATGGTGACCTGGTGATGGTGATGGTGATTTTTGGGATCTGCGCACTTTCACTGTGTTCCAGTGGAAAGTGCGTGCGCACTTTGAGTGCATGTGGTGAGATAGGCCTGCCCTCCCATAGGAATGCATGGGGAATGTATGTGTCCCTGGTAGTTCCTGATGCGTGGGGTGTACAGGCTCGAGTCTGGTATGTGCGGACTCGTGGGATTGAATGCTGCGAAATGATGTATGCGGCGTGTGTGTGTCTAGTATGGAAGTGCCACTTCTAGACATGGCTGTACGTGTGCTGCGAGGGTGCTTGAGTGTGATTGGCTGGAGCGGGCTGGCAAGCCTGGCTCCAGGAAGTCTGTGGGTCTGCCCCGGTGGTGAATGGAGAGATTAGCATGCTGATGTGAGGGAGGGGCTGCACCTGTGTCCTGAATAGGGCTGGGCTTTCCCCACACAATGCAGGCTCCGCCCCCTGTGGTGCGTCTAATGACCCTAGCCTCCCTAGTGAATAGAAAGGGTGGTTGAGCACATCAAGGGTGCTCCAAAACCAGCTGCGACTGGTTTCTCCCCCACCCTGCACCCTGAGACAAAGGGATTTCATGTATAAGAAGGGGCTGTGTCCCCTTACAATTTGTTCTTTGCTGATCCTGTCTGAGGGGGCTGCTGTTGCTGGGCAGGAGGACCGCCACTTGGACTGCCTCCCTGCCTGGAGGCCAAGTGAGCTGGCTCTGGGACCAGCCTTGCCCCCTGCCTACCTAAGGACTTTGCTGGACTTTTTGTTCACCCTTCAAGCGCTTGGAAGCGCTGTATTTTGTGCCCTAGCGCTTGGGAGTGCTTATTTCTGCTGCTAGCGCTTAGGAGCGCTTTATCTTTGCCCTGAACTTGCTCGTCCTTCAAGCGCCTGGGAGCGCTGTTCATGGTCCTATAGCGCTTTGGTGCGCTTTATTTGCTAAACTACGGCGCGGAGCCCACCCCGCTCATTGCCGTGATTTTGCCGACTTTGAGGCGCTGTATCACAGGTGCCACCCCGTTTTTATTATTTAACAACAACGGGAGCCGACCCCGTGCCGAAATCACCGCCGGGCAGCCCAGGACATCCCTGTGACGTCAGTCCCCCAACCCGCACTGTGATTGGGCGCCAGCCCGGGGACGGAGCAGGAAACCGGAAGAGCAGGGTGGCCGGAACTTCCCCAGGAGGGGAGAAGCTCCCGAGGACCGCCGCTAAGGAGGAGGCGTGCTGGAGTGACTGGCGGGGCTCCTGGGCAGAGAGGTGAGCCCCGCAGCCCCAGAGAAACGCCCTCCCAGGAAGCAGAGACCGGCCACAGCTCCGGAGAGAAGCCGCTCCAGGGAAGAACCAGAGCCGCCGCCGGAGCCGGGTGAGTGCGGCAGAGTCCCGGTAAGTGCGGTCCCGAGTTGTTGGCTGAAGCTCCCTAGCCACGAGGGGGCCCATCGGGGCATGTTGTGAAGAGACGTACTGAGGCGCATGGAAAGGTACGCTCGAGGCGTACGGAGGCGGCATATCTCTGTTCTTTGAGCCACGAAGAGGCTCAAACCGCACCATTGTCTTTGGGAGTCTCCAGGAGGGGGACTCCGGCTTACAGCGCCACATTGTTCTCAGAGCCCCGAGTGGCTCAAGGCGCCATAGTTGTCTATGAGCCCAAGAGGCTCCCAGCCCCCCCTTTTTTTGTTCTTGAGCCCTGAGAGAGGCTCAGCAGCGCCACATTTGTTTTGAGAGCCTAGAGAGGCTCTAGGGGGCATTTCCTTGTGGCCAGAGCCTGCGAGGCTCCACCATGTTGGCCACATCCTCCTCACAGCTGCCCAGCACTTCGTGGGCAGCTGCCACGTTTAGGCCCCCCTGACTTTGGGACACAGGGCGTCCTAGCCCCCGTGAGGCCAGTTGGCCTATGGACAGTCACAGGTGGTGACTTGTGTGGGTTTGGCGCAATTGTTCTTTTGATACACCTCTGAATGTTTTTAGGCATCATGTGTTTTCCTTCCCTGCACCTCTGAATGTGTTGGCTATACATCATGTGTCCTCCTGTGCTGCACCTCTGAATGGGTTGTTAATGCGTCATGTGCCTTGTTCCTTACACCGCTGAATGTATGTTATGCATCATGTGTTATGTGCTTATACCCCTACAGGTATTGTGACAATTAGGTGGTTGTTCTTGCTAGTACAGGTGGTGCTAGCGAGGTCCTAGTTCCCTGCGTGACATTCTCCTAAGGTGGTTAGGGTTGCGTAGGTGGTACTACGGGTTACCAGTGATTACTGGTTGTGTGCTATTTCTTGCTACAGTGATTTTCTATGCTATGTCCTAAGTGAAATTCTAACAGTATTTCAAGTTCTAAAAGTGCTGATTCCTGACAGTGGTCCAGGTGGCCCTGTCTTGTACATATCCCCTGTAAATTCTGCCCGTGCCTGTTGGCACATTGTAAAGTGTGTGTTTTCATCTAATGTGTTTTGGTGTAATACAAAGGCTATTTTTATATATAACCTTGTGTGGAGTTTCCTTTGTGGTGGGCCTTGGGTGTTGTTGCTGGGGGTGCGCGTGCAAACACTTAACTCACATCGCCTCCAAGTTTAGCCTTACTGCTCGTGCTACGTTACCAAGGGGGTGAGCAGGGGTTATCTTGGCGTGTAACTCCCTTGCCCTGACGTGGAAGTGGTGGTCTCCGACTGACTTTGGCGCAAGCCCTGGCCAGCCAGGGATCCCATTTCTAACAGGCGTGAAAAAGTTTTGTTGGCCTAAAGGTAGAATTTCCTTTATTTCAGCGTTACACCTAAGGTGATTATTATTCAATCAACTGAAAGTCGCTGTGAGGCATTTGCGGAGATTATCTTCCACCTGGATAGTGTCATTATCCAAAATAAAATGTGATGTGCATTGTCCGCATATGAGATGGTGTTTACGTTAAATGACAATATTAGGTTAATCAGAGGGGCCATATAGGCATTAAAAAGAGTCGGGCTAAGGCTCGAACCCTGGGGTACTCCTGAAATAAGTGTCTTTTCTTGAGAATTAGATTGGCCTAGTGTGATCACTTGGCGGCGATCTTGCAGGAAGCTCTTTATCCACTCCAAGACACTGCCAGATATGTCAGCAGACGCGAACCGGTCTAAATGATTGACATGTGAGACCGTGTCGAAGGCAGCCAACAGGTCTAATAGAACCAAGACTGCTCTCTTTCCCTGATCCAGGGCTGCTCTTAAAGTTTCAGATGTATACAACAGGGCATATTCTGTCGAGTGTTGGGCTCTGAAACCTGATTGATTAGTATAATATCAAAATATCATATTGCCTGATTAACTGCAGCCAGTCGGCTAATACGATCTTTGATTGTAGACCAGCCATATTCCAACAAAATATTTTCAGGACCTAGTTATCACAAGCCAGAGCTCCTTCTGTGTCAGTCTGAGCATGCGTAGGGATGCACGCAACAAGCGTGTACGCAATGAATCGCCCTCCCCAAATAATAATGGCGCCAGACAGGCTTGGGCATCGAGATTGGTTAACACCGCAAATTTATTCTGATCAGCTAAGGGAGACTGTTCTGGCATAATACCTCTTAGAGGTGGTTTATAAAAATAGCCTAGGGGTAATGACCAAATTTTGGTGTGTCTAAGGGCAGGGGTCTCTTGTTGTCCTAATACCGCCCTTACCTCAGAGGGTCTGAAAAAGTTTATTACGAAACAATCCCCTTCAATGTTTTTAACTGAACCACCGAGACACCTCACTCTCCGTACCATCATTATCTCATTCATATTCAAAACATTAAACTGTTTGTTCTTAGATAACAAGTAAACACAATTGTTGTGCAGCTCTCCACAGGATTTGTTATGCTGTTTCTCTCCCCCCCACCCCCCCAGGACTTGTTGAGTAGTGGAAGCCAGGTGGACCATGGCAGCTCATGGATAATATATGAGCATCTCATATGCAACATTACCCGTTGCTGGATTTAAAAATAGCAGATGTTTATAGTCTTGAAGTGTGCGCTTGCAACAAGACAGGCGCCACTACCTTCCATTTGATCATTGGAGTACAATGAATTCTCAGTTTCTGCATTGAATTGCTTCATATTTTGAATATAACATTATGTTCCCAGTTCTTAAAGGTTTTCAGTCCACATAAGAATAATTCGTACTGAAGATGGTCTTACAGATGTTTTCACAGCAAAGACTGAAACATCGACAATTTAACCCATTTTCATTGTGACCATCAAAACATGAATTGCTCATTGTATAATTGTGAGAAGTTGGCCTGATGTGCAGTGTTCACTATTCTAGTGATCACTATATATCAGTCCAAACAACCCTTATTGATGATTGGTTGTAAGTCAACCTTATAGACCAGCTATCCTAGTAGCATGGATACGAGCAGTCTAAGGCTAAGACTCTAGAGGGCGTGTTAAGCCAGCTGTTTTACCATCACATTACCCCTTGAACACCCAGTGAAAGGACACCACACAAGTTGTTATGAAAATAAACAGTGTATTTATTTATAACAAGACTACCCTGGCTCTTTATGAGACAGGGAGCTAAGCACACAACAAAACTCTTATAAAAATACTTCAAGTCGCACAATTTACACAAATGCCCGAGGGGCACGAAAAACCATATACTCTAAAAGTGGAATGCGAATTACTAGCAGGTAAGTAACGATTCTCAGAGGCTTTAGTAACGCTAGGCCTACAATACTGAACACTCAGGTTAGGAGCAGGAGGCCTAGGGACACCACGTGCAGAGTGGGAACTCTCACGCGTAAGGCAGGAAAAAGCCTATGGAAGCTAGTATTCACAAAGTTAGTGTTCTCGGGCGAACCCGACTAGGTAGGTCAAAAACGAAAGTGGATCTGGACCCTTGGATAGTGAGGCTATGCAGAGGGACCGAAATGCCGAAGTTACCTAGCCCAGGGGCTGCAGCTGCATAGGTCTGAAAAGACGTCGGGATTCTTCGTTGACGAACCAGGAGCATGAAGGAAAGGAGTTGCTGGCAGGCGACCAGTGAAGATTGTTCGAGTGATCCAAGCCTGGATCGAAGATAGATGACACCTGAAAGCAGAGGGGACCAAGTTTGTGACTACTAGCCAGTAGTCAGGGGGCACCGGATGGTAGTCACCTCGACTAGGTGAGTGGGCGACGCTGTGCTCTGCAGTCTCACGGACCAGGAGGCGTTGTCGGCGACCAGGATGGAGGTACGAGCTGTCCCACGATGGATGATGCTGTCGACGTCGCTGGACCCAGGATTGGGGCAACAAGTCTTGGCAAATTCAAGCCCACGCGGTGGACCTAAAATGGCGTCTGGAGTGGACCAGGAGGGTCCGGAGTGCTCCTCTCTTGGAAGGGAGCAAGGGCCAGTCTGGAGCAACCAGACCAGCAACAGTGATGTCGTCGGGCGTCGTTAAGAAGGCCACAAGCCAGCGGCTAGTAGCCAAACAACGCGGTGAGCAGCAAAAAGCAGAAGGGCCCCACGCAGATCGTGGAGATGCTGGGAGGCTGAACTTCGGTGCTGGAGCTGCTCAGGGTCGGGGCTTCTCGGACCCCAAAGCACTCACCAGAGGATCCCTCGGCGGTCGTGCTGGAAAGAAGTCGTGCAGTCTTGAAGATGGCCGGTCCCTCGAGGTCTCGTCGCACCCACGGTTCTCAGCTTGGCTGTAGAGGTGGGTAGAGGTCAGAGGTGCCAGGGAAGCCGGTTCTCGTCGAGCTGGGCAGTCAGATTCCGGAGGAAGGACTTGCAGCAGACCGCAGTGTTCTTAAGATGGTGCCTGCGGATGCAGGGTGACTACTCCTTAGTCACAAGGGAGAATCTTGAAGAAGAAATCTTGATGTCCTTTCATAGAAAGTCGTGTCTTGATTCCAAAGATGATCTGATTTGGAAGGGGGCCAGGTCCTACCTTTATCCTGCAAAAGGGGCTGGCACGCGACTAAGTCCTGCCCTATGGGTGGGACTAGGAGGGGGGTGGTTACACCCCTCTCCTTTGGCGGGCTTTCCCCAGGCCAGGGGCTCGAGTGCCCCTGGAACTGGTTTCAGCCGGCCTATGCACAGTGAGCACCGGGGTGCCACTTGCAGTCACCTTCCTCTGAAGCCCTGCCTACCTAGAATACACAAAACCCTGTCTGGGACGGTGCTGGCACCGCCCCTGGCAGGAAACCCTTTGTCCTTGCCTCCTGTGCTGGGAGGACTCCCTGCAGCAGGAGGGCAGACTTGTGTCTCGGTGGCAGCATCCATTTTGTGGAGCTGAGGCTATGTCTGACTTTAACCGGGGTTCACAGTTACATACATGTCGTGTCCCTCTAGAAGGGTGGAATGCTAACCCCGTAGCCAGAATTGGCGAGGGGTTAGTATTCCAATTCGTAAGACACCTTACTCGACATGTTTTGATAAAGCGATACCAGAGTTGGCATATAACTGCGAGGATTATAATGCACTTAAGAGTATATGGTATGCGATATCATGGAAACGGCTAAGGGATGGATCCCGAAAGCCGCAGACAGGCTCAGCTCATGCCAGAGGACTATCTCACACGATTCCAAGCACTCTGCCTTCAGGATTGTCAAGGCCTGCCATAGGAGTGACTGATAGGAGATCTGTGTGTCCATTTTAGGGTTAGATATAGGTATACTATATCTAAAGCAAAGGGTGATTACACCACCTTGCCCCAGCTGTCGTGCAGCCAGTTGTGTCAGATTTGGATGGCCAGCCAGGGGTGGCATAATACATGCTGCAGCCCCTGGTAGGCCCTGGGTACACCTATGCCCTGGGTACCTAAGGTACACTGTACAGGGACTGATAAGGTGACTCAGTATCCAATTAGATATGTACCTAAGGTACATGGAATCCATTTTACAGAGAGAGCAGTAGGCCTGGGGTCCTGAATAGCAGGGCCCCAGGTCAACTAAGTCAGAAAACCAGCAAAACACCAGGCAAAAAGTTGGGGGCAACCATAGTCTGGGATCTACCTTCCTACAATAATCAATGATGATCTGCCTGTTTTCAATGTCTGAAATGGGTTACGTCAAAATAAGAGGACACCGTGCACCAGTCCAGAAAGCCCTTATGGTGATTTAAGAGATCTTAGACAGCTTTCTAAGAGGTAGCTGTGAAGAGCAGCCTTCAGGAGCAGTCCAGGAGGAGTGTAACGCAGCTTGTTTTACCAGAATGCTATTTTATAGTATAAATTAGGTGAAAAAGAACCACACCAAGTATTTATAAAAATATGTATTTATTATAGAATACTCTCTAGTACGTTCAAATGAAAAAGTTACTTACCTTCGGTAACGATGTATCTGTAAGAGACATATATTAGTTACAGATTCCCTACCTTAGAATTACCCTCAGGCATCAAACTAGATCCGAAGAATTTTTTTCTTAGCAGTATCCCTGCATGTCGGTAGGTGGCGTCGGTCGACTCCGCAACAGTCGTCAGCGTCGTGGTCGCTGGGATGAGATGGCTGGGTCTACTTAGACACCGCCCCTGAGCACACACGTCAGTTCTGACACGACTTTCCACACCAGAAGCGTAGAGCCATGCAAGACAATGACCAGGTGCACAAAATAAACTAGGGCCCTGTAAGGGAGTCCTTATCCTTAGACGTTGTCACAACAACAAGGATGGGTGGGCGGTAAGGAATCTATAACTAATATAGCTCTCTTACAGATACATAGTTAAAAAAGGTAAATAACTTGTTCATCTGAAAGACTATTGGTAATAGATTCCTTACCTTAGACTAGATACCCACCAATACCAACCCCGGAGGTGGGTCTGCAAACTAAGTTCACACTGGGAAGTCCTAGAGAACAGAACGGCTGAAAAAGCAGTCTCTCCGGACTTGGCTGTACAGGCAGTAATGCTTGGTAAACGTGTGCAAGGATGCCCACGTGGCAGCCTGGCAGATGTCAACCAGTGGAACTCCACGTCCCAGAGCAGTAGTGGCTGCCGTCGTCCTGGTAGAGTGGGAAAGTAGTCCTATCAGAGATTCTTTTTTAGCCGAAGAACAGCAGATCTTAATGCATAGGACAACACAGAGAGATGGTACGTTTGTGCACTGCCTGTCCTTTCTTGGCATCCACATAATCAACGAAGAGTTGATCGTCCGCCCAGAAGTCTCAGGTGCGGTCAAGGCAGAAGGACAACGCACATTTTGGGTCCTCCTCCTCTTTGGAAGGGGGCGAAGGCGGGCAATGTGATGGTCTGATCTATGTGGAAAGAAGTAAAAACTTTTGGCAGAAAACCACTTTGTCCGGATGGAATGCAAGAAAGGAAGGTTTGGACGATAAAGCCTGAAGCTCACTCACCCTGCAAGCAGAGGTGATGGCAAGCAAGAAAGCAGTCTTCAAAGTAAGGAGACAAAGAGGACAATTATGTAGTGGCTCAAAGGGAGCACACATAAGATAAGTGAGGACAAGATTAAATCCAAGTCCCACTGGGCATTAAGAAAGGAGAAGGAGGAAAGAGATGCGTAAATCCCTTTAGAAATCTGTTAGCAATCGGGGATTTGAAAAGAGAAGGCTGAGCAGGAAGGCGTAGAAAGGCCGAAATATAGCCCTTAAGAGTGCCCAGGGCAAAGCCCTGCTGGGCCAAGGAAAGAATTAAGAGGAGAACCTCTGAAAGCGGGGCAGAAAGGGGATCCACACCCTTTGCTGTGCACCTTGCCACAAATTTGTTCTATCTACAGGCGTATACCGTTTTAGTGAAGGGATGCCTGGCTGCAAAGATGACTTTACAGACTTCAGGAGGAAGATCGAAAGCTGTCAACTGTCACCGCTCAACCTCCACACAAGGAGGTGGAGGCAGGACAGGTTCGGGTGGAGGACCGTTCCCCGCTGCTGCGACAGAAGATCCTCCCGAAGAGGCAGTCTGATAGGAGGATTGATGTACCCCGAGCTCTTGAGCATGGCCCAGACTCTTCTTGCCCAGTCCGGAGCCACAAGAATGACATGGGCCTGGTAGTGCTTGATCTTCAGCATTCTAGACAGAAGTGATACAGGTGGAAAGACGTACAGGGAGCCGCAATTCCACTCGCTATGACAAGTGTAGCAGAGTGAGTGCCACCTTGAAAACTCCAATGCGTGGAACGGCTGACATTGCGCGTTGTCTTCGGTGGCGAATAGATCTAACCAAGGCTCGTCCCACTGACGAAAGGGACCTTGCACCACCTCAGAGTTAAGATGTAATTCGTAATCCATCATGCACCAGCGGCTGAGTTCATCCGCCCTGGCGTTCAGGAAACCTTCCAAGTGTTGAACCTCCAGGGTCATGCCCTGGTGTTCCAGCCAGGCGGAGAGCCTCTTGATATACGGTACACAAACCCCACCCTGCCCTGTTTGTTGCAGTACCACATGACGGTGGTGCGGTCTGTGAACACCTGCACTACTCTTCCTTTGACATAAGGAAGTAATGCATTCAGTGTAAAACAAATCGTCCGGAGCTCCAGAAGGTTGATGTGGAGCCTGGACTCCGCCAGACACCAGAGGCCTCTGATCTCCGCCTCTACCATGTGGCCCCACCATCCGAGGACTGATGCACCCGTCACCACTGTGAACTCTTGTTGGGGAAGGGAGAGGGATCTACAGTTGACCCCATCCCGGTTCATGAGCCACCACTGCAACTGACTTGCAGTCCCCTTTGAGATCTGGATGACATTGGAAAGATTTCCTGGATGCTGGGCCCATTGGAACTTCAGGTCCCACTGAAGAGCACGCACATGCCACCTGGTATGATCTACCGGCAGGATGCAGAATGCCATGAGGCCCAGCAGCCTCAGGGTCATTCTCACCGAAATCTGGGATAGAGGCTGAAAAATCGTTATCCTAGCCCGAATATCTCAGACTCGCTGCTCGGGAGGATAAGCCCGAAACTGCGCTATATTCAGAACTGCACTGATAAAAATGAGCTTCTGAGAGGAAATCCGATGCGACTTCCATACGTTAATAGGGAACCCCAGCGACTGCAGGAGGTCCACCGTAGTCTGGAAGTGAGAAACGACAGCCTGGGGCGAGCCTGCCTTCAACAGCCAGTCGTCGAGATAAGGAAAGACTGGAAGCCCTGATCTGCGCAGATGAGCTGTGACCACTGCCATCACTTTCGTTAACACCCAAGGAGCGCTGGTAAGCCCAAACGGAAGCAGAGTAAACTGATAATGCTCATGGCCCAACGTGAACCATAGGTAACACCGGTGGGCAGGCAAAAAGTAGATGTGAAAATTTGCGTCTTGCTAGTCCAACGTTACCATTCAATCTCCAGGGTCGAGGGCAGACACGACATGAGCCAACATTAACACTTTGAACTTCTCCTTTCGGAGGAAGTGGTTGACGTCCCTGAGGTCTTAGATAGGACGCAGGCCTTTGTCCTTCTTGGGTACCAGGAAGTTGTGGGAGTAGCAACCATGACCTACTTTTGCCACAGGGACTCATTCAATAGCTGACTTGGCCAAGAGAGCCGCAACTTCCTGGCAGTAAATGGCCAAATGATCTTCCAAGAGTGGAGGAGTGTAGGTGGCATGGAGGGAGGGGTAGTCTCGAAGGGTAGGGAGCAGCCCCTTCGGCTATCTACAAAACCAAACTGTCCGACATGATGCTGTGCCAGTGGGCGAGGTGAGGTTGGATCCTGCCGCCCACTGGCAACTGGTGGCCCTGAAAGGTCGGACTAGGAAGGTTTGGAGGCTGCTGCAGAGGGGGTATTGGAGGAGTGGCCTGCCCGCTGGCCCCCAGTCCCGCGACTCTGGGTCCCACGTACCCGCATAGGCTGGGTAGCTTGCGTGGCCATGTGGCTCTAGGTGGAACGTGGTGGGGCACCACTTCCGTAGCCACGAATGGGGCAAAAGGCAGACTGCATGGGGCGAGAAGTTGCTGCTAGGCCCAAGGACCTGGCCGTTGCCCTAGAATCCTTGAAGCGCTTGAGCGCATTGTCCACCTTGTCACCAAACAGGCGACGACCATCAAAGAGCATGTCCAAAAGTGTAGATTGGACATCCGCCGAGAAGACAGAAGTTCTCAGCCAGGCGTAGTGCCTCAGGGTTACAGACGTAAAACCGTTCTACCCAGCGGGTCGGCTGTATCCAGCCCACACCAAATGGTGAACTTAGCAGAGTATCGTCCCTCAGCAACCGTGCGGGTTAGCACGGCCCGGGCCTCCTCTGGGCACTGTGGCAGCACTTCTGTGACCATATCCCACACCCTGTGTGTATAATGGCCCAAGAGGCATGCAGTGTTAATAGACGGCAGTCCGAAGTTGGCAGAAGAAAACATCTTCCCAAGATGGTCCAGCTTCTTGGATCACCTATCTGGGGGAGCAGTAGGGAATGTGCCTTTTGAGGATGAGGCTTGGACCACCAAGCTCTCAGGGGGTAGGGTGTTGGGAGAGAAAGTGGGTCACCATG
Organism: Lissotriton helveticus; assembly: GCF_964261635.1. NCBI lineage: Eukaryota > Metazoa > Chordata > Amphibia > Caudata > Salamandridae > Lissotriton > Lissotriton helveticus. Next base: position 1,286,602,990 of record NC_136067.1, read on the forward strand.
GAGCAGGTGGTGGAGTCGGGCAATCATCCTGTCCACCAGAGCCCCAGAAGGATGTCAGTAAGGGACTCATTAAAAGGCAGAAGGGCTCTGAAGAGGCTGCTGCCAGCTGAAGCACCTCAGTCAGGTGGTTAGTCCTGATAGCCACCATAGGAAGCTCGAGCGCATGGCCTCAGCTGTCCTACGCAACACCACAGCGTAGGAAGCTCCCTGCTCTGTAGAGGGAGAAAGCATACCAAGGTCTGGGGAGGTATCCAGAATCACTGGCATCACCCAACTCCTCTCGCCAGTATGGCTCTTCAAGTTGGTTTGCTGGGGGGTCAACAGACACTACCTGTCCTCCTCACCCTCCACTGGCTGCTACTCAGCACGGTAGGGAACTCAAGGGATGAACAGAGGTACAAAAGTACCCTCCGGCGCTGGTATCAACGTCGGTCGATGTCAGTCCGGCAACATGTCCAAGTCGGGGTGAGGATGGGGGTGATGCCGGTTGCAGGCGCAACCGACATTGGGGGTGTCGTCACTAGAATTGGTGCCGGGGAAGGTACAGTGAGGTGGACAAGCGCCAATCTGGCATCAAAGGGGCAGGGCCCCAAGGCCCACCTGCGGAGTAGGGCTGTCCAAAGATGCTGTGCAGTGCTTCGTAAAATGCACAAAGCTGGGCAAGGGAGGCTCTGGGAAAAGGAATAAAGCGTGGAGCCGTCACGGTGGGCTCTAAAAGTGGAGGCGGAGAGCGACGACTCGCCATGACCGTGTTGCCTCGGTCGACGGACGGGGAGAAGGCAAAGACCGACAATGCTTCTTCGCCTTCCTTATGTGCTTCGACTTACCTGAGGAGTGCAAAGGCTTCAAGGAAGAATGGTGGCGACTCCGCGACCGGTCTGCCGACCTTCTCTTTACCGGGACCTCGAACGGCACGGAAATGAATGCCGAGCCTGCAAAAGCTTTTGGGACCGCTCCCGCAAAGACTCAGGGTTAAGGCCCCGGCATTCGGAGCACGACTTCGGATCGTGGTCGCGATCTAGGCACCAGAGACACACAAGGTGCAGATAGGTGACAGACATCAACTTGTGACAGGAGTCACAGGCCTTGAAACCTAGCTGACGGCTGGACATCCCTCATGCACTATGAGTTAAAGACTCAAAAAGGTTTAGTCCAAAAGGGGCACACTCTCCCCAGATCTGCGCTGGCTGGCGACTACGACGGGCGCGGAGTAGACCAGCGCCACCTACCGACGCGCAGGGGTACAGCTAAGAATTTTTTTTCCCGGATCCAGTCTGACGCCTGGGGGTAATTCTAAGGTAAGGAATCTATAACTAATAGCTTCTTTCAGATACCTCCAAGACAGAAATAAACACAATGCACACAATACTTTAGCAAGAAACACTAAATAGCACTATATACACTGTGCACCCCAGGGCGGGACCACACTATATATAAAGAAAGTGGTATAAGTACCACAACTCAAGTCAGGACGATGTCGAGAGGACGTAGAATTGCTGGGAACCACATAACTACCCAAGGTTAGGAGTCAGGGACTCCATGGAGAGCGTGTGCAGTGTGGGAACACAACCGTGTGCTCCGTACAAATCTATGTGCAAGTCGCTGTTGGATTTTTAAAGATTAAGGACCCTTTCCAGTGGACCCTGAAGAAACCCTGTGGAAGACAGAAGGTTGGAGAGCCACCCTACATCATGGATACCCTAGTACCCATGTTACCTACACCAGGAAAGCCTGGTGCATATGTGTGAAGTCATGTCGGAAACCGCCGTCGGGCCCAATGAAGGACTTCAGAAAAGTGCTGCTGTGGATGAAGGAATAAGTGTCTGATGGCATCAGAGGATGAGAGTTACCTGCAAGCAGAGGGGATAGAGTCTATGTCACTCAGTTGTGACCAGGAGTCTTGGAAGACAAATGCCCTTTGATGTCAGGTGTTGCAGGATGGATGACAAGGACCTTGACTCTGCAGCTGTGAGGACCAGGCAACGCTGAGGAGGACCAGGAGCTGTCCCACAAAGGATGTTGAGTGCTGAGGGGTCGGTGTCCGGTGGGAGCACCAACAAGCCTCGGCAAAGGCAAGCAACGCAGGAATCAAAGAAGGAGCAACATTGGGACCAGCAAGGTCCAGGGGGACTCGCACAAGGCAGGGGAGTCAGGGCAGGCCCTGCGCAATCAGACGATCCCGAAAGAAAAAAGTGTGGCCCTCAAGTGGACAGACATGTCAGAGGCACTGGAGTCGCGAGAGGACCTCAAGCAGCTCACCAAAAGATGCAGGGTGTGGTGTGGCTGAAGATTCTGGTCACAGAAGGTGCCTGAGGTTGGGGCTACTTGGAGCCCGAAGATCTTCTTGGAAAGATACCAACAAGCCTTTTTAAACTGCAAGTTGGATGCGGGGCAAAGGGGTCAGTAATTGCAACACCCACGAGGGAGCTGGCCTCAAACATGGTGAGAGGGAAGGGCAGGGCAGGCCTCGGGGAGCTGTGGAAAACCACCACCTGTGTTGCAGCGCGCACAGAGTCCGGAGGAGCTCAGGATCTGCAGACCAATCGACTTAGTTGCGGTGCCTGCGAATGCAGGGGAGTGACTCATTCACTCCAAGGGAGATTTTCTTCAGGTGTCTTCGATGCTTCACAGGCCTTGAAGGTTCCTGTATGACGCACAGGCACAGACAATGCAGCAGACTTGAAGGGAGATGAAGTCAGGCCCAAACGAAGTCTAGAGTGGCATAGGGAATGGTTGGGAAGATTCAGGGGATGGTCTGAACTGGGGGAGGTTACTCCCATGTCCTTTGTCTAGTTTCGTGCCAGAGAGGAGCCAAGACTGGTTTAAACTGGACTATGCATAGGGACACCAAATGTGCCTCTCATGCAGACCGAGTGGCGCTGGGAAGCGCACCCACCCCATCCCAATATACTAAATCCTGTCTGGGAGGTGGTCACACCTCCCTGTGACAGAATGCCTATTGTTCTGCCTTCCCCTGCTAGAGACTGGCTCAGCAGTAGGAGGGCAGAATCATGTCTCTGGGAGGCAGCAACGATTTTGTGCTGGACGGGCCAAGAAGGCTGGTAGCAAGAACACAGAGCCTAACGGAGGGCTCTTCCAGTGCTTGGAATCATACTTCCCACACCATTTACAGAGTGTGCTGCGGTATAATTCCATTATGTTTAATACCAAACATGATGAGATTCGTTGCAGCCATTTTCAAGATGGTCGTCGCGTAATAATGCAGTGCCCCTCTATACAGTATATGGCTGCTTCATTGACAACCTGGGAGAATGGACTACGTAGGCTGCAGGGTTGTCCTGTTATGCAGAGGCACCCTCTCACTTAGAACCAAGCACCCTGCCTTCAGGATTGCAAAGGCCTACTATAGGGGTGACTTATAGGTTTTAAGTGCAATGACCCTATATAAAGGAACCCTATATCTTTAGTAAGTAGTGCTAGCACCAGCTTACACAGGCTGCAATGGCAGGCCTGTAGTTCCATTTTGAACGGTCTCTCGTGGGTGGTATAATACATTCTTTAGCCTATGGGAGACCTCTGGGGTACCTATGCCCTGGTTACATGGGTACCATATACTAAGGACTTATAAGGGGACACCAGTATCCAATCTGGGACGTACCCAAGTACTCTACACAACAGTTTAGGGAGTAAGCAGATAGGCTGGGGTCCGAATTTGCAAGATCTCAGTCATACTAGTCAAAAGACAGCTTAGCATCAGGCAAAAAGTTGGAGAACCACAGAAGCAGATCTTACTTTCCTATAGTACCCTTTTAAACAACATGTTTTTTCCCCATAAATCTGCAATTTGAAAAGTATACACCTGTTTTGTAGTGTTTATTCTTGTTGTGTACGTGTTCTGTGATAGTTTAGCTTTACAAACAAATCAATTTTGAAATTGAGTTACAAGCTACTGAATAGGGCTTAAAATAATTCATTTTTTGAGAACTATTTCAATTTTTTTTTTAAATCCCATGTAGGCACCATTACTTGATATTAAGTGCTTTAAGTGGGGGCACTCCTGCCAACATTAGGACGTAAGGGCAGGCAGCTGGAGGCAAACTCAGCACATCTGTATTGATTTTGAGACTAGTCCGCTTTGGGAAGGGATGAGTAACACCATTACTCTAACCAGGTAATTCTGGGAGATAATTAAATATAAATATCTGATAAAGTCTTCAAGCTGCAGGATCCTTACCTTAGAAGTATCCCAAAGTGTCAGAATGGATAAAGAAATTTTTCTTAAGCAGTACCCCTGTGCGCTGGTAGGTGTCTCACTCGGCTCCGCATGGTATCGTCTGCACCGGAAGTGATGTGTGCGCTCCCTATATCGGCGCCACCCCAGCCCGCTGATGTAATTTATTTTCTTTCTGTGCCAGTCAGTGCAGATCTGGGAAGTGCTGCCCCTAAGCCAATTTTTCCGACTTTTTGTCAAGGTCTTTTTGAGGTTTTACCTCCCGGTGGGTTAGGTCGTCATTGGAAAAAGACAGGTTTCAAGCCATGCAACGCATGTCACCACTTTATTTCAGTGACCGACCTGCACCTTGTATGCCTTTGGTGTTTCCAGCGCGATCATGATCCAAAGACATGCTCTGATTGCCACGCCATGACCCCAAAGGCCTTGAAGGAGCGATCCCTCATGTTTTCAGTGGATCGAGGTGTGATGATCCCGATCCCGGTAGAGAGGAAGGTCCCGGGAGTGGTGGCAGAGTCTGAGATCCTAGTCGCACTTGAAGTCGTCAAGCCATTCGGGTAAGTCCCACCGCAAGAAGAAGTAGACAAAAATGTTCTACGACATTACCTCGTCCGTCGGCTGCCAAGAGACGAGAGAGCATCAACACTCTAGGCCTGGCTCTGCAGTTGAGCCAGTGTCTGAGCCATCTCAGGCAATCTCTGAGTTTCCGAGAGCCAGAGCGACCTCGTCCAACTACAAGAATTCAATGAAGACACATGCCTCATATTTGAGCTGCCTGTTCCCAATGGCACACTACCGGGCCCGCTGAATCAGGAGGGTCCCCTACTGGATCCACGTCAACGACTTAGGCTCTAGTACCAGTCTGGCCCCAGGGATCCACAGATGGATCCAGACTAGCGCTGGTTGTGCCACCTCGACCTTCCCTGGTACCAATCCGGTGGCCAACACACCTGGTGCAGTCCCCATTCTGATCCCCGAAATGCAGCCGGAGGGGTGTCGTCCGACGTGAACTCCAACGCAGACTAAAGCCATGGGTGGGATCCCTGGCCCCTGAAGAAAACCAGCCCTATGATACCAACATGGACGCTTTTTCCTCCTACCATGGTTATGGAGGAGGGAGCTTAATTCGCTGTGGTGATTAAGAGGGTAGTTTAGCTTGCCCTCAGTAGCAGTCAAGACTAAAGTCTTGACAGAGCAGCTTCAGCTGGGACTGTCCCTTTTAGAACACTTCACTAATTAAATTAATCTCTTACTGATGTTCTGTTTGGTACCTGGTCTAAGCCCAACACAGGGGCTCCTGTGAACTGGACAATTCCCTCCCACCACCTCCCTGCTCCAGGGGATCCCAATTTCCTCACAGAACACCCTAACCTGAATAGCTTGATAATCCAAGCCTTCACTCCCAACGTAAATCCTGGTGCATTCCTACTGCACAACTGGATTGGGAATCCAAGAGGATGGACAACTCGGGAAAGAATGTTTTTTTCTTCCACAAGCCTGCCATTGTGGTCCGTTAACACTGCATGCCTGTTGGGCCGCTACTCCCATGCTCTGTTGGATATGGTTGTGCAGGTGCTGCCTACGGAGGGAGGAGGGGTGGGTGGGGGATTAATGCAGCTTAGTTCACCAATAGTTATGGATTGGACACCAAAGACTCAGTGGGCAGAGAGGTTTTGTGGACAGTGGCCTTCTGGAGCCACGCCTGGATGAGGACTACTGGCTTCTCTTGGGATGTCCAAACATCACTTATGGACATGACCTTTGATTGCTCCTGTCGCTTCAAAGACAAAAGGAGCTTCAGCACTGATGCACTTTGAGGACAGAAGGCTACGGCAAGGTCCTTGGTCATTTCCATGGTACTTCGTCATCCTCAATCCATCTTTTGTACTTTTGGTGTCCATGGTGTCCATGGAAGGGGCTTCCAGCTGTATCTATACTTGCCCTGCCACGGTGGCGCAAGCTTCTCAAGGACGCAGTACCCACAGACCTCGTGGGTCGGACAACCAGAGGTCGGGACAGTCCACCGCTCCCCTAGTAGCCGTAGCCTACAAACCCTTATAGTCTGCCTTCTTACCAACATGGACACGCAGTGGGTGGCAGGATCTGCCATCAACTGCCCCATTGGTGGTCTAGAACATCAGATTAGTGGGTTTTGCAGATCGTCCGAAGAGGCTACTCCCTCCCCTTCGAGGTTACCCTTCCCGCATGACACCTTCTTACGACAGGGTGACGGAGGACCACCTATCTTTTCTATACAAGGAAGTGATGGCTCTCTTGGCCAAAAAAATCCATAGAGAGGGTACCAACACCAGAAGTATATCTTAGATGCTTTCCCTCTACTTGTTGGTGCACAAGAAGGATGGAGGCCTTCATTCTGTCTCGACCTGCAACTTCAATGGTTTCCTTTAGAATGACAAGTTCAAGATACTTACTCCCGCTCAAGTCCCGTCTGCCCGGGGCCCAGGAGACTGGAAGGTAGCGTTGGACTTGCAGGACGCATCTTTCCACATCCCTGTCCTGCCTGCTCACAGACGTTGCCATGTGGTTTACTGTAGGGCACGAGTACTTCCAGTTCACCATGCTCCACTTTGGGCTTACCAGCACCCATCAGGTTTCCACCACGGTGGTGGCAGCGGTTGCAGCTCATCTACAGAGATCACGGGTGCCAATCTTCCCCCTATCTCGACGACTGGTTGTTGAAGGCGGGATCATTTAGGCCCTCCTGCATTGGCTAGGGTTCACTATCAACGTGTTGAAGTCACACCTGACTCCCTATCAGATGCTCCCTTTCATCAGAGCTGTTCTGGACATGGTGCAATTTCGGCCTTATCCACCTAGGCGGCAAGTCCAGCATAATCAGTTTATGATACCAATGTTTCAGTGAGGTTGACTCTGAGGCGGCTGGGCTTCAACGCCTCCTGCATCCTGCTAGTGACATGCCCGTTGGTATATGCAGGCTCTGCAGTTGGACCTGAAGTCCAAATAGGCACAGCATCAGGTCATTCTCTCCAACCCGGTCCAGATCTAGGAGGGAGCTGCAAAGGAAATGCAGTGGAGGCTAATGAACCTCAAATGAGTCCATGGCAGACCCTTTTCCCCCATCCAGATCTCACGATAGTGACAGATGCATCACTTCTGGGATGGGGCAACCATCTGGGAAAGGGAGATCAGAGGCCTCTGATCTTCTGCGGAATTCCGACCACATCGACCTATTGGCACTCCATGCAATACAGCAGGCATTAAAAGCCGTTCTACCCTCCATCCAGATTAGGCTAGTAGTACAAGTGTTCGTAGGCAACACCACCGCCATGTAGTATTTTAACAAACAGGGCAGGATGGGGTTGTGGAACCTTTGTCAAGAGGACATGCGCCTCTGGACATGGCTGGAACATCATGGCATATCCCTGGTGGTGGTTCAACATCTGTCAGGCTCTCTGAACTCTAGAGTGGACAAACTCACCCCAAGAACCTTAAAGGACCGTGAATGGGTTCTCCATCCGGAGTTGGTACAAGGTCTCTCAGCAGCGGGGAGTGCATTGGTGGATCTGTTTGCCACCACCAAGAACACAGTGCCTGCAGTTCTATGCGCTGGAGTTTCCAAGGAGACTTTCACTCGGAGAAGCTGTTCTTCTCAAGTGGAGCTCAAGCCTCCTGTAGGTCTTTCCATCCATGCCACTCCTGTCCAGCGTTCAAGAAGATCAATCAATCAAACTCCATTTGTATAGCACAAGACTGCTTCATAAGAGGCATGCCAGAGGTAATCAGGAACGACTGGGCCCAAGTCATCCTTGTGGCTTTGCACAGGGCAAGTAAAAGTCTAGTATCCACAGCTGTTGAGCACGAACATCAGTCCTCTCATCAGGCTGCCCCTTTGGGAAGATCTTCTGTTGCAGCAGAAGGCAGCGTCCTCTACCCGAACCGGTCAACTCTTCGCCTTCTTGCGTGGAGATTCAGCGGTGACAGTTGACAACTTTTGAACTTCCGCCTGAAGTCTGGCGTTATCTTGGCAGCCATGCGTCCCTTCACCAAGACTATATAAGCCTCCCCTTGGGTAAAATGTGTTGCACGGTGTAGAAAAAGACAGATCAATCCACTTTCTGCCCCCCTTTCCCAGGTTATTCTCTTCATACCTGCTCTTTTCCAGCAGGGCTCTGCTCTGGGCACTCTCAAAGGCCATCTTTCTGCTAGCTTTGTGGTTGTCTAACCAGCCAGCCCTCTTCAAATAGATTTGTAAAAGGTTAACATTTGTTTCCACCCTCTCCTTTTATTATGTCACAGTAGGACTTCAATCTGCACTATTGTCCACTCAGGCCCTTTACCATTAAGACAGCTTTTCTTGTGTCTGGAGTGTCAGTGAGCTTCAGGCTTTGTCTACAAGCCTCCATACTTGAACATCTACCAAGACAAACTTGGCTGGTTCGTACAAGAGCTTCCTTTCTACCTTATGTGGTCCCTCCCTTTCATGTAGGCCAATCCATTACTCTGCCTACTTTTTACACTCAGCCTCATCCCTCCAAGGAAGAGTGTTACTTCACCATCTGAACCGGGAAAGTGCGTTGTTGTTCTACCATGACAGCAAACAAGAGTTCTGGGTGGATGACCACTCCTCGTGGGGTATGTTGGAGCAAAGAAAGGACGGGCTGGTGAGAAGAGGCCCATCTCATGATAGCTCGTACTCTGTATTAAAATCTCCTATGCACAGGCCAAGTCGCACCCCCCTGATGGTTTGTCTGCTTTTTTCACCAGAACTAAAGCTGAAACCACTGCATTAGCATCCAGAGTTCCTGTTCTTGACAGCTGCCATGCATCAACATGGGCTACCTTGCAGATGTTTACCAAGCGCTATTTCCTGGCAGTCAGGTTCATAGGGATGGGCTTTTGCCAGTTCGGTCCTGCAGGACTTCCGCGAGTGAAATTTGTATGCAGACCCACTTACGGGGAGGTATTCCTTGGGTATCTATTCTAAAGTAAGGAATCTGAGGCTAGAAGTCTCTATTAGATTAACAAGTTACTTACCTTCAGTAACGCTTTATCTGGTAGAGACTATCTAGCCACAGCTTCCTTACTGACCCACTTATCCTCCCGCTCTGCGATGGGTTTCTAGGGACAGGGATGTTTCCCTTTCAGGGCACTGATTTTCCACACAAGTGGTCAGTGTATGACAGACGTTACCCTCAGGCATGCAGGAGTACTGCTGAAGAAAGATTTCAAGATCCAGTCTGATGCCTGGAATAAATCTAAGGCAAGGAATTTGCGGCTATATGTACAAGTTACTTACCTTCGGTAACGGTGTATCTGGTAGAGACGATTCTAGCTGCAGATTCCTTTACGTAGAATTATCCCCAGGCGTGAGACTGGATCCGGAAAGTTTTGCCATAGCATCTCTGCATGCCTGGGGCGGTACCACATGACCACGCCCTGACGTCCGCGGACGTGACATCAGCTAGGTCATATAAGCCCCACCCCAATGCCCTGACGTCAGTTTACTTCAGAGAACATTTCCGCGCCACAACACGGAGCCAGCACAAACAAAACTGTGAGAGCATGGGAACAGTGTGCGAAAAAGTAGAGAAAAGAGAGGAAACGGAAGGAGAGGAACAGCACCAACTAGGAAAGTGCCAGGCACTTTGGTACTGAGAGCCACAGCAGGGAAAGAGCAGAGCACCAATCTGAGAAGCAACCTTTCAGCTAAGGCGACATTCTCCCTGGAGGCAGAAAAACATGTGAAAAAAGGGCATAGCAGGCGATAGAGATTGCAATCACAATCCACAACAGTGCAAGGGTCATGTTCGCGCTATAGAAAACCTTCAAAATAAATAAATAAATAAGTGAATGGCAACAAGTTCGAAACAGAGGAGTAACGGCAAATTACCCCACGACAACACCATTGAGGATGGCCATATCCCCTGGAAGGAGCTAAAGGCTGAGACACAGCTTAGAGACCCCAACTCAGAGGTCCGCAGAGGAGTCAGAACCCCAAGCAATTATAGGGAAGAAGAATAAGAGTAGGCCGGCACACTGGAAAAAAACCAGAGTGCAGAGAAGCATAAGTACACATGAACCAACCGTCCAAGTACCAGCAAGGAAGGGGTGGAACAAAGAATAGAACGAAACATCCCGCAAGGGAGGAAGCGAAGAGGGACAAGCCACCCGGAGGGAGGTGAATGCAGAAAACCAAGCTGAACCTCGCAGAACGGGGAGGAAGGGTGGGTAGTGAAGGAATCTGTCCACACCGTATATTGTAAACTGAGGGAGGGAAAAGAACAGAGCACCACTCTGGGAGGGACCGCCGCAATTGTTAAGTCCAAAACCTCCATCGGAGGTAGAAGAAGATGCAGAGCAGAGGCAGGTTTGGAACCCTTGGCCTGTGTGAGCCTGTGCCACCAGAAGCACAAGACTTACCATTGAGCCATAGCTCCTTGGTGAACCGTCACAGCAGCTGACAGAAAGGCTGCAACCACAATATATGACAGTGAAGGACAACCAGTCCAGAACCCAGGAGTAAGGAGGACAAACTACCATAAGGCGTCACCCAAAAGGAGACGTCAGATCTGAATAAGGGACCTACTGAATGCAGCATTGTCAGAGTCTGCAACCGTTAGAGTGCAGGGGAGGCAAGTGACCGCAAGCGGTTGAAGATAGAAGGGAAGGACGGGGGGGCTAGAAGGATTTAGACTCACATCTGGCAACCTAGGGTAAAGGTTGTAAAGGACACATGGCATATAGGCCTACCGTCCAATCACAAGGATGGGTAGAGCAGAGCCACGAAAAAGAATGTAGCCTTGTGAGTCAGAGTGAAGAGAAGACGTCACCCCGCAGAGGAATAAAGCCACCCAAAGAGAGGCGAAGGAAAGAAACCCAACCTGAAAAGGTTGTCGCAGGACGTGGAGGACGTGCGAGCGTTAAGGAATCTGCTGCTAGACTATGTCTCTACCAGATACATTGTTACTGAACGTAAGTAACTTGTTCACCTGATAGAGACATCTAGCCACAGATTCCTTAACTTAGAATAGATACCAAAGCCATACCCCTAGAGGAGGCGGGACTGCGACTGAACCCCACTAAGGTCCAGAGGGAACCTAGCCGTCAATAACATGACCAAAAGAGTGTCGCCAACAAAAGGGCGAAACACAGTGGGGACAAAAATGACAGCGCAGCCAACCACCAGACCCCTTTGCTTCGAAGAGAGCGGGAATCAAGGGGAGGCTAGGGCACCACAGCCCATCCAGAATAACGTGAAAACCCCTACATGTAGAGGGGATGAGTGAAGGAAAACACCAAGCCAGAACGATGGTGCCTGAGCGATAAAATGCCGAACTTCGACTAGAAGTCAGAGCTAGCCCCAGCCAAACAACTCGAACAGCGTAAAACACTGTTGTACCTGCTCCTGTAGGATACGAAGGCAGCAGGATACTGACCCCTGCCCAGCAAGGGCCGATATGGAACAAAAACACACCCAGTAAAGAAACTGACGTGAAAAGGACGTTCAGTGCCACGCAAGATGTAGAACTGAACCTATGCGCCCAAAAGACTGGTACGTGGTATGGTGGAGAAAACGCGTACCACTTCCGCATGTACCACAGAGGAAGAGTACTGCTGAGACCCTCGCCAGCCAGACATGTGTGCGAGCATTGAAAGGATGCCCATACACAACCAGAAGGATGCTCATACGCAGCCAGAGGTTACTTGTAGTACCATAACAGAAGAGCACCAGGAAGCAAACCAGCAGGAACAGCTGAGATGCACACAATAGCAAGAAGTCAACAGGCCACAAATACCAGAGAAGAGCTGGTGATGTAAGAGGATAAGGCCAAGACCATGGCAGGAAAGCCCGCACAAGCCATTAGGAAGATCATGGCGCAGAAACAGCCTCAAGAGGATGCCGAAATCCGTCCAAACCCAGGGACTAGGGTACGCTCAAAAGTACCCGCATTTATACAGGAAGTGGAACTAGTCCAGGCTATAAGCAGCGTCTGCCTCCGGGCCGGAAGAGGGAGTAGTCCCCTCGCAGGACAATTAGATGAAAAGACGAGCCTAAAAAGGGAGTACTCAGAACCAACTCACAGGTCCTAGACGCCAGGAAGAGCGGAGCTCAAGGAGAACGGGCTCCACGAGTCCGCCACATTAACAATGCCAGCAGAACGTAGAAATCCCTGCATGGAAGCAGCTGGGATGTGGAGAAAACTGCTGGGGAATAAGCCAAAGGGCCATAACAAACGTATAACAGAGAGGCCCACAGCAACTCCTTACCGGTGAGAACCCAGAAGGGGCTTGCGTCAAAGAACAGACCAGGTGACAAAAAGCATGATGCCAGGCCAAGCGCGGTAGATACTACACAGCATAGACCTAGACCAGGAGTGGAAGCACCACAGACAACAGAGCGATGCTACTCTGCGGGGCACAGTAAAGGGGTATATGAATCCCAGAGGGATACCCATAATGAAAACTCCACAGGAGCGAACAAAGGCAAATGCAGACACCTGCCACCAGCCAATACACCACGAAGGGCAAGGGTCAACCCCTGTCAAGAAGGGGGGGCCTCTTGGCAAAACAGACAGTCAGAGGACTGAAAACAAAAACAATCATCCATACTGCTATACAGACCATAGAGAGACACCAACCTGTCTCTGATAAAACCCGGGCCTTAAAGGAAGACCCGCAACCAAGAAGAAAGTCAGTCAGTGACACGGCAGAATTACGGTAGCCCAGACAGAAGCCTGGAAATCGCTGAGTAAGCATGGGACCCAAAAAGGTCTATTCCGTGAAAAGGCATGTCTTGGAGGCTCTACTGAATATTATCAGGGAATCGACTGTCACGCATCCAGGCTTGGCGGCGCGAAGCCACTGGCTGTGCGAGAGCACGGCCCACAGTCTCTGGGGTATCCAGGGAGGAGCGTATTGAAAAATGTGCCATCTCCTTGCCGTGAAGGACAAGACGGAGAAACTCCAGACGCAATTACTCCGGAAGGGAAGGAAGAAGGTTAACCATGGAGTCCCAGAGTGTGGAGGACGCACGTGCAAACACGTATGTAGTGTTTAAAGTGCGAATGGCCGTGCTAGAAGAAGCAAAAAGCTGTCTTTATGCATCCAGCCACGGGATTCCCAGGTGGGAGGAAACAAGGGCAAAGTGGAGGATTCCTGTAGCCCAAAAGCCACCTGAATTACCAGTCCCTGAGCAGTAGGGTAGAGGGAAAGGCAAAGTGGATCCCCCGGGGCAGGGTGGTGCCTACCCACAATGGCCCTATCAACTAGGGCTTCGGAAGAGGGCTGTGCCCATGCGCCACGCAGGACTTCTAACAAAGCACCCCCAAGGAGTAGCAAGGGCTCCACGGTAATGGGCTTGAGATTAAGCAGATCCATTAAGGGATCGGAAATTAGCGGTTCCACAGGAGGCTGAAAGCCAAGGATAGCAGCCGTCCGGTTGATAGTCCGAGCATAGGCAGCCCCTAGCTCAGTAGCCACCCTAGGAGGGGACAAGACACAGTCTGTAGGAGATGGTTGGAGACTATTCCTCCCAGTTGCCTTAAAGAACAGGGCTGGGGAACGACCCGAAGGCCATGCCACACTAGGGACCTGCACAAGTGGCCCCAGACCAGGGGAAACAGCAGCTTCCGAAAGGGCTGCAGCAGATACCAGAGTCGCCCGACCCCGCTGAGGAGACCAAAGTGAGGCATCCGGAGGGAGGTCAACCCCAGGCATGGACGTCGGTGTCTATGAACAGATGGACACCGGCGGCGATGGATGTGTCGACAGCGGAGTCGGTGGGCGCTGTCTCGGATTCGACTGGACGTCGACGGCCTTCACACGAGGGACGCGTCGGATGATACGTTGCCCCAGACTTGGGATCAGGCTTAGAGCTGGGTGTGGGTTTGGACGTCGAGCCCAGCTTAGAGTCTGACGTGGAGCCCAGCGTCGCCAACGCCGCTTCCGCCGTCCACGCAGGAATCCGCACAGGGCTATGTGTTGACTGGCGGTGTGAGCCTGGCGTTGAGCCCAGCATTGCCGGCGCCGCTTCCGCTGTCCGCGCAGTAAGCCGCACAGGGCTATGCGCTGACTGGCGGAGTGTGCTAGAGCGACCAGGCCGGTCTGGGCCACGGCCCAACGTCATCACCTCGGTTCCGGAGTCGGTGCACACAACCCTGGTCGGGGAAGGATCCGCTGACAAGGGCCCGGCCTGAGTACCCTGCGCCTCTATGGGGCCCGAAGGCACGCCAGGGAGAAGGGGGGACTCAAAGTAGGCCTGAAGAGCCTGGGAGTAGGCCTCCATTTGGGTGCGCGTCGCTCCAGCTCCTGGAAAAGGAGGGTATGGAGAAGGTGACCTCCGGGCACCCGTAACTGACCCCTTAGGAGAGGAATGGGCGCCAGCGGCACCCCTACGGCAGGTGGACCTCAGTGGACGCTTGTGGCTCCGCTTACCTTTTTTAGGGCATCGGTCGCGGGAGCGGCCTCGGGAACGAGCCTCCTCTGGAGAGGGAGAGTGGCGATGAGAAGAGGCTGGGCCGGACAGCCATGTGGCCAAGGCATTCCCCTAGGGACTTCGGCTTCATCTGTTGAGTCGCCGCATTGTTTGGAATCGTGGTGCACACCAAAGCACCACATGCAAATAAGGTGCGGATCAGTGCCAGACATATGAGGCGCACAGGCCTAATAGGCTTTGAAACCGGAGGGCATTGCACACTGTTTCGGTACGATAACAACGGTGCCGAGAAGGCCCAAAACTAGGCCAGGAACTGCTGGTCATTTGTTGTAAATTGTAGTTTGCTGAGTAGTTGTACAATATAAGTTACAGAAAGTCTGTTAAAGTGTTATGACTTGTTTATGTACAAAAAGCCAATATATTGTGCTGTTACTAGTGGTATAGGGCAAAAAAGTAACAGCAACGTTTTCAAAAATTAAATGAGAGGGAAATCGTAGAATGAATTGATGTAATAGAAATATTATGAGTTTAGAGGAGTACTGGCAACGTTTGGACCCGGTGCCACTGCACATGCTGCACCATTTAAAACATGCCTCTAGTGCCTGCAAGATAACTGCATTTGTGACTGTCTGTTTATAAGTAAATTATCGCAATAGTTGGGGTTGAGTGGTTTTAGGACAAATGTTGGCCCCAGTGCCACTGCAGCTGCTGCACCATTAAAATCATGACTATTCCCTGTAAGGTAACTGCGCTTGTGACTGCCTGTTTAGTAGTAAAATATTGCAATATTTTGTGTTTAGAGGGGTTCTTAGAGAATTGGGCCCCGGTGTCAATGCACCTGCTACTCCACTGAAATAATGACCTTAGTGCCTGCAAGGTACTAACTACACTTGTGACTGCTTATTTAGTAGTTAAACATAGCAATATTTTGTGTTTAGAGGAGTTCTGACAACTTTTGGCCCCAGTGACAGTGCACCTGCAACACCATTGAAATAATGGCCCTGGTGCTTGCTAGATAACTTCACTTGTAACTGCCTGTTTAGTAGTAAAGTTTAGGAATATTCTACATTTAGTGGAGTCCCTAGAGCTTTTGGCCCCAGTGCCAATGCACCTGCTGCACCATTCAAACCATGACTATTGCCTACTAGATACATGCACTTGTGACTGTCTTGTTTAGTAGTAAACATTTGCAATAATCTGGGTTAAGTGGGGTCCCTAGAGCTTTTGGCACCTGCTGCATCATTCAAATCAAGTCCCTTTTAACTGCAATTGTGACTGCCTGTTTAGTAGTCAAATATAACAATATTATGTGTTAAGAGGACTTTTGGGCCTGGTGCTACAACAGCTGCTGCTACAGCTGCTGCATGATTCAAATCAGGACTCTGTTGTCTGGGAGGTAGGTGCCCTTGTGGTTGCCTGTTTAGGAATAAAATATAGCTTTATTTGGTGCTTAGTGGATTGCCCGTAGCTTTTAATCCTGGTGCCACTGCACCTGCTGCACTATTGAAATCATGACCCTAGTGATTGCTAGATAACTGCACTTATAAATGCCTGTTCGGTTATCAAATATAGCAATATTGGATATTTAGAGGAGTCATGACCGCTTTTGGCCCCGGTGCCACTGCACCTGCAGCACCATTCAAATCAACTGCACTTGTGACTGCCTGTGTAGTAGAAAAATATAGCAATGTTAAGTGTTTAGTGGTGTGCCTGGAGCTCTTGGTCCTAGTGTCACTGCACTATTGAAATCATAACCCTGTTGTCTGCATGGTAACTGTATTTGTGACTACCTGTTTAGTTTGACATTTTTGCAATAACCTGGGTTTAGTTGGGTACCTAGAGCTTTTGGCCCCAGTGCAACTGCTGTACCATTCAAATAAAGTCCCTTTAACTGCAATTGTGACTGTTTAGGAGTCAAGTATACCAATATTATGTGTTTAGAGGAGTTCTTACAACATTTGGGCCCGGAGCTACTGCACCTGCGGCACCATTCAAATCATCACCCTGTTTTGTTGTGGCTGCCTGTTTAGTAATAAAATACAGCATGGCTCTTGAATATCAACTTTATTTTAAACGAACAAGTTATTTACCTTTGTTAACGATATATCTGTAAGAAACCTAGTTAGTTATAGATTCCTTACCTTAGAATTACACCCAGGCGTCAGACTGGATCCGGAAAAATATTTTCGTAGCAGTACACCCTTGAGCATCCGTAGGTGGCGTCGGTCGACTCCTCGCTCGTCGGCGGCACCGTTATCGCTGGGATGATGACGCGGTATCTACTTAGACGCTGCACCTGCACGCAGACGTCAGTTCTTTACACGACATTCCACGCCAGAAGCGCAGAGCCATGCAAGACACTGCCCACTGGTGCACAAAACTATGGCCCTGCAAGTCAGTTCACAGAACGGAGAGGATGGGTGGGGCGGTAAGGAATCTATAACTAATATATTTCTCTTACAGATATAACAATACCGAAGGTAAGTGATTTGTTCATCTGAAAGAAATTATTAATTACAGATTCCCTACATTGGAATGGATACCCCAGCAAAACCATCCCCGGAGGTGGGTCTGCCAACCAAGGTCACACCAGAAAGTCCTGGAGAACAGAACGGCTAAAGAAGCTGTCTCTCCGGACTGGAGTATACAGGCAATAAAGTTTGGTGAATATGTGCAAAGATGCCAATGTGGCCGCCTGGCATATGTCACTTAGGGGACTCCAGGTCCCAAAGCAGTAGTGGCTGTTGTTGCCCTGGCAGAATGGGTGCGTAGACCTGCTGGGGAGCTCCTTTTTCGCCAAGAATAACATCTTAATGCAAAGGACGACCTATATAGAGATGTTCCGTTTTTGCACGGGCCGACCTTTCTTGGTGCCCACATAGCCAACAAAGAGTTGATCGTCCAAGCGGAATTGTTTTGGGCGATCCAAATAAAAGGATAACACACATTTTGGATCTAGACGGTTAAGTCTCTCCTCCTCCTTGGAGGGATGCGGGCGGGAAGAAGGTGTGCAAAGTGATGGTCTGTCGTTTGGGAAGAAAAGAAGGTCCAGTTCTAAGGAGAACGTTGTCTGGATGAACAGCAAAGAAAGGAGGTTTAGAAGAAAGAGCCTGAAGCTCACTCACCCTGCGAGCAGAGGGTATGGCAACCAGAAAAGCAGAGAGTCAAGAGTCTGAGAGGACAATTATGTAGTGGCTCGAAAGGAGCACACAAGGTAAGACAAGATTCAAGTCCCACTGCGGAATTATGAAAGGACTAGGAGGAAAGAGATGAGTAATGCCCTTTAGGAATCTATTTACAATAGGGGACTTGAAAAGAGAAGGCTGATCAGGAAGGCGAATAAAAGACGGAATGGCCGAAAGATATCCTTTAAGGGTACCCAGAGCAGAGCCCTGATGGGCCAAAGAAAGAATGAAGAGGAAAACCTCTGAAAGAGAGGCAGAAAGGGGATCCACAGCCTTTGCTGTGCACCATGCCACAAATGTGTTCCGTCTACAGGCATATCCCGTTTTAGTGGAGGGACGCCTGGCTGCCAGGATGACATTATAGACTTCGAGAGGAAGGTCGAAAGCTGTCAACTGTTGCCGCTCAATCTCCACGCAAGGAGGTGGAGAACCGTCCCCTGTTGCTGCAACAGAAGATCCTCCCGAAGAGGTAGTCTGATCAGACGATCGATGGCCATGTTCAGAAGCTCGGGAAACCAGACTCTTCGTAATCAGGCCGGGGCCACAAGAATGACTTGGGCCTGGTCGCGCTTGATCTTCTTCAGCACTATGGGCATAAGTGGTATAGGCGGAAAGGCGTTTCGAAGACTGCAACTCCACTCGCAACGAAAAGCCTAGCAGAGCGAGTGCCGCCTTCAGAAATTTCAACTTTCAGAACGGCTAACCTTGCACGTTCTCTTCGGTGGCGAACAGATCTAACCAAGGCTCTCCCCACTGCTGAGGGAGACCTTGCACCACCTCCGAGTGGAGACGCCATTTGTGATCCATCATGCACCTGCGGATGAGATCATCTGCCCTGGCGTTCACAAAACCTGCCAGGTGTTAAACCACCAGGGACATGCCTGGATGTTTCAGCCATGCCCAAAAGCAAAGAGCATCCTGACATAGGCTGAAACATCGGAATCATAGCCCAAATGTCCCGGACTTGCTGCTCGGGAGGTTGAGCCAGAAACTTTGCTGGATCCAAAACCGCTCCTTTGAAAAGGAGCTTCTGAGAGGGAATCAGGTGTGACTTAGGCACGTTGATAGTGAACCCCAGAGAATGCAGGCGGTCCGCTGTATTCTGGAGGTGAGAGACGACAGCCTGGGGCGAGCCCGCCTTCAACAGTCAGTCATCGAGATAGGGGAAGATGAGCTGCGGCCACCCCCATCACTTTCGTGAACACCCGAGGCGCTGGTAAGGCTAAAGGGGAGCATGGTAAACGGAAAACGATTGTGGCCTACCGCGAACCGTAGGTAACGCCTGGGGGCGGGCAGGACAGGGATGTGGAAATAGGCTACCATCCAGTCTCCAGGGTCGAGGGCAGACAGGACCTGAGCCAAAGTCAACATTTAGAACTTCTCCTTTCGGACGAAGTGGCTGACATCCCTGAGATCCAAGATAGGAAGCAGGCCCTTGTCATTCTTGGGAACCAGAAAGTAGTGAGAGTAGCAACCACGACCTACTCCCTTGGGCGAGAGGGCAGTAACTTACCAGAAGAGAAGGGCCAAGTGATCCTCCGACATGCGAGCGTAATGTGGCATGGATGGAGGGGTAGTCTCGAAGGGCAAGGAGTAGCCCCTTCGGACTATCTGCAAAACCCACCTGTCCAACGTGATTGTTTGCCAGTGAGAGAGGTGATGGTGGATCCTGCCGACAACTGACGGCCCTGAATGGTCGGACTAGAAGGGTTTGGAGGCTGCTACAGAGGGGGCACTGCTGAACTGGCCAGCTCGCTGGCCCCCAGTCCCACGGCGCTGGGTCCCACGTCACCAGCTGCGCAGAGGCTGGTTAGCTTACGCAGGCCTGTGGCTCTGGGTGGAAAGTGGTGGGGCACCCCTTCCGTAGCCACGAAAGGGGCGAAAAGCAGACTGTGCGGGGTGAGAGGTGGTAGCAGGGCTAAGGATCGGGCCATAGCCCTAGAATCCTTGAAGCGCTTGAGCGCATTGTCCGCTTTGTCGCCAAACAAGCGACAGCCATCAAAGGGACAAGCGACAGCAATCAAGGGGCGTGTCCAAAAAGGGTTGACTGGACATAACCCGAGAAGCCAGTGAACCTCAGCCAGGCGTTGCGTCCCAGGGCTACTGACATTGAAATTGTCCTGCCTAGCGAGTCAGCAGCGTCCAGCCCACATCGGATGGCGAACTTTGCTGCGTCTCTCTCCACCACAACCGCACAGGAGAGAGCCACCCAGGCCTCCTCAGGGCACTGTGACAGTACCAAGGCAACCGTGTCCCACATGGAGTGGGTGTAACGGCCCAAGAGATATTCAGTGTTCACCAACCGCAGTCCTAAGCTGGTGGAAGAAAATATCTTCTTACCTTGATGATCCAGCTTCTTGGATTCCCTATCTGGGGGAGCAGTAGGAAAAGTGCCTTTGGACGTCGAGGCCTGGACGACCAAGCTCTCAGGGGTAGGGTGCTGGGAGAAGAACGTGGGGTCGCCTGGAGCCAGGCGGTGGCATCGGGCAATCACCCTATCCAAAGGAACCCCTGAGCTGGGCTTGGACCAAGGGCCCAAAAGGATGTCAGCCATCTAGCCACCTAACCTCACTAAGAATGCATCAAAAAAATTGAAACCTAACTTAATTTAAAGAAAACGGAAACTCTTATATCAGACACATACTTCAGTATGTATAATGGTAACACCATGTCTGACCTAATCTTCTTCACGATTAAGAGAGCCCAATGGAGGAAAACTTTTGTTTAATTTTTCCAGTGCACACAGATAAGGAAAACACCCCATGGATTTAGTCTTGCCATCACTCCCTCCACGGTCCACAAAATAGATCTCACCATTACTATCTATAACAATGGGATCATTCTCATTCAAGCTGCTTATCGAAACCTAGAGCATTTCGACAAACTCTTTCTGAAGGTCAAAAGCGTGGTAGCTAACTAATCAACCCCAGGGCGACTAGATACAACACTAACCACTTCAAGTTCAGTACAAATCATTGCTCCCACTCCCCCCTCAGATTCACACCTCTCCTCTCTCTCCACCCTTCCCTTGCCCCTGCAGACTGCAGAAGGGTTCGAATCACAGTCAAATCATATTTTGCGACCATTAACCCTATCAACACTCCCAACCTCCTTATAAATACTTCCTGACACACCTCTAACATTCAGTGACCTCTGATTCTCCCATTAGCGCCACTGACCCCTTTAACACTCATCGGCACCCTTCACCGTCCGCAGCTCTCCACACCCAATCAACTTCCTGGTCCTTGCCTCCCAGAACGCCGCTCATATTCAGGGACACACCCTCTGCCATTGTATCCTCCATTACCGCTTCGGACCCCTCGAACACATTTAGTCACCCTCTCCAGATCTCCACACTCCATTTCCTCCCCTCTCCCAATACCCAGACCTGTTGGCACACTTGGACATCTCACTCCAGCTGCACTTTCTCTCCCTCGAACTCCACGGCTTGAAAACCCTTTCACTTGAATATCTCCCCTTGTTAAGGCCCCTCCTCGCTTGTCCGAACAGGCCCAAAGCCCCCGCCAATGCCACTGACATATCCCCCTGACCATGCCGTCACCTACCACCTCCAAATCTGTTCAGGGCCCGAAAAATCATTAAAAATGCACAAGACCTGCAGGTCTAGTAAACTACAAAATCTCCTCGACCCAACTGAAAGGCACTTGACCTCAAACTCTGAAAACTGAGCAAATGTGACAAGTTAACAAGATTTAAAAGCATTTTTATTGCTCATTTACTTTGTGAGCAATAAAGATGCCTTTAAATCTTGCTATCTTGTCACATTTCCTCTGCTTTCAGAGGCAGAGGTCAAGTGTCAGTTTGTATTCCTACTCGCCAGAAAGGGCGAGTAGGACCTAAAAATAGCTCACCCTTAATCAATCTGACTTGCAAATGCGAGCAGTCAAGTGAATTTTTCGAGCCCTGCTGTTCCTCTACCTAATGCAGCCTATCATCCAAGAAGCACGTCCTGTCTCACGCCCAATTAAATCGACAGTCTTCTCAAGTCTTATTCGTCCAACACGGACCTCAACACAAATCCAAATGGAATAATCCAAACCATTCATTCTAACCTTAACAGAGAACGCTACCTCAACTTCAGTCATAAATAACGATAACCACAAGCGAGTCAATATCTTGCAGACCCCTCCCCGCCCCCATATTCCGGCTCCACTCAAATGCATACTACTCAATTGTAGGTCGGCTAGCAAACACGCCTCCGAGATCTTCAACCTCATTCAACAGAATGAGATAGACATCATTATCCTCACAGAAATTTGGCTCAACCCTTCGTCCACTCCAATTATCAACCTCTTGGTGCCCCCCACCCATGACATAATTTGTCTTGACAGAGATAAGTAGCAGGGTGGTGGCCTAGCTTGTATACATCGGAGTATGCTTGCGGTCTCCCTTTCAGAGTCATCTTCGTCGGTAACGTGCGAATACCTTTGTCTCAACATCTCTAGTAACAATCATCTGGTTTGCAAACTACACTCATTCTATCACCCCCCAAGCGACAATCTCCCCTTCATTGAACAATTAATGGAAATCCTCTCTGGAAATATGGACTCAGCCAAGTCCCACATCGACCTGGGGGACTTTAAACTTCACTGGTCTAACACTTATGATCAAGCAGTCTCATGCTTGAACTCCTTCTTACACGACCACAATTTGATTCAACATTGTGACCAGCCTACTCACATAAAAGGGGAAACTATAGACCTCATCATCTCCAAAGGCCAATCCATCTCATTGGATTCCATCATACCATGTGATTGGTCGGACCATCACATCATTTCCTTCCATATCAACTCGGAGGTTTATCAGATTAAGGCAGAAAAAAACAAACCAAAGATTTGGAAAAGGGACATCGGAGATATCAATTCAGCTGACCTAGCAACCCGTTGTAATAAGGCCCTCTCTCCCCTATCGGACATATCTGAAGTCAATGCTCTCACAGACTTCTATAACTCTTCTATTTCCAACATCATGGACTCTATGGCTCCTCTCCACCAAACAAAAACCTACCTTTGCCACGCCAGCGGGCCAGAGCCGTGAGGGGAACGGCGGCAGCAGCAGGACGCCGGGAGGCAGTCCGGTCGAGCGGACCACACTCCCCAGCAGCCCCTGGGGCGGCAGCGCGCCCGTGACGTGCTAAGAGCGCCCGGAGGCGCCTGTAAAAGGCTGACCCCCCGGGAGCCCAGGGGGGAACACCAAAAACCTACCTTTGCCACGCCAGCGGGCCAGAGCCGTGAGGGGAACGGCGGCAGCAGCAGGACGCCGGGAGGCAGCCCGGTCGAGCGGACCACACTCCCCAGCAGCCCCTGGGGCGGCAGCGCGCCCGTGACGTGCTAAGAGCGCCCGGAGGCGCCTGTAAAAGGCTGACACCCCCATTCGCCCCGTGAGTCGCGCGCAGGAGCGTCCGGGAGAAGCCCGGGAGAAGGGCGGGACAGTCTTTGGCAGTCGTTGGCAGGAGGAGGCAGGGCAGGGCCAGAGACTCTGCCCCTCGCAATGGGAAAACGCAAGCTAATAACGATTGGTGGTGAAGGTAAGAAGGCTAAAGTCCCTAAGAAATCAGAGACCATTATTTCATACCTGACATCTGCAGTAGGGGCATTAAACGATGAAATTGCTAGTGCGGAAAAAGAACTGGGCCTTGTCCACTCGGATACAGAGAGGAGGAATTTAATAGACACAGTGGTTCCTGAGCATGTTACACACATCCCCCTGGAACCCATTATAGAAGTCGCGACTTCTACTGCCTCCCCTGCTCCCAGGGCCATTACCCCTCCACATGCCCTGGATAGCGATACTGTACATGTGGTTTCTACTGTAAACACGCCTCATAAGGCTAAAAACTTACGAGGGAAGGAGTCACATGAAGTACATGGCGCTAAAGCGGATAAACAGATATTACAGGGCCTCCAGGACAATTTGGTTGAGGTAGTGGAGGGCTTAATCGAATCATGTTTGGAACCTTTACTTGTGAATTTGGCTAAAGACATTGTGGACACTCAAATCATGTGTAGATAATATTATGAAAAAATGTGAAAGGATTGACAAATATCTCACGGACCCTAATATACATTGCCCACGCTGTCAGCCCCACATTAGAAGCAGAGTGGCATGTGAACACGAGGCGAGGGTTATAACATCAACTGCGGCTTTATCTAGTTCACAAATGGAAGTGCACAGCTCGCAACATTTATCTGCATCCTTGTTACTTGACAAAAATATTGATTTAGCACGGGGGACCCATTTAGTAGGGGCCGAGGAGATGGGGAGGGTAGATACGTTACCTACCCCTAGACCACAGGTGCACCCCTCCAGTAAGCCCAGTAATAGACTGACCCGCCCAGTGGATCTCCCCCCGGAGGCAGCAAGCCTAGTTGTCATCCTAACAGGGATTCCGCGCATTAAACCACAACAGAGGGAATCCGATTTAGATTTGCTAAATAGAACTAGGAGATGGTGTGGCCAGTTCAACAGTGGCAGTCTGGATGTGGGTAAACATATTATAGCGGCACGAAGGGTAGATTGGGTAGGGCGGAGGCCTAAATGCATTGCTGGAGATTGCGTGATTGTTAACTTTGATATACCCAACATTGCAGATTCCCTACTTTGGGATGGTTCTGACCTAGGGAGTGGAGGTATCAGACCACTCCCATTAGGGTACTTTTATCCTCCCCCCTCCTACCTTCAACCCAAAACAAACCTCCCTTGTGTCCCAGTCCCCTTAGGCAGTGTGAAGAGACAGGTAGTGAAGACTCGTGTATCCTACCAAACCCAGCAGGCATTATTGCGGGTAAGGCCAAATAGTGCTCTAGTAATAGCATCCGAAGTAGAGCATACCCCCAGTCATGGGCCAGGGATCACACTTAGCAATAGGTTTCATCCTCTTTTAAACACTTCTACGCTAGATACAAATGATTGACAACCACCCATTGTCTCACCATCTCGGGTTGTCACTTCAGTAGCTAGTGGTCGTCATGTCACTGCAATGAGCTGGAACATTGCTGGGCTAAAGAAGAAAGTCTCTGATGAAAGATGGTTAAATCTAATCACACAATATGATATCCTGGGTTTCCAGGAAACTTGGGATTCCAGTGGGGATTTCTTCATGGATGGGTATCGGAGTTTTTCTACTAAAGCCACCCCTGGGGGGCCTGTATATATTTATTTCCTTAAAATTGCGGGGCTCTGCACGGAAAATAGCGTTTTCATCTGATAATATACTAGGTATAGAGTGGGCAAGACCAAATTCCCCCTTAATTTTGATAATCAACTTCTATAACGCACCTGATAGAGATAGATGCTGTTCACATTTGAGTTCTCTAACTTCTTTTTTAATATCATATAAGTCACAGCAATTTGCTTTATTCGAAACCCTGCTATTGGGAGATTTTAATGTTAATCCGTGTAATTGGGGATGTCAGAATAAGGAGCTATTGGGCCCACCAGGAGCTCTCAGTACTCATTTTGAGCACACTCCACAGGGGGCGGATTTGGAGAACTTATTAGCAAACCAAAACTTGTACGAGGCACACGGGGCATGGGAGGACGTAAGAACACCAACCTTTGTTGGCAGAGATGCTAGCACGGTCATCGACTATATCTTTATCACACCAGGGTTAATCGACATAGTGGTATCTTACGAAGTGATTCCCTCCCCCTTTAGTGATCACAACCCAGTGGTCCTGCTCCTGAACATGGGCCTCAACAGCGTCACCCAGGTTGAGCGTCTGGGGGGTCGCAGTGATACCCTTGTCCCTAAGGACCAGGGCCGCAGACTACAATGGGCAAAGGTGGTGCCGGATTCTTTTATGAATAACCTTGTACAGAACTCCCAAGACGACATGTCAATTTGCATGGATAGTACATCTGAGGGTAGTGTCATCATTAGTTCTTTCTCCACTATTTGTTTTAACATTAATAAGGAATTAACTTGCACTAAGAAGCAGGTTGATCTCCCCACCCCAAGATGGTTTGATAAAGAATGCTCAAGGACACATAAGGATTTACTCCAAGCCCTAAAACAACAGCCAAGAAATAAAGACCTTGTGGCTGGGCTTAGGAAAAAATATAGACAGGCGACTGAAAAGCGGAAAAAGTCTATTAAAAGTGAGGCTTGGGATAGTCTAATATCGACCAATATCTTGAAGGATAGCTCCAAATTTTGGATGGTCATTAACCATCCTTATTTTTCTACATCAACCAATACTGTCATGGATTGTGTAATCTCTGAAGATCACTGGGTTGACCATTTTAGTAAGATCTACAAGAGTAATATGCTCCCAGCACCCAGTAGGTTCCATCAGCCCACGACAGAAGCCCCCCCGGTTGTTTTCAATGAAGTGGAGGTCAACAAGGCAATAGTTGAGATGACCAAACACAAGGCTCCAGGACCCGACGGTGTTCCGGCAGACTTATACAGCTCGAGTCCACTCCTTTGGGCCTAAATACTTACTAACGTTTTTAATGCAACGGTTACAGCGGGGTTTCCTGAATCCTGGGCCACCTCAACTATCGTCCCAATATATAAGAAGGGGCCAAGAAACGATCCGTCCTGTTACAGGCCGATATCGTTAATTGACTCCGCTGTCAAGATTCTCGGCAGAGTTATCTTGACTAGACTGAGCAACATCACTAAAGAGAAGGGGGTGCTCTCGGAACTCCAGTATGGTTTCCGTGAGAAACGGGGCACAATTGATCAGTGCCTGAATTTACATATACTGGTTAGCAAATATACTGTGGCAAAAGAGGGTCATATATACCTTGCATTTATGGACCTTTCTTCGGCCTTTGACTTGGTCAATAGGACCAAGTTATGGGCCATTCTAGCTGGGATAGGGTTTGATCCTCCTCTTGTAGATTTTTTGGCGGCCCTTCATGAAGACTTATCAGCTTCCATTAGAATAACCCAGGATGGCAATACCACCAGACCCTTTAAATCCAGAAGAGGAGTGAGGCAAGGCTGCATTTTAGCCCCACTCTTATTCACCTTATACATCAACTCTTTGGATAAAGCCCTGGAGGGGTCCACACTTGACATCCCGTACGTGGGGGGCGCAGTGCCTGTTCTGCTATACGCAGACGATGCGGTCCTCCTCGCTCGTACGGGAGTGGGGCTACAAAAGCTTCTGGATGCATTTGGTGATTTTATGGCGAAACTCGACCTCCTGATCAATAATAAAAAATCTCATGTTATGGTGGCCGGGAGGCGGAAAAGGCCAAAAAAACTAAAACGTTTTAGTTGTTGTGGTGAGGGGGTCTCAAGGGTACAGGTCTTCACTTACCTGGGTGTGATCTTTGAGGAGAAGGGCTCATGGAAACCGCAGGTGTGCGCTAAGTCACTTGCCGTAACCCGCTCAACCTCAGCCTTGCTAAGCTTTGCAAAGCGACTAGGCTCACGTCCAATGGAGGCACTACTGAAAGTGTACAAAACAAAATGCCTTTCCATAGCCACCTATGGCGCAGCGCTGTGGGGTTACTATTCAACCGGTGATTTGCAGATTGTGGAAAATCAGTTTCTAAGATCACTACTAAGTGTTCCACAATCCACCCCAGTTTTTTCCCTACACAGAGTTAGGCCTGGGCTTTATTACTGATCAGCTTCTCTTGGAACCATTGGTATGTTGGGCTAAAATCTGGCTGAATAATGAAATTAGGCTTAACCACATTATTCTTAGGGATTGTATGGTGTTGGAAAATGCTTTAAAGATCCCGTGGTTAGCTTATGTGAAGGGCGCCCTGGAAAGTCTTGGTAGGCCCAACCTTTTTAGCCACCCTAATACAATCTGCAAGGGGGACGTGAAATGGATTAAGGAAAATTTCCTGAGGAGGGCAGCGTTAAAGCGGGAAAGTGAGGAGTTGATCAAACCCAGAGCAAGAGCAAATTTTCTCCTCCTGACCACACCGTCGATTGAACCTTATCTAACAATTGTAGCCGTCCATACCATCGACACCTTCTTGTTAGATTTAGGTTCAACATCATCCAGTATTCTCTGGGAGTCTTCCCTGTATGGGGGGTGCCAGATGAGTCAATACCCTGTAGCTGCGATAATTTTTCAGAGCAGTCCCTTTTACACTTTGTAATGTTTTGTGAGCATTTCAAGAAGAGTAGAAAACTATACCTGGTCCCAATTTAATGGGAAAAAAGCTTTACTCAGGTGCGCCCAGCGTTTCTTCATTTGCAGTTACTAGGGAGTACCAAGATAATCTTCGGGGTTGCTAGCTTTCTGGTCGCAGCTATGCGCACAAAAACCAGGAAGCTATCCCCGAAGGACATGGAAGGGCGCCCTCAATACATTGCAGATTTAGCTAATATTTCTTAAATTAACTACTCTTCTTATGATTACATTGCGAATGTACTGTTTTTGTTTTAACATCTAAACTATTGACTGGATTTACATAGCACTTTGACTGATTTTTAAACAGTTTTAACCATATGAATTATACGATATGTAAAATAACTTTTTAACAACTGTTTTTATAAATTGTACTGTATTGTTGCTTTTATGATTTTAACTAATCGATTAAAGCTGGCTTTTGACTTTGGCTCCTCTCCAACAAAAAAATGCACCTGCAAAAATTTCCAAACCATGGTTCAATGGCAACCTAAACTCAGAACAGCGCAATCTAAGGGCCATAGAACGGTCCTGGAGAACCACTCCATCCGCTGACTATCTAAAAAACCTTAGAGCAGCAAGAAGTGCATATAACTAACAAATCAAGACAGCCATGGCGGAGTACTTCAGAGCCCAACTTAACCAAGCGGCGAATCGACCCAAGAAACTATTTGAACCGGTTAAACAACAATCGGTGGCAGCCCCTAACCGATCAGCTTCGGACATCAGACCTCCCCCCCTCATGTGTTGATCTGGCGGCCTTTTTTACGGAGAAAACTAGGGCTTATTACCATTGATCTGGAAGCCAGGAAGGTGCTATTGCTACCCAATGAACCTGCACCCACACTGGCCGCACTATACAAGACAACACCAATTAGCTTGGGTATCAAGGACAACGCTTACTGGGACACCTTTACCCCCCTTAATGAAAATGACATCAAAAAGGTACTTCGGATTATCAACCCTTCTAATCACTTCAGTGACCCGTTACCACCTAACATCTTCAAAGTAGTTCAGGACAAAATCGCCCCCTTCTGGACAAAGATCGGCAATGCTTCTTTGTCACAAGGCATGATCCCAGAATGCCTAAAAGAGGCTCAGGTAACACCTATACTAAAAAAAAACACACAGCTGATAGTACAGATCTTAACACTTCCGACCTATCTCAGGTATACCTAATCTTGCCAAACTCCTGGAAAAATGCGTCCAGTCACAACTATGTGTGCAGATCGAAAATTTCCACCTCCTGGACCAACATCAATCTGGCTTTCGTTGTGGGCACAGCACTGAATTGGCCCTCACTCACGTGATAGATGACATCTTAACAATGCTTGATCGAAATTAATCATGCCTCCTTATCCTACTGGACCTTTCCTCCGCATTTGACACTGTCAATCATGACAACCTCCTATTCATTCTGGAGCAAAGGATGGGCCTTTCAGGTCAGGTGCTGCATTGGTTTTCGTCCTTCTTGCAGCACAGAACCCAAAGAGTTAAAGCAAACCACTCACTCTCCCAGCCGTCCCCAGTCAGCATGGTGGTTCCCCAAGGATCCTCCTTATCTCCCATTCTCTTCAATCTGTTCCTGGAACCATTAGCTAATGTTCTAAAATCCTTGGACATTCGGTTCCATATGTATGCAGATGATACCCAACTCTATCTGAAAATCTCCTCTCCGGATGACATCACTTCACTCAACTCTACCCTTCTGACTACCCAAAATTGGTTAACTAAGAACCACCTCCTGCTAAATGCCTCCAAAACAGAATTCCTCTTCATTTCTCCTTCGAAACATACTCCTAAAATCGACCTATGGATCAACCAACTCACCGCTTTCAACTGTTTCCCCCTCATTATCGACTCAGCTAAATCCCTAGGAATTACCCTGGACAAGCATCTGAATATGAAGTCTCACATTAGCAAGGTGTGCAAGGGAACTAACCGCCTTCTGAATACACTCAGGAATCCCAAACCTTTCCTACCGCAAGCAGATTTCAAGCAAGTGGTCCAAGCGCTTGTCATACAGAGACTTGACTACGGCAGTGCTACACTATGTGGCCTCCCTAAATACTCTTTGCCCCCCCCTAAAGGCTTCACTAAATGCAGCGGCCAGAATGATCACGGGCACCAAGCGAAATGCATATATCTCTCCGGTTTTAAAATCGCTAAATTGGCTACCCTACGAAGCTAGAATTCAACTGAAGATTGCCTGCCTTTCAATTCAATTTTATTTGAATATGATTTGGAACTCAATTGAGATCCACATATAAACAAAACATAAATGACAACAGAAATTACAAAGCATAAAATTCTCAAAATACATTCCATTTATATAAAAACTGAAAAGTGAAAATCATATCTATTAATATAATTCTAAAAAACATTTTAAAAAATTTAAAATTCTGAAACAGAACATTTCATTTGGAGGATTGGAAATGGCATCGAGTAGAGATTTGGCAGAAGAAATGCTTAACTTTAAACATAGAGGTCTCACCCACTTTCGACGATGAACCACTAGAGCAGGGCATATGAAAAGGATATGGGTAATATCCTGAGTTGAGCTGGCAATGTTACATAGATTACATTTATTGGAACAACCATGCCATCTAGCTAATAATTTGTTTAAAGGGAGAAGATCATGTCTCAAGAGGAACCAAAAGCGGCGTAAGCCGTGGGGGAGGGTCCAAGATGCATAGGGTTGTATATGTTTGAATAAGTAAGAATTAACAACCTCAGTAACACTTTTCTTTGTAATAAGGACATCTCTATCCCTCCTAAAACTTAACTCCCAAGACGCCCGTTTTAATGACAACTTTAGCTGGTGTGGAGATAATGAAAAAAGAGTTGATTCCTCTAGTTCCAGTAACGTAACAGCCCTTCTGAAGTTCTTTATAAGTACAGAATGTTCTTTCATAGGACCCAATAATTCTTTTTTAATCAGACATCTTAAAGTAGCCGATTTTCCATTGGCTAGGTGAAAGACCCAATGTATTACTCCTGCCAGGGCCTGAACCCAACTACTTCGTATGCCCAATTCGAGTCTGAGGGTTTCCACTGTACAGACATTGTTACAATAAGTGTCGCAAAAGTCTACCCTCAAAAGAATCCAGAAAACCCCATTGCCTCAAATCTATTAGCTCAGTGCCATAGAGCAGGGAAGCTGGAATTTTTGCTCGAAAAGCCTCTAGCAGATAGACAAAATGTCTTCTGCCGGTGGCTTTATAAAGAGCACTCAGTCCATTTCCCTGAGTCATGGCTTTCCTAGTGTTGCTATCTATATGAGCCTTGTCACTCAAATACCACATACTATTTTCCCCAGGAAGACATAAGATTTTACAATTTCCAATTTCTCACTCCCCAAAAACCAACTAAAATTACCCGATTTTGATTTTTTTCTTCCCTGTAATGCACATTACCTTGCTTTTAGACATATTGATCTTCAAATGATGGCACTCAGCGAATAAATGCAAAGCATGCAGACGACTATTAAGACCCTTCGGAGTAAGGTCTAAAAGAAGTATATCATCTGCGTACATTAAGCATGCAACCGGTTTGTCCCCTAGAGTGGGGGCAATTCCTTCGCTCAGGGATAGGGTCTGGGGGAGATCACAAACGTAAAGAGAAAATAACAAGGGCGCTAGTAGGCAACCCTGTTTAAGACCATTGGCAGAGGAATTGCTTGGGATAGGCCTCTCTCCCCGCCCAACAGTACTCTACACCAGGTCTCAGAGTGGAGTTCCTGAACTAGATTTAACAGCCTAGCTGGCATACCCAAAGCAAATAATTTCTTCCACAACAGAGGACGGTCAACTTTATCGAAAGCCGTGGAGAAGTCTATGAAGGCAGCATAGACTCCCCCACCTCTGACCCTGATATATTTATCCGTTATTACCTGGAGAGCAGTTAAATTATCCAAGGTACCATGATTTTTACGGAATCCCGTCTGTTCAAGGGGAAGTATGTTTGCTTGGTCCACCCAATCATTAATTTGTTTCAACAGGCATCTTGCAAAGACTTTGCCGATTGCTTCTAGAAGGGCAATTTGGCGATAGTTTTGAGGGGCCGATCGGTCACCCTTTTTAAAGAGGGGCACTGAGATGCTCCCTTTCCACGAGGAAAGAATCTTTCCGCTGGAGAAACAGATGTTGAACACCGGACATAACAATTTGCTCCATTTTTCGCTGCTTTGCTTTAAAACAGATATTGGGAGTTCATCCGGCCCCATTGCCCCAGATGAGCGCATTTCCTTTATGGATGTTACAATATCATTTTCAGATAAGTGATCCAAAAACTGATCACTTACGATAGAACCTACCCGGGGAACCGCCGCTCCATTATTTGCATAAAGGGTTGTGACATAATCTACCCATATTCGTTCTTCAATGGGGATAGGAAGCGGCCTTGTTCTTAAACCACACCCCTCACCTATAATCGACCAGAACGGTCTCATTTCCCCTTTAAAGGCAGCCTCTCTTAATTTTATCCAAATAGTATCCTCCCCTTCCTTCCGTAATTTTACTTGTAACCTTTTCCTCCTTCTTTTTATTAAACTTACTTTGTGTGAACCTTCTGACGATTTACACACGTATTGTTCCCTTACTAGCTTATTTATTTCTATATTGAGTAAACGTAGGGGACAAGAGGGTATTGCAAAACACCTTTTCTTATTTGCTTTTTTAGCCACCGCGATCACTAACTTCATAAAATCGAGGAAGCACCCAATTTCAAAACCTGCCTGCCTTTCACACAAAGCCCTCCACTTCAAAAGCCCCACCTACCTTGGATAAAAACTAGAACTATCTGGAGGAGGTAGATTGTCAAGGAGTGCCAATTCCCTCCTCTTGAAACCACAGATCTTCCGCATAAAGAGAACTTGCGAACGAGCCTTCCCTGGCTCTGCTCCTAAAATCTGGAACTCTCTTCCACCTGAAATTCGGAGGGTCTCTTGCAAGGCTGCTTTCAAAGTGGAAGCAACAAGATTCCTCATGAAGAAGTTCTTACCTTAACAGGAGGGGCAATGTATTTTCTTTTTGCTCTAAGTGCATCGGACATACTATAGTATTGTTCATTATTCCAGTATATGATTATTTCAGTTTTGATTATTATTTCTGTAAATGATTATTGTGTTTACCCCGCTTAAATCATTTTGTTACTTTGTTTTGCCCATCCTTCGCTCACCCAGGTGTATAAATGATCTACTAGATGCTCACCACTTGAGTCAACCGGCGTCGGAGGGGGGCTGAGGTGTCGTCAATGTACTCGGCTCAAGAGGAGGTGTCGTAAGTTCAACCGGCGCCAATCCAGATCCTGGCCTGGATCCCTGGGGGCCCTGCGGTGCCAGGGCCGGAGCCGCCGGCATCAAAGGCCAAGAACCCCCAGCCACGTCTGCAGGGCCCAAACGCGTGCCGGCTGAGCGTGGCTTCCCAAAGATGGAGTGGAGGGCTTCATAAAAGTTACGAAGTTGGGCAGGGGTCACTCTTGCTTCCGAGAAGGGAGGAAGCTAGGAGCCGACCCAACAGGCTCCGCAGGCGGAGTCAAAGGACGATGACCTTCCGCATCCTGTCGGCCGACGGACGGGGAAAAGGCAAAGAGGGGCAGTGCATCTTCACCTTCTTCTTGTGCTTCGACTTACCCGAAATCGAAGACTTCGACGAGGAGTGATGGTGGTGACTCCGCGACCGGTCCTGCGACCTCCCTCTCGACCGGAACCTCGAGCGACGCCAAGCTGACTGCCGGGCCTCGAGAAGCTGTCGGGACAGTTCCAGCAAAGACTTCGGGTTCATGGCCCGACCGTTGGAGCACGA
The DNA here is from genome assembly GCF_964261635.1 of Lissotriton helveticus. Taxonomy (NCBI): domain Eukaryota; kingdom Metazoa; phylum Chordata; class Amphibia; order Caudata; family Salamandridae; genus Lissotriton; species Lissotriton helveticus. The sequence continues at coordinate 1,286,636,715 of NC_136067.1, forward strand.
CTTAGGGTTGTAGTCGCGCTCCAGACACCAAAGGCAGAAGAGGTGTGGGCACGCAACCGACATCAAATTGTGGCAGAGTTTGAAGCCAGTCCGACGATGGGACATCCCTATGTGCACCAGGAGTCAATACAACTGGAAAAGAGGTCGATGAAAGTGGAAAAATAGTTAATCAAAAAGTGACTAAGGGTGTTCTCCCCAGATCTGAGCTGGCTGGCGTGGAAAAAGAAAGAATTGTTGTCAGCGTGCAGGGGCGGCATCTAAGTACGTACTGCGACGTCATCCCGGCGATCACGACGGCGAATGCGGAGTTGACCGACGACACCTACCGACGTGCAGGGTTACTGCTACAAAACAAATTCTCCGGATCGAGCCTGACACCTGGGGGTATATCTGAGGTAAGGAATTTATAACTAATAGTCTCTTTCAGATGAGCAATATTTATTACAACATTTAAAACTTGATCTTAATGACCAAACAGATTAAGTCGAAAAAGTCGATTCGATAATGCCTACAAACTGCAAAGAAAGGTATTGAGGCATACATAAGAAACGCCACAAACGTTATAAGGCTAAAGCATCTGCTTTACACAACCAAGTAGTAAAAAGCAAGCATTCCAGCATACGGTTGGTAGCCGTCTGCCTTTTCCGAGGCAGGAGATCTTATCGTGACAGTGAAAGGGGCTTAAACAGTGTGAAGAGCTTTAGTAGAAGCATCGAAAATGCATGTAATCAGGGGAAGATAACAAAAAAAAGTTCCAGACAAAAGTGAATGAACACAGCAGTAATTTGGCCCGGGGACTTATAAGATATATTGAATACAAGAGATTTCACAAGCACAGTGCAAGTGCTGTGGAAGCGATACCTAAAAAAATGAACTGTGCGGATGTTTCAGAATATATCATAACTAGTAAAAGCACATTTTATGTAATTTTGAAGTGTAGTGGAAACAAATATTTGAATATGATTAAAACACATCAATACACAAGGTGACGGAATTTGCACATATTATCGTTTGTGGGCAGTAAAATAGTATTTCGGTGCAAATGTAATGGTCGTTTCAATTGAAAATGTGTGGTCTGTAATGGCAGTGAGCTACCACACCATGCATACTCTACACTACTCCACTTGACTATATGCCACGTCACCCCATTCTATGACACTCTACTCCAAGACAGTCTATGACTTGCCACTCGACTACACACCACTCACCGTACAACACACCACTCGACTTCCCTCCACAATATCCTATTTCACTCCATTTTAATCCACTCCACTTCAATCCAACCTAACCTACTCCATCCCACCCTAAACTATCCTACTCCAATCTACCCCATCCAATCCACCCCACTCCAATCTACCCCAAACTATTTCATTCCAACCTACCTCACCCTAACACAATATACCACACTACAAACTACTCCACCCTATCCCGATCTATTCCCACACCATTCTATTCAACTGCACTCCAAATCTACTCTACTCCAATCTACACCTGTCTACCCCAATTCAACTACCCCACTAACCCACTCCACTCCCCCCACTCTACTCCCCCCCACTCCACCCCACTCCCCCCCACTCCACTCCCCCCCACTCCACTCCACCCAGCTCCACTCCATGCTACTAACATTTAGCCAAGTTGCACAGCAGCCAAGCTGGTGTACATAATGGATAAAACACATTGCCAAAGCCAATAGCTCTGAAATAGAAACAACCTATTGGTTTTGCCCATGCTTGTTGTCATTAGAGAAATACATAATCTTGGATAATCAGTTAGCATTAGTATCCTTCCTTAATCTACATAAGACACAGTTGATGACAGATGCAACAAATACATAGCACAGACTTCTGGATAGCATGGCCATTTAAGATATGCATAACCCTCTGGCCAAACAGCACACATTATGAATATTTACCTGTCAACTGGTGGCAACAAGCAAGTAGGGTTGTGGATGTCCTGCACAGTGGTTACACTTTCTAGTAAGGCATCCTCATTATTGGGAACAATTAGATATTCAGCTTCAGTTTCCATCAATTCTGTTTTACAAGGGTAAAGATTAAGTGAATTAAAGTTAATTTATATAATTAAAAAAAATAAAACCATTTCAAATTGTGTTCTGAAAAAGTTGACACAGTTCTCTGGCATCAGCAGGTGGTGCCACAGCTCCGATTTGAATCCTAGAGCCTCCACAGACATGACATCAATGCTGTAAATGGTGCCAGCCCAAAATGCTGTCAGTTCCCCATCCTTTTTTCTAAGCTCTCAGAGGTGGACACCAAGCTTACCAGCTCAAGGCTACATTGGGAGTTTATTAATAAATCACAAGACCACTCTTCCGAAAATGGAGGCAAGTGGGTTTGGGTGAGTAACCCAGCATACAGAGTACACTACCAAAAGGCAGTTACTGAACATAAACAAATTGTTCTTCGGAATGGTATTTCGACTTGCAGAATACTCCCCTACTGAATCACTACCCAAAATGTACCTCCAAGGTGGTGGGTCTGAGGAGCTAGTCAAGCCAGGAAATCCTGCAACTAATCTGGCAAAATGACCATCTGTAAGGAGTTCGGAGTTGAGACAGTAATGCCTGGTGAAGTTGTGGACCAAACCACATTGTGGCTAAGAAAATGTCCTACATGTTAACATCCTGAGAACACTGAGAAAGCAGCTTTTGGTTTGGAGAATCAGCTCTGAGGCACTCGGACTGGAGAATCCTTCTTGGCAATGGAGCAGCAGATCTTGATGTAAAGAGCAATCCAGTAGGAAAAGGTCTAGTTATGAATTACCTTGCCCTTCACAAAGCCACGTTATGAGAAAGTAAGCAGGACCTGCTTGTGTAATGATATATCTGTAAGAGACATTAGTTAGTGATCGATTCCTTACCTTGGAATATACCCAGGCATCAAGACTGGATCCGGAAAGCTTTGCTAGCAGTACCCCTAGGCGTCAGTAGATGGCGTTGTGCGGCTCTGCGCCCGTCGCTGGCTTCCTATGCGCCGAGGTGAGGTCACAGATACTACTTAGGCGCCATCCAAGCGCTCGGACGTCAGTTCTGGTCACGACTTTTCGCGCCAGGAACACAGAGCCATGCAAGAAACTGACCACTGGTGCCATGAAACTAGGGCCCTGAAAAAGATGTCCTTAATCCTAGTAATCAGTTCGCAGAACGGGGAGGATGGGTGGGCGGTAAGGAGTCTATCACTAACTAATGTTTCTTACAGATATATAGTTACACAAGTAGTAACTTGTGCATCTGAAAGAGACACGTTAGTGATAGATTACTTACCTTAGAATAGATACCCCAGGAATACCAACCCCGGTGGAGGGTCTGCGAATAAGATTACACTAGAAAGTCACGGAGAACAGAGCGGCCAAGGAAGCCATCTCTGCGGACTTGACTGTCAAGGCAGTAATGCTTGGTAAACGTGTGCAACGAGACCCACGTAGCTACCTGACAAATCTCCTGCAAGGGAACGCAGCGTCCCAAGGCAGTAGTTGCTGCAGTTGCCCTGGTGGAATTGGCACGAGCCCCACAGGAGGCTCCTTCTTAGCAAATGAGTAACAGGCCTTGATGCAGAGAACGACCCACCGAGAGATGGTCCGTTTGTGCACAGCCGGACCTTTTTTGGCACCCACGAAGCCAACAAAGAGCTGGTCATTCACTCGGAACGTGTGTGTCTGGCTCAGGTAGGAGGATTGCGCATGTTTTGGGTCCAGACGGTGGAGCCTCTCTTCCTCTTTGGAAAGATGCAGAGGCAGAAAGAAGGGGGGCAAAGTGATGGTCTGCCCGATGTGGAAGGGCGTGACAACCTTTGGCAAGAAAGGAGGACGGGTCCTCAGAACCACCTTGTTCGAATGAACGGAAAGGAGGTTTAGAAGAAAAAGCCTGGAGCTCACTCACTCTTCTGGCAGAGGTGATAGCTACCAGGAAAGCCGTCTTGAGAGTGAGAAGACGCAAAGGACAATTATAAAGGGGCTCGAAGGGAGCGTACATCAGATATGTCAAGACCAGGTTTAAGTCCCATTGAGGCATGATGAACCGCATGGGAGGAAAAGTGTGCAAAATGCCTTTAAGAAAACGGTTAACAACCGGGGACTTAAAAAGAGAGGGCTGATCTGGAAGCCGTAGAAAGGTGGAGATGGTTGAAAGATAACCTTTGACAGTGCCCAGATCAGAGCCCTGCTGGGCTAAAAAAAGAAGGAACAAAAGGACCTCGGAAAGAGGGGCAGAAAGGGGATCTACAGCCTTTGCTGTGCACTATGCCACAAATTTATTCCACCTGCAGGCGCATACAGTTTTTGTGGAGGGATGCGAGGCTGCCAGAATTACACCACAGACTTCGGGAGGAAGATTGAAAGCTGCCAACTGTTGCCCCTCAATCTCCATGCATGGGGGTGGAGGCTGGGCAGGTTCGGGTGGAGTACCGTCCCCTGCTGCTGCAACCGAAGATCCTTCCAAAGAGGCAGTTGGATCGGGGGATCGGTCGCCATGCTGAGTAGCTCGGGATACCGGTATCTTCGTACCCAATCCGGAGCCACAAGAATGACTTGGGCCCGGTTGCGCCAAATCTTCTTCAGCACTCTGGGCAGACGTGGTATAGGCGGAAAGGCGTACAATAGACCTCAACTCCACTCTTGATGAAAAGCGTCGCCTAGCGAGTGCCGCCTTGAAAATTCCAACATGCAGAACTGATGACATTGCGCGTTCTCTTCAGTGGCGAATAGATCTAACCAAGGCTGTCCCCACTGCAGAAAGAGACCATGCGCCATGTCCGAGTTCAGACGCCATTCGTGATCCATCAAGCACCAGCGGCTGAGTTCGTCCGCCCTGGCGTTCAGAGAACCTGCCAGGTGTTGAACCACCAAGGAAATGCCTCGATGTTACTGCCATGTCCAGAGGCGCAGAGCCTCCTGGCATAGGGTTCAGGACCCCACCCGCCCTGTTTGTTGCAGTACCACATGGCGGTAGTGTTGTCTGAACACCTGCACCACACTTCCCCGGACAGAGGGAAGGAATGCCTGCAGTGCAAGTCGGATCGCCTGAAGCTCCAACAGGTTGATATGGAGTCGGGACTCCGTCGGAGACCAGAGGCCTCTGATCTCCGCTTCTCCCAAGTGGACACCCAATCCCAGGAGAGACGTATCCGTCACCATTGTATGCTCCGGTTGGGAAAGGGAGAGGGATCTGCCATTGACCCAATCGCGATTCGTGAGCGACCACTGTAATTGTCTTGAAGTGCCCTCCGAGATCTGGTCGTGATCGGACAGGTTGCCCTGATGCTGTGCCCACTGGAACTTCAGGTCCCACTGCAGAGCCCACATGTGCAATCTGGCATGTTGTACTAGCAGGATGCCATCAGGCCCAGGAGTCGAAGGGTCATCCTGATCGAAACCTGGGATAGAGGCTGAAAGATCGGAATCATAGCCTGAATAACCCAGACTTGCTGTTCGGGAGGATAAACCCCAAACCGTGACCAATCCAGAACCGCTCTGATGAAAGGGAGCGTCTGAGAAGGACTTCGGTGCGACTTCGGCACGTTGATGGAAAACCCCAGCAAATGCAGGTCGGCCGTCATCTGGAGGTGGGTGACAACTGCCTGGCGCGAGCCTGCCTTCAACAACCAGTCGTCGAGGTAGGGGAATACTGACACCCCTGACCTGCGCAGATGAGCTGCGACTACCGCCATCACTTTTGTGAACACCCGAGGGGCGCTGGTAAGGCCGAAGGGGAGCACAGCAAACAGATAATGCTCTTGGCCTACCATGAACCGCATGTAACGTCGGTGGGCCGGCAGGACAGGGATGTGAACATAGGCGTCCTGCAAGTCCAACGCTACCATCCAGTCTCCAGGGTCGAGGGCAGCCAAGACCTGAGCCAGAGTCAACATCTTGAACTTCTCCTTCCGAAGGAGGCGATTGACGTTCCTGAGGTCCAAGATGGGGCACAAGCCCCCGTTGTCCTTCTTGGGGACCAAAAAGTAGTGGGAATAACAACCACGCCTTACTTCTGGCCCAGGAATGCGCTTGGTGGCCCCCTTGGCCAAGAGGGCCATGACTTCCTGCTGGAGAAGTGCAAAGTGATCCTCCGACATGCAGTGGAACCGAGGTGGCATGGCCGGGGGTGGGGGTCAGGGTAGACTCGAAGGAGAGGGAGTAACCTCTCCGGACAAGTTGCAGCACCCACCTGTCGGGAGTGACAGAATGCCAATGGGGAGGGTGATGACGAATCCTGCCACCCACTGGCGTGGGGTGCGCCCCGAAGCTCAGACTAGGAAGGCTTTGAGGCGGATGTCACGGAGGTGGAGTGGCCCTCACGCCGGCCCCTGCAGCCGCCACGGCGGCCTGCGCCGAGTTTGGTTCTGCGCAGGTTTGTGAATGAACGAGCAGACAGGGGGCGCCCCTTCCCTGGCCACGAAAGGAGTGAAAAGTAGACGTGGTCGGGCGCAGAGGCAGAAAGGTCTAAGGACTTGGCTGTAGCTCGAGAATCCTTAAAACGCTCCAGCGCACTGTCAGCCTTATCACCAAACAGGCGAGTGCCATCAAAGGGCAAGTCCATGAACAAGCTCTGGACATCCGGGGAGAACCCGGTAGATCTCAATCAGGCGTGACGACAAATTGCCACAGTACTAGAAATCACCCTACCAAGAGAGTCTGCGGTATCTAAGCCACAACGAATGGCGAATTTAGCCGCGTCCTTACCCTCGGCCACAGCCTCGGACAGCACATCCTGGACCGCTTCTGGACACTCAGGCAACAACTCAGCAACGGTATCCCACACCGCGTGGGAATAGCGGCCCAATAGACATGCAGTGTTCACCGAACGCAGACCCAAGCTGGCCGACGAGAACAACCGTTTGCCAAACTGCTCCAGCTTCTTAGAGTCCTTATCCAGCGGAGCTGTGGGAAAGGCACTCTGGGACGTCGAAGCTTGAATGACCAGGCTCTTGGTCATTGAGTGGTCAGAAAGGCTGGATCACTCGGCGCTGATGCCTGGCGACGTTCTTATCCACAGGCGCCCCTGTGGCCGGCCGCGACCAAGTGCCCAACAAGACATCAGTGAGGGAGTCATTAAACGGCAGCAGTGGCTCCGATGAAGTGGATGCCGACTGAAGAACTTCAGTGAGGAGATTAGTTTTCAGGGCTAACATAGGGAAATCAAGGTTAAGGACCTCAGCTGCCCGGCGGAGCACCACCGTATACGAGGCACCTTCCTCCATAGTGGACGGGGGAGAGAAACTCCGGGTCAGTAGAGTTTGTCGAGACCGCTGGCCTCTTCCAAGTCGTAAGCCCAATCCTGCTCAGAGTCGCACTGACGGGCAAGAGGGTCCTCAGACCCCTCCCATTCATCCTCAGCCTCCGCCGTGTGCGGCGCAGACCGCGGCGGCGGGGCAGGGACCGGGGGAGGAACACATGGCGTCGGGAACTGCGCCGGCTGGGGCCGAACCGGCGCGATGTCCCAACTCGGATCACAGGCGGGGACAAAACCGTCCGGGAACCGGGGAAGAGGCAGAACCAACGGCATCCACTGCGGCACCGCAGGCGGAGCCCAGGGTGGCGCTGACGCCGGAGCCGGCAGCTTAGGACCGCTTGGCGCTGGGGCCGAAGGCGCAGAAACCTGCGGTGCCGGAGCCGCCGATGGAATCGACGGCCCAGCAGGATCCTGGCACGGGACCGCGGGGCCCAAAGGCTCACCGGCGGGAGCCTGAGGCCTAAGCAGGCGCTCCATGGCAGCAAGAAACTCTTGCACCTTTGAGGGAGTCGCCGATGGACCCGGGTAAGGCGGGTAGGCCGCGGGACTCCCAGGCTCCAAAGGAGCCACAGGGGCGGAACCCCTGTCCCCATCGTCCGCATCCGAGGTTGAAGACTTGGAGCCCGAGAAGCGGTGATGTTGGCCCCGCAAGCGTTCACGAGAACAGCCCCTGGACCATGAACGGCGCTGGGATGAGTGCCTTACTTCAAGCAGCTTCCGGCGCCGCTCCCTCAAGGTCTTCGGGCCATGGCCCGACAGTCTAGACAGGACCGGGAGTCAGGGTCGCGCTCCAGGCAGTAGAGTCAGACGTCGTGGGGTCCGCCACCGACATATAGCGACGGCAGGCCCTACCGGACTTAAAACCGGTCATCCCTATGCACCAGAGCAGACCAACAAGAGACAAAACGTCCCAAAAAAGATAGTCAAAAAGTGACTAGGGTACGTGCTCTAACCGGATCTGCGCTTACTGGCGCGGAAAAATAAAGAACTGACGTCAGCGTGCATGGGTGATGCCCAAATAGTCTCCGTGACATCATCTCGGGGCATAGGACGCCAGCGCCGGACGCGTAGCCGCTAAACGCCACCTTCTGACGCGCAGGGGTACTGCTAGCAAAACTTTCCGGATCTTGTCGGATGCCTGGGGATATTCTAAGGTAAGGAATCTATCACTAACGTGTCTCTTTCAGATAGGAAAAATGAGGGTGGAGAAAGTCTGAGGCTTATTACAACACTAAGATGAGGACATGGCAACCAGGAAAACAGACTCAACAGTGAGCAGGTTCAAAGGGCTAGTATGCAATGGCTCAAAAGGTGAACTGGTCAGAAAAGAGCACCAGATTATGGTCTTGTTGTAGCATGACAAACAGCAAATGTGTGTTGAAGTAGAAGAGAAGGTAAAGAGAGTTGGGACCCTTAAAAAAAAAAAAAAAAAAAGCGGCTTCAACACAGATGGCTGATCCGGCAAACAAAAGCCGCAGGAGTTGGGCTGTGATGACTGGTGCCTCCAGAGAGATTCCGGAATATCCCCATAACTTGTGGTATTGTGAGTGAAATTGACCTGTCAGGGAAATCAATCCAAAGGGGTAGGGTGTTCACCCGCCCTTATTTAAAGTGCTCCCAGGCTGATCCTGTCTTTTTTGCAGGAATGTCGGCTTAAATAAAAGGTATGTCAATAACACTTGCTGGAACATCATGGAATCCAGTGAAGAGAATCTAAGTACGAGGATGGATGACAACCATGGACCACACCACCATGTTCACCATATCCAAGGGAGGATGCAGGATTTCTATGACCTCATCCCACTCATCATGTACAGGAAAATGGTGACAAAAGTGGTCAGAAAGATTATAGAGATTACCAATTGCACCATAACCCACAGGCCATGAGACTAGCAAGCCAGAAAACATTTCACTTTAATGGTTTGAAGGGCCAGTCTCCCAGAAGAGAAAACAGTCTTCACCTGAGTGTCAATCCTTTGCGACTCCCTATCAGAAATGGGGGGTTAGGGTTTTGTTCTGAGGTGGCAGAAGCCTTTGCAACAAGACTTTCTGGGGATGGGGAGCAGTCAATAACTTCTGGTCACACTGTGCCAGACAATGATGGACAATTCAGCAATCCACCATAGAATCAGAACATGGTATGCTCCAAGCAACTAAGAAGGGGTCCATCAAAATGTTGTTGAATGGACACAAGGGCTCTACATTAGAGATTAATGACTGCAACATTTGCTTGAGAAGGTTACCTTGTTTTCATCCTCAAGTAAGGCTATTCTAGAACTGCAGAAGCAGTTCTGTGCAAAAGGTCTGCAAAGGAGGCTACCTCTTTAGTGCAAGACACTGAAAACCACTCTAGGTCAACCTCAGGGGATGTAGCTTAGCCATTGGTACTCTGCAGGGCCAAATAGTCACTTGCATCAGCGGCAGCTGGGCTAAGGAAGAGGATTGGCTACCTCGCTGTTACCATCATGGATGTAGTATGTCCAGGATTTGGATGTTGTCAGAATCTTTGCCAAAGTGCTCCCAAATATTATGAAAATCCTCAACATGGGGCAAGTATCTGTAAAGGAGATTCTTCCTCAACCATAAATGCCTTGCATTTAGACCTGCATGGAATGACCTTTATCGTTGGAGAGGTTGTGTCTTTCTGTAAAGGACTCAGTTGGTGCCAGAGGTGTCTACAACAGATTTCGCACCAACGAAAGAAGTAGAGCAACTGGCAATGCCTTCAGCATTAGATTATGTGTTGGTCCTGCCAGAAAAGCATCAGAAGTAGGCAGAGTAGGATCAACAGAAATAAGAGATTGACTTACCACTAAAAGCCCAGACAGTGGCATTGATAGCTCCCACAGGGTCTGAAGGTGTACCAATAGGAGCCAGAACAAAGTGGAAAAGATGTGGTGCAAGATGTTCTTGGAGCAAGGTCAGCACCAAATGCCTGAAACTCCAGAAAGTGAATTGGGAGGCTCAGTTTCAGAGACGCAAAAGAGTATGGCTACAGCTGCATTTCTGCCCAAACAGGCAAGGAGGAAAATGTTAAAGCTGGAGTATGGGAGTGACACAGTCAACCTATAGACCTCAGTCTTGAGAGAAAGTGACATCAAAAAGCAGAAGAATCCTTTTTGTGGTGTTTTTTTTCATTAAATTGCTCACTTAAAAAAATAACCTTCAAAGACAAGCTGGAATAGGAAACGGAGCTGGACCTCAAACAAAGTCAGGACCGTCAATTTCATGGGCCAACAACATGAAGAGCTCTACCATTATACTCCATGATGGCCTTGGCTGTAAGGCAGCTGCATTTTTTACATACAACCCAAAGTTATATTTGGCCAAAAGGACCACAAACAGACACTGTGGGGAATCCAAGAGCAGCATCTGTTGAAACTCTGAAATCTTTGAGGGAGACAGTGCGAAGACAATACAAAACAATTACAATTTCACAGGAAAATGCTTCTGAGACCAACTTTGGATCAATGTTGAAAGGTAGACAAAAAAGGAGAGGAAGTCAGTGTACTAGTGTAGTGTCACCTATAGCTCTATGACAGCATGTCTGGGGAGGAATTATGGAGTTCTGTAGCACCACCTGTTGAAGCAACGCAGCTCTTTAAGCTTTTAGAAGACAATCAGCAACCTGAAGGGGACACAAGAGAGGAGGAATATGCAGACAGAAATCTATCATTAGCACATGATTTCTTCAAAGGGTGTACTGTGATTATTAGCATACATAGCAGAACAGGGAAAGATTTGAATTTACAAGTTATTTCATCCCTCCACATATCATTGTCCTGGTACTCATCTGCTCTTTGTGTGCTCTGTTAAAACAAGGTTAAAATGATGTTGCTTTTGCTATAACCAAAAGTTACTTACCTTCGGTAATGTCTTATTTGGCAGACTGTCTAGCCACAGATTCCTTACCTTGGTATATTTCCCAGGAGTCAGACCGGTAATATGTGGGGTAATTAGCAATGCATGATGAGGGCAAGAAGTATAGATACCTTATGGCACTAGATATAGTTACTTGAGCTATCTATAACTGGTGAATTTCAGGGGTTTTGGACAGTTAAAGCAGCATATTTTAACTGATATTTTCACTGAGCTATAATGTTACTTTAACCTTTGTTTTTTCCGGATATAGATATATATATATATATATATTATAGATAGATAGATATATATATATATAGAGAGAGAGAAAGAGAGAGAGGGAGGGAGACACACACTTTAAATTACTTTTGCAAACCACCGCTTGCTGTTTAGTACCACTAGGTATAGCTACGATAATTGATGTGCTTTAGACTAAAATTCATAATTAAGGCAAGTGGCAAGTAGGCATACACAAGTGTCTTGTTTCATTCCAGCCCAGAATGTTTCTCCTAACAATTGCTCTTGCGTGAATCTTACAACATCTTAGAGCCACAGTAAATTCAGACCCGACCTACCCTGTTGCCAGGCATGTAAGAGCTGAACATGGAGGCAATCTCAATGTTCTCAACTACTTTGTAATAGATCATGTCCCTAGCAGTAAAAGGGGAGGGGACAGGGAAAAACAACTTCGTCGGCTAGAAACCAGTTACATTGTGGAACTAGAAACCAAGAGTCCACGAGGCCTTAACATTTGCGAAGACCTACACCACTTCTTAGGATAACTTTAAGACACTGTGGACTTTTATATTCATAAATGAACAATTACATAGATAGATTTACTATGACCTAAAATGCACATAGAAAGTCTGTGCTAGAGATGGGGAAAGGCTTTAAATCACACTAGGTTGAGATGACCAACTGATCTGTATAGAACATCTAGTAGCCAATTTGATGGATTTAACCATGTTATGGACTGAGTATTTGTACTCTAACAAAGGGACCATACATATCATTAGGTCACGCAAGCTCATTAGACTATAAAAGTCACTGTACAAACCTATGAATGAATTGGGCAGAGAAAGGCATTCTCTAATGGGAATTGTGGATTGTAACGTATATGTGATATTGGCACAACTGAAATGAATAACCCATCAATGTGGCCTATCAACTGAGAAGCATTTTGTATTTGCACAGTTATAATTTCTGTGTCTCATGTTACAGGATCGTTTGCCTCCCTTCCCTCAAACCCCCCCCTCTGATATCAAAATTACACTGTTGAAGTATTCATACAACTTATGTTGCAATATTCACGGGTGGGAAAATGTTAACATCTAACTTCAACTAGCAATGATTTTAATTTTTAATTTTTAATTTTGCACTTATCACTGAAATAGTTGGATATCATGAACCTATGAGTAGCACAACAATTAAGGATAAAAATGTAGGTGGCGGAAAGCAGTGTGAATATAGAGAACCCTTTATATAGGGGAGGGGAAAAAAAAACGGAAAAAGGATTAAGTATTTCTATTCATGATTTCACTGTTTTTCCACTAGAATGATATGTTCTGTCTATCTAAAAACTGAAACATAGTTCAACTTTGTATATACTTGACTTTTAGAAAATGACCGAACAACTCCTTAAACACATTGTATCTGTTTTCAGTTTATTACTGCTGAAGTGACAAAAGCATGTAGTATGTTGTTTATTTTCACTGGGGAATCATGACCAATCACGAAGGTTCATATGTTTTTTTAAAAAGAGGAGGGTTCAAACACACAGAATACCAGCGAGCAAGGCGTCATTGAACGCCGAAACGCGTTTGGTTTTTTGCCACAGCAATGCACAAAAGATTTGAAAAATAAAGAATACCAGCGGCTGCTGTACAAAGCAAGAGTCTGTCTCTCTCATTTCCTGGCGAGCGCTGCGATAGTGGTAGCGAGGAGAGTGGAACCTGGATATATATATATATATCTATATATATATATATATATATATATATATAATACCTACTGGCGATAGCCAGTAGGTATATATAGTTAGGATTTTTTCTCTATGGGATTTTTGAAAATTCTATGTAGAATAACTTTGGCGTTTGAGGACGGAATTGGCTGAAATTTTCAGGAAAATTGAACATTTTGTGTCTGAGCAGCCCCTGAAAATTTGGGGGGATTTCGTCAATGGGGGGCCGAGAAAAAAGGGGGGTCCCAAAACGCGTTTTTCCCATGCAATTTTCCATAGGGCGGTTGGCCTCACTTTTAGCTCGAACGGCTGAATGGATTTCCACGAAACTTGGCAAAATTGTAGGGACTGGTAGCCCGATGTGCCTTTGCTAGGTCTCAATATATGTGCTCCAGTGGATTTTGAGAAATTAACGTTCAAAAAAATATATATATCTGTAAGCGCGCTCCGGGCAGCGCCCCGGTTCGCGTACCTGACGCGTAACGGAACTTCGCGAAGCGAAGCTGATAGGCTCTCCAGTGTCTGTCAACATTAAAAACAGTCCGGAGCGGCCGCCATCTTGTCTCTCGGTAGGATCGAGAGACAAGATGTGGTGAAAAACGAAGGGGGGAATGAAGGAAAGGGGGCAAGGTAGACTCCTCCTGACCCCCTAGGATTGATGAGGGGGATATTAAAGTGCCCCGCGGGGCAAAAAAAATGTAAAAAAATGTTTGCGATTTTTCGCCGTAGAGGCGCGTCCCGGTACGCGAACCGGGCAGCTAACCGGCAGCGTAACGGGAGTCCGCCATCTTGTGTTTTTGGAGCGTCCGGTTCGCGTACCGGGTAGCGTCCCGGTAAGCGTAACAAGAGAAACAGTAAAAAAAAAAATTAAGGGAATAGATTTCCAGCAAACTTTGAAAAATTGTAGGGACTGTTTGTTTGATGTGCCTTTGCAAGGCCTCAAGATATGTGCACGTGTGGATTTTGTCTAATTAAGGTTAAAAAAAATATATATCTGTAAGCGTGCTCCGGCGCGCTTACGTTATGGGTTTTGTTTGCGCTGCAGAGCCGATACGTCACGGTTATGCGACGCGTCATGAGGCGTCTCACGTGGCTACATGATACGTCACGTAATAAAGAATATATTTTACAGATATAGATATTAGCTTTTAAAAAAACAATGAAATTCACTGAAAAAACCATAGGTTATATATAGACCATATATAGTTAGGAATTTGCATTTACAAAACCTTGAAAATTCACTGAAAAAACCATAGGTTAGAGACCATATATAGTTAGCTGGACATTTTATTGACATAAAACCAATGAAATTCCATATATAGTTAGTTGCACTAACTATATATCGCGCACCCGCAATCCACTGCTGATGATGTCACATATTACATCATTCATGACATGGTCAGTAACATCACTGATGACATCACTGATGACATCTCAAATGACATCACTGATGACATCACTGATGACATCTCATTTGACATTACTGATCACATCACTGATGACATCATTCATGTGATAATACGATGAACCTCTTCAGACTCTAATGTAACCTTAGATACACTCAGTGTAAACAGACACTCACAGACTGTCACTCATCCATGAAGTTACACACACACCTAGTCAGTCATGCTAAGAATCAATCACACCTCCATTTTCTCAACTATACAGTTATACACACCTTACTTATTCAAACACATACTAACACATATTTACTCTCTTATACAATCCCGGATACAAGTTCACAATGATCCATACAGCCACTCACACATTCACTGGCTCTTATGCACAGTTATTTATATATGTCAACTCTCACATGTACTGTGTTTTACATATGTACTTACTTTGACATGTTGCACTGAGATATGCATTCACTCACCAATACACTCATGCACACAGTCAACCGCCCATACAGCTGTTTCCACATGCACTTTTGAACCCATACATCTAGTGAATCAACTGCTCACACATCTATGCACAGAGTTATACACCTCCCAGACACCCACACACACACTCAGTCTCCCATACAAATACATGGGCAACCAATAAATAACCCATATAGTTACTCATATAGCTACTGATCAGCACATGCAGCAGTTTACAAAACAACAGATATAATGATGGACAAATTAAGACAGTTTAGTCACTAACCCATGCACTCAGTGAGACACATTTAATCACTCACTTATACAGTCAGTCATGTACCTACTAAATCCTTCATCCAGACACTTATAAATCCACTCATTCTTCAATATGTAAGACATATTTTAACTTTACAGAAACATACAGTCACTGGATGTTGTCATCAGTGATGTCATCAGTGATGTCATCTGAGATGTCATCAGTGATGTCATTTGAGATGTCATCAGTGATGTCATTTGAGATGTCATCAGTGATGTCATCAGTGATGTCACTGACCATGTCATGAATGATGTAATATGTGACATCATCAGCAGTGGATTGCGGGTGCGCGATATATAGTTAGTGCAACTAACTATATATGGAATTTCATTGGTTTTATGTCAATAAAATGTCCAGCTAACTATATATGGTCTCTAACCTATGGTTTTTTCAGTGATATATATATATATATATATATATATCAAAAACACGAAGGGTAGCCCTGGTGAAAGGAAGCCTACAGGCAGTTGTATTAGATCCATTTTATTGAGGCTCGACTTGCCAGCAAAGTTCAACGTGAACACAGAACTTCCAAGTGTCTCTCCTCTTGCCACTTGCCAGACGCGTTTCAGGAACAACGGTTCCCTTTCTCAATGGCTTGGAACTGCATCCAGTTCGTAATGCTGCCTCGCACTATTTATCTTCACGGGCCCTGCTCCAGTGGGCGTGGCCACAACAGCCTTCTGGGACCTGAAGTGCGAAGAAATTAAACTCCAGTGAGTGCAACGAACTTTGCAGGAAAAAAATTAACAAAGTCTTAAAACCCCAGAGGGTTGAAGTCAATGGCACGTTGAAAGCTGCCCTGCTTTGTAGTAGAGTCTCAGGAACACTGTCTCCCATGTGCGCCATCACCCTCACGGCAATGGCGCAGGTCCGCTTTTCGAGCAGCGAGCTTCCTTTCGCGGCTGGCAAAGCCGCTATTTATCAAAAACACGAAGGGTAGCCCTGGTGAAAGGAAGCCTACAGGCTTTTTTTTTTTTTTTCCTGCAAAGTTCGTTGCACTCACTGGAGTTTAATTTCTTCGCACTTCAGGTCCCAGAAGGCTGTTGTGGCCACGCCCACTGGAGCAGGGCCCGTGAAGATAAATAGTGCGAGGCAGATTTACGAACTGGATGCAGTTCCAAGCCATTGAGAAAGGGAACCGTTGTTCCTGAAACGCGTCTGGCAAGTGGCAAGAGGAGAGACACTTGGAAGTTCTGTGTTCACGTTGAACTTTGCTGGCAAGTCGAGCCTCAATAAAATGGATCTAATACAACTGCCTGTAGGCTTCCTTTCACCAGGGCTACCCTTCGTGTTTTTGATATATATCTAGAGAGAGGGAGACACACTTTTTAAATTACTTTTGCAAACCACCGCTTGCTGTTTTAGTACCACTAGGTATAGCTACGATAATTGATGTGCTTCAGACTAAAATTCATAATTAAGGCAAGTGGCAAGTAGGCATACACAAGTTGTTTCATTCCAGCCCAGAATGTTTCTCCTAACAATTGCTCTTGCGTGAACTCTGATGTGCGAAACTATTGAAACTTGCATTCAACAGTAGCAAATAGGTCTAGACAGGTCTTTCTCTACCTTGGGCTCATGATCTGCCAAGAGATTTTGCCTTCAGGGACCAGCCAGGCGGCTGGCTACTAGAAAGATGCTCTGGAACTTCAGCCACCTCCAGAGATGTAAAACCACTGGGCACAGTACCGCATTCTACCCACCCTATTACAGTACTACAAGATGGTGGACATGAGAGTCTGCACCCACCCTGCTGGACGGTAGTAAAGCCTTCAGGGTCAAACAAATGGATCGAAGCTCAAGTAGGCTGAGGTGGAACTGACTTCTGGAGGCCACGGGTATCTGATCTCCACCTTCGCTAGATGTTACAGATTTGCTGCGGTGGAGTAAAGGCCATGAACATCACGGTCACCAGAATTACCCTGATGAACGGAAGTCTATTTGTGGATAAAAGGCAGGAATTAGGCTGGTCTCTGGTGAAACCCCCAATAATGTCAAACGTTCTACTGTTGTCTGGAGGTTGTCTGCATTGAGCCTGCCTTCAGCAGCTAGTCGTCAAAGTAAGGGAATACAGGAACTCCCTCCCTCCGAAGGTAGGCAATGACCACCACCTTCACTTTCTTGAACTCTACAGGGACAAAGGTAAGGCTGAAGGGAAACATGGCAAATTGAGAGTAATCATGGTCTAGCTTGAACCACAGGTAACGCCTGTGAGACTGAAGCATAGGTATATAAAAATAACTATCCTACAAATCAAGGGACACCATCCAGTTTCCCAGGTCCAGAGCAGAGCCAATATAAACAGTTAGAGGCTAAAGCACCATGATAGCCATGAGGTTCCCGTCCATTTTTAAAATAGCAAAAAGTGTTAACATTTCTCCCTCCTCCCAAATTCCTTCAGGTGTGGGATTGAGGCAGGGAGAGGAGGAAATGAAAACGAAAGGACTACACTCTGAACAAAAATGAAAATGAAAGGCATACTCACTGAACCATCTGTAAAATCCTATTGTCAGACATGAAGGATTCAGATCCTGAGAATAAGTTTTTAAAGCCTGCCTCCTACTGGTGGGATGGGTGTCAATGAGGACAAACCGAAGTGGCTTGGTGGCTGTTATAGCTGGGGATGAAGAGTTGGGAGTGTGGGAGGCCTACCTAATAAGCTTTTGAGGACACTGATGGACCTGCAAAACTGTAACAAAGCAAGGGTAAAATATGGAAGCAAAGGAGAATGCATGAAAGACTGTGGAACGGACCTCTGAGTGAGACAGGGCTGTGTACTAACCCTGTGCTAGTTAATATTTACCGAATATGCCAATTGTGACCTCAATCTAGATGTTCCAAAGCTAAATGATAAACAAATAACAATCCTGTTATTTGCAGAAGATTCAGTGACACTTGCAAATACAGAAAGTTTCAATGCATTGTCTTATAGCTGGTTTTGAGATCTGCTGAGATAACAGGAAGCTTACCATCACAGAAAAAAAGAATCACATTTTTTATTATTAAACAAAAATCAAAGATCACATCGACCTTGTAAATCTATGGCAAGCCACTTGAAATAGTACAAACCCAACGATTATCTGGGCATACACATAGATGAACAACTCAATTGGGTCGATAAACTAATAAAGAGTAAAATACCTGCAGGAACTTGGTTTTTATTGTAGTACGTGTGTGGTTTTTTTTCTCCCCTACCCCTCCCTGCATGAGCTATAGGTAAGTCACCCCTACAGCAGGCCTTACAGCCCGAAGCCAGGGTGCACCATATCCCATATGTATGTGGACATATCTTCCTGAGCAGGTACGACCCTGCAATGTCTAAGTCCATTCTTAGACATTGTAAGTGAACAGGGAAGCCATAAGGAGTACATGGGCTGAACACTCATCATTACGAGTTCCCCAGCTCTATGATGGCTTCTCTGTATTCCAAGATGTTTGGTACCAAATATCTCATCCTAATAAACTTGCACTGATGCCAGATTCAGATTTATTAATAAATAAACCCAAAGGGTACATGGAGATGCCCACAGAAAAACCTAATGACCACTAATGTGGTTACTGAATGGTCTCGGCCAGCCTGTCACCACTAAAAAGGTTTCCGGCCTCCAGGCGTGAGCTGGGCTGCTGAAACACTGCCATTCTGCTGCTTCCTGCCTTGCTGAGTTGCCCCGCTGCTCTCTATTGCCTGGGTGAAAAGTACTAGACATGCATCACTAGAACCCGCAATGACTGAGAGCTAGCTAGCTGGCTGGCATCCAAATCTGAAGTTTCAGGCACATAAAAGACTTCCAACCACCCTGCTACTGCACCAGGACTCATCAGTGGATCTGCCCAGCCAAGTAGTTACATCCCAGGACTGGACCATTGGAAGTGTTTGCTTCAGATAACATGGCTGCATCCTCTGCTGCATGAGCAAAATCGACGCATCGCTGCTGCTTAAAGGAACAGAATTGCTCCATCGCCTTTGGAACTGCCACAGCAACGCTTTTCCCGGCGCAAAGTCCTTGCATCCTCATCAGTCTTGATGATGACCTCTGCACTTATCGGAACAGACACATCACTGCAACTGCACAGCGCATCTGGGAACAAAGCCTGCTCTGGGCAGAGAGGTTCACACCTCGTCCAAGCAGGAACTGCCTTCCAGGGCGGAAAGCTTTAAAGGCCAGCTAGTAGAAGATGCCAACCCCTCCTGTCCCCACTTTTTGGGTGGGAGGACAGGTGGGAACATTAGTTAGATTAGGAGGCCTGCCCACACCTAGCCAGCATCACACCTAAGGTGAGGTAGCTGATGTGGACCCCTCTTTTTAGAAACCTCCAGCTTGTGTTGGAGATAATTAGCCTACTGGTGTCAGAGTTATGTCCCTTCACACAGGAAGTGGTCATAAAGAGGATGGTCACCCTAAAAGTAGGTAGCCCATTGCTACTACCTGGGACACCCCTTAACATCCCTAAATCGACCAAGAACTTCAGATTCGACAGACCTAAAGACAAAGAGGACAAAGGAAGAGCTGCTGAACCCAAAAACGGAGTGCCTGCTACAGAGATTTGGTCAAACCCCTGTCTGCCACTTTAAGACTCAACAATTGAGGTGAACTGTCTCGTCCTGCTGCTGTGAGGCCTCTAAAAACCCCAGAGGACTATCAGCCTTCGCAAGTTGCCCAAGAACTCACTTGGAATAGAGGAGGCACTCCCCTTCAGACAGCAGGCATCGAAACAGCAGAGTCCAGTCCACTGACTTGCAGCAACTGACGAGAAGGAGGTACTTGTGCTCTGGATGATCAGATCCGTCTCCCCACAGAGTGTGGCGGCGCCAGTACCGACCGGAGCCGTGCAGTACCAATTCCTGGGGTATCGGTTGCCCTGCAACCAAGACAGACATCGAAGAGTTGAATCAGTAATCCAACTGTACCAGAGCCCAGCAGCCACTGAGGGATATTAAGATCACAGAGACCCACTTCGAGAGTGGGCCAACAATCCCGAATTTGCTCCTGCCAGCTGTTGGTCCTTGACCGCGGGTGGCACCTTTACACAACAGGCCAGGCCAACATTCCTGCACTGCACCCAGCCTGCCAAGCCAAAAACAAACAGGCTGTGCTCCCTTGTCCCGAAGGACTCTACGACCCCATCCCACGTTGAGGAGCTCTTGGACAACTCCCTGCTCCTGGCAGAATACGGGACGCACCCAACTAACTGTTGGTAGAAAACTGGACAGGGGCTTTGTGCTACAATAAACCCAGAAGGTGAACCCCTACAACTGTCTGCGCTGTGTTCTATACCTACCTTTACATTGGCAAACCGAAACCGGCCCTAGGAGGGGGCTCTGCGCTGTACAGTACGCTGTACTGTTACACTGACCTCCACTGACCTGTAAAGCGCCGCTGGGTTCCTGACGTTGCGACCGTCCCTGCCGCCGAGTAGTACCAACACTCGGCCAGAGAGCGGGGTGGACCACAACTCCCAGCTTGCCCTGCTCCAACACCGCCCACTTCCTGCACACAGCGCCAGGAGGCGCACAAAAGGAAACAGCTACCTCCGCGTCGCGGATGCGCGCGGACGGCGCCGGGCGGAGCCCGGGCAGAGGGCGGGCCGTCTGTGGCCGTCAGTGGTCAGCTGTGGTCGGGCGGGCCACCCCTCTAATATTGCCTTCCTGTTGTGGTGAGTTTACCTCGTTTATTATGGAGTCTGCTGATACAGCTGCTACACAGGATGATTTCCCTTTCCCTCCCCCAACATTTGAGTCCCTACTTGAGAATGCTCTGAACTTGGTTTCTAACGAAATTGCTGACACTGAAAGAAGAATGTCTCTGAGCTGTATCAATAATATTACACAGCCCATATCATCGCCAACTTGCCTAAGAATTCCATTATCACCATCTGTTGTAATTACAAAACTGGTACCGTTACATACACCCCCTGTACCCCTGCTGACAGAAGTTGCCCCCACCATTACAATTGACTCCCAGGAAGTTGTTAACATCACTGGATCTATGGAAGCCAAAAATAAACAAGGTGGGGAAAAACGCAAAAGAGGTACCGTTAGGCTAAGTGCCAACAAAAGGAAACAACTACTAATTAATAAGAGTCAGCCTACGCCACAGAGTCTGTGGAATAAACAAAAATCTTCTGGGGCACAAACTACTCATGTGGTCGACCTAGACTCAGCAGATGCGGATGATATTCACACCGCAACCACCGGTAACTCTAGTGGGAACTCCAATACAACATGGACACAAACCACATTAATGGGAGATAATTATAACCTCTCAAAACAAAATGGAAATCTAATAGAAACTATAGTGGACACTATTTTTAACCGACTAGAGAAGCAAATGATCACACGGTTTAATAATGTTTTTAAAAGACTTGATAGATTAGATAATCTGGTTAAAAACGAGGAAGCAAAAAGAAAGGGGTCTGTTATACTAGATCAAATCAGAGCTGACCGCCTCCTAAAAGAGCTCGAGTCTGTAAGCAACAATCTGTTACAGAAGAAGCAGGAAGCCTCCACTTCATTGGGTGGGGGCCCCAGCAACCCTGGATTATTAGCACCGCCTATTGTACCACCTACAACCCAACCCCGACTTGTCGATGGCGGGAAGAACATGGCACAAACCAATTCACCTTCCAAACCCACACCAACACCGGCAGCACGAAAAACTGCCCCCTCTGTTACTACCAATGCTAATTCCATCAATTATAACAACGGCCCCACCCAACCGACAATAACAGCAAGGTTAACCGTTGACAACAACAAAGGTACCGGGCAACCGGGGAAAGGTAGGACCCCCAGACATCAAGGGGCTGCCCTACATTTGCCACCGGATGCCTGCCCTTTTGTCCTGGTCCTTGCGGGGGTACCACCGCTGAGGGAGGAACAGGGAGAATCGTGGGTACAATTGCGAAACAAAAGTATAGACTGGCTAACCAAGCACAAAGGTGTCGGATACGATATCTCGAGAGAGATTCTATCGGTTCGCAGGGTGTCGTGGATTGGACCTCTACTAAAAGATAAGGAAGGAGACTGTATAGTCCTCAATTTTAAAAATCCTGGTACTGTAAGATATCTATTGAATAGAAACAATAACTACTCTGCTATTTCCACTGTTGTAACCATGCTACCTCTGAGCTATTTTTATAGACCACCTCTAACGCAATTTCGACCACCTTTAATGCAATTTTAACCTCCTCCAACGCATTTTCAGCCTCCTCCTATGCAATTTCAGCCAGCTCCATTCCCATGTACGATGTTTAATAGATATGCTCCTTTGTCGGATTTGGACATGTTGGATTGACCTTTAGTGATCAATCCAGTTGAACTATTCCCTGCACCCATGTCTGAACCTCCGGAAGATCCACAATTCCAGCTACGGATTGACAAGAACCCCATAATCACAGAATGTCTGTCCAGGATTCTGAACTTTCTCTCGTAAGTTGGAACATAGTGGGTCTTACCTCTAAATTGAAAATTAAAGAATGGTCAGAGTGGGTAAATGACAACTGTGACATACTGATGCTACAAGAGACTTGGAGCACAACTATGCCTACAATGGAGGGATTCAGTTGCTATAACCTAATGGCATCCCCTTCGTCTATGGGTCGCCCCAGTGGGGGCCTATCCATTTGGACTAAAATAAAAACTGGCGTACAAACTAAACTGATTCCTACACAGGGTAAATGTTTTATGGCTATGAAATATACCAATAAGATGAAATTATGTATAATTAATTTTTACAATAATGATTTTGTCACCCACCCTAACAACAATTTTTTGAAATTATTTAATTTTATCGATGATATTGAGGAGGGGCAGAAGTATGGGTCCTTTGATTGCATCTGTATTGGAGGGGATTTCAACGCCCATATGTATCGCAACAGTCCAACTTGTAGAAATGGAGAGGAGTTGAAAAACCATCTAGCCTCCCATGACCTATTGAATGCTATGGAAATTGCAGGAACAAGTGCTAGCAATATATTGACTTCTACATATATTGGCCAGGGCTGTGCTTCCACAATAGATTATATGTTTATTTCTTCGATAATAAGCTCTATAATTTTGAGAGCAGAAGTTATCTGCTCTGTATACAGTGACCACTATCCACTTAGAATACACCTAAAAAATCTGCAGTCCTTGAAGGATGCATCGAGAGTAGAGATAGGGGCCCAAAATCTGGCATTATCCACCGACAGATTAAGATTAATATGGAAAGGGGTGGACAACAAAGATATCTTAGCTAGAGTTACCAATAAATACCCAACGCTAGTAGAGATTTGTCTGACGCATAATAGTCCAGGCAATGATATGGTAACCGCCTTTAGTAATCTTTGCAGGGCGATCAAAAGTGAATCCTCTAAACCAGCTAGGCCTAATAAAGATCATGGCCCTCGCTGGTTTGACTCTTCCTGCTCTAAGGCTAATAGGTATCTGAGGGCGGCCCTAACAACCAACCCTAGGGATGTTCTACTTGTGAGAGACCTAAGATCAAAATATAAAGCCACGTTACGCATTCAATCTGAGGCCCTAGTGATTGATCATTGGGAATCCCTCAGTCGTACTGCCACATTAAAATATACGACAGGCTTTTGGAAAGAGGTTAAGTCCCTCAGATCCCTTGGTACAAACATCAAACCAATCAATTGCAATATAACTGGCGAGGCTTGGGTGGAGCACTTTTCTAAAATTTACGCCACACCTGGTACCTCTCTAGACATTGTCCCCCTACCTATCACTGCCGGGCCTCTATATATTTTATTATCCGAGGTCGAAGATGCCATAGCGGAGAGCGCTGGAAATAAAGCTCCCGGTCCGGATGGTCTTTCAATCGATCAGATCAAATCTGAGATTAATTTCTGGGCCCCTTTACTTTGCAACCTATTTAATAACCTAAGTGACAGCTCAATTCCTGAATCATGGTCGAACAGTGTCATCGTACCGATATTCAAAAAGGGTGACAGGATGGACCCTGCCTGTTACCGGCCGATTTCACTGATCGATAATACGTTAAAGGTCCTTGGAAGGGTAATTTTTAAAAGGATCAGGAACTGGGCTGAGGAAAATAATGTTTTAAATTGTAGTCAACTAGGATTTAGGAGTCACGTGGGCACCATCGAACAATGTCTTAATTTGAATTTGATCATGGCGAAATATATTATTGTAAAGAAGTCCCCGCTTTATTTGGGATTCATGGATTTGAGTTCTGCATTTGATTTTGTTAATCGTTCTAGTTTGTGGTCACTTTTACTTAATTATGGTTTGGATGATTCATTGGTATATTTCCTTTCTTACTTACATAGGGATTTAAAAGCCAGAGTACGTATCAATAATGAGGGCGAATTATCTAATTACATTTTTATTAGCAGGGGAGTTAGACAGGGCTGCGTACTCGCCCCACTGCTTTTTATTTTATATATTAACGGGTTGAGCAGCACTTTGAGTAAGACTACCAAGGACGTACCTATTGTAAATGGTTCCCCCATTACTGTTTTACTCTATGCGGACGACGCAGTTTTAATGGGGCGTACACCCAATACTTTACGTATTTTAATCACTGGGTTTGTTGCTTTTATGTCCGAGTTGGGGTTAAATACCAATTTTAATAAATCATTCATTATGAACTGTGGACCAAAAAAATATAACATTACCTCAATCAAATCAGGTGATAACACCTTAAAATGCACTAGCACTTTCCCTTATTTAGGGTTATTATTCTCTAATACAGGCTCATGGCAGCCCCATGCTGCCTATGCAAGAAACAAAATTGCTAAATCAATTAATTCGATCTTATCTCTCCGATAACCCAAACAGGCGGATGTTATTACTCCACTCCTCAACATTTATCGTACTCAGTGTCAACCAACAGGGACATACGGAGCAGAAGTGTGGGGTTATTGTAACAGCATGTCTATTCAGTTGGAGGAAAATAGATTCTGCAGGCGGGTGTTGGGGGGAGTCCCCTGTGCCTCCACATTTATCTGTCACAATGAACTTAGGTTACCTTATATCCAGGATTTTATTAGATCTAGGCCTGCGCTTTTTTGGATAAAAATATGGCTAAACCCAGCGGCAACCCTAACACGTAGCATAATATCCGATTGCTTACTATGTGAAAGATCCCACCATGTACCCTGGTTAACTGCTGGTGAGAATAGCCTGTTGAGTGTGGGACAGGGCTCATTATTTAGCTCCCCTAATACCATTGTTCATGCTCATAAGAACATTGTTAAACGGGCATTACTTGACCTTTACAGGGAGGAACGGATGAGAACTGAATTTGCTAAAACTGCGGTTATTAAATATTTGCCTCATGCCGATTCAGATAACGATAACCTAAATAAGCGCTGTTGATATTTGTCAATCCCGATAGGAAGATGGAACCGGTGTCTACTGTTCCGGTTCCGGGATGGAAGCATTGTTAACCTATTAAGCTTCCCCCTCGGCTATAATAAAAATTTAGAACAGATGGATTGTCCCTGTTCTGAAGGTGGGAAACAAAGCTTGTCACATTATTTTTTCTTTTGTGGTCATTATAAATTGTATACCCGCCAATATTTAATGCCGATTCTCCGTAAACAAAATCAAAGGGATTTTATTATGGCATTGAGAATCTTACAAACTCTGTCAACAGACAAGGTAATATGTACTGTAAGCTGTTTTCTAAAAGCCTGTGTGAGATCAAGGGCAAGCATGGAACATGCATGATGGACTACGGTATTTTTGTTACTGAATGCACATTGCAC
The DNA here is from genome assembly GCF_964261635.1 of Lissotriton helveticus. Lineage (NCBI taxonomy): Eukaryota > Metazoa > Chordata > Amphibia > Caudata > Salamandridae > Lissotriton > Lissotriton helveticus. The sequence continues at coordinate 1,286,662,697 of NC_136067.1, forward strand.
CTTTTTGACATATTTTGCACATAGATTTAACTGTATGCTCGCTTGGATGTAAATGACTATTTTAATAGAAAGGATAAACTGAAACCTATGACTAAAATTACCTGCACACTAAAGATCCTTCTTATTATGTATTATGCACTTTATGTTATATATGCTGCTTTAAACCTTATTGGGAAAGTTCCGTCTTACCTAATACTTTTAAGTATATGCTTTTTATATGTTTTTAATGTGTTTTTAAATTGTATGTACTTTTATGGATGTACCAAACTCTGAATAAAGATCATTTGAAGTTGAAGTATACCTACCTGTTTTTTCCTCCCATAGGATTGCATGGTGCATAATTGCTCACAACTCTAAACTACTTATCTCTGAAAAGTCATAAGAAATGCAGCACTTAAGTTTGAAATAGCTCTTGGTTCGAAAATATATATAAAAAGATTTGCTATTTTTCTAAATTGCTCTTGGGTGTATTCTTCGTGTCTGTGTCTCATTTATTGCCTCTGGAGTACAACAAATGCTTAGCACTACCCTCTGATAAGCCAAACTGCTCGGCCACACTACTACAAAGTGAGAGTTAGTATTATGTCACCAACTGGGGACTCACTGGACTCTCTGCACAGCGCACTTCGTTTTAGTGCATAATATAGAGAGCCAGCTTCCTACACTAATGCTGAGCCAACAGGCCGGCCCAGCACTAAGATTCTCAAATGCGGAGATAGAGTAAGCCAGCTACAGCTGCCTACAAAATGAAAGCATTTGCTGAAATACGTACTGTGCAGAAATATGGGGACACAAAAAAGTGCTAGCCCTGAAAAGAAAAGAAAAAACCAATATATTTTTACGGGGTGTACTACATCTCGACCTAGGAACTCCAATGAGAATGCTAAGATCAGAACTGGGTATTGTTTAAATACAGGATCGCATAGTCCCTTATCCTGTTCAATATTCAGTGTGAGTTTGGACCAATCATGTCCTTGCAGCATTCCGGAAGGTCCTTCACGATCGTCGCCAGAGCCAAAAATATAAAACTTTACAATGGTTCAAGCACATAAGAAACATACTCATGGTGATTGGATGTTTGGACTTTTGGATCTATCCGCAGCAGATGAGCAAGGCTGCATTATAAACAATCATAAAACAATTATGGTAACATATGAGAAAGAAAGAAGCCAGAAATCATATGAAATTAAAACTAGACCATTGCTTCGAGCCATACCTGGAATTGATTTTTCCAAATGAGAATAGAGCCCTCTATCTAAAGTTGAGAAAAGTTTGGGGATTTTATGTTACACTTTCATCGGGGCAAGATGGCCGCACCTGGATCGTAGAGGGCAGTCGCACCCAAATCCCTCTCCTGACTAAGATGCAGATTGAACTTTGATTCGGCATGCTGTGTTCCCCCAGAGGCCTGAAAAGACGAAGAAAGCCTGGCAGAGGAGCGGATAGTTGGGTAAACGGATGGAGCGCCTACTTCGCCATCTCAGCAGGCCTGGCAACTTTGAAATCAAGCTTGATTAACCTGATCCAGGTCGTCACCAGCTTCAAGGCTGCCTTCATGATGTCCCTTCGCTCGCAGAGACAGGAGAAGGAAAAGGAAAAGGCCTCGATGGAGCTCTCCAGCACCGCAAAAGCACCGGCAGAGAAAATGAGCAAAAAGGACACTGTAGCTCCGGGACAGAATCAGAGACTTACTGGCACGACTAGGAAGCCACAAATAAACAAAAGAAGAGTAAGGGAATCTATTCACAAAAGTGAATGGAGAGTACTCCTGGTCCCCTGGACTAAATATCTGAATAACATGAGAGGAGTACCACCAGAATGAGCTCAAAGAGCAATCTGAGTGGGATGACTAAGGCTGAAAAAAGAAGAAAGTCCTTCTTTGTTTTTTATAAACCCCTCACTCACCAACCTGGTTGGTGACATGCTTCATCATCGGGGTCCAACCTATTAGCCGAGTGCCATCAGGGTGTGCTTCGACACCTGAATTACAGTGGAGCTGGTATTCGTGTGAATGGTGCAAAAAAATAATGTTAAAAATTGTCCTGGTATGACTTATGTGAAAAATAACTTTTATTCTAAGACTACTGGATAATATTAAAATGGTGTGTAGATACAATTAAGGTTTATTATGACCATGTGTATCTGTATGTGATAGGTCTACATGTTTCAACCCGTGGTTGGAAAATGCCGGGTTTTCTTCAGGACCATGTGGAAAAGTAAATTTTCAATGGTCGCAGGACTATTAAGGCATAGTCCTCTCACCCCGGGCACAGGACGATTGCTGGATCTCCAGCTATGTTTAGTATAAACAAGGCTTCATAATGATTGTCTTTCAATAGATTTATTCCTTCATGGTTAATCACATTGATCAAAAACGAATTCTCATATCTGATGCTTCTTTCAACATCGTGTGTGTAGTTCACAAATTAATCATATCCAATGCATTTCGGTGCTTATAGCACCTTCATCAGGGCAATCTGTGAATTGATTAAACAAAAACTTGCTTTAACCTCCATTACAGTTAGTCTATCACAATATTCAACATTGTTTAACATTATCGCCCTCTTGACATTTGGTTGCGTTAATTTCATTTTCAAAGCGCAAACATGGTTAACCTTGCTGTCACATAAATCGTTCTACGAGCCAAACGCTTTTAAACCGCTACCGCGTAACACATTCTACACGTTTTATCCTACGTTCAATGCAACATTGTATCATATCCGTTAGGCTCATACGCGATGCTGATGTGCTGCTTAATTACGCGCTTTCGTCCTCTTTGAGCCGCTAACTTGCTTGCATGCATTCTTGCTGATAGTCATAAGTTTATAAAACGCGCCTCCCTCTAACTCGTATTCATACTCCCAACGCTCACCTGGTTCTTTTGGTTAACCGCTCATGTTAGCTCCTTACTGCATTCTCTAATGGCGCCGGGCTCAACCCTGTTTGTTTTTCTACCCGTTATTCGCGCATGCGCGTTACCATGTGCCGTTTTTTTTTCTTTTTTTTCTTTTCTTTTTTTCTCATCTTTATTAACGCGCTCTAAACTTTTCCCTGGCTTAATGTGTAGGTTACATGGTGAATATGTTTCACTGCACGCCTCTATAATATGGTGCCTGCCAAAGTTAAATGATATGTTAGAAACTACCAATTGCAACACTATCTAGTGAGTTTCTTGATTATTCTGATCTGTAAAAAAATCACATTTGTTCACAGGTAACACAAAAATTCAGTTCGATCGTTAAGCCCATTGGGTTTAAGGCTGTTCAAATAATAAATCCAATGATTCTCTCTTTTGAGTAAGTTCTTTTTGTTGTTTGTGCCTTCTGTCTTGGGCACTATTTCCAATATACAAGCTCGTAGTTGGCTTATGTGATGGTGTTTCTCCTTGAAATGGACTGCCACCGTTGATTTCGTGGATTCCGTTCTTATATTGCTTTTGTGTTCTGTGAGGCGCGTTTTCAGTTTCCGTTCAGTGTGGCCTACATACACTGAACCGCAGGGGCATTTCAACATATATATGATGTTCATTGTATCGCAAGTGCCGTTTACTCTTAGTGGTATTTGGAAACCTTTCATTGGATGGGATATGGTACTCCCCTTCATGATATTATGACAACTGCTGCAATTCATGCATTGGTTGGTTCCACGGTAAGTGTGTTTTGGGGGTCGTTCAATTGGATGTTTCAACATTTCCCCTAGGTTTTTTGCTCTTGTAAATGCAAACAATGGTTCTTCCGAAAAAATACCTTTAAAGTCCACTTCCAATTTCAAAATTTGCCAGTGTTTACGAATAATGTTCTTGAATTGGGTGCTTACATTTGAGTACTTACTCACGCATGTGATTCTCTTAGTTGCCTCTTTTGTTTTATTCACTAGTAGTTCATCTCTAGTTGGTTGTTGTGCTCTAAGTAGTGCTGGTTGTATTGTTCCTTCAGGGTATCCCCTGTCTTGAAATCTTTTTGCCATTGCTGTCAATTGGTCTTGACATTGGTTAGTTTGCGAGACCACTCTTCGTACCCTGAGAAACTGTGAAAATGGCAGATGTGTCTTCAGGGGTAGGGGGTGATGGCTGTCAAATTTCAGTAAGTTGTTTCTATCAGTTGGCTTCCGGTAAAGGTTCGTATGAAACTGATTGTCACTCCTAGTGATCTCTACATCCAAAAATTGAATTTTAGTAGTGTTTATTTGCCACGTGAAGCTTATTCGTTCATTCCTGCTGTTCAATCTGTCTAATTCATGATGTAATGTTGCGTCATCACCTTTCCAAATTAGAAAAATGTCATCGATGAATCTTACATACATCGATAATTGGCTGGCCCATTCTTGACGTTGATGGATATGCACATTTTCAAAATCAGTCATAAACAAATTAGCATACGCCGGTGCGGCGCAATTGCCCATAGAGGTACCACTTCGTTGGATAAACCATCGTCGTTGGTGTTCAAAGTAACTGTTCATCAGGGAAAACTCCATTAGCTCCATTAGGAATATTTGCAACTGTTGGTCATACGTGCTGTTCAATAATGCTTTTTCTATGGCTTCTAGGCCTTCTTTGTGTGGTATGGACGTATAGAGTGCTCTGACGTCTATTGTTACCATTGTTACTTGCTCTGGTGTTACCAAGCTGTGTAATTTTCTCAAAAAATCGGTGGTATCCTTTATGTATGAAGGAGATTGTAACACGAGTGGTTGCAGATATTTGTCAATGAATTTCCCCACTGGCTCGTGGAGACTGCCTCTTGTGGAAACTATCGGGCGACAGGGTGGATTGTTTATGTCTTTGTGGACCTTGGGTACCATGTATATAACTGGACTTTTTGGATTTTCTTGAATCAGATATTGTTTGGTTTTATCATTTATAGTTCCCATGTCAGAAGTAAATTTTGCCATGTTCTGTGTCCCTACGCGTCCTCCATCATATGTTATCTGTACATGATTAATATGTATATGTATTCCCCATGTTCGATTAATGACGCAATTATAGTTGTGTCCATCTCTAGTATGCCAGTTTCCAGTTCTCGTGAATACTACGAATATCAGGCCTATTTAAAGTTACGTTGCCACGTTTCTCAGTGTGCACGTTATTCCATTGTAAAGTCCCCGTTTCTAGGCCTCAAAAGGGCCTGGACACCAGATTCAGCTTCTGTCTCCTGAGCCTCGCTGAGGAGCGATACAGCCCCCACCTGTATCCTCGACCCTTCACTTACTTCCTGCCTCACAGTGCCCGGTTCAGCCTGGCTCTGCCTCTGAGTCTGCCAAGAGTATGTTATGATTCCAGTTATCAGTTCAGTCCTCCTTCTCTGCATTCCTAAGCTACTGAACTGCATCAATAGTTACCGTCATAGTCTAGCCTTTACGTCTCCATGTTAGAGAAATACTGTATTAATGGTCATTGAATATTCTTCATCACGCACTACATGTAGAATAATGCATGCTCCATTCTTAGAGTCTGTTAGCCTTTACCCCGATAACTTTTGGATTCTATCAACATGTTCTCTAAACATCAGATACTAGATACTGCTTAGGTACATGTCGCCCTGACTCTCCAGACTTCAGTCTCTGCTCCTAGCACAGAGTTCGTAGCCCCCAGCTTCTCCTAGTAACACGTCATTGCCAGTTTGCGCGCACCATTAGGTCAGAGGTCCCGGCTCCTTAGGTAGCCCCCTCCGTGTTTCCGCCCCATTTATGACATATTCTGTTACGTTTGCATCACATGTCTATGTATACGCCTCTGTTACACCTACTTTCACCCTTATCTTTCGCGACTGCTATTGACCACACCCACTGCTCCGCCTATCGTATGTATTGTAATGCAACTGTTTTAGTATATATGATCGTGTATTGTTATTAAATGTTAGCGCGCTCATCCCAGATCCTGCCCGGCAGCTGTCGGGGCCCCCCTGTCAGGCTCTGCCATCCTATTCCTATACAGGTTGTCCTGTTCCTGTCCTTTATGCTGTAATAAACCTGCAAACTCCTACTACCTCGAATCTTGACTCTTATTTATTGAGCTATCTGTTATTGCTATGCCTAGACAAAAATAGATCCGGTATTATTTATTTATATACCACATAATGGCGCCCGAATAGGGACTTGCCCTTTCCCCACGCGCCGGTGAAGCCACGTATGCCCCCTGACCCTCTGCAGCCGTGACGGAACTCTTCTGCGCACCGGCAGATATTTCTGCTTCAAGTATCCCTCAGGCCCACGGAGGAGACGGAGGAGGCGGTCCAGCATCCAGACGAGGCGGTGGAGGAACGCGGCGAGTCCCGACCAGAGCCCAAGCCGAGAGTCCAAGGTCCGAGGTATCCGGAGGCCCACCCGTAACAGAAGTCCGAAGTTCGTCCGTCCGGCGTCGAAGCAGTCCAGTCCAGTCCGAGGCTTTCCGTTCTTGCTGCCCGGTGAGTACCATTGCTGGGGTAGTATCTAGACAGGGTCAATCTAATTGACTCTGGTCCGTGGGTTGGTGGTACACAGGCCCACAAACGAAGTGTCCACTTCGGTGGATGCGGGTCCTGACGTGTCTCTGTATGAGACCGGTAAGTTTCGTACTGTTTCAGCAGTGCATCTAGTTTCTGTTCTAGTCAGTTCTGTTCTCGAGAAAATTCATGTATTCTGTTTTCCGTATTCCAGGTAGTATTCTGTTCGAACTGTTATTCTGAATGTTATTCATGTATTTTAATGTCGTGGTATGAGTGTGAAGTAATTATCGTGTTTATTGTGTATTGTGTTGTGTCCAGATTATAGTTCAGTCATGCCGCTCTTTTCAAAACTGCGTCAGTTAAAAACCAGAAAAGGTCTGCTAGAAACAGCAGTTCCTGTTCCGCCTAGGGACAGTCCAGGTCATTTTATGTATCAGAAGCATGGCATAAGCGCCATATTGTATCTAGATTTATGGGTAGAGTATACCAAACAGTTAGAGGAAAAGTATAGATGGCCTGTATCAGGCACATGGGATGCCGAGTGCATCATGCGAGTAGAAGAAGCATTATGGAAAAAGAAAGCCAGACAGTCACAGAAAGATGCCATCGAGCTATGGCGCAAAGAATCTCATAAAAGAGCCGAAAAAGAAATCAGAAAGTCAGAACTAAGTAGAGAATCCTTGGAACGAGCCCAGGAAAGGGAACTAATCGAGATAGGTGAACGAGTTAAAACCGAACAGTCAGACAGACAGAGGCATGCTCTTATTAAGGGTATGTATCCTCTTCTTGCCGAGGGCCTGCCAAAAGCGACCCCAGAGGCATCCAGTAATTTCCCGCCACCACTAGTTCCGACCAAGCTACGTCACAAACCGACCGCAGCTGATATTTTCATTTCGTCCTATTTGGACGACACAGTCCCAGAATATGCAAATCCTGTTCCTGCTCCGCCAGTCCCTGTAAATCAGGCACTTCCCGCTCCTCCAGACACCGGAGTACCTGTTACGGTACCCCCGGTCCAGCCCGCCATACAAGTCCAGCCTGCATTTCCATTTCCCACTCTGCCAGGACGAAGAGCATCAGTAGACGACTCTAGTTTAGGGGCCGCAGGGGGAGGTCCTCCAGGAACCCCGCCGCCACACAAGCGTTTAACGTTAGCCGAATTACATGCACAAGCGTCACAGCGTACGCCCAGATATCAGTCTGTTGCAGAAATAAGAAAAGCCCTTATCGAATGTGGCTATGATCCAGTCCCAGGCGAGGATAATATGGTTTTATATTCATTACGCGTGAGAAAGGTGACCGAGTATCTAGTCACCCTACCAGATATGAAAGAAGATCTAGACAGAATATATCGTTTCATCCGTACAGGGAATGATCCAGAAAGTATTAGTGAAGTCATGTCTCAAAGGAAAGCTGAGATCCAGCTCATGTTATTAAAGTTTCTGATTAATTGTTTATTACGAGAACAAGATTATCCGACCAAAGATCGAGCCGAAATGAAAATCCTAACAAGGTGGAGTGATAATATAGCCGAGGGTAAGCATAAGACCATCAGTAGTATAGAGAGTATGTACAAGAAGATTCGTAAAGAAATAATAAGGATACACGAACAACGCAAAGAAGCACAAGTAAGCGAGAAAGAAAATGACTCTTCTACTGAAGAGGTAGAGGACGAGAATCCCGCCAGAATAGCGTATGTAGGAAAATCCAGATTTCCAGATCGCCATTTACGTCTAGAACACAAGTCAACTTTCCATCGTCCAGCACCAGAACCAGGTTCCCTAGAACAAGTATTTCAAGCTACCGATCACATTCTGAAATCACGAATCGGTTATAGCGAGTTAAGTACTATGCATGAACAAGAACTAGTCCGATCAGCAGTCCGATGGATTACTGATTCTACCACTTTTCCAGACGAAATAGTGGCACAAATGTTTCTGAAATTGCCCCCAGCCGAGCAACGACTGGCGGGTATGTATATGATCCAGCACCTCATTACATTGTATGAGGGTCAACATTCTGATCCAGGTCCGTTACATGATGTCCTGAACGAGTTACTCCAGTATAAATGGAAAGGTTTAGGTACTGATTTAATTAGTGTCATTCTAGAACAGCGCCACAAATACAGAACGTTTTTGAACCCGCATTTTGTTCATGTCTCACCTCCAGAAAGTAAACCCTTTTACATAGACAGACAGAATCCGTTACGAGAAGTACATCCAATTAAGACAGACGGTGGTGAGATGCAACGAGTGTTTGTTTACACTCCGATTACAAAGATGGAACTCTTAGAGATGAAAAAGTTAATTCCCTGTCATGATAAAGATCCAGCAGGGTTCCACCGAGAATTAAAAGACATGCTCCGTATGGGAGAATACACGTATCCAGATATTATTAAAATGTTAAAGGTCCTGTTGCCCACAGGGGTATATGAGAAACTCAAAGAAAAAGAATGGGAGGTGGGAGAGAAAAAGATCGATTGGACAGTCCTAGAAGCTGAAGACAAGGCACGAGTACCAGGTACCGGTCTTGGAGATAAATGTAAAGAATTACCAGAATTATTAATACAAGTTTTGCCTAGGTTATTGACAACTAGAAAAGAAGACTGGGATGCAATCTCAGCATGTAAACAGAAACAAGATGAAGATATTAGTGATTATTATTCCAGATTTGAGAAATGTTTTACCATAAACAGTGGCCTCAAGACAAGTAGCGAGTCATACCCTCATCTTTTTGTTACTAAACTAGTCGAGAATTCAAGTCCACAAATTAAAAATCGAGTTTTGAAAGTCGAAAGTACCTGGCAAGCTAATACCCCGTCCCAGATGTTACAGATGCTTCAATACCACCAGAATAGAATCAGAGAAGAACAAGAACATGAAAGGAAACGTATGAAAGACACGAAAATGAAAGTACTAGTTGCACAATCCGTTCCTCAAGACAGTCAGAAGAGGGGACCAAATCAAGCCAGTCATCCTGCAGCTCCCGTTAAAGGAAACTGCAATTATTGTAAACAGCCAGGTCATTTTATAAACGAGTGTGCAGTTCTGAAACACAACATAGCTACCGGTAAGACTAAAGAAAGACCACGTCCGCCTAGACAAGAACAAGTTACACAGACTCCTCAGTTACAGAATGCACCACAAACAGTTACAGTACCGCAGCCTATCGCTGCAACACAGCATGTTACACAGCAGATGTACCAGTATGCACAGTCTGAGTATCCAGAGTATCAGCCATATTCATGAAACAGCCTAGAGAGGGAGGTAGGCTTGCCTCTCATCGAGATACCTGTAGATCAAGAAGGTCCCTATGTTCATAGTCAAGTATTAGGGAAAGATAGAAAGTTTCTGATTGATACAGGGGCAAGTAGGACCACTATAAGTCACGCCGAAGTTCCAGGGGCTCCGCTCTCAGGCTCTAGAAATGTTTCCCTTGGATTTTCAGGAAAACCTATTGTAAATGAAATATCAAAGCCAGTTACTCTAGAAGTAGGTCCATTGTCCCGCACTACTGACCTGTTACTTACTAAGTCATGTCCAGAAAATCTATTAGGCATTAGGACACTGAAAGAGTTAGGTGCAGTTATATGCTGTTCCCCAGAGGGAATACGATTGTTCCTACGTGACTTCAAGGGTCACTATGTATTACGAGATTTTGATCCGAGATTGTCCAATGTTCCGCAGCATCTATGGGCGCAAGGTCCAACTGATGTTGGCTTTATGCAAATCACACCCCATCGTGTGACTCTCAAGCCAGGTGTAGTCCTGCCACGAATCAGGCAGTACAGATTGCCATCTGAGGCTGTAGCAGCCTTATCCAAAATTATTGACGAGCTCATGGCTCAAGGAGTAGTTGTAGAAACTGACTCCAATGTATGTAATTCTCCGATCATTCCTGTCATGAAACGTACTGATCCAAATGCACCCCCAGTATATCGATTAGTGATTGACCTTCGAGAACTTAATAAATGTATTATTCCCCAGTACCCAGTTGTCCCAGATATCTCTTCCCTGTTGACAGCCATTGATTCCGAAGCCACATTTTTTACAGTCATAGACCTCAAGAATGCGTTTTTCAGTGTCCCCATTCATCCAGACAGCCAGTTTCTTTTCGGATTTTGTTTAAATGGAAGGAGCTATATGTTCACACGCGCTCCTCAAGGTTTCACAGAAAGTCCTAGTATTTACAGTCAAGCACTCAAGAGACAACTAGACAACATTCACATGCCAACTGACACTGCCCTGCTCCAGTATGTCGATGATCTACTGATCACAGCCCGTTCTGAACGTGCTTGCGAGCGAGCATCACTTACAGTCTTGTATTTCCTAGCCGAGATGGGGCACAAGGTGTCCCCTTCTAAGCTTCAATTCTGTGTCCAGCAAGTGGTCTACTTAGGACACTTACTGTCCAAGAGGGGTAGGCAGTTGACACCAGATCGTATCCAGTTAATAGCGAGTCTTCCTCAGCCAAGGACCCAGAAGGAGGTACGTGCTTTTATCGGCCTTACTTCTTATTGCAGACAATGGATTCCTCAGTATGCATTTCTAGCTAAACCACTGATACAGTTAACGACACAGGAGGCAGCCGTATCGACTGTCCTCCCTTGGACATCTGAACATACACTTAGTTTCAATGATTTAAAGAAAGCCCTATGTCAAGCTCCAGTTCTAGCAACACCGAACTACAGTAAGTCTTTTACACTTTTCGTCACAGAACGCGAAGGTACAGCATTATCTGTTCTCACACAAGATCAAGCAGGACAATACAAGCCCTGTGCTTATTTTTCGAGCACATTAGATCCTGTAGCCCAGGCTCTGCCTGCGTGCCTCAAGTCAGTTGCAGCCACAGCACTAGCTATCAGACAAAGTGATTCCATAGTCTTAGGACATTCCTTGACAGTACAAGTTCCACACTCCGTGGAAGTTCTTTTAAACCGAACACAAACTCAGCACTTGACAATTGCACGTTTAACAGGTTATGAACTGACACTGTTCCAGCCACACATAGAAATCAGACGCTGCAACGTCCTAAACCCTGCTACATTGTTACCATCAGTTACTTTGAATCCTGCCACACACGACTGTGTGGAAGTAGTTAACATCATGACAAAGCCAAGACAAGATCTGACAGATATTCCATTACCAGATCCCGACCTGACACTTTATGTGGATGGTTCATGTATGAGAACAAGTACAGGAGAACTAGTAGCCGCGTATGCAGTGACTACTGACACTGAAGTTATTGAAACACACCGTATTGACACCCTGTCTGCTCAAGCGGCGGAGCTAGTTGCTCTGACACAAGCCTGCATACACGCCAAGAACCTGAAAGTTAATGTTTACACCGATTCACGTTACGCATTTGGAGTTGTACACGACTTCGGAGTGCTCTGGCAAGAGAGAGGTTTCATGACTTCTCATGGAACCAAGATTCAGCATGGTCTCCTTATTCAGGCTCTGTTAGATGCAATACATTTACCAACATCCATTGCTATCATGAAGTGCAAAGCACATACGAAAGTTACTGACACTATTTCTCAAGGTAATGATCTAGCAGATCGCACAGCCAAGCTTACAGCACAGACACCAGACATTCCAGTTAATAAGACACCGACACACACTCCAGATCCGACTACATGTATGACAGTTAAAGACCCCACTCAAGATGTCATAGATATCCAGTTACATGCTACTCCCGATGAAATCAAGAAATGGTCCGAACAAGGAGGGGTCCAGACAGATCAGGGATGGGTAACAAAGGGTAAAGCCACATGGTTTCTCCCCGACTCCATGGTTCAAGTCATTATCAATACCGCACATAGTCCAGCACATTTAGGAGAAAAAGCTATGTTAGTCAGTATCCAGAATATTTGGTTCAACAAGCATTTACGAGCTGCAGCCAAGCAGAAAGTCCGTACCTGTATGATATGTTGTCAGTTTAATCCAGGTAAAAGTGTCCCGGTGGAACAAGGTGGATTCCAGCCCCCTGACCACCCTTTTGAAGTCCTCCAGATGGATTACATTCAGATGGAGCGATGTCGAGGTTTCAAGTATGTCCTCGTAGTTGTATGCGCTTTGTCCAGGTGGACGGAGGCATATCCAGTCCCAGATTACACAGCCGCGACCACTGCCAAGCAGTTGGTTCGTGAGTTCTTCCCCCGTTACGGACTCCCTAGAGTCGTATATTCTGATAACGGCCAGCCATTCTCATCTGAACTCATGAAGCACGTTTCCCTTTTGTTAGGGTACCAGTGGAAGTTCCATTGTGTACGCCATCCTGAAGCAGCCGGTCTCGTAGAGAGACATAATCAGACCCTGAAAATCCGAATTGCAAAAGTTTGTCAAGAGAAAGGTGTGGACTGGCTAGTAGCTCTGCCAGTTGCTCTGTTCTATATGCGCATGGTCGCACATTCCAGATCAGGTCTGTCCCCGTATGAGGTCGTTTTCGGCCGCCCCCCTAACATGTGGGGTACTCCTAGACCTCGAAGTATTACCGATGTTTCAAGTAATATGCTGACAGATTACCTAGCTTCCTTGATGTCTGCCCTCAACTCTTGTCGTTCACAGGTTGCCGCCGCATTTCCAGACAATACCGAGGTGGCACCGCATGAAATCGTTCCCGGATCCATGGTCTTAGTGAGAAATTTCGATCGTTCAAGTCCGCTGGAGCCTCGCTGGAAGGAGCCCCGACAGGTCCTCCTGGCCACCCGCACAGCCGTGAAGTTGGAGGGACGCAAAGGCTGGGTGCATCTTTCGCATATCAAAAATTTTTATGGATTGAAACCAGTTTCAAAGAACATTTCCGAGAATTTAAAGGACTGCCAAAGTACTATTCTTAAGGACTGTCCCGCAAAAGACACTGATACTGCACCCTCCCTGTTAGAGACAACTCCGCAACAGGAGTATAAGAAGAAATTAAGGTCTAGTAAAATAAGTCAGCCAGTTTGATTGTCTAAGTCCTCCCCTAGGTGAAACGGTTAGACCGGTTTCTGACATGTATAAAATAGACCCCCATAGTGAGAGAGTTAGTCAAAACTCAATCCGATGTATCGTTTTTCTATGTTTCATATTATTTCTCAGTATTATGATTTCCTGCACCAGTTATGCGTTTTATCTGTATTTTCCAGTTTCTCATGTAAATAAGTCCTCTAATGTTACAGTAGAGCACACGTTTAGTGATCTGCCTCCTCATGAACTTTCTTACCGCCTCGCTATGCGTAACAATTCTTTTATCCGCATGTTACATTATTCACACCAGACCAGCAATGCCACTAATTGTTGGGTGTGTGGTCGACTCCCCCCTTTCCAGACCCCGAAGGGAGTTCTGCCACTCTTTCCTTATCCATTTTCACATAATGGTTCGTGTGGAGCATGGTCCACGTTAACGACATCTTCAACAGATATGTCTTTTCTTAACAGTACATGTTTCCCAGACAAGCAAGGTCTTCCCCACAGAACAGGGTTAGATCTAGAAAACGAAGTTTACAATCTAGGTAATTATTCTTCGAATTTCATGGTCCTGAATGTTCAGTCTGATACTACTCCAGACTTACCTGCTATTTCAGTACTACCAGTCAAAGGCGAATTATGTGTCCGAAATAATGGTTCCGTGCATGTAGGACACAGCGATTGTACTACTATTGTCAAGTATAGTGACAGTGGGAAATCTATTTTCAAAGCTTCACGTCATTCTTATTTTGTTTGTGGTCAAACCGCATATGTTCGTCTGCCCCTCGATTGGGAGGGAACCTGTTACATTGCCTTCCTACTGCCACCTGTTTTCCTAGCCCCATCTGATTATCACAGAAACACACATCTAGTACACATTAGACATAAAAGGGAGATCGAGTCCCCGATTGTCGATTATACTGAAACTGCTCTAGAACAGTATACAGATTTCAATAGAGGTTTCTTCTTCTTTATAGGACCTATCCAGAATAGTAAGCTAATTCGTAGGTTAACCAGAACCCTTGAAGCTGTAGTAAATGAGACTGCCTCTGCCCTAGGTAACTTAACTGAAGAGCAATCTGCTATGAGATTTGTCGTTTTACAGAATCGTCTCGTCCTTGACGTCATACTGGCCGATAGGGGCGGGGCCTGTAGAGTCATCGGATCTAGTTGCTGCATTTTCATTCCAAATAACGCACCGTCTGTTTATTCAGCTATAACCAGACTCCATAAAATTGCCCATCTGTTACACCAAGATCCAGGCACCTGGACATGGTCCGGTTGGTTCTGGAATATAATTTCCGCTTGGGGATGGAAAGTCTTGTCCTTTCTAGGTATTGCAGTAGCGATCATATTCAGCTGCTGCCTCTGTATACAATGTGGCCCTGCGATTTGCGGCATTTGTGCTACCTCTTGTATTCCTAGTCCCAAGCCCCTTTCTAAAACCCGTTCCCAGAAAATTCGAGACGAGCAAATGATACTGTATGAAATGATAGATGGTATCATGAATATTGATGTTTCCTGATGGAAACGTAGTGACAAGGAGGGAATGTGGAAAAGTAAATTTTGCCATGTTCTGTGTCCCTACGCGTCCTCCATCATATGTTATCTGTACATGATTAATATGTATATGTATTCCCCATGTTCGATTAATGACGCAATTATAGTTGTGTCCATCTCTAGTATGCCAGTTTCCAGTTCTCGTGAATACTACGAATATCAGGCCTATTTAAAGTTACGTTGCCACGTTTCTCAGTGTGCACGTTATTCCATTGTAAAGTCCCCGTTTCTAGGCCTCAAAAGGGCCTGGACACCAGATTCAGCTTCTGTCTCCTGAGCCTCGCTGAGGAGCGATACAGCCCCCACCTGTATCCTCGACCCTTCACTTACTTCCTGCCTCACAGTGCCCGGTTCAGCCTGGCTCTGCCTCTGAGTCTGCCAAGAGTATGTTATGATTCCAGTTATCAGTTCAGTCCTCCTTCTCTGCATTCCTAAGCTACTGAACTGCATCAATAGTTACCGTCATAGTCTAGCCTTTACGTCTCCATGTTAGAGAAATACTGTATTAATGGTCATTTAATATTCTTCATCACGCACTACATGTAGAATAATGCATGCTCCATTCTTAGAGTCTGTTAGCCTTTACCCCGATAACTTTTGGATTCTATCAACATGTTCTCTAAACATCAGATACTAGATACTGCTTAGGTACATGTCGCCCTGACTCTCCAGACTTCAGTCTCTGCTCCTAGCACAGAGTTCGTAGCCCCCAGCTTCTCCTAGTAACACGTCATTGCCAGTTTGCGCGCACCATTAGGTCAGAGGTCCCGGCTCCTTAGGTAGCCCCCTCCGTGTTTCCGCCCCATTTATGACATATTCTGTTACGTTTGCATCACATGTCTATGTATACGCCTCTGTTACACCTACTTTCACCCTTATCTTTCGCGACTGCTATTGACCACACCCACTGCTCCGCCTATCGTATGTATTGTAATGCAACTGTTTTAGTATATATGATCGTGTATTGTTATTAAATGTTAGCGCGCTCATCCCAGATCCTGCCCGGCAGCTGTCGGGGCCCCCCTGTCAGGCTCTGCCATCCTATTCCTATACAGGTTGTCCTGTTCCTGTCCTTTATGCTGTAATAAACCTGCAAACTCCTACTACCTCGAATCTTGACTCTTATTTATTGAGCTATCTGTTATTGCTATGCCTAGACAAAAATAGATCCGGTATTATTTATTTATATACCACAACCAGAGGAAAATGGGTGGTCAGGGCACACTAACGCACTGCCAGTCCTAGATTACTTTTAACCTACTAACAAAAATCTGTTGTAGGACAATATCTCATTCCCAAATGGGCGAGAAAAATACAAAAAGACCTGTGGGAGAAAAGGAAATAGTCTCAAGAAGACCCATTACGTGCCTGTAACGTAGTGAAGTGCTGAATCTCACAAATCTGCTTGCTCAGTGAACATCCCAATCAGAACTATAGCGAACTGGTCATGTGCGGGAGCGTCGCCAAGCAATAGTGACTACTTGTGTTGGCGCTTACCAATCTCTTAAAATAAAAGAGAAGAACTGGCACACCTATCAATATTGGCGTGCTCAGTGGTCAAAACATCATTAGTCTCTCACACTCATCGATTCTTGGTGCGTGGCTCGACTTCACTCACTGACATTTATCGTGAGTAATAGAACGACGTGCGACATAATCTCTATCCTTTAATACAAGACAATACTATACAGACACACATAGAACACACATAAAAAGACCGGGCTTACTCCTGTTCCGGATCTTAAAGCTTCACGGGGTGGAGGGAAGGTTAGGCCTCTGTAAGGGACATATTCTGTGAGGAGAGGGAGGAGGGGTTTAGAACTCGTCAAGAGCCGAGCTGTCTGAAAAATGGACGGAGTAGCGGGAAAGCCGCTTAGCGGTATTATCTCACCTCCTTAGTGCTAAGTTACTACTTACAGTTTTGCAGAGGGAATTCTGGCTAGGAACCTACTCGCCTCTCCATGCCGCCCCGCAATGTTACAGTACCGACCGGCGGGTTTAGTATGCTGCCAAAGGCTTCCGGGGTAGGCGGGGTCAACTGCGTGCGTAGTGACGCAGGGCCAGACTGTAGCCCGATCTTCGCTACGGGAAGCGAGTTTGGACACAAAGGCTATGGGGCTGAGTGTGTCCGTTGCTATGCAACGCGTGATGCTCCGTGTGGATTTTTAACGGGCATGCAATACAGAGTAAACACTTACAAATGGAAGCGCAAATGTTCGGAATTTCTGGGAAAAAATTGGAAATGTTTGAGACATGGAAACCCCACATAGTCATTATGTGGGCAAGCATCAAAATGTATTATTTTTGAATGCTGTTTCACAATGGGTAGATCTCGTAGTGGGGCATGCTGAGCATGCTAACTGGCAGCATTAATAAATGTTATTTCAAAAAAAGGGGAAGAAACACGCCCTGATAGTGGCAGGATGTATATCTAAGTGAAGGATAGGGCGATGTTCATATTTAGGGCATGGTATCTGCATTACATAGGACCCATAGTGGATTTTAAGATAGAGACCTGAATTCAAGGCCATTTTAAAGGACGTTTGCCCACGGAATATTGTCATTCAATCCTGTTATATGAGTGGACAGTCTATAGATCCATCTTTGTTCCTTTTCGTATAGGCGTTTCTGCAAGTTGGGTCCTGTGGTAATCTGTTAGATCACTGTCCATACCATATCATTGGGCGTATGGTTGTTTTCAAGGAAGTGGTCAGTTAGCCTGGTTGCGCTTTTTTTGCACCGGATGGTGCTACGGTGTTCGCAGATTCGCTGCTTTACCTTTCTGGTTGTCATCCCTATGTATTGTTTTTTACAGGTGCATTCAATTAAGTAGACCACGTTGCTGCTATTGCAGTTAGTATGAGATTCTTGTCTCCACACTTTGCCAGCTTCGATGTCAAGTGTTTTTGTATTTCTCGTTAAATGGCACACGCTGCAGTTGCCACAACGATAATGCCCAGTGACCTCTGGTAGGCCCCAGACTCTGGTGATGGATTTGTTCTCAGTAATAGTTTTGATTTTGGGCCTTGTGTTTACCAGAGTGTCCTTTAGACTGAGATTTTTTGAAAGAAAAAAGTGTTTTTTCCCAATGGAGATTGCCAGTATTCAGGATGGCCCAATGTTTGTTGATGCTCCTAGTTACCTGGTTAGAGATGGCATTAAAGGTGGTTACACATGTGAGTGGTACGGTGACTCCTGAAGGAGCTTTTTCTTCCAGAAGGGCTTCTCTGGGCTGGTTTCTGGTTCTTTTTTGGCACTTATTCACAATTTTTTCCGGGTACCCTCGTGCCAACAATTTGTCAGATTAATCGGATGCTTGTTCTTTATATTCTGCCAACTTACTACAATTTTGTCGTAGCCTTAGGAACTGCCCGTAAGGGAGGTTTTCTCTAAGAGGGTGAAAGCTTTCAAACCTAAGCAAATTGTTTTTGGCGGTGGGTTTGTAATGCGTTCTGGTCTCTAGGCGTTCATTCTCCTTGGTAATGACCACATCAAGGAACACAATTTTCTCATTGTCAAAGCAGTTGGTGAATTTTAGGTTCTGATCACAAGTATTGATCCAGGTGATGAATTCATTCAATCGATGGACAGGTCCTTGCCAAATTGCCAGGACGTCGTCGATGTAGCGTTTCCAAAATTTTATGTTATCCTGGAACGGGTTTTGATCGCTCAGGATAAATTTCTGTTCAAAGTCAAAAACATATAACCCTGCCACGCTAGGAACAAAAACACTTCCCATTGAAGTACCCCCTGTTTGTAAATAAAGGGAACCCTCGAACTCTAAGTAGTTGCGTTTCAGTGCCAATTTGGCACACTCGAGTACGAAAGCTCTCGGTGTGTGGAATGTCCAGTATGAAAGTGTTGGGCGCCTGCCTCTATGGATCAGAGCTATGGGGCTTCAGCAATTTGAGTACACTAGTGGTTGCAGAAAATAAATTTCTTCGTCGAATGATTGGTGTCCCCCAGAGCACCCCTTCGATCCCGCTCCAATATGATCTAGGGAGGAAAAAGATCGAGGACATGGCCAGATTGCGTCCCCTCCTATATTGGAGGCGTATAAAAACTACACCTGAACTGGGACATTATGCAGCTGCCCTCATGGACGTTGTTAGCTCTGATCGGTTTCATAAAATATCATGGCCTAAAGAAGTTAGGAACTTGCTCCAAAAATTGCACCTAGATCATTTGTGGACTGCAGTAGACCCACATGCCTTCCCATCTAAGGCATCATTGAAAAAAATGTATTGGGACATGATACATAATACTGTTCTGATTTCCAACCAACCATCCACGTTGACATCCCTGTTCTTGGATTTTAAAATCACTCCTAAATGCGAACAGTACTGGGACTTGATTTCTAAACCCCTAGACAGGAAGCTGTATTTTCAGTTCAGAATTGGCTCTCTACCCCTCAATGCCTTTACGGCTAATTGGTCCCCTGGTAATGTAAATACTTGCTCTTACTGTAAAGTACATGCAGAGGACATCCCACATTTTCTGTTTGTTTGCCCATTATATGCTGTCCCAAGAAGTAGATGGCTAATACCGGTTTGTAGGAAATTGGGGACAAGGAAATACCTAGAGGCACTAAGGATATTAAGATCGAATTGTGCCCCCATTCTTGCAATCGCTGTAGCCAAATACATGGGGTGGGCCTGGATAATACGTACGCGCACTTTAAAACTGTAACTAATTAAGGGAAATGTAATTTTAATGACAAATTTAATCTGCCAAAGCCTTGTGCCGTGACTTGGATTTTACAACATATGAATCTTATAAATTGAAATATTCGCCAGCATTATTGATGGTATTTAATATGCATTTTATCTTGTTCTTAAAATTCTAGTGTAGTATTTATTCTGTTTAGTTTAGGGAAATATGCTTTTATGACAATGCTGTCGAATAAAGTATTTAAACTTGACTTGGAATGTCCATTGGGTATTGTTCAGGGTATTTTCCAGGACTGATATTGTGTCATCCTCTGGTATGCTCGTGTACAGGCTCTCTATGTCAAAGCTGAATAAGATAGTATTTTCATCAACCACAATATCCTGCAATAGATTTAATAGACTTTTCGTATCCTGTAAGTAGGTAGAGGTGTTTTGGACAATTGTTTTTAGAAAAAAGTCACAGAATCTAGACAGAGGTTCCAGTAGGGAGCCAATGCCCGAGACGATAGGTCGTCCTGGGGGCGGTAGTCTGCCCTTGTGCATTTTGGGCAAGATATAAAAGTACGGGGTCTTGCCTTCTGTGGTACATAAATAATCTGCCTCTTGTTTGGATATCCTGCCTGATACTTCGGCGGTTTCCACTAGTTGTTGTATTTTTGACTTGAGGTCCAGGGTCGGATCTGCTTCCAATTTCTGGTAGTGCTTAGTGTCATTCAGTAATCAAATACATTCCTCACGATATGTGCTTGTGTCCATAACCACTAGTCCGCCGTCTTTGTCGGCGGGTTTGATTATGATGGTATCGCAGGCACGAAGATCTGATATTGCTGTATTCTCTGCACGACTCATATTCTGGAACTGAGATGTGGCATTCATATTCTCCACATCATTATATACAGCCTGTTCAAAGGTAATCAACTCTACAGGAGTTGTGTGAGGGGGCGGAGTGAAAGTGGATTTTATTCTCAGTCCACTCTCATTTTGAATTTCAGTTTCTCTGGGGGTTCCCTGCTTTTCAAAAAATGCCTTTAGTCTCAGCTTTCTAAAAAAAACTGCCAATTCGCAGTGTAATTGGAACTTGTCCAGACGTGCCGTTGGCACAAAACCCAGTCCTTTGTTTAGGACACTTTCTTCAGTTTCTGACAGGGGCCTGGTAGATAGATTTGTCACTAGGTTCTCGCATTGCTAGGAAGCCGGCAGTACCGATAGTCCCAGCGACGAAGTCCTACCAGAAGAAGACAGAAAAAAAGACGGAGCTGCGCGCCAAGGATACAGACCAAGACGCGTCAGAAGAAATGCGCTGTGCCCCAGTACAACGACCGCAAAGAAACGTGAAGGAAGGCGCGGCGCCAAAAGATACAATTCTAAGACAGCCTACCCTCACAGAAGCCTTCAACATCAGGCCAGCAGATCTCCCCTTAGTTGCAGCGTCAGCACAGCCGATGCAGCCTGCTCACTCGGACGTCAGCACAGACCGTGGAGGAGCCATCCTCGAGGACGCTGGCTGCGTGGTTGCCAAGCAACGTCCGGACCCGATTCCAGGAGCGGGGAAGGAGGCAGCCGCACAGCCTGTCAAAGCAGCGAGCAGGAGGTGAGCGCAGAGGCCGCCACAGAGGGATAAGCGATGAGAATGGGCAACTCAGACATGATGGATGTCTTACTACAAGTGGAGGCGGGTCTGAACACTCCTTACCCTTCTGCAAGAAAGTGGGGAAGTGAGGTGAGTTTGGAAGCACAGAGCCTAAACGCAGAGGACCAAGGAGAGGGGAGGCTGGACAGAGAGAAGGGAGACTGGACAGATGGGGGGGGTCACCCAAGGGAGATTGCTTCTTTTCACTAAATGAGGACTCCGAATCGCTACTTTCTAGCGAAGGTAGCTCAGGGGGTAGGTCAGATACTGGTTCAACTACCTCAGGGGGCAAAAGTACACAAAATTAAAGGAGATCTAAAGCAAGGGGGCACGCCTCAAGTATGCCTTGAGTACGAGCAAAAGACTCCTCTGGGATTACTCTGCCACATCCCATGTATATCAGGAAGAGAACCCCCAGCCGCCAGGGACAGGAGAGACTCTCTGAGGGACTCCACCTCAGCATGCTTCAATGGATTTACTATTCAACACCCTGAAATAAATGCAGGGATAAGCGAGAGCAGAGAGCCAGAAGGCAAGGCAGGCCACCAAAAAAATTCAGACATTACTCAGGAAGGTGAATAAATTATATGAAGAGGTGGCGGATAGAGTTACACATGTAGAGGAAAGGACTGGAAGATTGGAGGACGACACGGCAGGCTGGCAATCTTTTAAATCAACTCAGGAGAATATGGCAGAGGATTTACAATGGAAAATGGAGGATTTCGAAAACCGCCAACGGCGGAACAATGTTAGACTACTTGGCCTTGCTGAGGGGGTGGAGGGACAGGACGCTAGGGGGTTTGTGATTAATCTGCTAAAGGGGACCTTTCCAGAGGCGCAGTGGCAATGGGAGACTGAGATTCAAAGGGCTCATAGGTTTCCCCTTACCCTGAAGAAAAGAAGGGATGGTGGCCAGGAAAGCTTGCCCAGGGCTATGCTTGTGTACGTAGGAAATTATTTGCTGAGGCAAGAGATTATGGACAAGGCTAGACCAGACTCAAAAAGGTCACACAACGGCACCACTTTCTTTACAAGACCAGATTTTTGCCATGTAACTGTAGAAATGAGGTGGAAACGTAGGCAGTTAATTACGCCCCTACAGGGCTTAGGCTC
Source organism: Lissotriton helveticus (assembly GCF_964261635.1). Lineage (NCBI taxonomy): Eukaryota > Metazoa > Chordata > Amphibia > Caudata > Salamandridae > Lissotriton > Lissotriton helveticus. The sequence goes on from NC_136067.1 coordinate 1,286,685,042, forward strand.
AGATGCATACCTCTTGTTCCCAGCCAGGCTAAAGATTATCACAAGGGGGCATGTGAGAATGTTCTTTTCGGAGATTAAGGCGAAGCAATTTTTGGATGAATTAAAAGGGCAGAAGGGTGGGTAGGTACAATTAGAAGTTCAGCAGAAGAAGGGGGGATTGAAACTCGGGTGGGGGACACCACAGCAGGTATGGGAAGGTTTGGAAGGGAGAGGGATGCGACAACCGAGATCCAATAGCAGCCACACATAGGTCACGTGTGACCTATTTGCCCGTAAAAGGGGGGGGTGACGGGGGGGGGGGGTTCGTGAGGGGAGGGTCGAGTGGGGGGTGGGTAGCTGGTGGTCGACTGACTCGCACAGCACACTAACATATTACAGGACTGCATAGGCCCTACTTACAATTTTCAGCAAGGGGCGAGCAAGAATGGCACAAGACAAGACAGGCAGAAGAAGAGGAAATTCTCAGCAAACATAAATGAGCATAAGAATAGCATCTATTAATGTTTGCGGCCTAAATGATGGGAATAAGAGGCAGCGGGTGGCGGCTTTGTTGAGAACACTGCGTTTAGACATAATATGCCTCCAGGAGACCCATATTGAGGGAACTAAACAATACTTGCTGGAACAGCTAGGTTTTGAAGTATTGGCGATTACAAAACAGGGGACTAAAACAAGAGGGGTGGCCATACTAGCCAAAAAGGGAGAGGTTGTGATCAGAAGGAAAAAAGAAGATCAATGGGGCAGGTGTGTAATGCTGGAAGGTAAAACCAGGGGTGAAATTTTCACGTTAGTCTCAGTCTATGGCTCCACTGAGGATGACTACTCTCTAGTAAAAGAGAGAGGGACCCAAACCTAAAGGGATAGGGTACCAACAAACGACTTTATGTCAAGCAAATTTCCCTTTAGGTAAATCGATTTAACGAACATCAACTTCTCAGTGACATAGAAGAATAACATACATTTTAGACAAAAACACAATTTCAGCCTTGGAGACTAGGAAACTAAGAGCAATGCATAGGGTTTAAAAACATGAGATAACAGTGATTTCAAAATAAGCACAGTTTATTCATACATAAAATTTTAAAAAAATCTACATAAAAACACAATAAATTTGGGAACACAGAAAATATAACAAAGGGATGAATCAAACCATAAATACTCCTAATCAAATTCATACACCTAAAAACAGGAAATACACAAAAGATCCTAAATCAAAAGTTAACAGTATTATTCCCTTCAATTCAACGCGTTTCGACGGACATTTAACCTATCGCCGTCTTCATCAGGAAATATAGTCTGTATTCCCAAGCAATCTTATATATTAAGCACGTCACCCACGTGAGGCGAACCGTTGCTATTTGCACGGACGGTGTGCCCTCTCTTCGTAGGGCTGCAGAGAGATATGACTCCGCAAATTCAAAATCCCAGGTACGAGAGACCCCTTCAAGTTTAAAGCAGATAATGATTCGGCGAATAATCCGGTAGCCGGATACGAGCGGAGGAACTCGCGGGTCGACAGTGGCTCCAGAAAAGACGAAGCTCGTAGAGGAATTATCATTACCCTACAAGAGCAAGGAAACGCCGGTGTTCAGTGACGCTATTTACGCGCTGTGCACGATAAGACCGGCTGGGAGCCCATTTAAATATATGAAAAACTAGCTGAGATCCAAGAAATGTACCGCGAGTACTCTGGATTTTAATACATTAGATAGAGATTATTCGCCGAATACAGACTATATTTCCTGATGAAGACGGCGATAGGTTAAATGTCCGTCGAAACGCGTTGAATTGAAGGGAATAATACTGTTAACTTTTGATTTAGGATCTTTTGTGTATTTCCTGTTTTTAGGTGTATGAATTTGATTAGGAGTATTTATGGTTTGATTCATCCCTTTGTTATATTTTCTGTGTTCCCAAATTTATTGTGTTTTTATGTAGATTTTTTTAAAATTTTATGTATGAATAAACTGTGCTTATTTTGAAATCACTGTTATCTCATGTTTTTAAACCCTATGCATTGCTCTTAGTTTCCTAGTCTCCAAGGCTGAAATTGTGTTTTTGTCTAAAATGTATGTTATTCTTCTATGTCACTGAGAAGTTGATGTTCGTTAAATCGATTTACCTAAAGGGAAATTTGCTTGACATAAAGTCCACTGAGGATGATCCAGACATTTGAATTTCTGGATTCCGAGCTCCCTCTATGGTCAGAGCCGGTTGTCTGTTGCGGGGACTTTAATATCAATGGGTTGGACAGTTTAGGCACAGAGGCCGGACAAAAATATTGTGGCCGAAAGAAACGCACCTGCCAAGCAATATTGAACCTGGCACGCCATAATGCACTGGTGGATCTGTGGGCCCAGCGCAACCCCGTTGGTTCCGGCAGTACATTTTACTCCGCTCCCCATAAGATTATTGTTAGATTGGATTACTTTTTTATTTCCAGCTCTCTAGTAAGCAACAGTCAGATTGATAAGCTACCAAGAATTATCTCAGACCATAACCCGCTAGTATTAACATTGACACTAGGAAACTCCCCGAAAAAAAGAATCAAGCTGGACATTTGAGAGAGCTCTCTTGAAAGACGAAAAATATATTAAACATATGCAGGAGTGGATAGTGTCATTTTGGGAAATCAATAGAGGGAGTGCTCCTTCAGGTGTTGCCTGGGATGCATTTAAGGCCGGCATCAGAGGGGAAACATTAAGTTATACGCTCCACCGGAATAGACAGGAGAGGGCCAGAGTAGATAAAATTACAAAAGATTTAGCAGAATTAGAAGAACAACTGATTAGGGCTATAGAAAAAAGGGCCCCCTGGAGGATATTCTCCTAAGGATTGACCTTAATAAAGCAGAAGCAAGCGAAACTATCTCGAGTAAGGCAGCCAGTGATTATTTAACTAAGAGAGAAAAGTGCTATGAGTTTAGCGAGCGTATTGGTCATATACTGGCAATTCGAACAAGGCAGAAATTAGCAGCAGGGAAAATTAAGGAAATCTCAGATGATGAGGGGGGAGTGGCAAATAGTCCCGAGGCTATTAGGGAAATCTTTAGAGGGTTTTATGCAACTCTTTACGATCAGCAACGGCCGATTCCGGCAAACTGGGTCACAAAGTACCTTGGAGCCACTCCACATTCAGTACTACCAGAGGAGGGAAAAATAGAGTTGGATCTCCCAATTACACTACAGGAAATGGGGGAAGCTATGGTCAATTTCCCCTCGGGGAAAGCTGCAGGTCCGGACCAAATACCCGGTGAATTTTACAAAACTTTTAGGGGGTCACTGTGCAGAGACCTTCACCCGACCTTATTACAAGCGCAGAAAGGGAACTCGATCCCCTGTTCGGGGGGGCAGACATAATAGTGATCTTAAAAAAAGACAAACCTCCCCTGGCACCGGGTTCTTACAGACCCATTACACTGATGAATGCGGATGCAAACATTTTCTCAAAAATACTGGCAACAAGATTAGGAAGGGTAATTGAGAGCCTGGTTAGCACAACGCAACATGGGTTTATTCCCCGGAAAGGCACCACACAGCATACAAGGCAGATGATCACCTTATTGGATGCCGCTGAGGTCTCTGGGGACCCTGCTGTGGCTGTTTTTTTAGACGCAGAGAAGGTCTTTGACAGGGTTTCCTGGGACTACCTCTGGAAGGTAAAGGAATGGTGCGGCATTGGGATAGGATTCATAAGGGCTATTCAGGCCTTATATAAAGAGCCCTCGGCTAGGGTAAAAAACAACAAAGGTTTCACAGGCACTCTGCAGATAAAGCGGGGGACCAGGCAAGGTTGCCCTTCTTCACTGCTGCTCTTCGCCCTGTACCTGGACCCCTTGCTTCGGAGGCTGGAACGCAACATCAATATCCCCCAGTCAGTATGCACGGCATCGAGTACAAACTATTCACTTATGCCCATGGTGTGGCTATTATCACTCCAGCACCAAGTAAGGCCATCGAGGAAATTGAATTGGAGGCGACGAGGTTTGGGGCAATCGCAGGATACGCGATAAACAAAGGGAAAACACAAATAGTTAAAAACAAATTTACAGTGTATCAGGAAGACAGGGTGGTCCCAGCTGCAGTATACTTAGGGATCAGGGTAACATCAGACCTGAACAGCCTAGTAGAAATAAATATGGAGCCAATAATAATCAGTCAAGAGGGACCTTGAAAGGATACACAACTTGCATCTAACTCATGTGGGGCGCATTAATGTCATCAAAATGCTTATCTTGCCGAAGTTTTTGTATATATTTAGAGCGATCCCATTGTTATTTGAGCACGCCTACTTCAACAAATTAGAACAGATACTGAAAAGATTCATCTGGGCGCAAGGGAAAACAAGGAGGGCGTATCGCCACATCACCCTATCAAGAGAAAGAGGCGGATGGGGGGCTCCAGATTTTAGGCTATATTACTGGGCGGCGGCGCTACAATATTTTCAGGGACTAATAGGGGGTGAAAGAGAAGGGGATGAGCAACCCAGGAATAGGCCTATATGTAAAAACGTTTATATCACGTTGTTGGGTAGAGATGCAGAGAACTGTTTCGTAAACACTATTGATTTTAGCCACTTTAAACATACTAGGTTTAAGACTCTACAAGCAGCATACAAAATCTGGATGGCATTCTCTAAAAAAGTTGGGCTTGGCAGATTTAATAGATGCACCTGCATGACAACAAATGCCTCTCTACCTGGGGAAATATTTAGTGATTCAGTTATGTTAGACTGGAAGAACAGGGGCATACGGAAAGTTGGGGACCTACTGGGCCCGGGGGGTATGCTCCAGTTCCAGGAATTACAAACTAAGTTCAATATAAACAGTAAGAGTTTTTTTTAAGTATTTGCAGGTGAGAAGTTTCTTTGCTGGCAAACAGGGGGGACCTTTGGGATGTGTCCATAATCGAATACTTGATAGCATAGAGAGTGGTGGGAACTGCTCAATTAGACAGGTATATGCAGAATTGAATGTATTTAAAATGGATATGCAGAATTGAATGTATTTAAAATGGATGACTGGGACAAATATGCTGCTAAATGGGTAGAGAAATTAGGTTCCTCTCATGAGGGATTTCAGGATTCTCTGGACATGGGACGTACTATACTCTGCTCCGCCACCAGACAGGCACAACATTATAAAACTCTCTACTCCCTGTACTACACTCCTGCCAGAATAGCACAATGGGGGGGCAAGACAGGGACAACTTGTCCACAATGTGACTCAAAGGATGCATATATTATACACATCTTTGCTAGCTGCCCAGAATGATACACTCTTCTCAGGGCAATCGAACAATTCTTGGATACAGTGCTGGGGGTTAAGACTACCCTGTCTCCAGAATTAATAATTCTAGGGGTGGCAGGTGAAACAGAAGGTCAGGCTATAGAGTTCCTCTTTATTGCCACATCAGTGTATCGCATATGCATAGCAAAGGCGTGGTTAGATAAGACTCCCCCAACTTTTCAAACTTGGATTGCCAGGTTGCTGGCTACATACAATCTAGAGAAGGCGATTTATGCCAGGAAAGGAGGCAGGGCTAGAACATTGGGGAGTAATATCTGGAGTCCCATCACACAGTGGAAAAGAGGGATATCTAACACGTCCTGATAAGTCAGTAAGTATGGTTGTATTGGCTAACTAAAACATGAAGGCTTAGTTTTCTTTCACTCTTTTGTTTTATTTACTTATAATTTATGGTCTCACTTTTTCTGCCTAATGTTTAGGGCACTACCGGTAGCAGAAATATTAAGGAAAATGTAAAATGTGACTAAAACATTGTGCAATTTTGTTCTCTTTTTATAACATTATAATGTATTACGCTTGGAAATGTGCTTTGAATATAGTGTGCTGTACTATATACACAAAAATGTTAAATAAAATTTAAAAAAACAAAAAACAAATAAAGTTGAGAAAAGGAACCTTGCAGGTCCAATCCTTTAATAAAACATGAACTAAGGCCACTATCACACATCAGAGCAATGGAGCTGTTTGCTGGTTGGCTCAGAAACAGTTATTCGTTTTATGGCACTATGTGAGAGCATGGTATAGAACAGAGTTGAAGGAAATCTACTTGGCATCTACTCAGCTGGAAAATGACAGCAAAAAGACTGTCGCTGTATGTTGATACATTTTTTTCTTTGAAACCCAATTGCTCTTTCAACAATGTGGCCTCACATAACCAAGGGCAGTTTACCAAGGTTCAACTCTGGCTAGCCCAGTTCTCCTGGTTGATCATAATATACTAGTACTTGCATTAATATCATATTGTACCTTCACTTTTTTTTCTACTTGTGTAAGCTACATGGCCCATCATTATACAAAAATACTGACACTTGCAGTAGTAAACAGAAAGAATAACTTTATAGAATCCAAGCCAAAACAGAGGTTAGTGGGTTAAGAGGCATGCCTGTTACACCATAAGAGGCGAGTGGGTGAAGAGGCATGCCTGTTACACCACAAGGGCTCATGGTATCCCAGCAGTGGCCTTTTAACGTGGCCTGTGCTTTCACTGATAACTCATTTATCCCATCTATTGCAACCTTACTTGGACATACATTCTACAAAGGCACTTCATTGGATAGTCATTTGTAAGATGAACTGATTAAGTATTCCCAGGTGTAATAGCTAAATGGGGTGGGGAATGTATGATACCATTGTAATAAATGTTTGCCCCTCCCATGCATGCTTCACATTTTAAATTAGATTCTAAGTTGGATACAATTGAATAAACTTGACAAAAGTCGGAGTGCAGGCCCACCATTCTTATATTACATTGTAAATTGAAATTTTTCACTATTTTAGTGTGTCTTTGCACAAACTTCCTAAAACCTGTTTTATCCATTCTAAAAGTTTGATTAGCATCTTACAGAAAAAGCACTTTTGTTTCAATAACCACCATTCCTGAGAACAGCATAGTCATGACTAAGTTGCGCTTCAGCACCTCTTAGACAGAAGAAACAATACAACACTGGTAGATCTGGAATTTAAACAGACTGGGGAGTCAACTGTTTCTCTTGTTACTGGCCCCCGCAGTGAGACAGCATACGTATCACCTCTATTTTTTTGCATTGTCTAAAATCTGTTAGTCCTTTTTATCCTTTTGAAGACTAAATATGCAAATATTGAGGTTACACCTTATGTTTTTAGTTTTATAATCAAATTTGCACTTTTCTAACTTATTTGATATCAGAGAGTCAGAACCCAAGTAGAGTTGTACTATCTTAATGTTTTGTCGCACTAGGCAGTTACAAAGAGACCTATATTGTAAAATGTATTAATAGTTTATACTAAGTAGAAATCGATTTTTATTGAACAGTTTTAGGTCATTGGAACGCATTTTGGCAATTTTATCGAACGTATGTATTTTTACATACCTCCAATTGTCATGGCATAATTTCTGAAAACAAATTTAATTTTGAGTACAGCAGGACTATGTCTCACTCTTTGGTGAATGCATCGCCCCGTGAACCTCTTGTTAGACACTGCAGTGCAGAATAATTGAAGTACTGCGCTTTCCCAGTGGTGGCAAAAAGATCCAATCAAGGCACCACCCCACAAAAGATGCTCTGACAGACCGTTGGCAGAAGATGTCATTTCTGGTCCACCAGCTGTCATCGGCTGAGCTCATCCACAGTGGAATTCAACAAGCCTGCCAACTGACTGGCAATCAGGCAAATCATTTGAAGGTGTATTCATTTCCAAACAAGCAGTGCCTCTTGGCAAAGGATCTATGGCCCACACTGCCCTGTTTGATGCAGTAGCACATGGCTGTTTCGTTTTTTTTTTTATTTTGAGAGTTTTATATAGCGCGAACAAGATCTTTGCAGATAACAGAGCGCTTTACAAAGGCAGGTGGAAGGGTAGGGGAACAAGGGGGCATAGTAGGGAGGTAGATCATCAAGTTCATGTACATAGCAAAAATATTACGTATAGTACAGGTATGAGGTAGCAAGGCGTAGTTGGAGCGTAGGCCATCAAAACGCTGTAAATACTACAGAATATTATTATAAAAAATATTACGTATAGTACAGGTATGAGGTAGCAAGGCATAGTTGGAGCGTAGGCCATCAAAACGCTGTAAATAATACAAAAATAGAGAAAAAACTGATATAAGGGAGCAAGGATCTAAGCACTTTAGACTAATATAAGTCAAAACACACGTGCATAGGAATATATAGGCTATAACATAACAAAAAACTGGTAATACTGTTCGCAATGTAAATCAAACGAATTGTTCAAGTGTATTTAGCAATAAGGATACTTTTGACTTCTTTCTTAAAAAGAAGGGAGGAAGAGATGAGCCTCGTTTCAGGAGGAAGTGCGTTCCAGATCCTGGGCGCCATTCCAGAGAAGGAGCGTTTGTAAGTTTTTTCCTTCCGGAATCTTCGCGGTTTCAGCAGAAGATTGTTTGTGCTCCTGGTAGTTCTGGACCCACCGGAAATTGTCAACTTATGAGTGAGGTAGCTGGGTGATTTCAGGTGTATAGCCTTGTGCGTCATGCAGGCAATTTTCAGCTGTATTCTGGCTTCAAGAGGCAGCCAGTTCAAGGATTTGAAGTCAGGGGAGATATGCGAATGCTTTTTTGATCCAGTGATGAGTCTTGCTGCCGCATTTAGTGACGCTCTGAGGGGTGCAGTTGTCATTAGGGGGAGGCCGCAGAGGGCCACGCTGCCGTAGTCTATGCGAGGGATGACTAGAGCTTGTACTGCTGTTTGGAAGTCTTTTGTGCTTCTGATCGTTGAATTCAGACTCATGATGTCTTTGGAGGATTGTAACTTGAGATATATTTGAGTGTCATCAGCGTACATGTGAAAGTGTACATTGGATGCTTGTAGCAGGGTGGTGAGAGGTTCCATAACTAGGTTGAACAAAGTAGGGGATAGGCAGGATCCTTGAGGGACACCTAACGATACTTCGTTCGTTATTCATTAAGACCTGATGCAGAATCTCCTTGATGGATGCGAAGGCAGTCTTCAGAGCTAAACGTGAAGTTCTAACAGGGTGATGTGGTGACACTGCTTAGTCTGGGCCCAAAGGGCACTTATGCCCACCTGTCCTATGACCACCAGAATCCAGAAACAAAGAATTGATCACTACTGCAAGCTCAAAAAGGAGGTTGTAGGCCTCATTCGTGTCAAACATCCACCTCTAAAGGTTCCAGGCTGCCTTCTTCGAAATATAGATGCTATTCAAAAGGCCACCCCAGTGTTCTTCCCACTGGTGGAGATACTTCTGAAAAACTCAAACATGCCAATGAGTACACAGGAACAGGAGCATACATGAAGAAAAGAGGCTAAAAAGCCTTGGAACTACACCTGGAACATAAGATAGCTTAAATGCTGGGATCATACCCTGAATGTCCTAGGCTCTTAACAGGGGGTGTAAAGGCCGTAACCATGATTGTGCCCAGAACAGCCCCTATGAAGATAATCCTCTACGCAGGATGTAGCTGGGATTTCTTCCTATTGATGAAAAACCCCAGGGATGGCATTGGATGACTGTTTTCTGTAGATGTAAACATCCAAGGGGCAGATAACGCCCAAGGATAGAACAGCAAACTGGGAGTGCTTCAACCTCACCAAGCACAACAGGAAACCTCTATGGGACTGCGGGCCGGGCCCAAATGTGTGACGCAAGTCCAAGGACACCATCCAGTCTCCTGGATCCAGGGTGAAAAGAATAAGGGCCAACGACAACATCATGAACTTGTTGTACCACAAGTACAAGAAGGAGTTCACAAGTCAAAGATCCAGAATCAAAATTTTTTGGGACAAGAAAATAACTGGAATAGAATCCCCTGCCCTTATTTGCAACCAGACCCCTTTCTAAAGCTCTCTGCCCTGTAGAGGACGAACCTTTTGCACAGGATCAAGGCATGAGGTGGAGTGGATGCAAAGGGAGGGCATAATATTGTTGATTATTCTGTAGCACCCATTAATGTTAAGTAAAAGCATGCCATCTAGGAAGGAAAAAACAGATTTTGTCGCTAACCATCGCACATGACCATGGGAGGGTAAACCAAAGCAGCATAGCTACAGCTGGGGAGATGGAGGTGTAGAAGAAGAGGACTGCTACCCCATATAGTGTCCATACCCTCTGCCACCATCATGTCCTCTTCAACTACAAAAGAGTTCTTTGTTGGTTGCTTTAAAAATGGTGTGGGCTGCCTTTGGTGATAAGTGACAGTCTGAGCTGAAGTTTTGGTATTAAATTACTGACAGGGATAGCAAGCCCAACAGCCAAGTTGGAGCACATTACTCTGATTGAGAATGAAAGTTTCATCCAGAAAGCGTATAGCCATTAAATTGCTAGTCTATAAGGAATGCCTGCACTTATTCATGAAATCCTTTCGCGTGCATCCAAGCAAGCCATTGTCTTTTTTCCTGCTCCCAATTTTGCCAGTTATTGAAGACGTCAAAATTGCAATTTACTGCATGAAGACAGTAGTAGGGAAATGTCTTCTCTAAAAGACACAGGCTTCAAAATGTACTACAACAGCAAGAGGATGTTAGTCACAGATCAAGTTCGCCTGTGGTGTCTGGGTATGACTAATGCTCCCAAATACACCTGAAGACGAGCAGGAGGTGAAGCCTTACGTCCCTGAACAAAAGGAGGTAGGTCATGCTCCAAACTGCAAACCGGCTCTGAGTCGCCCCCCTCCTTGTCCCAAGTCCTGCTCCAAGTTGTTGAAGTCTAGGCACAAGTCGTGCCACAAGTTGAAGCGGGACTCATCCCCATCTTGCTACTCGCACTTCAAGAAGAAATTGTGTAGTCAGCACTCCAGACACCATTGTTGATCCTGCAACAGACAGCAAGTTTTCAGGACGATGTTGGCTCAATGTAGGGCGTCTTCGGCCCGATAAAACAGGATCCCAAGTCACACTCCTATCAGCAGATCAGACTCTGGTACTGATTGACTGTCAGAACCCCATTCAGAGGGCCAGAGGCAAGTATGAGCTATTGGGGAAAAAACGTTGGCGCTGAGCCTTCAACTCCCCGACTTACTATGTATACTGGGCAACTAGACCAAGTACCCCCTTCAGCACTTCACTATAGGTTTAGCAGTTCAAGGTTTATCTGGGGGAAGCGAGGTAGACACAAGGGAATGCAGGTGTTTAGTGAAGGGGTGAGCACAGGCTCACCATTCAAAATGCATTTAATGGCAGCAGTAAATTATTGTCCAAATACTTACTTTTTTTAAACAAGGAGAATTTATACATCAATACAAAGTAAAAAAAAAAACTGAGTTCACAAAAAAACAGTTTCCTCAGATCATGGCTCTAATGTTTCAATAGGCGGTTTCAGAGTCCCACTCCGCTCACTAGCGGAAGTGGTTATTCCCCATTCACCGTAGACATTCAGGATGAGCCCCACTAGTAGCCTGAGTCTTCGGACCGCCATTCAATCTCAAATTAAAGTGAAAAGTGTTCCAGCGCCGAAGCGCTATAGAGTAGGCAAGTTCCCTCCGGGGACTTCCAGCTCATTAATCAGTCTTACCCGCACCAGCCGGCCTTGCACAACTGGAGTCTCCAAGAGCATTCCCCTTGTGGGCATTGAAGCTACATAGGCTGCCTCAGAGGAGTACTGCACACACGGCCCTGTAGGTGCCTAGGTCAGGTGTCTTCGAGATCCTCACATGTGGTGTAGCTGGGACATCATCCAGAGGTTCTTCACACTCCTCTGATGCAGGTAAGTTTCCTTGGATCCACCCAACAGAGGAAAAGTCTCCTCAGACATCACTTAAGAGATACAATCGCAATGCTCTACCACTGGACCTCACTTCCTCCAGCACTCTTTTCTTCCTCACAGGTCACACTGCTGTTGGCATGCGGGCAGGTCTTTTTTGATTCTCTAGGTGATGTCAACTCACCCACCAGAGACCAGCAGACCTCTGCCTTCCGTCCTGGTCACAGGCAGAAGTCTTGCAGTTCTTCTCGCACAGCCTGACTGGCTGCTTGACAGCTGACATTTATGGGGGTCTCGAGCCCCCCATTTTTATGCTCCAGACACCAAATGTGATTTAGTGCTAAGAAGAAAAAGTTACTTGCCTTCGGTAACGCATTATCTGGTAGAGACTATCTAGATGCAGATTCCTTACCTTTGAATTCCCCAGGTGTCAGGCTGCATCCGGAAACTTTGGCTGGGCAATACAGTGGCGGCGGGTAGCTTCATTTGGCTCTGCGTGACGTCGTCGACAGCGTCAGTTATGACATTGAAGTGCCTATATAGGCGCCACCCAGATGCGCGGATGTTTGTACTTTTCATTTTTCCCACACCAGAAGTGCAGAGGCATGAAGTAACTGACGTAGTCATGTGCAAAACTGGGGCCATGAAAGGGGGAGTAACCCTAGCCCTAAAATATTAGTCCACAAAGCGGGGAGGCATGGGTGGGGCTGTAAGGAATGCGCAGCTAGATAGAGTCTCTATCAAAAATGTGTTACCGAAGGGAAGTAACTTGTTCACCTGATAGAGACTTCTAGCTGCAGATGTCTCACCTTTGAATTAGATACCCAAGCGATACCATCCCGGCGGTAGGATCCGGATCAATATCCAAAATATCAAAAATACCAGGAAGTCCTGCAGGACTGAGCGAGCAAAGTGCCCGTCCCTGCGGATCCGACTGTCCAGGCAGTAGTTTTTTGCAAAAGTGAGCCAAAATGCCCACATTGCTGCCTGACAGATGTCTTGCACTGGGACACCCCGAGCCAACGCCGTGGTTGCAGCCTTTCCCCTAGTGGAATGGCCTCTTAATCCCTCAAGGAGCTGCTTCATTGCTAGGGCATAACATCTCTTGATGCAGATTATGACCCAGGGAGAGATGGTCCTTGTAAGAAAGTGGCTCTATATATACTGGACCAAAGTAAGGTACAGTGTATAACAGAGGTTAAAGTCAGATCTGACTTACTCTCGAATGTGGTAGCTTGGTCGAGCAGTAAGGCAGTATCAGAGGACAGTGTAAAGCATGTGTTGTACACACTCAGTCAGCAAAAGGTTTCACACACAAGAACTGAACTCTAGGCCAATTGTTTTTATATCAAGAGATATAGGTGTTTTATTTTAGAACCAACAGGTATCAAAATATACTTTTCTCAATATGAGTGACTTTGGGTAATTACTTTGCAGACAGGCAATAGACTTAGTAAGTACAATAGTTACTGGGGTTGCAATAGGCAACACAATTCTAAACACAATTTAACATTGAGCTCAATGTGTTTTTCTATAAAAATGCAATAGATTACTTTCAGGATTACTTTGCTAACCACAGGACGGGATCCTGGATTCAGTCCTGGGACCTAAGCTGTAAACAGTTAAGTAAAAGCGTTTTGGTTACAGTTGTACTTTTTAAAGGATATAAATGTATTTTCAAAGTTGACACAGAATCTTTTCAGAGAAAAACTAGCAAGGTTATCCTATGGAAGGAAATTCAAGTCACAGGTAAAGAAGGTTCTTGTAACTTTTGTAATCCAATACTGGACTCCTAGATCCAGAACTGGGACCTCTACAAACGACAGGTAAGTATTTACGTTTCAGCAGTTGGTACGATTTTTAAGGAATATTTGTAATTTGCAAAAATCGACACTTAGAAGAAATTTCAGAGAAACAACAGTCAATGGTTTCCTAAGGAAGAAAATGCAGCTAACTGGTAAGTACAGTTAAGATTACTTGTGCGGTTCAGTACTGAACTAGAAAGTACAGCACTGGCTTCGCTCCAGATCCCAGGTGAGTATTTCGAAAATCGTTATTCGGCTGATTTTAGAGGAATATTTTAAAGTTGCAAAAATCGACACTTAGAAGAAATTTCAGTTAAAACTAGTCAATGTTAGCCTATGGAAGGAAAGTGAGTTATCGTCTTTCAGGTGAGTACTCGACAGGTGAGGTTAAGGTTCTGGGCATAGACTCTGGGGTCTCCCAGGGTCGGAAAGGTACAGTTGTCCCACCCTCAGCGGCACAGGGGCAGCCAGGTGCAGAGAGAGTAGGCCCAATGCAATCCAATGGAGGGTAGGGGGCCTTTGGTTGGTGGCTGCAAGAAGGCAGGCCACGCGGCTGCGGGAGCTGAGCTCCTGGTCACTTACTCAGGGCAAGTGGGGAAGTAGAGTAGGGTAGTAGTTGCACTTCCAGCAGCACTCGGGCGGCTGGGTGCAAGGTGCTTTTGAGCCGTTGGGCGCTCAATGTTATCCAATGGGAAAGTTACAAAGTGAACAAAAGGCTGCAGGCTCGGGGACGAAGATTCTTCAGGTGCGACCACCACTTTGAAAGGTAAGTTGGGTTCTTGGAGAAGAGGTGAGTACCCCAAAGGAGGGCACAAGGGGTCGTGGGGCGCTGGGTGCAGGGAAATCTTAACCTCGGCTGGTCGTGGTTGGAGGGGTCCCTAGTTCTGAGGCTGCAGGCGTCGTCTGGGTCATCGAGGAGGGTTTTTGGGCACTGGACTTCGGGTCCCAGTCGATGGGAGAATGTCCTCGTGGTCTTGGATCACTCGGGCACGGGCCGGGCACGGCGGGTGCAGAGTGGGCTGGATTTGCGGTTCCTGGCTGGCACCAGGGATATGGTTGCTGTAGCAGAGCCTCTGCTCAGGGGAGTCCCAATCTTTGAGAGGGTCAAGGCAGGCAGGTCCCACGGGTTTCCAAGCTTGCTGACTGCAGGAGTCGCCAGGATTTAGCAGGGGCAGGTTCCAGGGTCGACAGGCCGGTAGGGCTGGGGCCAAGTCAGTTGGTGTCGTCCTGTTAGCAGCTGCACGGCTGGTCTTCTTCTTCTTGAACTTCTTTCTGGTTTTCTTATCGGGATCTGAGGAAGGAAGGTTCAGGGTAACCCTAAATACTGAATTTAGGGGCGTTACAGGTAGGGCAAGGGGCAGGGACCAATAGGTCCCTGTCCTGGGATGGGTACACCCCCTTGTCTGCTCCTCTCCTGTGGAGGGGGGCAGGAGCCTAGCTGTGAATGGGCAGGGCTCCCCATCTTCAAGATGGCCGGAGCCCGGGGTCGTGCTTCACCACCTCTCCCACCTGAGGGGTGGGGTTGGCACAGGCTGGCACACCCCCCTTCCTGACATAGGGTTTCCGGGCAGTCTTCCCGCCAGAGTGGGGATCAGAACTGGTGGGGGCCAGTTGCTGAGTACAGCAAGTGGCCTGGAGAAGCTCACAAAGGCGGCAGGCCTTTGAAGCTTCCCCCTGCCCATCCTGGGGGAGGAGATCTATCACCTCGCCCAGGATGTGCATTGTTGTAGGCCCAGGAGCGCGGGGGACTCTCCACCCAGGGGTCCAGCAACATGTCTGCTGTGTGGCAGCCTAGGCAGCCTTTCAGTCCAGACGTGGATTGTAGATTTGATTTTCAGGGGGCATCTCTAAGATGCCCTCTGGTGCATTTTACATTAAATCCTACACTGGCATCAGTGCGGGTTTAATGTGCTGAGAAGTTTGATATCAAACTTGTCAGTCTTCGGTGTAGCCATTATGGTGCTGTGGAGTTGGTAATGGCGACCTTCCAGTACCATATACTCTTAATGGCATCACTGCACTTACAGTGCCCAGAAATACTGGGTACTGTAGGGGCACAGGGCTCATGCACCTGTGCCCACACCGCTGGCATAGGGCACCCAGATAGAGGGGTGACTGAGGTATGCCAGGGCAGTAGGTTTTGTGGGCATAGCACACAGGGATATGTGCCATGTCGACTTTGTTTAGTTCTGCACTTATAAACTCAACCTGCAAAGGCAGTGTGTGGGTGTAAGGGTACAGGGCCCCTAAGGGTGTCACAAGAAGTGCTGCAGCCCTTAGGGGTCCTCTCCGGTCACCATGCCCTGGGTACCTAGGGTACCATTTACTAGGGGCTGACAGGTGGCCAGAGATGCCAATTGGGTTTTGGTTTCAACAAAGTTTTAGGGAAGGAACACAGGCCCTGGGCACCTGGTTGGCACGAGCCCAGGGCACACTCAGTCAAAGCACATCAGCAGTTCAGCAAAAAGTGGGGGCATACCAATGCACGAAAGATGGCACTTTCTCACAGTCCTTTTTTGCACTGCCCTTCCCTTCTTTGCTCCCATGTGGCCCACAAAGAGTTAGTCATCCACCTGGAACTCCTTAGTGCAGTCAAGGTAGAACAACAATGCTCTTTTTGGGTCCAGCTGGTGGAGATGGTCCTCTACCTTAGGGGGATGCAGGGGAGCAAAGAAGGTGGGCAACGTGATGGACTGACCCAGATGGAAAGGGGTCCCAACTTTCGGTAAAAAGGATGCCCGAGTGCGAAGGACCTTGTAAGGAAAGGACATAGATAAGGCGGCGAGGAAGATGACGCCTGCATGTCATTCACCCTCCGGGCCGATGTAATCGCCACTAAGGCTGTTTTGATGGTCAACAGCCGGAGGGGACAATTGTGTAAAGGCTCAAAGGAAGTGCACATCAGATAGGTGAGGACCAAATTAAGGTCCTAATGTGGCATGACAAATGGCATTGGTGGAAACAGGTGAGCCAGCCTTTTCAGAAATCTATGTGCAAGGGGAGATTTGAAGAGAGAAGGTTGGTTTGGCAGCTGCAAAAAAGCAGACAAAGCAGAAAGGTAACCCTTGAGAGTTCTCAAAGCAGAGCCCAGTTGTGGCATGGGTTAGAATGAACTAAAGGATAGAAGAAAGAGAAGAAGAGAGGATCAATAGACCATTCTACGCATTATATTACAAACTTCTCCCAACCGTAGGCGCATACAGTCTTAGTAAAGGGCAGCCCGGCCGCCAGAATAACATTACAGACTTCAGGTGGAAGGTCAAAAGCTATCAACTGTCGCCGTTCAATTTCCACGCATGGAGAAGCAGAGTTGACAGGTTCGGGTGGAGAACCCTCCCCTGCTGCGGAGACGGAAGATCCTCCCGAAGGGCCAGCCTGATCAGGGAATTGATGCTCATTCTCAAAAGCTCTGGCTGCCAGATTCTCCTTGCCCAGTCTGGAGCCACAAGAATGACTTGGGCCCGGTCTCTCCTGATGATCTTCAGAACCCTGGGCAGGAGTGGTATGGGCAGAGATGCGTACAGCAGGACTGAGTTCCACTTGCGACGAAAGGCATTGCTGAGCGATAGCCACCATGGAACCTCCAGCATGCAGTACTGCGGACACTGCACGTTCTCTTCGGAGGCGAACAAATCTAACCAAGGTTCTCCCCACTGCTGAAAGAGTCTTTGCACCAGCTCCGATTGGAGACACCATCCGTGATCTGATAGGCATAGACGGCTGAGTTTGTCTACCCTGGCGCTTATGGAATCTGCCAGGTGTTGAGCCACCAGGGTTATGCCCTGCTGTTCCAGCTATGTCTAGAGACGCTGGTCCTCTCGAAATAGGGTCCGCGACCCCACCCCGTGCTGCTTGTTGCAGTACCACATAGCAGTGGTGTTGTCTATTAACACCTGCACTAACCTCCCCTTGACAGAGGGAAGAAATGCTTTCGATGCCAACCTAATCTCTCAGAGTTTCAACAAATGTATGTGGAGCCCCGACTCCGCCAGAGACCAGTGTCCCCTGATCTTCACCTCTATCAGATGGCCGCCCCATCCCAGAAGTGACGCATCGGTCAGGACTGTGAGGTCTGGTTGGGGAAAGGAGATGGGTCTGTCACTGACCCAATCGCCATTCGACAACCACCATTACAGATCTCTCACAGTTCCTTCCGAGATCTGGACCATGTTGGTGAGATTTCACGGTATTGTGCCCATTGGAACTTCAGGTCCCACTGCATAGCCCGCATACATCACCTGGCATGCTACACTGACAGGATGCAGGAGGCCATGAGGTCAACAGCCTCAGAGTCTGTCTCACCGAAATCCAAGAGAGAGGCCGAAACATCGAAATCATAACCTGAATATCTTGGACTCACTGCTCGGGAGGATAGGCCCCAAACTACACTGTGTACAGAACTTTCCCAATGAAAGGGAGTGTCTTAGAGGAAGTCAGGTGTGACTTCGGCACGTTTATAGAAAACCCCAGCAAATGCAGGAGGTTCACCGCAATCTGAAGGTGGGAGATGACTGCCTGGGGCAAAGATGCCTTCACAACCAGTCGTAGAGGTAGGTAAAGACTGACACTCCTAACCTGCACAGATGAGCTGGGACCACAGCCATCACCTAGGTAAACACCCGAGGGGCACTGGTAAGGCTGAAAGGGAGAAAAGTAAACTGACCGTGCTTGTGGCCTTCCTTGAACCACAAGGAACGCCTGCGGCTTAGCAGGATGGGCATGTGAATATACGCATCCTGCAGGTCCAACGCTACCATCCAGTCTTCTTGGTCTAGGGCAGATAAGAACTGCGCTAGAATGAGCATCTTGAACGTCTGCTCGAGGAAGAGATTGACAGTCCAAAGATCTAAAATGGGACGTAACCCTATGTTCTTCGGAATCAGAAAGAAGCGGGAATAACAACCACTGCTACTTCTGAAACCAGGAACCTTTCTACAGCTCCCTTGTCGAAAAGAGCAGTAACTGCTTCTTGGAGCAATTTTAAATGATCCTCTGTCTGTTTCTGATTTGGCAGAATGAGAGGAGGAAAGGACAAGAAATGCAGAGAATAGCCCTCCTGGACAATCTGCAAGACCCACTTGTCCGATATTATGGATCTCCAGTGAGGGAGGTGACTAATTCCCCCACCAACTGGAGTAGTGTTGCCCTGCAGAATCAGCTTAGGAGAGCTTGGAGGTTGCGGCTGCAGGGGATAGTGTGGCCGACGACTTCTGGCCTCCATTGGTGGAGCAGAATGCACTGCGTCCACATCCTCGATCGGCTTGGGCAGTCTGTGCAGGACGGTTGCTGGCATAGGGCTGATGCGGCTGGAAACACCTTCTGTTGCCACGAAAGGGGCGAAAGGAAGGCTGGCAACAAGGAGTGGAGGAGAGGTCCACGGATCTGGTCGTAGCTCGAGAGTCCATGAACCTGATCAGAGCAGAGTCTGCCTTTTCCCCCAAAAGGCAGGTTCCATCAAAGAGCATGTCCATCAGATTAGCTTGGACATCCCCGAGAAGACAGTTGTTCAAATCCATGCGTAGCCCGTCAAAGCGACTGTCGTTGAAATTGATCGGACCATTGCATCGGTCGTATCTACGCCACACCATATGGTGAATTTTGCTGCATCTCTCCCTTCCTTGACCGCTTGAGAGATGACAGCCTAGGCCTCCACCAGGACCTGTGGAAGCACCTTTTCAAGCATCTCCCAAAAAGAATGGGAGAAACTGTCCAATAAGCATATGCAAGGCTGGAGGAAGAAAACAATTTCTTCCAAACTGCATTCAGCTTCTTTGATTCCCTATTCGGAGGGGCGGAAGTGAACATGTCTTGGGACATAGTGGCCTGTACCACCAAACTTCCTGGGGTGGGGTGTTGGCTGAAGAACTTAGGGTTGCCCGGAGCTGGGCGAAGGTGGCATGAAATCGTCCTATCCACAGGAGCCCCTGTGATAAGCTTGGTCCACGTGCCTAGAAGAACGTTCTTAAGTGCTTCATTAAAGGGCAACTTCCATGTATTATACAGTTTACTGGTAGGCATACACCCAGCACATGAATATACTACACACACACACACACTGTGCAGCACTACATGCTGACCTGATGTAGGCCAAAGGTGAGTTTAGCACACAGCAGCAGAACTTTACATGAGTGGGCCTGTGACCCCTACTCCAGTGACACAGATAAAAGGGTCTGTTAGCGTCTACTGATCACTACACAATATGCTGCCACCACTGCGCTCCCGCTGCTTAAATCTAAGCACAAGCAGTAGCCTTCCACCACTCTGAGGGTAGCACTTTGGGCACCCCTCCCAGTCCAAACAGGCCACAATCCGTGAGGCAGGGCTATTTCACCACCAGGGATATAGACATAATCGCAGTGGGGGGCACTCAAGGCAGAGAAACATTCATTACTATACTAGGGATTTTTCTGTCCTAACACTGACCCCCACCTGCCTGGCTCCCTGCAAGATTCTAGGCTTCCAAACCAGCACTGGAGGCCTTGTCTGTTCCCACTACACCAGCCCTTACTCCAGCTGCACCATCACCGGATCTGACTTTAAACAGAAGCCATTGTCAATCCTTCACCAAGCCCAAGTCTAGCTATGAGATAATCAATGTGCAGTCCCCAGATATGGATGAAACTTCGACCTCTTCCTCAATGCCACTGTTATTGTAGGCTAGAAGGCTTACTGGGATTGAATTCTCTGCACTTTGCTTCTGAAACCAAAGCTCACATTTTGAAATGGTCAAGCTATTATGCCTAATGGCGTGCATGTGCTGCCATAGCCTTGGGAAATAGCAGCAACATAGCTTATTTTCGCCTGGGCAGGGAGAAACCTGTATTAAGTTAAAGGGCATGGACAGGAAAATGCTATTCCCCAGGTAATCAAACTTCGTGGAGGGTACAGGAGTAGTTCTATGTTCAGGATGAGATATCATAGATTGACATCACCAGCTGGACACAAAAGGAAGCACCTCTCTCTGCAGTACGCACTAACGAAAAGGGTCGAAATCCACTCTACCATTCAGCAGCACTCTTGAGAACCAATCACATCCATACAAACACATACTCAACACCAGTTATGGGCATGAGATAGTCCTGGGGGGGATGTGGGAGTTTGTATATTCACTAGGGTAGAGATAGAGACTTACACCACTGGAATTGAATCTCTTTGCTTTTGTAGTCACTCACCACATAACTTATCTTGAGATGACGGATGCCACTCAGAGAGTGGCTGTCAAGCATAATGAAGGGGAAACACAGAACTGTTTAGAAAAACATACAGAGCAAGGTGGCACAGCTTTCCAAAGCCATTCAGAGGAATTCTTCAATACCAAAAAACATGCTTCCCATATTTGATAGCTTCTGCAGTTCCAAATCGCAGGTTAGCCTGCAGGAAGGTCCTCTATGTTACTACATGCCCTAGGTATCTCAATCATTGCAGACAAGAAATCAGTAAGAGTTATCTTGCTAAAGCTGGGAACTCCTGCATGGCTTCTGATGAGGCAGGTGGTGCTGCAAATGCAGATCCTCCATAGCATCTGGTGGGCACTGGGGCGCAGAATTCAGACATTCTACTCAGTCATGTCAACAGGAAACATTCCTTAATTGTAATCATAGTCCTGTATTCTAGGCATCTTCACTGGAGTCAAACACTAGAAAAGTCACGTCACTATTCAGTTTCGCAAAAATGTTCATAATATGTAAACCCTATATTTAAATCGTAACAAAATTATCATTTTTAAATGCAGAAAATTACTGCATCATAATTTAAAGGCCAATTTTCCAAATTTTTCCCCCACAAAATATGCTCAATAACAAATAAAAATAAACTCTAACTTGCTGGGAAAGACGTATCAAATCAAATGAGTGGTCAGATAGGCAGCAACTTTGTCCATTTAAAAAAGAACACTGCTCCTTTGCGGAGCCAGAAGCTTTCATATACCAATATTCTGGGACAATTTTCCAGCTCGTCACAAACATCCCACAATATGCTTGGGTTTATTTTTCATTTTTAGAAATCTTTCTGCCTGTTCGAGATTGCCTTCACATTTGCTTGCGTTCACTAAACCATCGAAGACATGTCACTCTTTCCTTATACAGGTCTCCGGTTTTAACAGACTGAAAGCTGCAAATGTCCCTCTGATTGACAGAGCAACTGATGCATTTTCCAAATGACTGATGCATTGCTAGCTATTTGTGGCACCACATAAAACTTTGCAGGCT
The DNA here is from genome assembly GCF_964261635.1 of Lissotriton helveticus. NCBI lineage: Eukaryota > Metazoa > Chordata > Amphibia > Caudata > Salamandridae > Lissotriton > Lissotriton helveticus. Next base: position 1,286,706,743 of record NC_136067.1, read on the forward strand.
AGTTAGGTGAGCCATGAACACTATTAGGAATATGTAATACTACTGTTTGGCAGGACTACCTTACAAAAACAGAACCTTCCAACAGGGTATAGTGAACATTTTAACATTACAGGGCTCACCTTTTTGATTCTCAGATGAAAATGATCTTTGTTGTTGGAGAACCTGCAGCTCATGTACAGTTAGTGCCTCATTTTCATGCTGCATGTTTAATTCGGAAGGTTCTTCAGTAGCTTTCTCAACCATTTGGGGAACTGTAAAAAAAAAAAAAAAAAAAAAGAATGATTGTGAAAGTTGCATTTCAAAATCACAAAATGATAGACTAGCATCCTAAACCTTGTAGAAAAAAATTACTTGCTACAGACTAGTTCCTAAATGATTTAACTAAGCGTATGGCAATACTGAGACAGCAATACGAGCAGTTTCATGAACAAAACTACTAAGAGCAGCAACAGAAATCCACACAAGTGAAACAGCTGATACAACACACATTTTTGGAACCTACATTAATGCACAAGCATCAAGGAGGCACAAAAAAAATCTATACTTCATTCTGCATTCAGTTCTGACTTTCATTATCAGTGAGAGCTCCTAATCGGCACACACACGTCCAAAAAAACAGTTTGGCCCAAGGATAATGTCAATGCTAAGTTTTTGTCAAAATAGCAACAGCTTTATTTATTTTAACAGGATTTGTCAAACTTATTACGTAATCACGAATCCTGAGGTCCAGGTGGGTCGAGAGGACACAGGAAAGGAGTGGGACTCGCAAATCTGACACTGGAATCATGGATTCTCAGATAAGAATATATTTTTTATTTTCATTTTAAAACCAGTTCCCCTTAGGCTCCTCCCCCACACATGGGCCAGGGAATGAGGGTACTTCAGGTTAGGTTCACCCTGCCCTCTTAAAATTTTGATTTTCCAACAGTGCTCAGCTCATCATGTTGAGTATTGGCAGTCGCAACATAATTAGTTTTGTAACGGCCAGCAAGTCCGAATGCAGGAGATTTGCAAATCTGGAGTTGGATTTGTGAATCCACAATGCACCAAGGGAGAAAAATCTCCCTAGCCCAACAGGGTGTCTTTATGTATTTTTTCTGAATGGAGTTGCAAATCCTGTACGGTCCAGATGTCTCTATAGTTTCACATCTTCAGCTCAAGCATAATTTTCAACGTGTATTTCTCGAAAAACACTTATAGATTTACATCAAACTAACAAAAGCAGAATTATTGAGTAGTGCTCTACCTGTGCGTCAAATGTAAAGCAATTGTGTTCGGGCATTGTTTCTGTATCATAAAATCCTATGGTAATTAAAATGAGAAAAGAAATGTTTGAGTGTAAGCCGCTTGACAAATAGGCCCGAAACTTGCCAATAATAACCAAAAGTGGATGTAATTTGTTGGGGAAAGTTTCATGCAGCTTCAAACAGTACCAAAGTTATTAGGAAAGCAAAAAATGCCTTTCCTACGGAAACTATAACCCAACCACAACTGCACTGGCACCTTCACAATAATCTGCAAGTTCTCAAAATCCTTAGTAAAGTTCTGGAAATAAACATGCAGAGCATATAGAATTTGTCCTTACCACTGAACTAAAACTATCTAACATGGACATGTGCCAAGATATACACTGCTTGTTAATGTATGGTCAACTGCAGCTTCGACCTTTCTCACAGATTTTTGTTTTTATAACAGGCTTTAAGTCAAAAACATCCAAACACACCTCTGCAAACCACATCAGGTGCTCTCAGCCTTTACCTTGATAAAAATGGAGTCATTTTTCCACCCCAAACTTTAGTGATTTGTAGTGGTTAAGTCACTGAACTATAACTGCGAACTTCAGTGCTTTTAATGTTAGTTTGTATCTGATTTCAGCACCAAACTATTCAGTGCTTATTCTTTTAATCATGTTCCCCAGATACCCTTACTGCACATCGCCATCCACACCAATGGGTGGCCAACCCACTGCAGCATGCCCTCCTTGCTCAGCTCGTCATCCCTGTCCCTTCCCCTCACTCCTATCCTTTGTGTCCAGCTTCCTCTGGCTCCTTCTCGCCAGCGCTTTATGGTCCGTTGTGCTGCCACTGCCCCCCCCCCTGCCTAGCCTTTCTGATCAGCTTGCTGCCTCTGACGCACAACCCGCTTTTCTTCATGTGCGTGTCCATGCCCCTCCCACCTGCACTCAGTTACTGCCCCCCCCCCCCCCCCACAAGTCCACCTGTTCTCAGCAAGTGTGCCGCTGCTGCCAACCTCGCTGGTTCGTAGTACTGTCAAACGCTTTTTACCCATTCATTTTTCCATAGCAAAACTGAATTGCGATCCTGCAAAAACTGCTAAACGGAATTACACCAAATTCGGAAAAGAGCCAGATCTTGACCCACAAAGTGTGCTTTTAGTGATTTGGGGTAAATTACTTAAGTAGTTTTTGAGAAAACAAGGCTCTGTATATTTAATGCCTCAGAGGTTCCGGGAAGCAGACAGATCTTAGGATAAGATCTGACTGAATGGCACTACATCACCAAAGATGTGGTGGCGGCCATTTTAGGACTCGAGGACTGAATCCCCTGTCCTCTAAATAAGTTTTATGAAAACATATAGGAGGCAGGGTAGGGCTACCACACACTCTGGCCAAAATTGGTTTTGAAAGAAAAAAATTAAATTACCGCAAATTTGTGGAGGATGACTGGTAATTGCTTTTTTTTATTTTTATGTGCTGGTTGAAAGAACAGGGGACCAAAACTCCCAGGACGTTGCCCTGGGGACTCAATCTTCCAAGACATGTTCTTGTAAGAACTTCTGTGATTCCAACTAGAGGGAGCTGAAAGCTGCTACCAAAGGGTGTGAGCATGCCCATGGGCAAGAAAAGCTGCTCCCACCAGGTGTGACTAATGCCGGCTCCTGCTGCACCTAAGATGTGTGCTGGCAGGGTAACCGTTGGGGCTGCAGGGCCCTTGGGGCTTCCCCCACAGTGCCAATGTCAAAATGTTAAAGAATCCCCCTAATGGGCCCCCCAGTGTTAAAAAAAAAAAAATCAGGTTCTTGTGCAGCTCCATAAATAGGGCTCTCTGAAAGGAGTCCGAAAGGTCGCAGGGCTACCCCCACGGCATCAAACATAAAAAAATGTAGCATGCTCCAGGTGAGCACTAGGGCACCCCAATGTCAGTGTTCTTACTAAAATGCTGTTGTCACCTCCAGCGTGGTCACATGGAATGGGAACCAGCGGGGTTGGGGGCCTGGAGTTGCCCCCACAGCCCACTACACAAATTAAAGCTGTGTGTCCTAGGTGGAAGTGGGACACCCACAATAATAAACAAAAAAACAGAAATGAGAGAATAATAAGTCAGCTGCCGGAGCAGCTCATTTATTTTTCACTATTCTTGGCAAGGAGTTCCCCAAAATACACTAAGGCTTCTTTGTTAATCATTTTTTTCCCCTGTTTGTGGCCCTTGACGCGATAAGGGCATCACCAATCATGGGGGCTGCAGGGAGTGCAGAAAACCCAAGCGACATGAAAAGAAAAAAACACACACAGTAAGTGTCCTAGGTCATTAAATCTTAACCATATTTTTTGAAAGCACTCAGAGTTGGAGCTGCATTCTCTTCAGCTGGAGTGCAGGGCTCCCTTGAGGTGATCTATGGCTGCACTTTGTGGCCTGAAGAAATGTTAATGAAAATACTCAAAGACATGCAGTTTTGTTTTCTATTTTTTGAAGGCTTTATTAAAAAAAATTATGACAGTCAGTTATTAAACATTGAATGTGTGAATGCATTTAATTATAATTATTGGAAACATTTCCACAAATATAATGGGTCTGCTACATATGTGTTAATATGCCTTCCCCTTCATATAGCCAATAGGCCCTATTTTTATATTTTGGTGTTCTGACTCTATGACAAAGTCAGTAGGTCTGCCTTAAATTGAAGTGACCCCCTTTGTATTGTAACATAACATCATTAGCTGTGTGCACCCAAAGGGATGGACATCTTACTTCACATAAAAATAAAATAACATAGAAATTCACAAAAGAAACAAACGTTAAAGTGACACTGAAGTTACGAAGAGAAATTGTATCTTACTTTGCATTTAAAAAAAACCAACAAATTCAATGAAAAAACAAAGGTTAAAGAGACGTTATAAGGGGGGCGTGGCTAGCAGCCGAGCATGTAGGACGTGAACTGCGCTAGCTCCGTCTAAAAAACTGTTAACTTGGCACCAAACAACCCCATCCCTGAACATACCGAGCAAAGGGTATCTGCCGACTGAGGGAGAGGAAGAAAATCCGAGCTTCGAGAGCTGATTGACGACAGCTCCGCTCTGGAGCGGTGGTGCGGCCTGGAAACAGGAGAACATCCCCGGCCCACAGTGAAAACATCGGCGGACCAGAAGTGAATCAGGGTCGGGAGAGATGCATACCGCCCCCTCCCTCCACGCATGGTAATCGGAAGTTTCTGCCGGGACACTGCCGGGGTTATGTCACGTCCACCCGCGTTCCCCTATAATTGCCCGTTCGGGGGAATCGATTGCGCTGCCTCACAGACGATCAGCGCGAGGCCAGCAACACCCGTGACGTCGGGACCCGACAGCGCCGGCGGGACAGAGGAGGGCGCGTGCCCCTCCCCCCCCCCCCCCCCCCTCCCGGAGGCCAGGCGACCAGGCCCCTGTCCGTGACAGAGACAGCAGAGACTGGCAGTACCATACGGCGCGGGTCCCGGTGACCATAGCGAAGCCGCAGCGGAGCGCCCGTCCAAGACACGCACACGGACGGAGACGGCGGCCATTTGCTCCGTGGTGAAGGTGAGCTCTGCCTGGCCGCTGGGATCCAGGGAACGGCAGGGTGACCCGGAGGGCGCCTGAAAGTGTTGCACCCCCTCATAGTCTACACCCGCTAACTCACTTGATGATCGGAGCACACGGGGCTGGTGTGGGTAGAACACTTCTCGCCTCTCCTCCTACCTTGCACTGAAGTGGGACCAGGAAAAGGGACGCTGCAACACTGCGCGACCGTTGAAAGCGCTAGGAGCAGCCCCTTGGGCGCTTTCACTTTTTCAGTTATGAGCACTTCAGTGAACACTAGGTGAGATTGGGAACGCCAGCAGACACAGCGGCAGATCGACTGAAGTGGGCGGTGGGGCTGCCCTAGCCCAGGTGCAACGCGAGGGTGCACTCGGTGGGGGCACTGGCCGGAGGATTGGTGAGCCCACGCGACGCGGAGTCTCTGCATAGCGAAAGGAAACAAGCTACACAATGGTGCGAAACAGACTCCGTCGAACCGACCCAGTGTCACGCACGGTGGTGCCCTCCTCTGGCTCTGAAGACCCCCTGGCCTCCTCCAATGAAGACATCATTCCTCCGACAGGTCTGGGGGCGCAGGAAGCCAAACTGGACCTTATTCTTACAGAAATCAGGGCCTCCAGAGAAGCACTTGAAACAAGGAGGGAAACAATGTCAATGGGCCTCTCACTGTTGAAAGATGACCACAAAAAACTGTCAGAAAGAGTAGCTGAGCATAAACTCACGCTGGCTGATCTGATCCCCCACCAGACTGCACACTCCGCGCGACTTGAGGACCTGGAGAGACAAGTCAAAGGTTTACGGGTGAGGGTGGACGATGCGGAAGGGCGCTCCCGCCGTAACAATATACACATTTTAGGCGTACCGGAACGCAGTGAGGGGGCTGACCCGACTAGATTCGTGGAAGAATGGCTGAGAACAATTATGGACCCCGAGGACCTCACCCCGATGTACAGTGTAGAAAGAGCCCACAGAGTGCCCCCTAGACCGCCGAAACCAGGAGCCCCTCCGCGTCCGCTAATAGCAAGACTATTACACTTCAAAGACCGGGATGCAATACTAAAAACTGCAAGAGAGAGAGAACCCCAATAAAATATGAGAACAAAACAATTTCCATTTACCCGGATTTCACCCAAGCAGTACAGAAAGCCCGGGCATCCTTTTGGGAGGTGAAACGGACATTGCGAGAGCGTAACATGAAATATTCACTCTTCTTCCCAGCGCGGCTCAAAGTCATCCATGACAGCAAGACCTTTTTCTTCGACACCCTGGAGGAGGCTTCGGAATGGATGGAGGTGTCGCTCACGCCACCCCAGTCCCAAAGAGATCGTCCAAGAGAGCAGAGCGAACAAACGCCGGAAGCTTCAGGAACACACTCGGACCACAAACAGCAATGGAGGCGGAGGTCTCGCACCCTAGTAGTCAAGACCAGGCGGGTGCGGGGAGCTCCTTAAAAATTGCAGTCCTGACGACTGATGCACTGGCAGCGCATGATGCGAATAACGACATGGTCGCGAACAGTCAAGCCAGCTCCCACACGGCTGCATCAGACACGGACGCTAGCGTACAATTGTTTCCACGCATCACGGCACAGATGGCAGAGGACTTATGAACAATGAAGATGCAGAAGCAGCGTGGTAAAGTAGCAATGCACCAGCCTGACTGGTTGGAGGGAGGGGAACGATGCCAAGTTACATATTGATAATGGGGGGTGGGGCAGGTGGGACATTTGGTAAGACAACTGCTAGAAGGCGACGACTAGACGCACCCCCCAGGGCGTAGGCACAATTGCGATCTGTTTATACCCCAGTTGGGTACTCTGGTTTGGTCCTTCACAGTTTAGGAGGAGGGACCTTATAGTTGGGGAGTTCAGCACAAATGTAGTACTTACACTGTATAACAAAATGTTGTCTATGTTGAGATTCAGGGTAATGTCTAATGTGAAAAATACTCTTTGCCATGTCGACTCCTAATAATTATAAAATCTGCGCCTGGAATGTGAGAGGATTGGGCTTAGTGCACAAAAGACAGAGTTCTGGCACAATTACATAGACGTCAAGTGTCCATAGCATTCCTTCAGGAAACTCACTTGAATAGAGAAGAGGGAGCTAAATTACTACGGAAATGGAGGGGCCAATTATTTGCCACAGAATACTCGGCGTTCTCCCGAGGGGCAGCCATTTGGATTAGAAACACTGTCCCATTCAAAGTCTTAGAGCGTAAGGTAGACAAGGAAGGGAGATTTGTGTTCATACGGGGGATACTAGACGGCTTATGCATAGTTCTGGGATGTATATACGCACCTAACTCGGAGCAATCAAAGTTTTTTCAAGATATCAGTGGAGTATTATCAGGATGGGTGGCACATGGATGGGTGGCACATGACTGGGTGGTGGGAGGGGACTACAATGCGGTATTGGATATCACACTTGATAGGTCACACCCCCCACTGCATGCAACAGACAGTTGACGGCAAGCTGTGGCGCTGGCGTCCTTGGCAGACGGGTGGGAACTTGTTGGCACATGGAGAATAATGAACATGGCTAATAGAGAGTATACGTTTTATTCTCCGCCTCACAAATTACACACTAGAATTGACCGTATATTCTGTTCACGACCATTGACTGGGTCGATAACGTCAGTGATGCATATGGGTAAGACGTTATCGCACAGAAGTGAAAGATTAAGGTGGGTTGATAATACGAACTCAAATAGATATAAATCAAATGCTACGTTCAAAGCTTATTACACTGAGTTATACAGCCTGCATGCCCCGCTCGCGGACCAAAATTTGGAACACTTCCTTTCAGATATACAAATCCCACAACTAACACCTACACAACGGACTGAGCTCTCGAAACCCATAACACTAACGGAAATCAGACAGGCCATTAAAGCAATGCCACGAAACAACGCCCCTGGGTCGGACGGTCTGCCTGCTGAATTTTACCTGGCGTATATGGATATCCTGGCCCCAAGACTGCACACGATGTACATGGAAGCCCTAGAAGGTAATGCACTGCCAGGAACGACGTTACAGGCACTGATAGTATCCCTGTTGAAGCCAGGTAGGGACTCCCTACAACTAGAGAACTATCGGCCACTGTCCTTATTAAATACGGATTACAAAATCCTCAGTAAATTACTGGCGACCCGACTATCCCAATGCGTCACGGACATAATACACCCAGACCAGTGTGGTTTTGTGCCAGGGAGGAGCACCGCACTAAACTTACGACGACTGAGTCAGCTGATGACACAGGATGGTAGGGATGGAGGCACTGAGGGGTGTATCTCACTGGACCTTAGACAGGCCTTTGATTCCCTGAGATGGGACTACATGTTCGCAGTAATGGACAAATTCGGCATACCGCCAGAATACATTGCATGGGTGAAATTACTTTACCACGGCCCCACAGCACGAGTCCGTACCAACATTTGTATTTCTGAGCAGTTTGAAATAGCGAAAGGTACTAGGCAGGGCTGCCCACTGTCGCCTCTGCTCTTCATCATCGCCTTAGAACCCTTACTAATAAAGGTGCGGACTGTGGCAGTTAACAAAGGAATAACCAGTCTCAATACCCATCATGTCATCTCCGCTTATGCGGATGACATATTATTGTTCCTTAAAGATATGACGAGCCCACTAACACCACTGCAGGAGATATTCAGCGATTTCCGGGGTCTATTAGGCCTCACGATCAATGAGAGCAAATCCTATGGATACTGTTTTCATGGGTCTCTTGAGGACTCACATTTACAGTTTATACCGCACAGCTTCCAGGTCGCGCCCGAGACTTTCAAATACTTGGGTATACAGATTTATAGACGGTCGCAGGATCTACTGGAGGGTAACTTGGGTAAGGCCCTTAGTACCCTGAAGACACAAGTTCGCTTCTGGAACGCATTACCGCTCTCAGTGGCGGGTAGAGTTACGATCTCAAAAATGGTGGTACTGCCCAGGCTGATATATTATTTCACAAACATACCAATACTGATACCCATGCCCTTTTTTAAAGCTCTAAACACGGTTTTGACGGAACTAGTGTGGGGAACAGGCAGGAGACGCATCAGTCTAGCAAAATTGCAACTGCCAACGGCCAGGGGCGGTATGGGAGTTCCAGACCTGATTGCCTATGGTTCTGCGTGCCAGCTTCAGTGGCTGGCCTACTGGTTAGCGGGACGCAACCTACATGAACTTAACATGACTGAAGCCATAGGATGAGGAGCCATACACTGCTTGCTGCTCCCGCACGTCAAGATACCGGACTCTGCTCCACCTTTGCTCAGGCTATCACTTAAACACTGGATGGCGGCGGTAAAATACACTAATAAACGCACTACATACGCGCCCACGATACCGTTACTAGGAATCCCCCTAGGGACAGGTACACTCACGGAGCGCAGACTGAAACCATGGCACGATGCAGGAGTGACACAAGTCTGGGATTTTTTCTCGGAGGGAACCCTTTTGACATACGCAGACTTTACCAGGTTGCACCAAACCCCGGGGGCACTATTCCTCACACATGCGCAGGTAACACATTACATTATCACACACTGGGCACGAGCCGGTACGGAACCAGTTACAAACACGTTGCTCACAATGCAATACCTGATGAGGACGGGTAGTCATCTGACGAAGTGGCTGACAAACGGAATACGAATAGACAGAGCGGTGTCACTGCAGCCCCTCCATACCCGCTGGGAAGTGGACGCAGGCAGAGCTATCAGGGACAAAGAATGGGAAAAGGTGCTGAAATACCCCAAAATAGTGGCGCGTAATCCAAAGTTCAAGTTTATCCAATTAATGATAGTCCATAGAGCATATCTAACCCCACATAGATTACATGCAATGTTCCCAGAGTCAGCGAATACCTGCCCTAGATGTAGCATGGATGACGCAGGCCTATTGCATATGTTCTGGGACTGCCTCAAGCTTGGATATTACTGGGTAACGATCCATGAGATTCTAACAGCAGTGGTCCCAGGCAGGCCTTATACATCCTTGTTATACAGAATTTGGGTCTGGGCCACACAGAAAAGAAAAGGAGTGCTGCCACTAGATTTGTAGATCTAGCTCTGCTGTTGGCAAAACGAGCGATAGCGATTAGATGGAAATCAGCTAGACCGCCAGACATTGAGACGTGGCACGGGGAGGTACTGAGGTGGGGGAAAGCGGAAGGTTTGGAACTACAAAGGGAGGAACGTAGAGGCCTTAGAAAAACACACATTTCACTGGACTGGAACTCGATACTGATGGAGTTTGAAACATACGCCGCAGCGCACTTTGAGTGAGTATCCACAGTGGAAAAGGTATCTGGAGATCTGCACCTGAGCTCAATACCCTATGACACCTTGGTATTGGTAATGAAGAAAACATCCCCGGTTCACTTGCAGGAAGGGATGCGGAACCTGTTATCATGATACGCACTATACGCAATGTAAGGGGAGGAAAGTTGACAGTTATCACAATCATACCGATGTAAAGACATGAGACATTGCCTGAAAGACCAAGAATTGTGTGCTCAGTGAATTCTGAGGAGGGAGGGGGGGGGGGGGGGAGTTAATTATAAGTTTCAGTAATAAGAAGAGGAAAAGATAAAAGTGAAAATTGCATTGTTCAGCTATTTCTGTTTAAACCAATGGAAGGATAAGTTGTACAATAATGAGGTAACGGTTATATGTATGTATTTGGATCGTCAATGCAACAATAAAAACAATTTTTTTTTAAAAAAAGGACGTTATAATTAGGTGAAAATGTCAGTTAAAACATACTATTTTAAACAAACAAAAACACTGAAATGCACCAGTTATAGTTATCTTAAGTAACTATAACGTGTGCCCTAAAGTAACTATAAATCGTCCCCATGTCATGCAATGCTGATTATCTCATGTTACATTACTCAAGATATAGTCTATGAAATCACTGATAACTTTACTGCAACATCGGAAATTACATCACTGATAACACTCCATGGCCAATGCGTGCATTATAGTTACTTTAGGGCATGAATTATAGTTTGTTGAGATAACTACAACCAGTAACATTTCAGTAGTTTTGTTTGTTTAAAACTGTATGTTTTAACTGACATTTTCACCTACATATAACATACCATTAACCTTTGTTTTTTTTCAGTGATTATATAAGCAGTTACGCTATTGAGATAATGGGTAGGCTGAATAAACGTATGGAAATACGGAAAAGGGATGCTACACAAGGTAGACATCTTTCACTTATTATGTTTAGCCCCTTTTTAAATATATTCTGCCTTTAAGTTCTAAAAACCCACACCTGGAGGAAACTTATCTGTCTCTTATTTTAGTCTTCAACAAAAAGTTTACTCTGATCTACCATGCTTACCTCTCGGGAGCTTGGGTTCATGTGTGTTCACCTTGCCCCCTAATATTTCTATTTGAATTCATTTTTCAGGACACAGGGACCATGGGGTCGGCAGAGCTGGTAACAACGTCGCTGGAACAGGCTCCAGAGAAGGACGCGTTTTTGCGATCGGAGCAGTTTTGAGCCCAGCACCAGACCCAGGCACAGAGAGAGGAAATCCATTGGGGCAAACACGAAACCCACAGAGCCTGAAAGCGGTTCAGAGGAGTCGGATGCCCAAAAATGTAGTGCATGGCCTCATAATCCTAACAAAGTTAGGCAGGAGAAATCAGGGATGTGTGAAGCAGACCCAGAGGCAGTCTCCACATGTAAGCAGGGCATACAGTGACTTTGCTCATGTGCCTCATATGAAGATTTGGACTGGTGCGGTGAAGTCGAAGAGAGCCTCCACTTCTTTGCTGTTTTTGGGTGGACATATCCAACGACTTAGAGTGTGATGGCGAGCATCTGGAACGACTCAGCAAATGGGCCAGGTATCTTCCTCTCAACTAGGAGAATCATGGAGTTGACTGGTGTCGGGTGATCAGAAGCGCTCTCTCAGTGCCTTGGGGTTCACAGCGCAGCAGTTCTCAAACATCTTGAAGTCCAGGTCCAGCTACAAGCACCAAAGGTAAACACAATAGGAGTCTGTCACAGACTGTGATAGGATCCACATGGCTTAAACCCCAATGGTTTTTGGAGGACATCACTACACACAGAGACAGGTCTCGAAAAATATAATTAAAAAACAAAGTTAAAAAAAAAAACAATTCTGTCAAAAAATGACTGGGGATAGGTCTCTCCGGGTCTGCAATTATTTGGTAGGAAAGAAAATAACTGGTGCCAGTGTGGTGCATCTATAGGCACCACGCACAAAACTTCTGGCGTGGGCGACGTGGACATGAAGGAGGCCACCTACTGGCACGCAGAGGCACTGTTCAAAAAGTTACTGGATCCAGTCTGAAGTCTGATGTGAGGTAATGGGGTGTATTATAATGAGTAACTGTGTGACCTTGGAGTGTAATTACACTCATCAATCCCTTCTGATCCAGTAGGCTGCATTTGATTAACTATTAGCTTAACCCAGGGCAGGTGTGGCTTTGAGCAGTCAGGCATGCACAAAGGACCGAAAAGTAAAACACTTAAACACCACCAAAACATTGCAGTAGGAATGCACAAGACACTCAAGAAATCTAACCCCAAATATAAAAAAACGAAAGCAGAATTGGATATCTTTTTTGATACCAAAAATGAAAAAAAATCTACTGCAGGGCTCTGGAGATACAGAACTTACAAGGCACAGCAAATATGCACTTTTTACTTAACCACGAACAAGCAGTGGCCAATTCGGCAAATTTGAGACTTAGAAACGTTTTGAGTAAAAACTTGCTTAGGTGTATTGTGGTCACTTAGAGGTGCTGTAGGCGACCAACTTCCGCAGGGAGCCTGTCAGAAGCACCAGCAAATTCCTTAGAAACATTTACCTCAAGTAAAAAAAAGTCTTCAGTCCAATTCAGTTCCAGCGTCAGTGGCTCCTTGCCATTGTCTTCTATGACGTAGTCCTAATGTAAATGATTCAGGATGTTGAAGATTTTTTAAGATGATGTGATTGATGTGGGAGCTCCTCACATTACTCTATGGTCCACAGGTTTGGTGAAGCGATCCTTGCCAAAAGGGTCAATGTCCCTCAAAGTCCTCTCAAGATGGGCACGAGTCCAGTAGCCGCTGGGCTACCAGTCATCAGGCACAGTAGTTTCAGTGGTTTCCTTCTTTTGGAGGTAACTTGCCTTCTCAGTGACCAAGCTGGACTCTGACGACTCATCTGGGTCCAGCAGACGGAGGCAACTTTTGAGCCTTTGATCTTGGTCCTTGGTGCTGCATGGTGACTAGGAACTGTGATTTGGGAATCTGGGCTACCAACTCTCACCAGCAGGCTTTTCCAGCTTAACAGAGAGCAGGTACAGCCCCTCATCCTTTACTAGACACCAGGTTTAGCAGCTGCAGGCATTGTCAGTGCAGCCTCTCTTGGCCAGTTCCTTGGTGCAGCAGGGCAGTCGTCCTTATGTCTTCAACAGTCCAATGAGATCTGAGTTCTGGGTGCCCTTTTTACGCCCAGAAAACGCCCTTGTGACAGGACACAGTAGGTTGTCAATGAACTACTAGGTTACCTCCCTTCGGATGACCATTTCTTGCGAAGTATGGCATCTGGCGATCTCAGAATTCTCAATTGTGGCCACTTTGAAGATGGCAGATCCCCTCTCTGTTTGTAAGGCTCCCACGACGAAAACAGTGTGGCTGTCAACTGGGCTGGACAAGTCCCTGAAAACCAGTTTGACAACTAGTTTCCCCTCTCTGTCACCAGTGCCGCCCTACCTGCCTAAACAATAGAGCAGACCCTCTCCCAAAAGTGTTTCCCATTTGCCCTTCTCCTTTAAAGCTCGTCTTTAGTGACAACACCTGTCTGGCTTCCTGCTAGAAAGAGGTTAACACCACTATCCCTTGTAGGTTTCTAATGTGTCCTTTTGTGCGAGTCGTTCACATGTCTTCCCAGGGGGAGCAGAAAGCTGTCTCAGGAACAGACCCTGAGTGCAAGTGTGAAGGAGCACCGGAGACTTTGGGAAACTTTGCAAACATTGTACACCACAACAATTTACACACTCAGACTTGAAAAACCAGCAACATCAGTCTAAAACTTTGGTGGGAACATACAAAAAGAGGCAATTCGTTACAACAGTTTCTTGTTGATATATGGCATTTTCTAGACTTATGGTATCAAGTGTGCGCCTTTAGTTATTTTGATACTAAGTACAAGACTAAAAAAGTAGCACTGATCAAACTTTCAGCAAAATCAAATCAAATCAAAAATAGCTTTATTCGATTGTTAGCAAGCAATCATAAAAGCAGACAAGTTAAAAATTAATCACATTTCATTTCACAAGATCACCATATTATAAGAAAACACATATAAAACATATACAACAGTTCATTAGTGGGAGATTCCCACTCAAGTCATCATCACTATGCATAAAGTGTACTACATGATCATAGTTTTTCTCCAATATATCACATTTTTCAGGAGGACTGCGATTATTGCAACGCCTCTTTCATTATCCAAATATTGTAGGCATAGCAGGGCCGGACGACATTGGCGCAGACCCATCTGTCTCAAAAGAGGCAATAAAATCCTGCGCCTAATAGTATTGTAAAATTTGCAAAATAAAACAACGTGTATGGTGCTTTGGGGAGACACAGCGTCACAGAGGCAAGGCTGCAGATCTCGCGACCAGTCATTAACGGCTGGAAAACTAACCAATCTGTGAAAGATTCCCAGCCTAAAGCGAAATAATAAAAACTGTCATAATTGTCAGGGACACAAACCAAATAGGGTTGAATATTAAAAGTAGTTAATAACAACTGGTGTTGCAGGACAGTTGGTTTTAAGACCTCTGTTGATGTTCTTAAAGTATCCAACAGGGTCAGGCCCTCTTTCCTCAGGTCTTTTCTAGATACGTCTGAGATAGTGATAGGATTTAAAAAGTATTCAGGTTTGCCAAGATCCTTGAAAAACTTAAAAACATAACTCAGCCAGGAAATCCTCATTACTCCTTTCAATTTCAAGATATCCGGCAAAATTTCCCTATTCAGCTTGGTTTCCTCTTTTGTCCACAGCCTGTGCCATAATAACACAGGCTCAAGCTTAATCAAGTCAGATATGAATGGAAGGCCTAATTCTGCGTGGCAGATATAACTTGAGGTACTGTTTGGTACAGCTAAAATATATTTTAAAAAGGAGTTTTCAACTACCTGAATGGGTGTCTGGTCTACAAAGCCCCATAACCCACTCCCATAAATAGCAGCAGATACACATTTTGCCTTATAGATTTTGATGAGCTCAGCGGGAGGTCTTGTACCCAATTTTTTGGCAAAAGTCTTAAGGGCAACAGTAGAACGTACCATCGCCAGTTTCTTCGCTGCTACAGCTTGGGTCCAAGACTCATTCTGTGCAAATAATATACCCAAGTAAGAAAATTGCTTGGTCGCCTCGAGCTTCTGTCATGCAATAAAAATGGACCTTTTGGTCTTAAAATCCTTGCCACAGCGCATGATGAATGTTTTAGATGAATTTACCCTTAGTCCAAGATCTTTCATGAAGAGGGTAAAACTATCCACCACGCGCTGAAGACCCACTATGGATACGAGACATTAACACAGCATCGTCTGCGTACAAAAGAGCCGGAATTGGACGGCCTGCTACGTACGGGGAATCTGAGCTAACTCTGCACAAGTCTCCCTCCAAACCATTTATATACAAATTAAAAAGAAATGGGGCCAGGACACATCCCTGCCTGACTCCACTTCTAATTGGGATTTTAGCCGTGCGTTCACCCTTCAGGCCATATTGGACGCGAGCTGACGCGTCACTATTAAAACGTTTAAGAAAAGAAATAATATTTTCATCAACCCCTAAGTGTCCTAGCAGACTCCATAGTTTAGTGTGAACCACGCAGTCAAATGCAGCCGAGAGGTCCACAAAGGCTAGGAACAAATTTCCTTTCTTGGCCCTTGTGTACTTTCCCACCAACATTAAAAGATTTAAGCCCTGCTCCACTGTTCCTATGCCGGTCCGAAATCCATATTGTAAATCAGATAGAATGGAATTGTCATCAGCCCAGTCCAAGAGACGGTCCAAAATTTTCCGCCCAGCTATCTTCGTAAAAGAGTCCAACAGGGAGATAGGTCTATAACATCCCGGGTCGTGTCTATCCCCTTTTTAGGTCTCGCCCTGGAACAGGGACAGAGACTCTATAGCTGTCTGATGCCGGGGAATGAGGGACACAAAACTGGCACGATTTTTAGCAGTCGGATTTGGCTGCGCGAACGCGCACGTTCCGCCCTGCGCCGCCCTCCCAGCCTACTGCGCATGCGCCGCCCTCCCAGCCTACCGCGCATGCATGCATGCACACACACAGACACACACACACACACACACACACACACACACACACACACACGTCGCAGACAGACACTCGCTCACACACACACCCCCTCCCTCACAGTCACACACACGCACTCCAAGACACATACACACACGCACGCACACACATACACACACATACACAGGCCGCCTCCCCCCCGCGCCTACATGCTCCTCTCCCTCCGCCCGCCCGCCGCTCAGCAACGCACTCACCGGCTTCCTCTCCTCAGCTGCAAGGCCCGGCAGCAGGACTCTTCTTCCCTCCTTCGGCACCGGGGCGCAGGGTAGGCTCCTGCCTGCTCCGGTGCTCCCTGCTCCCAACACGGCTCCAATCGCGGCTCTTCCGTGGGAGGCGGGGTAGGCTCCCGCCCTCCTACTTCCTGTTTCCGGGTGTCGCGCCGGCCTGCCTGACTTCCTGGTCGCAGGCCGGCAGAGTAACGAGGATGTTTTGCGGTATGTATTTATTTATTTAATTATGCATTTTTATATAGCGCAGACTTTACCCGAAGGCGGTATTTCTTTATTCATGTATTTATGCATTTTTAATGAGACCTTGTGTACGTTTAGTAAAAAGAGTGCACTGCTTCGGTGTAGAGGCCTCACAAAGATTGAGGTATTTGTAAGGTGAATAGGAAGCAGCCAAGTTGTCGGACTCGTACATTGCTTCAGTGCCACACCATAAAGTGAGGACCAGCAGTTGCAGGTTAGCTATAGATGAATAAAATTGGAAGAGTTGTATGCTAAATTATCTACAAATGACAGCGTTGCAGGAACCTGCAAATCTCAAGGTATATATGTTGATTGGGCCAGATTGCCAATATACCAAAGTATCCAAGGCATTTTCAAAGATGATAGCAACACTATCAACCTTGTTCAGTTTACTGCCGTGCACTAGAAGGGACAGAGAACAAGAGAAAAGTATGTGCCCCATACCGTAAGAAGGGGAGCAGGAAATAAACTGGCATACATAGTCAAGATTGTGTCCTGTCCTTACAATGGTAATTGAATCCAGTATATTGAATCCAATGGGTTACAGGATTAAGAGAAGCATGGGTTCCCTGAAAGACAATCGTGATAAGCATGTGATAAGCATGTGTGATTGCTTTTGTCATGGAGTGCCTAAGAAAAAACGATCATAATTGATAAATTGATGTGATCAACTTTGTCTTCCACAAATTGTTTCTTTTAATGTGTATGCGATGTGCCACCCAGTGATAATTTCATTGGTCCATAGCAATGAACACCCCGTGACAGAGCAACTTTCTTTGTTTCTGGATTGCTTAACAGAGGGATCTCTTAATGTCCAGGACTTTGATTGACTTACCAGTCTAGGTCCTAGGTTATAAATATGCAAAAATGGGCAACAATTTTTCAAATCTTCTTACAAAATATTTACTTACAGAAAGGTTCATTATTTATAAAAATGTGTGGTTTTGAATTTGATCTTTCACAAAGATAAATGAACGGTTTCAACATCTGGTAAAAAATGGTGTGCAGCAGAACATTCGGAGGTAGTCTTCGAATGTCGTGCTGGTGAGATTTTTACACAGGTAATCATTCAGGCCCTTGCAAACATGTCTTTCTTTTCAACACGCTCCATGGTGTCCGTATGAATAAAGTATTTTTCATTTGTTGAAATGATCACACAGTGATACGGTGAATGAGAATGTCAAATCGAATATGTAGTGTCTTTCAGAGTTTTATTTTGTGGCTGCACCTTTAAAATGTTTTTAGTAAGACTTTAATAATTAGACAAAATAAACATTCGGGTTACCCAAATTCAAAGAGCAGGATGTATGCCATTGTTATATTCCAAGTAGGCGGATGATTCCATCACACTGATTTCCTGGAGTTCATAGTGGATGTGTCTGTGATAAGCCACCCAGGAAAAATAAGATTTGCTCTAATCACACCTGTTCTAGGACTATTCTGGTGACGTGGCAAGTAAAAGCAGTGCATTGTGTCTCATATATAAGTTCTTGGTACTTAATACTCCATATTCGTTCCCGGCTTTGTGGAAGAAATAGGATCTTTGGCAACAAGATGGCGTTGAATGGGCAACGACCCTGATTGGACCTTGGCAATGGCAATTACCGCATGATTCTGCCTGATCCAAATGAAATATTTAAATCTTATATATTTAACCCCACAACGGCTATGGTAAAGGAATAGAGCAGCAGATTCCACCTGCCTCCTATGTAATATGGCAGAGGGCGATCTTCTCACACTATGTGGCGCTGCATGGTACTTCATCCGTACTGCTTGCTACTCCAGTGACACAACACTCAGTTTAAGAGTTGAGCATCTGCTAAGATTTCAGTATCCACAAGAAACCATGTTACTTTAAGATACGTGATACTCCTTTTTAGGTCTCGCCCTGGAACAGGGACAGAGACTCTATAGCTGTCTGATGCCGGGGAATGAGGGACACAAAACTGGCACGATTTTTAGCAGTCGGATTTGGCTGCGCGAACGCGCACGTTCCGTCCTGCGCCGCCCTCCCAGCCTACTGCGCATGCGCCGCCCTCCCAGCCTACCGCGCATGCATGCATGCACACACACAGACACACACACACACACACACACACACACACGTCGCAGACAGACACTCGCTCACACACACACCCCCTCCCTCACAGTCACACACACGCACTCCAAGACACATACACACACGCACGCACACACATACACACACATACACAGGCCGCCTCCCCCCCGCGCCTACATGCTCCTCTCCCTCCGCCCGCCCGCCGCTCAGCAACGCACTCACCGGCTTCCTCTCCTCAGCTGCAAGGCCCGGCAGCAGGACTCTTCTTCCCTCCTTCGGCACCGGGGCGCAGGGTAGGCTCCTGCCTGCTCCGGTGCTCCCTGCTCCCAACACGGCTCCAATCGCGGCTCTTCCGTGGGAGGCGGGGTAGGCTCCCGCCCTCCTACTTCCTGTTTCCGGGTGTCGCGCCGGCCTGCCTGACTTCCTGGTCGCAGGCCGGCAGAGTAACGAGGATGTTTTGCGGTATGTATTTATTTATTTAATTATGCATTTTTATATAGCGCAGACTTTACCCGAAGGCGGTATTTATTTTTTTATGTATTTATGCATTTTTATATAGCGCGGACTTTACCCGAAGGCGGTATTTCTTTATTCATGTATTTATGCATTTTTATATAGCGCGGACTTTACCCGAAGGCGGTAATGCTTGCCTTAGCGTAATGGTGTTCCTTCTTAATTTATTGGTGGTGTCCCTGTTAGAATTATTCCCACTTTTAGTCTAGCAATGCTTGGCATGATGTTGGCATCTTTGGCATTATTGAGCCCATCCCTGGTATAATGGGACCACAACGTATTGTGGGCATTCTTGACCCAATTGTGCTTCTCTTCACCAGCGGTGATGGTCATCCCTGGCATGCGATGGGTGTTCATGGAATTGGATGTTGATATGTAGACATGTAAAGCCAGACTCTGTCCATGGGGCAGTAATATTCATGAGTACTTGATGACATGGAGATCAAAAATACAACTAAAACTGAAAAGCCATTATTTTGAGAGACTCTCATATTTGTTTTTGGGAATCAGAAATATTTATTAAAATGAAATGCTTGTAATAACAAGCCAATGCATGATTACCAGCTGTGATCGTGTTTTCAAAATGTTTGTAAAGTTGATGTTAAAGTGATAATTCATGCTAATTTCTGTAGTCTTATTTACATCTTGTTTACAATTATACTATACTACTAATGTATGTTTACTAGCCATAACTGTACTGTTATATGTTACATTTTAATTACAGTGTTTGCCTTTTACAATCATTTTCTTACAAACTACCTCGTAAAACAAAAATATTTAGGGCTAAAATATTTTGCACTGTTTGCACAATATATTTGTGATGTTTACACTTACCTATTTGAAATTAAAATGTACAAATGGACATTTAGTCAATTACCATTAAAAAGTTTAACTTTTTTGCTAAGATATTCTTGTAATCTTTTATGCAAACAAATTTAAATACTGCATAAATAATTTTAACAACAAATACTTTATATGTAGCTTTTTATGTACATAAGAAAACTATAGCATAAAGCAAAAAACATTGCCATTTACAATAATAATAGCTCAAACTTAAATAATGCGAGACCTATTGCATTGCAAATGCTTGTTTGAAGATAGGCACGATTATGGACTCCACCCAGGTAGACAAAAATCTTGTAATACAACTTGCATTAAGCACCTGGACCAGAAGGGGTGCCCACAGAGGAATGGTTCCCTTAAAAGTGTCTATGGGGACACCGTCCGGGCCAGGAGCCTTGCCAGCCTGGCTAGCATGGAGTGCCTTTTCAACCTCATCCAAGGTAAACGCCAAATTCCTTTATCTGGAATAGGCAATAGGTGGGCAAGGGGAAGATGATAATTCCTCTCCCTCATATACCTGAGCGAAGTGCCCAATCCAGTCTACTTCTGGGATTGCTATCTCTATTTTGGGACCAGTCTCTTCCGCTACAAAGGGGGTTCTGATAATCTTCCAGAAGCCTGCACTATCATTATTTACAGATGCTACGTGCAAGGCTTCCCAGGCCTCAATTTTTAACATGTTCTTCCTGTCTCTGACAGCTAACTTATATTCTCTCCTAAGTCTCCTCACCTCAGTGATACTTCTTGAGTTTTTGAGCAGTTCTTTCTTTAAGAGTGCATAGGCTTGGGTACATTTAGAGTTAAACCATCCTCCCTGATCTCTATTATTTTTACGCTGCCTCATGAGAGAGTTCCTTATTACATTTGTAATAGTTAAAAAAGAGGCAAGAAGAGTTTCAGGGGCTGTATCTTCGCCCAAGCATATCGCAAACTCTGACATACATTTACCGATTACTATATTAAGTATTTCTGTTTGGTCGACCATGGCCCATCGTAAAGAGTACCCATTTGTACTACCAATAGATACGTTTTCTCGTACTCGATCTTTTTTATTACTCCTTAAGGTGTTCTTCGTTGGCAGTAGGATGGCCATACAGAGCGGGAAGTGATCGCTTAGTGCGTTGTCAGAAACTTTAAAAGAATGAGTTCTGTGAGTGTGATTGCTAGTGGCAAGAGCATAATCAATAGTAGAACAACAGCCTCTACCATTAAATGTTGGAGGTAAGGAGGATGGGAATACGCATAATTTGTTAGCAAAACCAAGATCAAAGTTGTTAAGTACTTCATTTAGTTGTTCACCCAGAGGAGTATGATTAAAATGAGATTGACACATCCCCTCTTCTCATAACACTCCGCATCTGTTATCTTCAGCCATCCTACATACAGTACAATTAAAGTTGCCTACCAGAAGAATCATCACATCTTTCCTGTTACTTGTAACCTGGGAGGACAATACTTTAGACATATTATTAATAACATTTGATACTTCACCCAGGGGAATATTGTTATAGAAATTAACCAGGGCAATCGAAGTAACAGGATCCAGATCAATTACCAAAAATTGAAAATAAGTATCTTTAATAGGCTCTATAACCCTTTTTAAATTCAGTTTGTTGGAAAGATAAACACTCAGCCCTCCCTTAGCTCTCCCATGCACAGCCTCGGCAGCCGGTGTATGATAGGTCTTATACCCATTAAAATGGACCGCTTCCTTGCTTCAAGTTTCCTGAAAACAAAGCAGGTCTTGGGACTGAATGAAGTCCTGCCAAAGTGGATTATTAATTTTTGACTTGATTCCAGTAATGTTCCAGGAGGTGATATAACATAATGGGATTACAACGGGGGTAGGAGCAGATAAAGGGGGGCTGACACCTTCCGACAAAGACCCGTTAGGGTGCACTAGCTCAGAACCAACTTCAGAGACCACCATCCCATTGATGGTACCCTCAATCCCCGGAATCCTGGCCTTCTCCACCCTCTCACTCATGGTGTCCCCCTGATTGAGCATAAAACTATAGTGAACTACTTCGCTAGATAGATTTGCGAAGTTCTCCATTTGCAGTCAATCATTAGTTTCTAAACCACTCAAAACCTCAAAGTGATTTGATGTCGGAACACAGTATCTTGCTTGGTTAGGACCCAAGTAGTTTTCTACTAGGCGGTGGGGTCCTGGGTACCTTACAAAATCTGTGGGACGATAAAAGAAACCCAAGGGTAAAATGTTAATAACCTCAGTGTTAACCGCCCCATTAAAGCCTCCCTCAATGATGTTTCGTACCAAATGCGGGGTCCTAAACGTTAAGATGACACAATCTCCATTCAGGGATTTAGTGGATGAGCCTACCCAGCTAACTCTTCTGGCCATTTCGAATTCAGAAAACAGAGAGTTTTTAAGTCCAGTCCTAGTAGTTAGAAAATAAAGGGATTTGTTTCTCAATGTCGACCAGTGTTCAAAAACATTGGGGGGTAAAACTGGAACGTTGGCTAACAACTGTATATGGCGTGGCTTCTGGTGGTAAGTTTAAAGTTGGTAAGGGTTTGTTTGAGATATCCCTTTGGCCAGTCTGGTCTCTGCCTATATCACAGTTTGTATTGCTATTATTGTTACCTCCCCTGTTTGGGCCTCTTGAATTTGCCTCACTGGTTCTGAAGTTACCCACTGGGTTAATATGTTCTAGTCTATTGTAGACCTCCCTGTTTTTTTGGTGTCCCGGGTTGGCCGTAACCGAAGACAAACCCTTGGGGTTTTCTCTCGTATTGGCCGGGGATGGATGGACTAATGTCTTGGTAGGAGCTGTCTGGACGGATTGGTAGATGTTAATCATCTTTTCCTCTATATTAGCTACCTGAGTTTCAATAGTGGTGATTTTTAAATATATAGGCTCTAAGAGTGTTGATATCAAAATCTCCATTCTTCCCCAAAAATTCTCATCCTCTTCTGGCTTACCTAAACTATTTTGGCCAGAAACACTATCTGCCTGGCCCTTGCCCGTTTTCCCTTTCCTTCCAGTGGGATTTACAGCAACTTTACGTTGGTTTGGGTTAACCTTCACTTTGGGGTTGTATGCAGGCAGTTTTTTCTTATTTGTATGATTTTGTTTACATTTCGCTTTTTGCCCTCTAGTTGTTACATGCGGGGTTACAATATTAAGCCTAGGTGATAATACAGGATTAGGACTTAAAGGGGGATCGCCTCCAACCTGACCTGGAGAGTCATCAATTAAAAAGGGGATCTCATCAATTACATTCGATGGCAACAATGTAGGTGTCAAGGAGAGTCTACTGGGCGGGGGAGGGGGTTCAAGGGACAGCCTTCGCTGTGTGAGCGCAACCTCATGATTTAAAGGAATGAGCTGGGCACATGGGAGCTCAGCAAAAGAGGACACTAACATTGAATCAGGAGAATTTACCATAGCCAAAGATACATTCACAGGTGGCAAAGGGGGGAGCATACCAGGTGGAAGTGAAAGGCGCCTTTCCGTATTCTCTATAGCAGACGCAACCACCCCTATAGTTTTTTGCAACATTTTGTTGATCGCTGTTAAACTCGGGAGTGGAGTAGTTGAGGCTGCTTTTTGCCTAGTGAGAGGGCGAGAGAGTGGAGGATTATTTTTGCCCATGTTCCTCAGCACGGAAATCTTGGGGGTCTATGTTTACAAATGCTCAATATGACAATCCCAACGAGGTTAAAAGGATAACTAGTCACTAAAAGATAATATGGCCCCGGAGCGTAAAGTTCAAAAGTCAATATAAAATGTCACTTCAGAGCCAAGCTTTGACTGAGTATTTAATAATTAACACCAATTGGTAGACCAGTCCAATCGCTGCCCGTCCAGCCAAAGGGAGGTGGCCCCTGACGGCCACAGATGGCCCCGCCCTTGTCCCAGGCTTCTCCCGGCGCCGCCCACGCGCGTCCCGCGCTGATGATGAGGGCCTCCTCCTGCGCCCTCCGATGACGTCCGCAAATGACGCCCTGCTGCGCAAAGCCCTCTGGAGCCTGAAGTCCGCTACCGCCTGGCCGTTCCCCTCACGGCGACGCGGTGCGGTAATGCGACGAAGCAGCTGGCCCCCCCCGAGGGAGCGAGAAAGCAAGTACGTGAAGAGAAGAGCCGTTCCCCTCACGGCGTTAGATGTGCAAGAATTAGGCGCATTCCCTTTCAGCAGATATGTCGTATTTCCAAAACCCATTGCTTCAAAGTACAGGCAATTTACCCCACCAAAAAGCTCACCGTTATGAACATTCAGCAAAGAAGACTCATCAGAATGTTTCAATTCTATCTGTCCAGGTCCTGCAGCTTCCATATTTTCTCCTTGCTTCTGAATTTCATTTTTTTCTTTGGCAGCAGATTGAAGATCATCATTATGTTGAGAATGATGAAGCGAAGACTCTTTATACAAAAAAAAAAAACAGAGCAAGTAAGTGATGTTTGGTAATGTCTTTTTTTATTTTTATTTTTTAGATATTTTAGGCTACCAATCCAGACTGTTCATCAAGAAATACCCAGTCAGCTGGGAAATGAAAAATGTTCTCAACTACAAATAGACATATGCAGGGGCTACAGAGGAATGTAATGGCACAGCCCCAAAAGAACCCTCACTCCGTATGAGGCTAAGGCGCCACCATAGTCAGTCTATTATGCCCAAACCACAGGAGGCAGATGCCAAACAGAAAAAGTAGTTAAAGAACAGAAAACACTCTCAAAAGAGGGTGTTTTATGATTAATCTGTGAGAAAAAAATAAAACAAATATCAAAATGTTTGTTAAGATACACTATCTTCTTATGTCCTCCCACATATATTGGTTATTGTAAGAAAATGCCTCTTTTTGTATGGTCACCCCAAGTTTTTGTACTGATGCTGCTGTTTTTTCGAATCAATGTGCGCTGATGCCTGCTAACCAGACCTCCGTGCCAGTGCCCTGACCTCAAAACGTGTATGTTACATTAGCTATACACAATTGGCATAGTCAAACTTACCTTCAAGTCCCTAGTATATGGTAACCTGGGTATGTGAGTTAGAGAGTCATCCCAGGGATTGCATCCCTGGTTGTGCGACCCTGGGTGTGACACAGGTTAAACCAGTCTCCCTGTCCGCCACTGCAGCATGAAAGAGCAGTTTTAAACTGGTAGCCTGACTGACATTTAAAGCAATGGCAAAGCCAAACCTCCCTCCGCAATCTGTATAAGTCACCCCTATGACAGGCATTGCGAGTCTTAAGGAAGGGTGCAGTATTTTTCATGGGCAGAACATTTACTTTACACGTTATGGCAGTAAAAATGTGAAACTTTTGTTTTTACTGTGGAAAGACTTGGTAACCCCATTGACAAGTATAGGGTTACAAACTGACCCTTTTGCTGTGCAGCCTCCTGAATGGTACGACTAAAGTTGATACTCCAAGGCATCAAACAACTCGTCACATTATTGTAACATGTTGCAGTATGCAAATTTTACAAAGTTTCCACTTTGTTACCTTTATTCTCATGTGCCCTTAACGATTGCAATCCATAAGGAGCTTGCGCACGAGACAGCTTTTTGCCCTCCTGGAGAGATGTGCTAGGGACACCCAGGAAAGGAGACAATAGAAGCCTGCACTGGGGATATGCTTTACCAACCTCCTGCAGAAAGCCAGATGTGTGGTGGCCCAAAAGCCGAGCTTCAAGGGAGAAGCCACCTTTGAAGAGCAAATGAATAACACTTTGGACAGGGCTGCTCCGTTATCTAGGTAGAAAGGCAGGCACTAAGGGCACGGAAAGAGAAACCAGTTGCCAAACTGATTTTTCAGGGGTGTGTAGCCTCCTTTGTAGCCACACCTCTGGATTGGGCTAGGGAGCTCTGGACGCAGAAAGAGGGGTTCTGCCAGGATGGAAGTGTGCACACTGGTGCATCCTGGGATTGCCAATGCCAGACTTCACAGGGAGTGGACATCAGGAAAGAGGAAACCTGGTAGCCGATTGGCTACCAACCGCATTGCATCTGGAGGGCATTTTCTGTGCATAATGGGCATACCACACTAGGATCTTGACTGGACTGGAAGGTAGGAACGAAGGAAAACTGCCCTGCTGCACAGAGGAACGGGCAAAGAGGCTGCATGGGCGTGGCCTGCACCTGCTAAACCCGGTGCCTAGCAAAGGTGAAGGGACTGAGCCTGCTGTGTTCTGCTCATGGAGAAATCGATCTTGGAGTTCAGTCGTAGCAAGAGACTCCAAGAATCTGTTGGCTGAACTATTCACAGCATAGGGCTCCAATTTGAAAGAAGCTTCCTGAGGTAAATTGGTAGACTAGAATCTTCACACTGCTGTGGTAATGCAATAGACACCAGGAACGGATGCTCAAAGTTGCACCCGAGGCTGCTGCACCAAGGAGAGTCATTAGAGTGCAGCTTGGTTGTCAGAAGAGAAGTTAACACCCAAGGATGGATTTGGCTGTGACCGCTATATCGGGCTACTGGTAGTCTAGTGGGGATCTGACTACTGCCAGAACACAGAGGATTTAGAAGGACGTCTGCCCTGTTTTCACGAATGCCTTACCAACTCCATGGACTGAAGAGTAGCCGCAGGAATAAAAACCGCATTGCATAGCATCCACAGCATCCTGTATCCCTTACATCATGACGATTTCCATAGGAACCAACAGCAAAGAGATAAAAGTGCCTGAACTGACTGAAGAATTTATTGCACAAGATATTTCTTCTCAAGGTGCACTGGTAAATCAATGTTGCAGACTTTTAGCAGATTTTGAACCTTTTTACTTTTCTATTGTTTATGTATAGTCTAGTGGATCAGAAAGTTTGAAGGTTTTTTTCTGGTTGCCTGTACTTGTATTTCTGGCGTGCCTTTCTTGTAACTCCTAGCTAGGAAGTGATAGTAACTGACTGTATTATGGGTAAACGTAAAACTCTTTTGGGACTTGCAAATACTCTCACAATTTCAACCCCAAAAGACGGACCTCCTGTACAAATGACGCTGGATGGCTTCTTGGCCACGACGGTAGGTGTGGTTTCAAAGGAGATCAGACTGGCAGATCGCTGGCTATTGCTCACTAGCAATCTCCCTTCTAACTACAGCTCTTCTACTTACCTATCCGGCAGGGTGCGGTCGGCGGGCTCATCCGGCATGGAGGTGGGACTATTTAACAACGATTATAAGCACTCGTGGAGAGGCTTCTTTTGCTCCAATCAATGACTTATCGCCCCCGCCTCCCTTTATTAAAAGGAAAAGAAAGGACTCCCTTCTAGGAAAGCGAAGGATAATACTGATAAGCCTGTTCCCTCGATACCATTAGAGGTACAGTCGCCAATGTCGAACTCTTGGTTCTTACAGTGTTTGTCCTTTCTGAATATGATTTCAATAGAAGTCAAAGTAATAGTGTTTTCCACACTTTCCACACTTATAGCCCGCTTTGATAAAATAGAAGCAGCTATGAAGGACAGCAGATTAATTACCCAGCTACATCTGAATACATATACCCCATTACCTTTACACTGTCAGGCAACACTCAAGCCTCCGTACCTGCATTAGGGTGGTGGATAGGGTCTCAGGGGGAAAGGCTAACGATGTTCCATTGGGAGTGTTGGTGCAACAGGGTCCAGGGGAACAAAGACGCACCATAAATCCAGTGAGAAGCAGCTAAGGAGAGAGGGGCTCGAGAGACAGACACACACACACACACACACACGGTTGAATCCTATGAGGAACTGTGTAACAAAGTTATGCACTGACTTCATGGCAATGTGGACTCACGTGCATGTTTTTATGATGAAATAATTAATTGCTCGGAGAGTTGGCCCCTCCAAGAAAAACTGTTATTGTCAATTTTAAGCCTCCTTCTTTGTTGCTAGAGCTTTCGACCTGCTGGAATCAACGTGCGCATTCAAGGGTACGGTGGGTCTGTTCCCACTGGACTATTTTTATCAGCCACCTGGAAGATCTACGATCTCTCCTATGGAGCTAACAATGCAGCGAGTACGTTCTTTTGCTATTCCAACTAACACTCGATATGCCCCTCTCTGACATCCAGGAAATCGACTCACTCCCTGATGAAGACAGGAATTCATCTGAGGCTGCATTTATGTCCAGGAAATGGATTCATCTGAGGCTGCAGTTATGTTCATAGTTGGGGTGGGGGTGATGTCTGGGCTACGGCCCTACTCCACAGATAAAGGCGAACTGGGCCCCCTCCCTATACAATTTCCCCAGCCTTAGATGGAACCAACCAGGGATTACATGTGGCCTTACCCCCTGGACTCACTGTAGGCCCCACTATTGTGATTACGGGTGAGCCAACTAGTAAAGTGTGCGATGGAAGGCTCTCCCTAGTCTCCTGGAACATAGCAGGTGTCTCACCCAAACTGGCTGACCGAGAATGGGATGCTTTTATTGACAGATTTAACCTGCGGGTGCTCCAGGAGACATGGGCAATAGAGAGTGAGCATAGGGACTGCTTTTGAAGCTGCAGCAAATCTGTCACACTCTCAGTGGCTGGTCGCCCCTCTGGTGGCATGTTATAATGGGTCAAAACTACATTTAGGGGGTAAATGAGGGAGATTTCAGTACAATCCCTGGACAAACAGGGGCTAGAGGTTTTTAAGCTTTGTGGGAAGTCCTGCCAACTTATTAATGTTTATAATGGGACCACATTTTTAAAGTACCTTCTCAATCTTAGAGATGTTGGACAGTCTTACTAATAGTTATGCCAAATCGCACATCATCATAGCAGGTGATTATTACGATACGTTTGAGCATAGTGCATGCTTTTCAAAGCGAATAGCTTAAGATGATTCATCTTAGAGAATCCCCTTTATAGATGTACCACCTATTACATGACTATCTTCCACAGCCCTGCAAGTATGCAGTATCTGCTTGTCATATGTCTGAGAGCTTGTAATAGCTTTACAAAATCAGACGTTTCACTGTCTTCAACTTTTTAAAGACAACTATAGGAGTAGAATTGGTGATATCATCCTAGATATAAGAGCATGGGAGTTTATGATTGATGTGGGAATTCCCTACAGACTAGTAACTGATCATTTTCCTTGTTTTGATCACTGGGCAGCATGGGAAGAGGTGCCAAGAAAGGCTCCAGGTTGAGCGGAGCTTTAAGTCGGCAAGTCTAGGAGGGCCTTAAAGTGGAACACTAACCCTACCTCAGAAGATGCCAGAGTAAAAATGGATTAGTTACTTACCTGTAATCCTAGTTCTCTTCCAGGGGTATCCTCATCAAAGTCATAAGCATTAGAATATTCCCCCCTATGTGCGGGACCCCGGAAACACTATATTATATGTACCCCACATATATATATACATATATATACATATATATATATATAAGCAATTGCAGCCAAATAAACACTAGAGCTGGATTATGCTGTAAGGAATTTACACCATGCATGAAAAATATGCATTCGAAACATGAAAAACAACACCAATGATTGTTTAGAAACTGTTTTAATGCTTAGAAAACAGTAGAAATTCTCATAAACCACTGAAAGCATAGAAAGCTCCCAGGCTGCATTGCAAACACACAGTCTAATAAGACTGAAAAGCTAACCTGTAGCTGCATGCAACAAAAAACTGACACCGTGCCTTTAAGGCACTCATGACCCCCAGCTTCCCATCATGCCTCAGGGGTGACAGTTGGGTCAGTTGTTCTTTTCGGAGACTGAAAAACCATGGAAACAAATAGGTTAACAATATCTCCAAGTTAATAAAGATCATTTGCCCTGGGAGGCGGAAGGGTTGCTTATGACTTTGATGAGGATACCCCTGGAAGAGAACTAGGATTACAGGTAAGTAACTAATCCTTCTCTTCCAGGGGATCCTCATTAATAGTCATAAGCATTAGAATAGAATAGCGAGCCTCACCTCATCTCCCTGCAGGCAAAGGAGTCACAATACAGTAATAACATTACTAAGCCTAGAAAAACTAAGCTTGTACAGGCCACAGGCTACCCAAATAGATTCCTCAAAGAGGCCTGTCCTATTTGAGTGTCAGCCCTGGAATCAGATTCTAGACAATAATGCCTTGTAAAGGTATGAACTGATCTCCAGGTTGCAGCCTTGCAAATCTCTGACATAGGGACATCATGCAGGAAAGCTACTGTGGCCGCTTTCCCCCTAGTAGAGTGTGCTTTAGGTGTCAAAGTAAGGGCTTGCCTGCCAGTTGATAAGCCAGTTTAATACAGGAGACTATCCATCTGGAGATGGATCTCTTGGCAGCTGGAAAGCCCGTTCTCAATGGACCATAGTTGATAAACAATTGGTCTGTCTTCCTACTCTCTCTGGTCCTTTCCAAATACAATTTAAGGGCTCTTTTGAGATCTAAAGAGTGCAGAGACCGCTCAGCCGGGGTCGTAGGGTTTGGAAAAAAGGAAGGAAGAGAAATTGACTGATTTATATGAAAATCAGAGACCACCTTAGGTAAAAAGGATGGATGAGCTCTTAAGACTACTCTGTTGTGGTGGAAAACAGTGTAGGGCTCCTTTGTACATAGCGCTTGTATCTCACTTACTCTGCGCGCTGATGTAATCGCAACTAAAAAAGCTGCTTTCCAAGATAGATGTTGCAACGAGGCCTTGTGGATGGGCTCAAAAGGAGGTCCCATCAACTTGGATAACACCAGGTTCAAATCCCAAGGAGGAGAAGGATTTCGCACAGGGGGATAGACTTTCTTCAACTCCTGGAGGAAGTCCTTGACCACTGGAACCTGGAAGAGAGAGGTCTGGGCAGGTGACTTTCTATACGCTACAATGGCTGACAAGTGTACTGTAATGGAAGCATATTTCAACCCAGATGTTGCTAAGGAAAGGAGGTATGGAAGAATAACATCCTCCTGCCCTTTAGTAGGGTCCAAATGATGCTCCCTACACCACATATAAAACCTTTTCCACTCGAACGCATATGACGCTCTTGTGGAAGGCCTCTTAGCCTCTTTTAAGATGTGCATACATTCGGGAGGCAATTTCAGATGCCCATACTGCAGGACTTCAGGAGCCAGGCTGTCAGGTTCAATGACGGGAGTTTGGGATGCAGAATCCTCCCGTTCATCTTGCTCAACAGATCCGGCCTGCAAGGAAGCCGTCTGCGTGGACACACACAGACAGATGCAGAAGGTCCGGGTACCACCACTGCCGTGGCCAGTCCGGAGCTATCAATATCATCTCCATGTCCGACCTGAGGATCTTGGACACCACCTTCGGAATCAGAGCCAGGGGAGGAAATGCGTAAGCAAATGTTCCTGACCAATCCATCAAGAGAGCATTGCCCTGCGTCCCTGGTCGGTGGAATCTGGACGAGAAGGCATGGCATTTTCTGTTTTCGTCGTCTGCAAATAAGTCTATAGCTGGACGACCCCAACAACGAAAAAGCTCGTTCACCACCTCGTCGTTTAGCACCCAGTCTGGCTGATCTTCGAAGTGCCTGCTGAGCGCGTCTGCCTTGCTGTTTAACTCGCCTGGAAGGTGCACTGCCACCACTGAGAGGTCCCGAGCAAGAAGCCAGTGCCAGATCGCTTGAGCCTCCAGGGAGAGAGGGCGAGACCGTGTGCCTCCCTGTTTGTTCAGATAGAACATGGTGGTTGTAATGTCTGTCTGAACTAGGACTGAGTTGGTGGTGATTGCTGGAGGAAAAGCTTTGAGAGCCAGATGCACCGCTCGAAGCTCCAGCTTGTTGATGTGGTGGGTCTGTTGTTGAGCCGACCACTGCCCTTGTATTTGAAGGCACCCCATATGTGCCCCCCAGCCCTCTAGGGAAGAGTCTGTGACTATCGACTGCGTTGGAAGAGGTTGGTGAAAAGGCATTTCCACCAACACTTTCTGCGGGAGAGTCCACCACTGGATGGAGATCTTCGCTGCTTGGGATAGACTGATTCGGTCCTCCCAACGCCCTGTTGCTTGGTCCAATTGGTCCTCTAGAGCTTGCTGCAGGGAACGCATTCTCAGCCTGGCGTTTGGTATCAGGAAAATGCAGGAAGCCATGGAACCCAGCAGGGAGACTACCTGTCGGACTGTTGGATTTCGAGACTGGAGCAGAGTCCTGCATTTTTGCCGCATCGATAAAAGTCTCTCCTCCGAAGGAAACACTTTTCCCAAGTTTGGGTCCAGAACGGCACCTAGGTAGTGGATGGACTGCGTAGGTCGTTGAACTGACTTTTCCATGTTCACATGGAGACCGAGCTTGTGCAACTGCCGCAGGCACAGTTGAAAATCGTTTTGCACCTGTAGAGGAGATGGACCTTTGAGGAGCCAGTCATCTAGGTAAGGATAGACGAAGAGCCCTTTCTTGTGAAGAAAAGCCGCCACCACTGCCATGCATTTGGTGAAGACTCGTGGTGCCGACTTGAACCCGAAGGGCAACACTTTGTACTGGTAGTGTTTGCTTCCGACCACAAACCTCAAGTACTTGCGATGACAAAGGGCACTGGAATATGAAAGTATGCATCTTGCAGATCCACCGAACACATCCAATCCCAGACTTGCAGATGTGGACATATTTGGTGAAGAGCCAACATGCAGAACTTTTCTTTGACAACAACCTTGTTTAGAAGACGAAGGTCTAGGATGGGTCTGAATTTGTCCTTCTGATCTTTTTTGGGGACAAGAAAATATCTGGAGTAGACTCCCTTTCCCCTTTGAGAAGGAGGCACTTCTTCTATGGCCCTTTTCTGAAGAAGAGTTTTCACCTCTCTCCGGAGCAGGTTTAGCTGGTAAGGGCAAGATTTCTTTGGAGGTATGTTCTTTGGGATCGCCCGGAAACGTAGTGCGTATCCATTGCGCAGTATATGCAGTACCCAACGATCTTTTGTTAAGCTGACCCACTCTGCCAGATGTTGAGAAGCACTTCCTCCCACTGGAGTGGGTAACGGCGCCAGAGGAAGCCACTGTACAAGCTTTTCCTCCTCTCGTCGTGGAAGAGGACTGTTGATTACCTCCTCTACCCCTGCTGGATTTGCCTCCTCGAAATTGGGGTTTTCCCTGATTTTTGTTTTGGGACCACTGAGGGTTTGAACCCTCTGTTGACCCCCTCTGCCCCTGTTGGACTTGAATCGGCGTTTGAATTCCTTTTTCTTTTCCAAACCGACCGCCTTCACAGTGTCCAGTCCGATTTTCTTACGAGTCATCTCCTCGTCTGCGTGTTCCCCGAAGAGAGAGGACCCTGAAAAAGGAAGATTCAGGATGCGCCGTTGTGCATCGGGTTTAAGGCCTGTTAGGCGCAACCAAGACGACCTCCTGGTGCAAACTCCGTGTGAATAAGAATGCGCCGCCAGCACCGAACCGTCCGACGCGGTGCTTATCATTTGGTTTGCCACGAGACAGCCTTCTGCCAGCGCTTCCTCAAAATCCTTCTGGTCTTCCTTTGGGAGTTTGGCCTTGAAACGATCCATAGAGTCCCATAAGGCTCCATCATATCTCCCCAACAGTGCGGCCACACTGGAGACCTTCAGCGCAGAGGCGGCAGCATTGCAAACCTTGCGACCCCACGAGTCCTCTGATTTGCTGTCCTTATCCGGTGGAACAGAAGAGGACGCCGCAACTGCATGTGTCTTTCGAGCCGCTGCCACTATCACGGAGTCTGCTGGGGGGTCAGATTTAACAAAGACAGGGTCCGAGTCAGCTGGCTTGTATTTCTTTTGAATGCGAGCCGGCACAGCCCTGATGGTAGCAGGAGTAAGGAAAATGTTCTTGACTGGATCCATGATCCCTGGGACCAAAGGTAGCAATGGGCGGGAAGCAGATTTTTGATGAATTGTCTCAAAAATTACTGTTGTAGCTACCTGTGGAACAGACATCGCAATGTTCAGCTTCTGCGCCCCTCTCTGCAGGACATCTAAATATGTGTTGATGTCGTCCACTGGAGAGACTCTAGAGATTGGGCTGCCTGTAAGGGTGGGAGAGTAATCCCTCCTGGAAGATCGGGTGGAAGGGGTGGAAGGGGTGGAAGGGGTGGAAGGGGTTGAAGGGGTTGAAGGGGTGGAAGGGGTTGAAGGGGTTGAAGGGGTGGAAGGGGTGGAAGGGGTGGAAGGGGTGGAAGGGGTTGAAGGGGTGGAAGGGGTTGAAGGGGTGGAAGGGGTTGAAGGGGTTGAAGGGGTGGAAGGGGTTGAAGGGGTTGAAGGGGTTGAAGGGGTTGAAGGGGTTGAAGGGGTTGAAGGGGTTGAAGGGGTTGAAGGGGTTGAAGGGGTTGAAGGGGTTGAAGGGGTTGAAGGGGTTGAAGGGGTTGAAGGGGTTGAAGGGGTTCTTCTATGTCTGCGATGAGGACTGCGTTGTCTCTCGCGCGACCTTCTGGCATGTTCGTCCCTCCTAGGAGTTCGAGATCTGCATTCCCTCCTAGGAGAACGAGATCTGCATGGCCTCCCCACCGGCGATCCTTCTTGCCTGGGCGGGCTGCTTCTGTCCACTTCCGCAACCAGTCTTTGAAGTGGAGACCTATGCTCAGGGCTGACGTACTGTTGTAGACGCTTTGTAGCCCCTGTGTCTCTCCAATGGTGTAATGGTTGATACCATCTGGGAGACAGCCTCCCCCCTGTCGCAGAAGGATCTGTCTGTCGCAAAGGAGATTTGTGGACAGGACTCCTGGACCTTGAGGGTGATCTTGAAGAAACCGAGGACTGAGAGGAAGAGTGGCGCGAAGCAGACTCTGTAACCAGAATCGCAGAGTGCCTTGACGTCGATCTAGCACTCTCTTGACGCCTCGACGTCGGATGTTCTGACGTCGAATGCCTCGACGGTGAAGAACGTCGTCTCGGAGTCGAACCGCCATGTGTCGACGATGGAACTCCTTCCCTCGACGTCGAACGCCTCCGGGATGCCGCCGGAGCAATCAATCTTGATGTTGAATGCCTCGACGACGAGTGATGGGAAGAACGTTGGTCCCTCGACGTCGAACGGCGATGAGCAGCCGACGACGGAGCTTCCTCTCTCGACGTCGAGTGTCTATGCGACGACGGCGGAGGGGCATTGGAAACCCTAGACGCCGAACGTCGACGAGACGCCGACGAAGATAGTCTCCTCGACGCCGATCGACGCCTGGTTGACGACGGCGGAGGGGTCTTGGTCCTCGACGCCGAACGTCGCCCTGCTGACGACGGCGGAGGAGTCACCTGTCTCGACGCCGATCCTCGTCTGGATGACGACGGCGGAGGTGTGACGCCACTTGACGCCGGGTTGATGATGGCGGAGGGGTCTTGGTCCTCGACGCCGATCGTCGCAGAGTTGACGATGGCGGAGGGGTCTTGGTCCTTGACGCGGATCGCCGCCTGGTTGACGACGGCGGAGGAGTCCCCTGTCTCGACGCCGATCGTCGCCTGGTTCACGACGGCGGAGGGGATTTCGACGACGGAGCTCGCATCTTCGACATCGACGACGTACCTGATCTTCCTTTCGACGGCGGGTTCCGCCGTCGACGGTCGTCTTTTCGATAAATGATCCACCGGTAACTGTTTCTTCATCGCCGAGCCCGACGCTGAAGCTGAGGGACGTGAAGATTAGTCCCTTGAAGGTGTTCTAGCCCTCTTGGAGCCCTTCTTTACCGGAGATCTTCCTCTTGTGGACTTTTGAGCTAGTCCATAAATGCGATTTCTTTCCCTGTCCTTAAGAGTTCTCTCTGACAAGAGTTCGCAGTGAGGACAGGTCTTTGGGTTATGATGATCAGGCAAACAAAGTATACAGATATCATGACTGTCTGATTTTGCCTTCTTGTTGCCACAAGAAGGGCAGTTATCAAAAAGAGAAGGCATTTCAGAAGAAAATGCCACAAAAAACTGTAAATAAAGACAGATTCTTACTTGACTAGTTGTAAAATGTCAAAGTAAGCAAAAAAATTCAGAAAAATGAAGGGAATTTCTGACAGAAAATCAGAAAAAATAGTCGAGCTGTGAATCCAGGGTTACTTCCTGAAGGAGCCGTAAAGAACAACTGACCCAACTGTCACCCCTGATGCATGATGGGAAGCTGGGGGTCTTGAGTGCCTTAAAGGCACGGTGTCAGTTTTTTGTTACATGCAGCTACAGGTTAGCTTTTCAGTCTTTTTAGACTGTGTGTTTGCAATGCAGCCTAGGAGCTTTCTATGCTTTCAGTGGTTTATGAGAATTTCTACTGTTTTCTAAGCATTAAAACAGTTTCTAAACAATCATTGGTGTTGTTTTTCATGTTTCTAATGCATATTTTTCATGTATGGTGGAAATTCCTTACAGCATAATCCAGCTCTAGTGTTTATTTGGCTGCAATTGCTTATATATATATATATATATATATATATATATATATATATATATATATATATATATATATATATATATATATATATATATATATGTGGGGCACATATAATATAGTGTTTCCGGGGTCCCGCACATAGGCGGGAATATTCTAATGCTTATGACTGTTGATGAGGATCCCCTGGAAGAGAACTATATCATCCTATTGTCTACACTAAACCAAGTAGTTGACAAGCTAGATAGTGAAAATCTTTTAGTCAGTCATTATGACTGCTTTACAAAACTTAAGGAGGCTTTAGAGGACTTTAAGCCTGCAGGGGAATCAGCTAAAACCAATTCTTTGTTAATTCTGCGTGCCCTACTGAATGCAATCAAAGAAGGGAACAGAAGTGTGATTCCTTTAGTCAGAGCGCAATATAAAACTGCCCTCAGGACAGCTCAAGAAAACTGGAATGATGACTTTTGGGCCGACCTTTTATGAGCAGCAACTAGTAAAGATGTATATACATTTTGGCACACCGTTAAACATTGCTCTTCCCATGTAGCAATGCATCATGAAATTCATATCCAGGGTGGAGCATGGGAGAATCATTTAACATATATGTGCACAAATAGTGCCCCTTAGACCTGCGAGCTTTGCGTAGATAAAACTACCACCGCCCAACTGCTTGGTAGAGCGTGGCGATCACGGCCCTGAACAATTTCTAATTTTTTTTCTAAAAGACCCTAAGAGGGATTGCATGGTGCAAAAGAAGGGGACGGCTACTGGCCTAGATAAGATCCATGTGGATCTTTTTTTATCAAATCTGGATCTCTGGGCCCCATATTCCAATAAATCTTGAAAGCCTTTCTTGCAGGTGCTCCAATACCTCAAACTCGAAGAGCACGGAGATAGTTCTCATATATAAAAAGGGTTCCAGGTATATGCCGCGGAACGATCACCCCATTAGTCTGATAAGACTCCACTCAAAAAATGTTCTGAAGACAAATCCCTGTTAAACTCAATGTGTGAATTGCTGATCAAACCTTCAGATTTTTGGTAATCAAGTGGAAAAGAGTGATCAGTAGCAGTGGCAACTTGTTTGTTGCCTTTGTTGACCTCTGTTCTGCTTTCGACTTGGTTCCGAGGGAGAAACTGTGGGGCATACTGAGGGAGCAGGGGATGCCCCATGAACGTTTAGGAATTTTAATTAGACCGAATGAGGGCAATTATGCCCAAGTTAGATGGGCCCCATAGGAGGTATTTAGGAGGCGTATTACTATAAAAAAGGGAGGCTCACTTGGGCTGTGCCCTGGGCCCCACCCTGTTCTTATTCTTTATTAAGTGGTGTGTGAATTTCCTAACTGATTGTCCGAACGACTCACTTTCATTAGCAGAAATCAAGGTCCCTGCTTTGCTGTTCACTGATGACACCCTCTTACTGTCAAAAACAACTTTGCTGCAGCGATTTTCTCACTTGTGACCAGCATGGTCTTAAGCTGAATAGAGCCAGGACCAAGTAAATGAACGGTCTTTAACCCACGTGCAAACCACAGGGGGCGATTATCGCTGCAAGTTGTCTCCCTTGACAGAGTGAAGAATTTTGATTATCTTGGTATTACAATATCGGACTCCAATTCATGAGAGGCCCAGATGCAAGTGTTGCCACATTAAAAAACAGGGCTAGGGCTTTACTTAGATTTGTGATAGCAGCCTAGTCTCACCCGATTAATCCAACCTTTAAAAATATATAGGGCACAAGTTCTAATGGCGATGTTGTATGGAAGCGAATTATGGGCCCATTCAGACTTGACCATTCTGGTTTGCAAGGAAAAAAGATGTGTGGTCTATATTAACACTTTCCCAGAGTTGCCCCTGTCTACCTGTACTGTTTGATCTTGGATTAAGGCCTTTGTGCCTGGTGGCTAAACTGTGCCCATTGACTAAGAACGATCAAGGTGAACTTGATGGAGCTCAACTAGAAAGTTTTTTCTTAATTCTCCTGAACTAATTGGCCAGGGATCCTTGGACTTGCTAAAAGTGAGGTTCTGGGAAAGGCAACAAGGTAAAGTTATGGCTCCTGGAGGTGGAGGAGTAATAAATCAATTTTTGTAAAACTTTTAAAGTCCTCCCTTTTGAAATGTTTGTAGATTCCATTTGCCTTGCCACTGCGAGATCTCTCAATCTAAAATGTACCTATGGCATTCTTACCCTCACAGAGTATTCAAGCACTTGGCTAGGTAATGCCGGGAGTTCCATTGCATGCTGTGTTTTTTCAGGTTACGAGAACGAGGAACATTTTTTTTTTCTTTTGACCAGCAAATTCAGCAAGTTGTTCTGAATGGATAATCCATGCATGCATGCTGCATTTTGGGTCTACTCAATCTGACATCCACGCTGTTGGACTTTAAGAAAGGAAAAGACCCACTTGCTGTATGTGCTGTAGTCAAGTACTTGAAGGTGCATAGTACAAACGGACAAGTCTCATAATGCAACTTTTAAATTCATTATGGCTCCACTTTCTTGCTTATTTGTACATATGTATTTGCACTTTAGCTCCCACGTATGGTTGCACAGCTGTGGTCATATGTAGTACCTGAATATCATGAGGTTTCCTTATTTCTGGTTTTGCAATGCTTTAGCTTCGTACAGTATTCCTTAACATGTTTTAAAACTGAATTTATAAAGAATGAGCTCTGTGCGTGATTTGACTATGGTTTGCCCTTTTGAGTGGTCTATTTAAGACTTGGAGTTTTATTTCTAGATCTGTTTTTGATTAACTGCATTTCTCATACTATGCTGTTTTATCATGTTTGGTGTACTTTAATGGTTTGTAATAACCAAATGAAGTTATGATAATGATGACTGAAGACTGATTTCCCTGCCAAAGTAACTTTCAGAAGCCCTTGCCGGCCCGGGTTTGGTAAAGGCATTACACAGTGAGGTTAGACAACAACCCCATATAATACACCCCATTTTGTCACTGTTTTCAATAAAGACCAGAGAGAGGAAGTACTCTGTTGAAAGCATGATAATGCCAGAACAGAGCTTGGTGACTAATGCCAGTACAGAGCTTGGTGACTAATAGGAAAATTCTCGTTAAACTTACCTTCATTAACATTCTTTCTGGTGAAGAAACTCTAGTTACAGATTGTCTACCTTTTGAATACTCCTCAGGCATCAGATTGGATCAGAAACATTTCCAGCAGTACCTCTGTGCGCCGGTAGATGACACCATGTGGCTCTACACCAATGTTGTTCAGCTCCAGAAAAGCTGTGAAGAGCATATCAAGATGCCATTCACACGTGCAGACATCAGTTCCTTTAGAGACTGTCCATGCCCCCCAGACAAACAGCTCCAAAAGCAAATTTGTATGAGCAGTGTTCAGATTGCTAAACTTCGAATGATACCAATGGGTAGAGCCCAATGCATACAACAGGGAGGGTGGGAGGATGAGTGAGGAATCTGTGGATAGATCGCGTTTCTGAAATAGCATAATCGAAGATAAGTAACGCACAAGTAACTTACCTTCGGAAATGATATATCTGTAAGAAACAGTAGTTAGTATTAGATTCCTTACCTTAGAATACCCCCAGACGTCAGACTGGATCCGGAAACATTTGCGTAGCAGTACCCTTGCACGTCGGTAGGCGTCGTCTGCGGCTCCGCGTCTGTCGTCGGCGTCGTTGGTGCCGGGATGAGTACTTAGATGCCGCCCCCGCGCGCTGACGTCCCTTCTTATACACAGCTTTTCCGCGCCAGAAAACGCAGAGCCATGATAAAAACCAACACTGGTGCCATAAAAACTAGGGACCTGAAAGGGGATGACCTTAACCCTAGATATCGGTTCGCAGAACGGGGAGGATGGGTGGGGCGGTATGGAATCTAATACAAACTACTGTTTCTTACAGATATATCGTTACCGAAAGTAAGTAACTCGTGCATCTGAAAGAAACAGGTTAGTATTAGATTCCTTACCTTAGAATAGATACCCCAGCAATACCAACCCCGATGGTGGATCTGCGAACCAATGATCACACCAGACAGTCCTGGCGAACGGAACGGCTGAAAAAGCCATCTCTCCGGACTTGGCTGTCCAGGCAGTAGTGTCTTGTGAACATGTGCAGCGAGGCCCACGTAGCTGCCTGACACATGTTCTGCAAGGGGACTCCCTGGCCCAGGGCAGTAGTAGCCGCCGTGGCCCGTGTGGAATGGGCACGAAGCCCCACAGGAGGCTCCTTTCGAGCCAAAGAGTAACAAGCATTGATGCACAAGACGACCCATCGCTTGTGCACCGCCCGTCCCTTCTTCGCGCCCAAGTAACCAACGAAGAGTTGGTCTTCCACCCGGAACTGGCATGTGCGACTCAGATAGAATGAGAGCGCACGTTTTGGGTCCAGACGGTGGAGTCTCTCTTCCTCTTTCGAGGGATGCGGAGGCGGAAAGAAGGTGGGGAAAGTGATGGACTGCCCGATGTGGAAGGCTGTGACTACCTTGGGCAGGAAAGAGGGTCGCGTCCGCAACACAACTTTGTCCGGATGGGCTGAAAGGAAAGGAGGCTTAGAGGAAAGGGCCTGGAGCTCACTCACTCTCCTGGCAGAGGTGATGGCAACCAGGAAAGCGGTCTTCAGAGTAAGAAGGCGAAGAGGACAGTTATAAAGTGGCTCAAAGGGAGCGCACATCGGAAAGGTAAGAACAAGGTTCAAGTCCCACTGAGGCATCACGAAAGGGACTGGAGGAAACATATGGGTGATGCCCTTTAAGAACCTATTTACAATGGGGGACTTGAACAAAGAGGGCTGAACAGGTAGCCTTAAGAAGGCGTAAATGGCCGAGAGGTAGCCCTTCAGGATGCCCAGAGCAGAGCCCTGCTGGGCAAGAGAAAGAAGAAAGAGGAGAACCTCTGAAAGAGGGGCAGAAAGGGGATCCACAGCCTTTGCTGTGCACCATGCCACAAACTTGTTACACCTGCAGGCGTATACCGATTTTGTGGAGGGACGCCTGGCTGCCTGAATGACATTACAGACTTCAGGAGGCAAGTCAAATGGCCTCAACTGCCGTCGCTCAATCTCCACGCATGCAAGTGGAGACTGGACAGGTTCGGGTGGAGGACCGTCCCCTGCTGTTGCGACAGAAGGTCCTCCTGAAGAGGCAGACGAATCGGGGGATCGACAGACAGGCTGAGTAGCTCGGGATACCAGAACCTCCGTGCCCAGTCCGGAGCCACAAGGATGACTTGGGCCCGGTCGCGCCTGATCTTCTTCAGCACTCTGGGCAGAAGTGGTATAGGCGGAAAAGCGTACAATAGACTGCAACTCCACTCGCGACGAAAATCATGCACCGACGGCTGAGTTCGTCCACCCTGGCGTTCAGGGAACCTGCCCGGTGTTGAACAACCAGGGTCACGCCCTGATGTTCCAGCCACTGCCAGAGGCGCAGAG
The DNA here is from genome assembly GCF_964261635.1 of Lissotriton helveticus. Classification (NCBI taxonomy): domain Eukaryota; kingdom Metazoa; phylum Chordata; class Amphibia; order Caudata; family Salamandridae; genus Lissotriton; species Lissotriton helveticus. The sequence goes on from NC_136067.1 coordinate 1,286,748,424, forward strand.
CCTCCTGGCATAGGGTCCACGACCCCACCCCGCCCTGTTTGTTGCAGTACCACATGGCGGTGGTGTTGTCCGTGAACACCTGCACTACACTCCCCCGGACAGAGGGGAGGAATGCCTTCAGTGCAAGTCGGATCGACCGCAGCTCCAGAAGGTTGATATGGAGCTGGGACTCCGCGGAGACCAGAGGCCTCTGATCTCCGCCTCTCCCACGTGACCTCCCCAACCCTGAAGGGATGCGTCCATCACAACTACGTGCTCCGGTTGGGGTAGGGAAAGGGATCTGCCGCTGACCCAATCGCGGTCCGTGAGCCACCACTGCAACGGTCTTGCAGTGCCCTCCGACATCAAGACATGGTCGGACAAGTTGCCCTGATGCTGGGCCCACTGAAACTTCAGGACCCACTGCAGAGCCTGCATCCGCCACCGGGCGTGATGCACCAGAAGGATGCAGGAGGCCATCAGCCCCAGAAGCCGCAGCGTCAACCTGACCGAGACTCGGGATAAAGGCTGAAAGATTGGAATCAGAGTCTGATCGGGAGGATAAACCTGAAACTGCGCAGAGTCTAGAACCGCTCCGATGAAGAGGAGCTTCTGAGAGGGGCACAGGTGTGACTTCAGCACATTGATGGAGAACACCAGCAGGTGCAGGAGGTCGGCCGTAGTCTGGAGGTGGCTGATGACTGTCTGGGGCGAGCCCGCCTTTAACAACCAGTCGTCGAGGTAAGGGAAGACTGAAACCCCTAACCTGTGCAGATGAGCTGTGACCACCGCCATCACTTTTGTGAACACCCGTGGGGCGCTGGTAAGGCCGAAGGGGAGCAGGGTAAACTGAAAGTGCTCGTGGCCTACCGTGAACCGCAGGTAGCGCCGGCGGGCCGGCAGGAGGGGGATGTGGAAATAAGCATCCTGCAAGTCCAACGCTACCATCCAGTCTCCTGGGTCCAGGGCAGCTAAGACCTGAGCCAGTGTCAGCATCTTGAATCTCTCCTTCCGGAGGAAGCCGTTGACGTTCCGCAGGTCCAAGATAGGGCGTAGGCCCCCTTTGCCCTTCTTGGGAACCAGAAAGTAGTGGGAGTAACAACCACACCCTACTTCTGGCCCAGGAACGCGCTTGATGGCCCCCTTGGCCAAGAGGGCCGTAACTTCCTCTCGCAGAAGATTCAAGTGATCCCCGACACGCGGTGGTACTGCGGTGGAATGGCTGGAGGTGTTGCCTCGAAGGGGAGGGAGTAGCCCCTTCGGACCATATACAGCACCCACCTGTCCGATGTGATGTCGCGCCAGTGGAGGAGGTGATGGCGAACCCTGCCCCCCACTGGTGTTCCGTGGACCAGAAAGCTCGGACTAGGAAGGCTTTGAGGCGGATGCTGCGGGGGTGGATGTGGACTGGCCGCGCCGTTGTCCCCGGGCACCGCCACGGCGGTTACCACGTCCGCCACCGCGCTGGATGTTAGCCTGGGGCCCGTGGCTGGCAGGACATGTAGGGGCGCCCCTTCCTTAGCCACGAGAGGCAGCAGATTGCTGGCGCGGGGCCGACAGGCCCAGGACTTGGCCGTAGCCCTGGAGTCCTTAAAGCGATCAAGCACACTGTCTGCTTTGTCGCCAAAGAGGCGACGGCCATCAAACGGCATGTCCATAAGGTTGTTTTGGACATCAGCCGAAAAGTTGGCGGAACTCAGCAAGGCGTGGCGACGAATCGCCACCTTCGTTGCCATCGCTCTACCTAGCGAGTCCGTGGTATCCAGTCCACTTCTGATGGAGTACCGTGCCGCATCTCGACCCTCCGCAAGGGCTTGGGCGAGTTTAGTCCGGGCCTCCTCCGGACATTGTGGCAGCACGTCTGCGACCGTGTCCCACAGAGAGTGGGTATAACGGCCCAAGAGGCACGCGGTGTTAACGGACCGCAATCCCAAACTCAGGGAGGAGAACATCTTCTTGCCATATTGCTCATACCTCTTGGATTCCCAATCAGGGGGAGCCGTCGGGAATGCGGTCTGGGAGTTAGAGGCCTGGATAACCAGGCTCTCGGGGGTGGGGTGGGTGGACAGGAAGTAAGGGTCTGGCCACGTTCCTATCTACAGGGGGACCTGTAGCGGGCCTGGACCAAGTGCCCAGAAGAACGCCAGACAAGGCCTCATTAAACGGCAACAGAGGCTCCGAAGAGCTTGCCTGCGGTTTAAGGACCTCAGTGAGGAGGTTAGTCCTCACAGGTGCAACGGGGAGCTCAAGGGCCAAGGCCTTGGCCGCCCGCGTCAACACCACACTATAGGCTGTCCCCTCATCCGTAGCCACGGTAGGAGGGGAGACAAAACCAGTGTCTGTCGAGGTGTCCAGACTACTGGCGTCCCCTAGCTCGCCTGTCCAGTCCTGAAAAGACTGACACTCATGTGCCAGAGGGTCCTCAGACCCCTCCCAATCCGCCTCGCCACCCATCTCCTGGTATTCAGGGTCAAAAGATGGGGCCGGATCATAGAAGTAAAAATCTCCCATCGGCGTCGAAAGCGGCTTCGATCGACGCCATTCCGGTGCCGGAACCGGACCGAGGGAGGGACTGGGGACGGCGACGACCGTGGTCGGCGCGACACCCTATTAGCCGGCGAGGTCGTATGGTCGATCGGCGACGACCCGGATCCGGTGGAGTCCTGCAGCGTCGGGACCGAAGTTGCCGACAGGGCCGAAGCACCCAACGGCGCCGGGGCCGAAGCACCCGGCCCGCCTGGACTCCCAGTTGGCGCCGTGAGCCCCGAAGGCGCCGCGGAACCCGACGGAGGATGAGCGACCTTATGGCCGAGAGGAAGGCGTCAATCTCCTCCGGCGTCGCATTCTGCCCAGGGACCGGCGGGTATGGAGCAGGCCGTGGCGCCTGCGGCTCCGATGGAGCCGCATGGGCGGTGTCACCTGAACCCCTGGCCGCGTCGCGTGAGCGTCGGGGGGAGTCTGAAGAGCGATGTCGCCTCTTCGACTTCTTGTGCCTCTTACCTGAGGACTTGGAGCTCGAGGAGTGGTGTTGATCCTCCGAGCCGTGATGACTCCGGCCCCGCGACCAGTCCCTCGACCTTATTCCGGACCGGGACCTCGAACGGCGCGGGGCCGACTGCCGGAGCTCGAGGCGCTTGCGGGACTGCTCCCGCCTAGCCTTCGACGTCAAGGCCCGGCAGTCGGGGCACGACTTGTCATTGTGGTCGGCCCCAGCCAATGAAGACACCGGCGATGGGGGTCGGTAACCGTCATCAGTCGGTTGCAGTCGAAGCAGGGTTTAAACCTGGGCATCCCTACCGGCACCGTCGGAGTCGTTCGACTTCGAAAAAGAAGATCAAAAAGTTTAGTAAAAAAAATGACTAAAGAGTGAGACTATTATCTTTGGACCGGAACCCGTTGTGTGTGACATTGCCCTCCAGCGTTTACCTCTCAAGCGCTCTGCGCTTTGCTCAGCCCAGTCCAACAGCTCCGGTGACTAGTCCCCCCCCGCTGCCGCCCAGGAACATCGCGGCCGCCGAGCTGGGGGACTACAGCACCCAGGGACCATTGCAGCAAAGCCCCGCCCACTCCCGCGCCCGGAAGGCGCTTAAAACTGTGTTACTCCTGCCGCGTCGCGGGAACGCGCGCGGGACACACCGGGCTAAGCCCGGGCAAAGGGCGGGCCATCTACGGCCGTCAGAGGCAGGAAGAGACTGGACTGGGCCACTCCCTTTGATCTTCCCCAAATTCGTGAGACTTTACATTTATCTGTTTAATTATATTTTAACCGTTCTCTTTTTATTGACTTTTTTTTTTTTTTAATTGCTTCCTAAATCTGGCCTCAAGCATCAGAATATGTTAATGGCAATGGCATAAAAAAATCCTAAGGGGAACAAGCCAGGAAATAAAGGGGGAGCAATGGGGGTAACTGGCACTCTTGACGCATTTATTACCAGGGCTGCGTCTATATTAGAAAAGGAGATTGCCCAAACTGAACAGCGCGTATCCCTTGACTTTATGTCTGAGGAAATCCTCGTTGGGGGGGGATAGCCCTAGTACCTTCTCCTGAACAACCTATTGTCTTAAGTTCACAGTGTGTAACTACTACACAGCACCAACAAGATTTATCAGTAATCTTAGACACTAGTGGACCAGACGTAAGTATAGAATCATTTATGGTTCTACCCGGAGCACCCACAGCCCCGAGTGATAATATGCTAACAGTTAATAAACCATCCCTAGCATCCAATCCACAAGTACAGGCGTTAGGTACTAATCTAAAGCGGAAGCGGTGCGGCAATAAACAGAAGGGTGGACATTTTAAGAAGCCCAAAGTTTCCCCACCTAAAGTTAATAATAAGTTGAATACAGATAGGATCGATAGACAACAAGTAGGGAATATTAACATTAACCCGAGTAGTCCTCCTGAAGTTATTGTGGAAACAATACAGAAAGAACTGAGTGGCAAAGAATGCACCTTAGAAAATATTGAACACGAAGTAAGATCGCTAATTTTGCCGTTAGTGGAACGCACAAAAAGGATCAGTGACCAGTTAGGGGTACTTGAAAAAATTACTCAGGCCGATTCAGTGATGCTGGAGAAGATAGCTGAGGCTAAAACACAGACACATACTATTGCCACTTCACTTCCCGCCAAACAGGTAACAGTCCCGAAAGGGAAACCAAGGTATGCAGGGAGCGACACACCAAAGTTAGACTGTGGAAACACTGCACATATGGCCTCAAAGGTAATCACAAGCGAAGCAAAGGGTGGGCAACAAGAGGGACCAAAAAATAGATTAGCTAAAAGCCCTGAGAAATTAGAGAGTACGCCTAGGATAAATAAAGCAGTATCGAGTAATTACAAAGGGCCCAGGGTGAGGGTTGACCTCCCCCCAGATTCCTACCCATACGTTATCGTACTGGCAGGTGTCCCAGAATGGACGCAAGATAGGGTTGAATCCTTTCATGAGTTAAAAAACATGGTCATGTTCTGGCTAACTAAAAACAGACCCCTTAGACCAGACCTGCGAGGGGAAATCCTAAATGTACGTAGGGCGCATTTGGTTGGACACAAAATAAAGGACATTAATGGAGACTGTATTATAGTTAACTTTAGAGATTCTAGAGTGGTACAGTTCATTAGTAGTTTCATGAATTAGGAGAATTCGGGTAGCATTTTCTCCTTTGACTTGAGTTATTTCTATCCAACAACCCCAGCAGTTAACAGTGGCCCATGCCGTACAATCGATACAATATAAGGGAAAATTCCCGTCAAGGTCACCAATTCTAGGCCCCATCCGCACTGACAAGATATACAGGATTTGTGCCACATGACTTTTACCAAAGCAGCAACTATCTGCAAGGTGGGGATCACTTTAATGTTCAAACTAGTAACAGCTTTGAACCTCTATCTGGGCTTGGGGGGGTGGATTGACCAATCGCTGAGACATTAAAGGTTAGTCATAATGTGGAAGAGGCTTCCCCATTAGACAGGGATATAACAGGAGATTTTCGATCCCCGGACCGATTGGTTACAGGACATGTGGGCATAGCGACCGCATGTTCCGATATGACTACTGTGTCCGGTCAAAGTTTGACCGATGATATAAAATTCAATCAGATAGAAAATGCTGTGTATTTTAACGAGGGGGGCACCAGTAAGGAAATGATAAAGTGGTCGCTTATTTCGTGGAACATAGCAGGTCTCAGACCTAAACTGGACAACCCTTTATGGGTAAAAATGACCAATCATCACGATGTCATATGCCTGCAAGAGACATGGGCCAAGGAAGCATATCATATAAATGGTTTTAAGACAATGTTTACTCCTGCCATTCGTTCATTACATGGCAGAGCCAAAGGCGGGCTTTGCACCTACGTTTCAAATTCTTTTAAATGTAAAAGCATGGAGACTTTTTACAACAACTGTTTTTATCATATAGTAGGGCTACATTTGAATAATACTGTCTGTATTTTGATTGTGAATTTGTAAAACAATGTCCCTTAAGCAGATATACTTGGCGTCTTTAAAGCCCTGAAACATGAACTTAGCAATCTAATTAGTAACGATAGTAAAGAGTTTCTAGTTATATGGGGGGGCGATTTTAATTGTGCCCTCTGTAACAGAATAGGAAAGGGGAATTGTGGCTTAACAGGAGAAAGAGAGCTTTCATTTGCCCATTTTGAACATACAGTAACGGGGGATATTCTGAGCGAAATAATGTTCATGAATGACCTTGGTTTTGCTAACATGTGTCAACCAGAAGTCCCTTTCTCTGCTACCTTTATGGGTAGAGGGTTATCATCGGTAATCGACTACATTCTGATATCTACATGTTATAAAGATAGTGTTTTCCATTACTCATTGCAGGATATTTCCCTTAGTGATCACTATCCTATTAGGGTGGATATTACAGATCCGCGAGTTGATCCTGGTAGTACTGAAAATGTATCTAGATTATACTCAAGACATATTGACATTTCAAAGCAAAATGGATATACGCTTAAGTGGACTAAGGTGGTGCCTGAAGAATTTCTGGGTAAAATTATAAGGGCCTGTAAAACGAGTTTTAACATCTGCCTGGATATGGGTGCTGATAATGCAGAAATTATCTCTAGTTTCAGGGAAATAACAACATGTATTAAAAATAATCTATGGGTAGAATTTAAGAACCCAAAAAGTAAGCCTAAAGGCTGGTTTGACCCAGAATGCACTAAGGCATATTCCAATCTTAAGAGGGCCTTGAAATGCCAACCTAGGGATCAAAATGTGATCAGGGATTTTCGTAGAATCTATAAAACTGCAATAAAAAATAGAAGGGATATGATGAAGAAGGAAGCGTGGGAGGCATTAATTGATGCCTCCCAACTGAAAGATATGACAGCCTTTTGGAAGGCTGTCAATGCACCCTATTTCAAAGATAATACTAAGGCAAGGCTGGAAATTGCCATATCTGAGGATGAGTGGGTGAGCCATTTTGATAACTTTACGACTCCCCATATACTAATGGACTACCATTGAGCGAGATGTTCGCCTCGGATAAGGATTCGACTTCCCAGATTAAATATAAAGAGGAGTTGAAATTTACTCTAGAAGAGGTAACTAAGGGGATAAATTCCAGTCAGGGTGGTAAGGCACCCGGGCCGGATGGTGTTCCTGTGGATGTTTTCAAGAATAATATAGCCTTGTGGGCGCCTCTACTTACAATATTATTTAATGCTGCAGATAAGGTGGGACTAGTCAGTACATGGTATGAATCAATTATTGTCCCTATGGGGGACAGGGCTAGTTGTGCATGCTATCGCCCAATATCTCTGCTTGATTCAACAATTAAAATAATTGGACAGGTCATCTTAAATAGGCTGCAGCTATGGGCTGAGGAGCACAAGGTTGTTAGTGACCTCCAATATGGTTTTAGAGAAGGGATAGGGACAGTTGACCAATGCCTTAATTTATTTATTATTCATGAGAAATATACTAGGGTCAAGGAAGGTGAAGGTAGGTTATATTTAACATTTGTGGACCTAACATCCGCCTTCGACTGTGTAACACACAGCAAATTATGGTTGATTATGACTCGGCTGGGTGTGGACAATAACATCATCCAATTCCTTAGAGAATTATATAACGGTGCAAGGGCTACGATCAGATATGGCAAAAGAGGGGAGTGTACTAGAATGTTTAATATAGCAAGGGTGTGAGGCAGGCATGCGTTCTCGCACCTTTCCTATTCTCTATATACATTAATGATTTAGAGAGTTTCCTGCTTCAAGACTGTCAAGATATGCCCACGGCACAAAAGCGATCAATACCTGCACTTATCTATGCAGATGATGCAGTTTTGATGGCAAGGACCCCCCCTGGCTATGCAATTAATGATATCATCATTCAGTACCTTTATGACTAAATTGGATCTGAAGGTCAATTGTACAAAAACTTTTAGCATGAATTGTGGTCGAGGAACCAATTTGCAAACAAAGAACCATGTTTATTGACTCTAAACCCTTAGATCATGTCCAAACCTTCCCATATTTAGGAATTCTCTTTGACTGCACTGGACAGAGAGGTAGTGCAGTCAAAAGTAGGAACCTGTTATTTGCCAAGTCAATTATGGCCCTTAAACTGTTTAGTAAAAAGTTAGGGAGTAAGCCAGTGAAAGAGCTCCTCTATATATATATAAATCTAGTTGTGTAGCCGTTGCTACGTATGGAGCGGGAATCTGGGGGGATGTTAATGTCTCTACTCTTCAGCTAACCGAAAATGGCTTTATTAGATATCTTTTATCTCTACCTGAAAGTATTTCTACCTATAACTGCCACATTGAATTAGGTTTACCCTACTTAGAGGACATTATCAAGGTTCAGCCAGTCCTTCTTTGGCATAGGGTGTGGACAACAAAAGAATGCCAACTAAATCGTCTCATTTTGGGTGACATATTGAAAATGGACTGTGTTCACCGAGTGAAATGGTTGAGATACATAAAGTCATTTCTCGTCAACATTGATCGTCCTGAGTATTATGACGACCCTTTATTAATGGATCAGATTCCAAGAAAAGTATTTAAAAAGTTATGTTTAACTTACTTGGAACAATGTAGGGAGAAAACCGAGTTTACTAAGAAAACTGTGATCTCTCACCAATTGATACTTACCCCGCAGGTTATTCAACCGTACTTAACCCTGCAGATGAGAGACCATGATAGATTTTTGATTATCCGTTTCAGATTTGCTATTCTTTTTAGACTCTTGAGCTTTCCCTCTATTAATAACTGGAATAGTAATATTTGTAATTGTCCCTGTGATAACTTGTCCACACAATCAGATATTCACATTTTATTTTTCTGCAAATTTTAATCTAAACCAAGGAAAAGGTGGATTTTGCCAATATTAAGGTATTTAGAGCTTAGACAATGCCGGCCTGCCTTTTTAGCAATATTGAAGTTAGATGATATTTTTACTGTGGCATCAGTCTCTGCCTTTCTTAAAAAGCTTTTTATTTTCGGAAATCAATTATTATATGATTTTACTTGTAATTGAACTGTGGCATTTTACCATGAACATTGTATGAATTATGAATTATGTAATCTAATTGTTGTAATATAAATTGTGATTAAGTGTAAACTTTTATGGTTATTATGTAACATAACCGAATAAAGTCTCTTGAATGAATGACTAAAGGGTACCACTGTTCCCGGATCGGCGCTTGCTGGCATGGAAAAAATAGGAACTGACGTCAGCGCGCGAGGGAGGCGTCTAAGTACTCCGGTGACGTCATCCCGGCGCCAACGACGGACGTGTAGCCGCAGACGACGCCTACCGACGCGCAAGGGTACTGCTACGCAAAAGTTTCCAGATCCAGTCTGACGCCTGGGGGTATTCTAAGGTAAGGAATCTAATACTAACCTGTTTCTTTCAGATTTTTTCCTTTGATAGAGACATCTAGCCATAAATTCCTCACCTTTTGAACAGATACCAAAGCAGTACCTAATTGGAGGTGGGTGGTGAATGGACTCAACCAAAAAGCTGTGTGGGACTGAGTAGGCAAAATGCACTTCTCAGCAGACTTCCCTGTCTAGACAATAGTGCTTTGTGAATGTATGGAGGGATGCCCACATAGCTGCCAGGCAATTGTCTAGAACAGGGACTCTGCTTGCCAACACATTGGTAGCCGCTTTGGCCCTGGTACAATGAGCATGAAGTCCTTCCAGAGGCTGCTTTTTAGTGAATGAGTAGCAGATTTGAATGCACAACACAATACAGTGGGAGATGCTTCTCTTCTGCCTTGCCTTTTTTCACTCCAACTAACTCCACAAAGAGTGGATTGTCCACCCGGTGGTCTTTGGCACCATCTACGTAAATGCCCAGCACTGTCTGAGGTCCAGGCACTGGAGTCTCTCTTCTTAGTGGGTAAGGTGGAGCACAGAGGGCCGGCAGAGTAATGGTCTGACCAACGTTAAAGGGTGTCCCTACCTTTGTCTGAAAGGACGCTCAAGTCTGCAGAACCCAGTTTGTCTGGGAAGAAGGTGGTGTACGAAGGGTTGACACAAAGAGCTTCAAGCTCACTCAAGTGCTACTACGATGTTATGGCAAAAAGGAACACAGTCTTAAGGGCCTGGAAAAGCAAAGGTTAGCTGTGAAGGACCAAGTAAAGATCTGTGAGGAAATGGGTTGTATTATATGATGTGGTTCTGTGACCTCACAGTGTAATACACTAAGAGCTCATTAGGACCAGTCAGGTTTCATTTGTTAAGCTCTAGCTAAACCAGGGGTAGCTGTGGCTCTGAGCAGGCAGACTTAAACAAAGAAACAGGTGAAAAGCATTTAAATAGCAACCAAATATTGCAGAAAAAAACACTTGAAACTCAAGAAATCCGTCACAAATTTATATAAATAAAAATTAAATTAAGTATTTTTTAAAGAATTTAGGGACACCAAAAAAAAAAGCAGATCTACCCGAGGGTTCTTGACACAACCGAGAGCAAGCATTTGAAAATTCAACTAATATGACATTTAGAAACTTTGACTTACTTTAGGCGACAAACTCCGACAAGGAGCAAGTCAGGGGGACCAGCAAGGTCCAAAAGAACAGTTACCTCCTTCAAAACAGCAGTCTTCCGTCAAGTTCCAGAGTCAGTGGCTCCTTGCCATTGACTTCTATGGAATAGTCCTGCTGAAAGGGATACAGGATGCCAAAGGATGCTGAAGTTGCTCTGCAGTTGACAGGGATCTTCTGAGACTACTCCTCTGTCATGGTGAGGAGATTCTGTCCACAGGGGTCTTGGTCCTACGAAGCCTTGTCAAGGTAAGAAGTCCAGCCACCATTGGACTAACAGTCGCCCGGCACAGTTGTTTCCTTATCTTGCCAATAACCTTAATTCTGGGTGACCAGGGTGCATTGTGACATCTCTCCAGGGGTTCAGCTGCATGAGGTCCAACTCTTGAGTGCCAGGTCCTGGTCTCTTGGTTTGCGCGGAGGAGAGGAATGGCGATATGGGACATCAACTTACTCCAGCATGCTTCTTCAGCAGTTGTAGCTATGTGCCGTGCACAGAAAGTCAGTTAACTTACTCTTGGAGTCTTTGCTTCAAGTTGGGCTTGGAGAACGACTGCCACAAGCAGGGCACAAGAGCTCAGTAACCACTCAAGAGATGTGGCTACCTGTGGGCTACATGCCCACGGGAAAACCGGTTTGACCAGTTTTTTCCCCTCTGTAGTAGACGCCAACCTATCTACCTGAACAAAAGAGCAGCTTCTCTAGAGTGTGGTTACCATCTGCCCTTCAAAGTCGGCTTCCCCTTTGAAGCTCGTCTTTTGGGCTGTCTTGATGCATGTAGCAACAAGTTACATTAATTTCGACATGGGCAATAACTCAGTGTGGGAAAGTGGGTTTCTGTTGTAGTAGCCCCCCCACTTTTTGCCAGACTACTGATGCACTTTGACTTGGTGTGCCCTGGATTCCTGCCAATCAGGTTCTCCGGGCCTGTGTTCTTTCCCCAAACCTAACCCAATTGGCATCTCTGGCCACAGGTCAGCCCCTGGTAAATGGTACCATAGGTATCCAGGGCATTGTGACCAGGGAGGACCTCTAAGGGCTGCAGCACTTATTGTGCCGACAGACAGACAGACAGACAGACAGACACACACCCTTTGCAGACTGAGTGTTTTGGTGCAGAACAAAGTGAAGAGTCGACATGGTACACATCTCTGTGTGCCATGCCTACAACCCACTGTCCTGGCATAGTTCAGTCACCCCTCTAGCTGGGTGCCCTATACCAGTGGTGATGGAACAGGTGCATGAGCCCTGTACCCCTACAGTGTCCAAGTCCATTCTTAGACATTGTAAGTGCAGTGCTGCCATTAAGAGTATATGGTGCTGGGAGCTTATCATTACGAACTCCACAGCACCACAATGGCTACACTGAAAACTGAGAAGTTTGGTATCAAACTTCTCAGCACATTCAACCCACACTTTTGCCAGTGTGGGATTTAATGAAAAATGCACACAGAAGGCATCTTAGAGATGCCACCAGAAATCGAGCAGCCTTTGATGGGTTCCCTGACTGGTAAACACCAGCCTGCCATCACGAGACATGTTTCTAGACCCCAGGGTGGGAGCCTTCATTCCCTGAGCACAGAAACAAAGCCTTTCCTGGGTGGGTGTGTTCACACCTCCCCCAGGCCAGAAAGAGCCATCTGTGGCAGGGAAGCTTCAAAGGCCTGGCAGCCTTTGTAATTCAACCCCCAGCCACTCCTGCTAGCAGGAGCAGGCCCCCCTTCCTGCCTCCCCTCCTTTTTGGCAGGGACACAGGCGGGAAAAACTAGCCAGTCCAGAAGGCATGCCCACCTCTGCCAACTCCACCCCTCAGGTGGGGGAGGTGAGGAGAAGCCCTCTCTTCAGGCACTCCCCAATCGGGATTAGGGATTGTGCTCACTCCCCCACATGGGGTGAGTACACCAATGGTGTAGTCACCCTAAGGTCAGTAGCCCATTGGCTAATGACCTTAAGAGCCCTAAAACGCCCCCTAAATACAGTATTTAGGGGGCAGCCCTGAACCAAGAAAGCAGATTCCTGCAACTTAAGTAGAAAAAGGACGAAAGAAGACACCCAGCAGAGGAGACTGCAGAGAACAACTGACTTGGCCCCAGCCCTACCTGCTCGCCTGCAGTTTCTGGAGAAAATCCTCTTGTCCTTGTCCTGCAGCCGCGACCTCCAGAACCCCGAGGAAGACGGACTGCCTTCAACAAAGACCAGATCTCCTGTGAACAGCAGCTTTGTTCAAAAGAAACACCAAACAAAGACTGCTGAGGAGATAGAAACCCGACGCCTGGAACCACCAATGCAACCTTAGCCAGTATATACAGAGCCAGCTTCCTACAGTCAGGGCTTATTTTAATGAGTTGCACTCCTACCTTGAAGTATCAACTTTGGAAGTACCATTTAGACATTAGCACAGCTGAGATGTCAGCATGTAACTCTGTAAATCATCAATGGGGCTTCCAGCGTCTCATGCAGCAAAAACAAGAAAACAAAAATTGCAGGTTTTTGCTGTCAGAACATGTTAAACACATGTTCTACTTTTTAATATCTTACACCCTGCTTTATGACTCAATGGGCCTGCTGTAGGGGTGACTCTTACACATAGGAAAGGGAGTTTGGGAATTGCCAATGCTTAAAAATGGAAAATTCATGTTAGCAGTTTTAAACTGCTCTTCCAGTCTGCAGGTGCTTTGTAATTAGTAGTTTTGATTAGTAACTTTTACTTCTACTACCCAGACATGCCATTTTTCATTCCAAGCATACGTGTGTCTATTTGGGCAACAACGCTTGCGCAGTTAACGTCGACGTTTCAAACCCCAATATACATGTGTAGGTAGGCAACGTCACCGTGGGGTCTTAACATCTTGGCTGCTTGAGATATTTTCCTCCTGTGCTGGGCCATAATGATAATGGGTGTGGTCATGACAAGCTCAGCTCGTCATGAGCACCCTAGAGGTATACCTCATGATGAGCTGAGCTCGTCATGAGCATCGAAGGGGTTAATCCAGGAGTGTATAGCCTGTTTGACAACATTTCTCAAGGAGAGATGATGAAAATAGATTGCGCACTCTCCCTCAGAGTCAATAAAAAAAAACTAAAAGCCTGGACTCTTTAGAACCAGGATAAATCAAGAAAGGAGCCAATCAAAGGCATACCTCTACTGCAGACATCTTCTGCGTAACAAAATACTACAAGGAGCAACCAGTGCTTCCTTGCATCCTCTGGCGTGTTGTGTGCTCAGAAATATCTGGAAGCGCGACCTTCCAGTCTCCAAGTATGAAAAAGGAAACTGCGAAGGCCTGGATGCTGAACCCTGTACTTGCTGCTATGATATTAGATCCTCCTGGAGGGGCAGCGTGGGTGTTCAGTGAGGAATTGGACTATTGTACATTTCACAGGAGCCCATGTGTTGGGCTTGGACAAGGTCCCAAGCTGGATATCAGTAGGAGCTTTGTTAGCCCGGAGAAATGGTTCTTAAGGGGACAATTTTGGCTGAAGCTTTGCTATCAAGATATTAGTCTTGATTGCTACAAAGGGCAAGCAAAGGTCCAGGACCTCGGCCGCTGTCCTCAAGACCATTGCGAAGGAAGCTTCCTCTTATGTAGTCACGGTAGGGGGAAGATAGAATGCCTGTACCTGGAGAGTTATCCATTCCACTGTAGTCCCCCAAATCCTCACACCAGTCCATGTTGGTATCATATGGCTGGCATTCTTCAGGGCCCAGAGACCCCTCCTATTCCACTGAGTCCTAGCCTATAAGAGTAGGGCTCAGGCAGCAGACTGGACGGCATGGCTTTAGTCTGAGTCTGGCAATGTCCTCCAACCCCAGAGTACGGGATATAAATGGGGACATATCAGGAGCATCGGCCTCAGGACCTGTGGTGAAGAAAGTAGAGATGGCACGACCAGCGCCAATATGGATCCATTGGTGGATCCCTTCGGCCCAACTATTGCGGGGGCTGGAGTTGCCAGTGTAGATCCGGTAGGGGCCTCTCCTGGAACAACGGGCCCGAAGGCACGCCGGAGGGGACGGGCAACCCAAATATGATGCGCATAGTCTCTCAGAACTCTTGTAGTTCATTTGGGGTAGCTTGGGCTTTCAAAAATGTGGAGAGGCGCAGAGACGGCGTCAGACTCAATGGCAGAGCCAGACATTGAGTGTCGACAATCCCTCGTTTTGCTGATCAACAGACAAGGTGAAGTCGAAGCACGCTTCAACTTCTACGTTGACGAGCGGGTTTACCTGAATGGCCCGACAACTTTGAGTAAGGAGTCGGCGACCGCTCCCAGGACCTTCCTAGTGACCAGGATCTGAATCGCTGCGGCGTTGCACGTGGGGCTGCAAGGAGCTTGAGGGATTTCTCCCTCAAGGCCTTCGGAGGTTCATAGCGCAGCAATCTGAGCAACCCTTCGGGTCGTGGTCATGCTCAAGGCACCAAAGGCAAAATAGATGAGGGTCCGATCAGTGACGGGCGTGACATGGTTTGAAGCCGGCCTTTTTCAATTATATTTCTACCACACCATAAGAAAAAAAACAACAAACCATCTAAAACCAGTTAGTCAAAAATGGACTATGGGGTAGCTCTTTCAGGATCTGTGCTGACAGGCAATGAAAAAACAAAATGAATGTCAGTGCTCTGAGGTAGAGTGTATATAGGCATCGCGCACATCACCACATGGAGCCGAACAATGCCGTCTACCGGCATTCAAGGGAGCTGTTGAAGAAACATTTCTGGATCCAGTCTGACGCCTGGGGATAATTCTAAGGTAAGGAATCCGCCGCAAGCAGTCTTTACCTGCTTCAGCAGACAGAATAGGTACAGTTCACAGAATCTGCTCATTTAATATTTTTTGCCATAAACACAAATTGCATTGGTCAGACAAAGTCAGAGTATGTGTGTGCACAATAAGTTACTTATGAGTCCTCTGCACCGGGAGCAAGAAAGGCAGAGGACTTGGACACTGAAGAGTTAGCCAGCCGTGAGGAAACCAAATCAAATGTTAAGCACCATAACCTCCTGCACAATTCCAGCCACAGCAACTCCCCTGAACCTTATTTGGGCAACATGACATCACAGGGGTAAAACTTACTGAGCACAAGAAACTTGTTAGAAAATCCTGGTGTTACTTAGTCTGGGTGCTCTGATATTAGGCCAAGTTATCTGATTAGGGTCACATGGGGGAGCAAACAAGGTTCAGAATGCAATACCTTACTGTGTCTAGGGGCATGTCGAGAACAGAAAGGCTCACCACGGGTAGGATGCTGTGAAGGGCAAAACTATTTTATTGTCTGCTTCCAAGTGACAAAGTGCGGTGGATGTGTGCCCACTGATCCAGATTCAGTTGGGAGACTATGAGTAGCTGCAATATAATCACAACAGAACATGTGCATACAACGGTTTGATCCCAGTCTACAACTGTCTAACAAGTCAACATTAGCTTCCAAAAACTTGACAAATGCAGTACATTGGTGTTTAGATGCATTAGTTAAAACTCAGAAACATGATTAATATCAAAACAGAGGCAGAACATAATAATAATAATAAAACCATTTTTAGAGCGCCTGGTTACACTCAAGACGGTGTGTCCCCGCGCTAAAATTACTGCTGCTCCAAGAGGGGCAAAAATCCAGAAGCAAATGGCCTAGAAAAGAAGAACATGAAGGCTTTATTTACGTGGAAAGAGATGGGTTTTAAGTCTCATTCTGAATCTAGCTTTAGAGGGTTCCATACGCAGGTCAAGTGGAAGTTCATTCCAGTATTTACTTGCTAAAAACCTGAAGGAGCGACCTCCCATCCTGGCCTTATGAATGCGGGGTAGTTGGAACAGCATCGCTCCGGCAGATCTTAAATTCCTGATGGGGCGATGGATGGTAAGAAGTTTACGCAAGTAACCTGGGCCCTTTCCCTGGGCAAAGCGGTGTGCAAAACAGAGTGTTTTAAACTTAAAGCGTTCCTCAATAGGAAGCCAGTGAAGTTTGGAAAGTGCCATCTTTCCTGATGCTCTGCGAGGAAGGTTGAGCACCAGGCGAGCGGCAGCATTTTGAACGCACTGCAGTTGGTGTATACATTTTTTACTTAAGCCTAGGAGCAGAGCATTACCATAGTCTAGAGAACCCAGCTGCATATTGAAACACAATCATGCAAATGTGAGAATCCGTACTAGTGAATAAAAAACGGTGCACTTTAAGAAGCTAGGTGATCTGTTTGACACAAACTGGGCATTTAAACTACTTTGATTATATGCTTTGCTAAAGCAGAGACTCGGACGTCCACCACAATGTTAATGTTCTCCAGAAAGGAAAAAAAGCAACTTCAGAGAATTAATTTATAATTTGATAAACTTACTGTGAAGCTGTCCATTGTTAATTTGTTGATAGTCCAGGTGTTCATTTGTGGGCATCACATCTTGTCCATGTGATTTCTGAAACATAGCAGTCCTCTCTAATGCAGAACACTGTGGATTACTGGCTACGACAACACCACCTCTTTCAAACTCTTCAGGGGACTCTGCATCATGAAATTCCAGGGTGCTCTGGCCTGACCTTGCTGAAACATTGCTGACCTCTTTGGAAGCATCCATTTGTGATGAGCTATTTTCTGGAGCACTCAAAGAGGATTCATCCAGGTCTAGGTCAAAACCCACAGGAGGACATGATTCAAACGAAGACACCTTTTCAGTTCCATTTGTCCAAGCAGCTGAGGTTTCATCTGAACATCTCAGTAGAGGAGAATCGAAGAGTAGCAGTTTAGCTTTACAATCACTTGGAGTCTTTAACTGAGAAGCACAATGAAGGCAGACAATTATAACATGGAACATATTTAGATTATTTCAAGAAGAGTACAGTATGCATCACCAAGCACTCTTAAAGACTAGTCTCAAATGTTTACTGAAAATGATATCAAGATATTAACAAGGGGAACAAACTGACCAAATACACATTTTCAAGTATTATATAAAAAAGCTTCACCCCCACAAGACAATACTTTTATGAAGCTGAAAGACTTGCCCTTGTATCAAAAATCCTTATAAACAGGACATGACAAGGATTCATTGCCAATCAGACACAGTGCAGGGTTGTGACATTTTTTAAATATATATTTGCCAAACGGACATAATGCTTCAGAAATCTACTTGTCCTGTAAAAACAATCCACTTGTCCCCTTTGGTGCCAAATTAAAGAAGTCTTCTCATTATATGAGGACTCCAAAAGTATCCTCTCTTATTATCCTCATAATCTATCAGGGTTTAAATTCTAGTAAGGCTCTGATTTACCCATATATCCGCAAATCTTTGGTTGTGATGCCCGATGAGACTTTGAACACCCGCAGATTTGCATGCTGAAGGGTATTTACCAACTTCTCTCGAAACTATTCCCACATAAAAAGGTTGGAAGTTTACTAAAGACAAGGGCAGGAGATAACTTTTTCCAGGTAAATGTAAAAATGTGACTTTGCAATAGCTCAGCAGATTATGCATGGCCAAATAAACCCTACCATAACATACATATTTGTAAACCACATGTTCACCCTATGGTTTTTTGGTACTGAAAGATGTTTATTGTTTCCCAAGTCAATGGCATGCATTTTATGGACCAAATGTTGATGAAAATGAAAGATGAAAAGTTAAGTCGACCTCCCAGAATGGAAACCTGTTGTATGAGGCTGGCTCAGTAAATAGTGTCCACCTATGCAGAGCACTGTGTACGGAGTCCAACCAACCCTTGGTGATAGAGTTTAGGTCCCTGAAACCCAAAGCTCTCAAGGGTTAGCTGTGGAGAGCAACTAAGGCTTATTATCCCGGAGGGTGTACAGCAGTTGCATGTATCATTATGTCGGTCAGTCAACTTTTCACACAGGAAAGAACAACACCATCTTCAGCGACAGGCAGTCGGTTCCAGAAGTTGTGTCGGAGTGAATCTAAGGACCCACCTTCAGGGGATTCCTTAAGTGACCCTAAACAACAGGAAGGACCTCTTCTCTGTTGACCCACCGATCAGAGGGGGTCGGGACGCTACTCAGCTGTCCTAGCCAGTCAGATGCTCCCAGGGGCCAAGATTCAACATGGCAAAATCAAGGGGCCACCTGAAGGAGTTCTGGGCACCTCCCTAGGGAGGAGCTGGACAGGGGGTGTCACTCCCCTGCCCTTTGTGTAGTAGTTTAGTGCCAGAGTTGGAACAAAGGGCTCCGGAACTAGGCAAAACTGGATTATGCATGGAGGGCACCAAATGTGCTCTGCAAAGCAGTCTGGTGGCGCTTCGAAGTGCCCTCATCCTACCTAATTCTAAAAGAGAGATGGTTCCATTGCCTGAAATCCTTTGCTCAGCTTCCCATGCCCGAGTTGAGGTCATTACAGCAGCAGCACAGGCAGGCAATCAGACCCTGGAATGCCACACAGGTAGGTGTGGGGGGTCCTCTAAAGAGCCCCCAATACATGGTATCATGCAACTAACATTGGAATCGGTGTAGTTGCATGATTCCAACATGTTTGATACCAAACATGATCCAAGTACAAGGTAGTCATTATGTAGTAAGATATCTCAAATTGCAAGTGTCCACTTCATACCTTATTATGGCTTTCCCGCATTTACAAAACCCGGAAAATGGAGTCTAGGGTTTGTAGGGGCTCCTATGCTCATGCAAGGGTACACACACACTAAGAACCAACCACACTGCCCGTGGACTGAAGGGCCTGCCTTAAGGGTGACATATGTTTTAAGTGTAGTGACTGGGTTATAAGGGAAACCTGATCTCTGAAGTGAAGGGTACATGCACCCCGTCACACAGACTGCAATGGAAGCTTTGCAGACCCAGTTTGCATGAACTGGCTTGGCATGGGTAGCACAATACATGTTGCAGGCCATAGGAGACCCATGTTGTACCAATGCCCTGTGTACCTCAGTACTACGTACCTCAATACCCTATACTAGGGACTTCTAATGGTATTCCAGTATGCCAATTGTGGGGTGTACAAAGTACTAACCAGTACATTTTGAGAATTTAAGATTGCACTGTCACTGGGGTCCTGGTTAGCAGGATCCCAGTGAATACTGTCAAAACACACTGACACCAGGCAAAAGTTAGGGGTATCTATACCAGAAAAATCCTAATTCCCTACAACTGTGACAATATATATTTTCTCATTCAAAATTGGAATTCATCAACTTTTGAGAGTTACTGAAAGTCTTAAATCTGCACAAATACAAGAACACATCTGTAGGTGTTTTTTTGCATCTTTCTTTTAGAATTGGCCCTGACAATTTCATCTTGCACATTTTGGTTATACACAGATGCGTCGTCCATTTCTTGATAAAAAAATATTGGCATGCATCACACACATTTATTAAAACATGCCTCTGAAACTTCGGCAACAGTTTAGGAAAACGCTTTTTCAAGTGGCTATTTTTGTATTTTTTAAATTTCTATTTTGAAGCAATAAATCACCAAACTTGTGTAGGAAAGTGGGTTTCTGTTGCAGTAACACCCCCACTTTTTGGCAGACTACTGATGCACTTTTCCTTTGTGTGCCCTGGGTCCCTGCCAATCAGGTTCCCAGGGCCTGTGTTCTTTCCCCAAAACGAACCCAATTTGCATCTCTGGCCACAGGTCAGCCCGTGGTAAATGGTACCACAGGTACCCAGGGCACTGTGACCAGGGAAGACCTCTAAGGGCTGTAGCACGTATTGTGCCACAGAGAGAGTGAGAGAGAGAGTGTGAGAGAGAGAGTGTGAGAGAGTGAGAGAGAGAGTGTGAGAGAGAGAGAGAGTGTGAGAGAGAGAGAGAGAGTGTGAGAGAGAGAATGAGAGAGAGAGAGTGAGAGTGTGAGAGAGAGAGAGAGACAGACAGACAGACAGAGACACACACACACACACACACCCTCTTTTCAGGCTGCGTGTTTTGGTGCAGAACAAAGTAAAGAGTCGACCTGGCACACTCTGTGCCATGCCTACAACCCACTGCCCTGGCATAGATCAGTCACCCCTCTAGCTGAGTGCTATATGCCAGTGGTGAGGGTACAGGTGCATGAGCCCTGTACCCCTACAGTGTCTAAGTCCATTCTTAGGCATTGTAAGTGCAGTGCTGCCATTAAGAGTATGTAGTGCAGGGAGCTTGTCATTACGAACTCCACAGCACCATAATGGCTGCACTGAAAAATGGGAAGTTTGGTATCAAACTTCTCAGCACATGAAACCCACACTGATGCCAGTGTGGCTTTTAATGAGATGCCCCCTGAAAAAAGACCAGCCTCTGGTGGGTTCCCAGACTGGTACACACCAGCCTGCCACCATGAGACATGTTTCTGGACCCCTAGGGTGGGAGCCTACGCTCCTTGAGCCCAGAAACAAAGCCTTTCCTGGGCGGAGGTTTTCACATTGTCCCCAGGCCAGGAAGAGCCATCTGTGGCAGGGGAGCTTCAAAGGCCTGGCAGCCTTTGTAATGCGACCCACAGCCTCTCCTGCTATCAGGAGCAGGCCCCCTTCCTGTCTTC
This sequence comes from Lissotriton helveticus, assembly GCF_964261635.1. Lineage (NCBI taxonomy): Eukaryota > Metazoa > Chordata > Amphibia > Caudata > Salamandridae > Lissotriton > Lissotriton helveticus. The sequence goes on from NC_136067.1 coordinate 1,286,769,410, forward strand.
CCTCCCTTTCGGCAGGAAGACAGGTGGGGAAAACTAGGCAGCCTAGAAGGTGTGCCCACCTCTGCCAACTCCACCCCTCAGGGGGGGGCGTGGCTACGCAGGCGAACGAAATGGCCGCCTGACTGTAGAGCTCCGCCGGGCGAGAGAGGAACGGGGCCGTTCGCAAGAGATCCGGCGCTGCGCTGGGGTCGTAATATGCCTGCAACTGACCCCTAACGCCACCTGATGCAGCCTGCCTAGTCTGGAGGACGGGGGACAGCGAGAACGGGCGGAACAGCTGAGGGGTGCTGAGGCCGGCTGTGCCTCGCGGGCCGTTACTTTGCAGCGCCGGAGCGCCTGGTGAGTCCGCTTGTTTGCCTCCTCGTTGACCCCTTCGGCCTTGGGGTCGCTATTGTGCCCTCCCGGGTCCGCTGCTCGGCCCCGGTGGTGCCCGTTGGTAGGGGTGCGGCCCCTCGGTGCGCGACCGGCACTTGCGGCCTGGTCCGGCCTTGGGAGCCGGGGCCTCGATTTTCGGGGGCTGCCTGGGAAGTGCGGCGGCGAGCGGAGGGTGCGGACGGCGGGCTCCGGGGTTGGGGGGGATTGGCGGGGGGTGTGTCCGGCGGGCTCCTAGGTGCTCTATGGACGGCAACACATCGCTGCATCCGGTGGGGGCCTGTCTCCTTTGCCCCCACCGTTAACGTGCACCCCAGACCCGCGTCTGTCCCCCTGCAGACCCAGGACTACATTCTCCTGATCTCCTGCTGCTGCGATTGGCCAGACATATCGGACGCCTGTGCACTTTACAATGCTGGCGCTGGCTGCATGACCTGCGAGCCTCTGCCCATCTGTGCTGCTGATACCTCGAGGCCCTGACTACCTGGTCCCCACACTGCGCCACCATTTGCTGCCTGCCTCGGCGAGGCCCTGGACCTGTCAGCTGCTGCTGTGTGATCGCCGCGTCCATTTGCTGACCCTACGTATTGCGCAGGGCCTCTGACGTTTGGCTCCAGCCAGTTTGATATCCCGATGACCTGTGTGCTTCTACCTTGGCGACTCTGAGGCTCCTGCGGTTCGTCTCAGCCCTGGTGCGGGGCAACATCGAGTACCCCTGATCCTCTGGTCCCGACCTGACCGCCTTGCTGTCGGGGTGCCCTGTCGCTGTGCTCGACTCTTTGGCTATCGCAGTTGTCGTGGGGTCCTGTGACACTGGTGATTTGCCCGCCATTACTTCCACCATGGTGAAAAAGGATGTTTCCCAGAAGAGACTTACCTTCAGCTCGGCGCCCCTCCGTACGTCTGCGGGTTCGCCAGCAGCTGAGGCGGACACCGGGGGCCAGGCGGCGGCGAAAGACACCGCTGGTATGGTCGCTGAAATGATGGGTGAGATGCGGGCTGGATTCAAGGCCCTGGACTCCCGCTTTGATACCCTCGAAAAGAAAATGGCGGACATGGGCGCGACGATTCAGCTGCACGATAGGCGTCTGGACCTGGCGGAATCCAGAGTTTCCGACATCGAGGATGGAGCTGCGTCGACGTTGAAAAGGTTGGAACGTGTGGAGAAGATCCTTAAAGACGTCGCAATCAAGAACGAGGATTTAGAAGCGCGCAGTAGGCGCAATAATATCCGAATAATTGGTGTGGCGGAGACGACAGCTACCGGACGCTTTGACACTTTTGTGGAACACCTCCTAATCGAACTTTTTGGCCGAGACACGTTTACATCTGGCTTCGTGGTGGAACGCGCGCACAGATCACTGGGGCCCCGGCCTAACCCGGGCCTGCCGCCCCGACCCATTATAGCCAGGCTCATGAACTTCAGGGACAGAGACGCGGCACTGAAAGCTGCCAGGGAGGCGGGTGAAGTTCGGTGGCAGGGGGACGTGCTCTCTTTCTACCCAGACTTCACAGTCATGGTCCAAGATGCGCGCCGTAAGTACACTGGTGTCAAGGCTGCTTTGCGTAAACTGGGGCTCCGCTATGGGATGCTGTATCCTGCCAGGCTCCGAGTGGACGTGGATGGCCGGTTTCGCATTTTTGATTCCCCTGCGGAGGCACAGGAATTTTGTCGATCCTACAAAAACAGAGGGTCGCCTCGTGCATCGGATGATGCACGACGGTCTCCGCCACACACTGACTCGCAGGCTAGTGCTGACCTGTTTACTGAAACCGGACAGGGTTGACTTATCTCCACCCCATCTTTTTCATTGCAGGCTATTTACCTCAGTATTCTGCATCTGTCAATGCTGTTACCTCTTTTTTGCAGTGCTTTCCATAATTGCTGAGAATTGAACGTTGCCCCGATTGTGGTTCTCGCATGGCGGAGCGTTGCCTACCCCCATGGCGCGAGCCGTACTGTACTTTTCTCTAACGTTGTCTTTATTTTACAGGTACATTGTTGGACAACTGTTATTGTATGTTGCTCTAGGTTATCTCCGTAAGGGTGGGAGAAGCCTCCTGGGACTTGAGGAGTGGCTGGGTGGTGGGTGGTTGGGATGGGTTGGTTTATGCTTTGGTTCTGTTGTTTGTGCACACGCACTGTTTTGCTATTTTGATGATGCCTGTTTTGCGGGAGAGTGGCGGCGGCTCTGCACGCACATGTTTTATTGTGATTACATAGAGTCTGAATGGCTAAGATAGGTCAGCAGTCTGGTCCTTCCAGACTTACCTTCATGTCTTGGAATGTCCGGGGTTTGAACGACACGAGGAAAAGACGGCAAGTTCTAAACTACGCAGCGCGACACGGGGTGGATGTATTGTTTCTGCAGGAGACGCACCTGGTGGGAGCTGACTCGTCCTCCTTTGCAAAAGGCTGGGGCACACACAGATTTTTTTCTAGCTATAGCAGATATGCGAGGGGGGTGGCGATCTTGATACACAGACGCGTCCCATTTGTGCTCTCAGATACTGTATTTGATGTAGATGGCAGGTATGTTGTGGTTATAGGGGTACTTCTGGGCTTCAAGGTCACCTTTGTTGGACTATATGGCCCCAATTCTGACTCCCCTACCTTCTTCCAGGGTCTCCAGGATGTTCTGCTGCGATTAGACACTGATATGATGATAATGGGGGGGGACTTTAACCTGCTGATGTGCCCTGCCAGGGATAGCACCTCCTCTTCCCCAGATTGTAAGCCCCGTTCACGCGCTGTGCTGGCGGATATGTGCGCGCACTACCCACTGATTGACATTGAGGCCCGTTTGCACTCCAACACACCCACCTACACCCACCACTCGGGATATCACAACACTAGTACCCGAATAGACTATTGGCTCCTTTCCCCAGGGATGGCCGGTTGGGTGAGAGACCATTCGACACTCCCACGCACGCTGTCTGATCACTCTCCCGTAGTGCTGACCCTACTGATCCCCAGGTTGGGAGGGTATGAGAGGCAATGGCGCTTTCCTGGCAAGGCGTTATCTGATCCGGTTTTCAAGGAGGACGTTCGTACTGCCATAGAGGAATATTTTGAGTTAAACGAGGGCTCGGTGGACACTTGGGCTACATTGTGGGAGGGGTTCAAGGCCACTATTAGAGGGGTTTGCATCAACAAACATGTAGGGGCTTTGCGCGAGATCCGTGCTTCCCTGACCCGTATTGAGACGGACATTGCCGCACTGGACATGGACACGCTCACTGACACAGACGGTAGAGTGGAGGCGAAGAGGCTCGAACTGCTGCAAGAGTTCAGGGACACTGCAGACAGGGAACTAACATATCTCTGCACACAACACTCAGCTAGGCAATATGGCGAAGGTGACAGGCCTGGCAAGCTCCTGGCCCACTTGCTCCGTCCCCCCCGCCAGGCTTCATACATCTCTGACCTGGTAGATGATTTAGGTGTTCGTCATCAGACCACCCCTGACATTTGCGATGCCTTCCTATCCTACTACAAGGAATTGTACACCTCAGGCCTGACGGCTGACTGTCGCGACCCGGGCCCCTATATTAACGAAATCTCTATGGTGTTCCTAGAGAAACATATGCAGGAATTTTTGGCGATGCCTATCGAGCCGGACTGCGTTGTGGAAGCCATTGATGCATTAAAGGGCTCCTCGGCGCCGGGTCTGGATGGCTTTTCGGCCGACTTTTATAAGGCATACAAGGAGGAACTGGTTCCTCGCCTCATCGAGGTGTATGCGGAGGCGCTCGAGACGGGGATTCTGCCGCCCACGCTGCGGGAGGCAGTTATCATCTTACTTCCTAAACCGGGTCGGGACCCCACTAGGTGTGGATCCTACAGGCCCCTTTCCCTACTTAATCTTGACTATAAGATTTTGGCGAAAGTCCTAGCCACTCGACTGTCTTTACTTATGGAATCTATCATTTCACCAGCCCAGTCTGGATTCGTCCCTCATAGATCCACCTCCTTCAATCTGCGGACACTGTTCTCTATACTTCACAGGATTGAGCCAGATACTCCGGCGGCTGCGGTGTTTTTGGACGCCGAGAAGGCATTTGACTCCTTAGAATGGTCGTTTTTTCTGTCCGTCATGCACCGAATGGGCATGCCGTCCCTGTTTGTCTCCACGGTCGAGCTGCTTTATACTGCCCCCAGAGCACGGCTACGCCTTAACGGCACGCTCTCTGATAGCTTCCCTCTTTCCCGGGGAACCCGACAGGGATGCCCCCTGTCCCCACTATTGTATATTCTGGCCATGGACCCCTTGGTACGACACTTTCAGGAGCGCCACTTGCATCGCGGGCTCCAGTTCCGGACGGGTCCGTTACTTATCTCCCTCTACGCAGATGACACCATCCTGTATGTCAGGTCTCCGGAGACCAACCTGTCGCCCTTGCTGCTTGAGGTGGAGCGCTTTGGGAAATATTCTGGCCTTCGCATTAATTGGCACAAGTCTGACATCTTCCCGCTCACCCCCTCCACTGCTCGCTGGGACTGCCCGTTCCCGCTTGAGTGGAATACTGATTCGGTGAAATATCTGGGTATCCACATTCATCTAGACACGGTATCCATGATACGTCTCAATTACGGACAGGCGTTGGACTTTCTGGAGGATAATATTACGCGATGGATTCGCCTCCCTCTCTCGATGGCCGGCCGTATCGCCATAATCAAAATGATTATACTTCCCCGTTTTTTGTATTTATTTAATAACATACCGATCCCGCTCACTCAAATCTTTTTCGCCCAACTACGCTCTCTGTTGTTGCGATTAGTGTGGGGGGATAAGAACCCTCGAGTTTCTTGGCGCATTCTCACGCTGCCTTATGAACGGGGTGGCTTTGGAGTGCCAGACTTTTATATTTATTACCTAGTCGCGCAGTGCGCCTATGCGCATCCTTGGTTCCATCCGGACGCTCGGATCCCATATTTGAGACCTGAAGCGGACTTGGTCCTACCACTTACCCTTAACTCGATATTGCCCAAAGGCTTGCCCCGGGACCCACTTGACATACAAACTGTGTCCACTACATCGTGGGCCTGGATGCAGTTGCGTAGGCTGCTTCGGTTGGACGTGCTGTACTCCCCGGCTCTTCCATTGCCTAACCCGCACTGGCTCCCCATCACCGCGGAAGCGGTGGTCCGCAGAACGTTGTCCAAATACCAACTCGCCACGATAGGGGATCTGTTCCCGGACGGTCATGTTTTTTCGGTGTCCGAGGATCCGCGATTTACGGACCGGACGTTTATGGATTCCTTTGTCCTGACTAGGGTGAGGTCCATGCTTAGAGCGCAGTTTCCCTCGTTCCCACTGCCGCCGGACGACATGGCAGCATTGACTTTCCTACTACAGTCACAAACAGGAGCCCACATGGTCTCCAGGTTGTATGGAATCTGTGTGGCGGCCCTTCCTGCTTCGGATGCGAAAGTTCGTGCGGCGTGGGAACTTGATCTGGGCGGCCCTATCACGGACGCCCAATGGGATGCCTGTTGCCGCTCCACTAAAGAAGTGTCTGTCAACAGTAGACATAAGCTAATACATTTTAAATTTTTGAGGCGCCTATACTTCACCCCGGCGCTGGCCCACAAAATCGACCCGGCCAGGCCTCATCACTGCCCTAAATGCAAGGCTCCACATGCCGATTTTGCACATCTCACATGGACCTGTCCAAAACTGCACACCTACTGGCTGCGGGTACACCACATCCTGGGCGACATTTTAGAATGCGAATTGCAACACAGGCCGGAAATTGCACTGCTTGGCTATGTCGCTGAGTTCCCCCGGACCACGCGCAGGCTTGCTGCAATCGGTTTCTTGCTGGCGAAAAGGGAAATTGCTTTACTTTGGGGGTCCAGGCGAATCCCTGATTCTAAGACTTGGAGGCGCAGCCTTGCCCAATGCAACACCAATAGTGTGGAATATTCCACGCAGATCCCGACAGCTTCACGCCCGATCGACATCTGGGGCCCATATCGGCAGTATATTGGCAAGATTACACGGGCTACACACTCCCAAGCTGCTAGCTCTATTGTCCCAGAAGGGGTGGGTTAGGTGGTCTTGGTCAAACTGGCATGCGCTGCCTATTGCGTTCTACAAGGCTTAGCATATACACACTATTGGGATGGGGTGTGCGTGTGCTGCTGATTTTAGATAGTGTGCTGGTTGGGACCGAGTAGTTTCCCTCATCCGTTTCCTTGCACACTTTGCCTCGGCTGGAGTGGTTGCCTCACCCTGGTCTTTTCGTTTGTCGTTTTACCTGGCCTTGTCTGCCTATGCCAATGCTACTGCCGTCATGCTTGTAAATGGATGTGTTGCTTGCCGCTCTCTCTATCACGCAGGCTCATTCGTTTTCGTTCTGTTTGAAAATGATTATATCTCTTTGTGTCATCTTTCCACGTGTGCAATATTCCTTTAGAATTGGAAAAGTGAAAATAAGACTCTAGAATGTGTTCCAATGCTTGTAATGTCATTGGTCTAGTCCTCCATTTACTTCCTTTGTATAATGACCATTACTGTTTTCTTTGTACACAGTTTAATGTGTAATTGTATGCTTGCACGGACCAATCTGATGCTAATAAAGAGATTAAAAAAAAAAAAAAAAAAAACTCCACCCCTCAGGTGGGGGAGGCAAGGTGAAGCCCACTCTCCAGTGCTCGCCATCTTGCAGATGGCAGGCACTCCCCAATCAGGACTAGGGATTGTGCTCACTCCCCCACTTGGGGTGAGCACACCAAGGGTGTAGTCACCCTAAGGTAAGTAGCCCATTGGCTACTGACCTCAAGACCCCTAAAACGCCCCCTAAGTACAGTATTTAGGGGGGCAGCCCTGAACCAAGAAGGCAGATCCAGAAACGACAAGAATATTAGATAAGAAGAAGGACCGAAGAGCCGTGCAGAGCTAACAAGAGGACGACGCCCACTGACTTGGCCCCATCCATACAGGCCTGTCTCCCCTCAAACCTGCTCTTGCGAAATCCCAGTGTGTCCTGCAGCCAGCAACCTCAAGAAACCCGGAGGACCTGCCTGCCTTCACTTCTAAAGACTGCATTTTCTGTGAACACCGGATTTATTCAAATTGCAGCTTCTGGTGCCAGCCAGAGACCGCAAATCCAGCCCACTCTGAACCCGCCGAACCCGGCCCGAGCGGAAAAACACCACAAAAAGGTCCCTTCGGCGTTCCTGATCCGAGATCCGGCAACTCCAGACCTGCCTCAAGCATCCAGCCGACGCCTGCAGCCTTAAACAAGAAGGCCCCCCCCTAAGCGTGACCAGGAGCTGGTAAGAAGATCCGACCCTAAAAGGCACCCCTGCACCGGACGCCCCACGACTTTGTGTGCCCAAACAGACGGTGCCTAGCCAACCCTTAACTTCTCAACTTACCTCTCCAAGTGGTGGTTGCACCCAGAGGTCCTTCATCTCCCTGCCTGCAGTGCTGTTGCAAACCGGAGGTTCTCCATAGAGAACAACAGGGCGCCCGAGGTCGATACAGCACTCTGCACCCGGCCGCCCCTGTGCCGCTGAGGGTGCACCTTTTGTGCTACTTTGTTTCCCCATTTGCCCTGACCCTAACCCTAGGAGCTTTGCTCCCACAACCCAGTGGCCTGCTTGCCAGCAGCCACCATGCGGAGGCCCCCTATCCCCCATTGGATAAAATTGGGCCTCAACACTCTGCACCCGGCCGCCCTAGTACAGCTGAGGGTTCAACAACAATGAATCAGTGACCCTGGGGGTCCCCTGAGTCTAACCCCAGAACCTTAACTCCCACAGTCGTTTACTTACCTGTGAACCGTTGCACAAGTTACTACTTGTGTAACAATATATCTGTAAGAGACATTAGTCAGTGATAGATTCCTTAACTTAGAATATCCCCAGGCGTCAGACTGGATCTGGAAAGTTTTTCGTCAGCAGTACCCCTGCACGTCGGTAGGTGGCGTCGTGCGGCTACGCGTCCGTCGCTGGCATCATAAGCGCCGAGATGATGTCACGGAGAATACTTAGGCGCCACCCATGCGCGCTGATATCCATTCTGTACACGACATACCGCGCCAGGAACACAGAGCCATGCAAGAAACTGACCACTGGTGCCATGAAACTAGGGCCCTGAAGGGGATGACCTCAAACCTAGAAATCAGTTCGCAGAACGGGGAGGATGGGTGGGGCGGTAAGGAATCTATCACTAACAAACAAGTTACTTATCTTCGGTAACACTTTTTCTGGTGGATACAGTATCTGCCTGTGGATTCCTCACCTTATAAATATCCCCTGCGCCAGCATTCCGCGGAAATATTTCCTAGCTCTCCGCGCCGACGAGGTCGTCATAGCATCACGGCTGCGCACGCGGCTCCGCATGACGTCACCGGAGCCATAAGACCACGTCGGCGTGAGGATGTCTGTTCCACCCATTTTTTCCGTGCCACCGAAGCAAAACGGGTGGACCGACCATAGACACAATGTATACATAGTACACAGAATTCACATAAATACAATCAGTGTATAAAGAAATAGGAAAGCTTACATTTCATACAAGCCAACAATAAACAAAAAGAGGCAATAAAGTCTTGAGTACACAAAAATACATCAATTAACCAATACCTCATCTTTTAAGGTATAAAAAGGTGGACAACGGGTAGGAGGGTGGGTCAGTGAGGAATCCAAAGGCAGATACTGTATCTACCAGAAAAAGCATTACCGAAGGCAAGTAACTTGTTCTTCTGATGGATACATCTGCCTGTGGATTCCTCACCTTATGAATAGAATCCCACAGCAGTCTAACCCGCGGAGGAGTGTGTCCACCCTTTTAACCCAAAAAGTCTTGTAAAACAGAGCGCGCAAAATGGACGTCCCTCCTCACCTCAGAATCCAAGCAGTAATGCTTCGCGAAAGTGTGGAGGGAGGCCCAAGTTGCGGCTTTACAGATGGTCAACACAGGAACACCCCTGGACAAGGCAGAAGTAGACTACTTAGCCCTTATGGAATGAGATCTAATGCCTACAGGAGGCTCCTTAACAGCCAGAGAGTAGCATATCATGATGCACAAGATGATCCACCTGGATATAGTGCGCTTGTGCACTGCCTTCCCCTTCATACGACCAGCATATCCAACAAAGAGCTGATCATCTTGACGAAAGTCCTTTGTTCTATCCGAATAGAAGCTAATCGCCCTCTTTGGATCCAAACAATGAAGCATCTCCTCCTCCTTGGATGGGTGAGGGGGTGGATAAAAAGTAGGGAGGTTAATGGATTTTCCTATATGGAATGGAGTTACCACCTTAGGCAGAAAAGCAGCCTTGGTTCTGAGTACCAACCTTTCAGCATGTATGGTCAGAAAAGAAGGCTTTGAACTCAAAGCCTGGAGCTCACTCACCCTCCTAGCCGAAGTGATAGCCACTAGAAAGACCATTTTAAAAGTCAGTAGTCTCAAAGGACAACTATGCATAGGTTCGAACGTAGAACCCATTAAAAACGTTAACACCAGATTCAAATCCCACTGGGGCATAATAAAAGGAGTGGACGGAAACATGTTAGTAAGCCACTTAATAAACCATAAGACTATAGGAGACTTAAAAAGAGAAGGCTGATCGGGAAAACAAAGAAATGCCGACAAAGCTCCTTTTAACAGTGGCCACAGCACAACCCTGCTGAGCCAAATGAAGTGAAAAACAAAGAATATCAGAAAAATGCGCCCTCAGAGTATCAATAGATTTCTCTCCACACCATCTAACAAATTTTGACCACCTGTAAGAGTAGATAGACTTGGTGGAGTGTCCCTTGGCCGGTAAAAGAACGTCCATCACGTCGGGCGGAAGAGAAAAAGAATTCAGGTTACCCGTTTAATCTCCAGGCATGAAAGTGCAGGCTCTGGAGGTGGGGGTGTAGAACCTGCCCCTCCATATGAGAGAGGAGGTCTGCCCTGAGAGGGAGAGGAAGCGGAGGGTGCGACGAGAGGTGAAGAAGATCTGTATACCACACCCTTCTTGAACAATCCGGGGTGATCAATATAACTTGGGCCCGGTCTTGGCGAATCTTCCTCAGAACCCGAGGAATCAAGGGTATGGGACGAAACGCATAAAGGAGTTGCGAGCGCCAACGCTCCCGGCCTCAGAAGCTGGAGACTGCAGAATGACGTATAGGGCGCGTTCGAGAGTGGCAAACAGGTCCACCCGAGGAGTCCCCCAGGTCTGGAAGATGTGTCAAACTACCTCCGGATGAAGCCTCCACTCGTGGTCGGCGGCGAACTGCCGACAGACTGTCGGCACGCACGTTCAGCACCCCAGCCAGATGGTTTGCTACCAAGCAAATCTGATGACCAGAGCCGCAACGCCTTTCTGCAGAGATGGTACGACCCTACTCCTCCCTGCTTGTTGATGTACCACATCGCGGCAGTGTTGTCTGTCAGGACTTGAACCGACTGACCGCGAAGGGAAGGGAGAAAGGCCTTGAGCGCCAAACGTATCGCCTGCAATTCCAGAAGGTTGATGTGAAACAACCTTTCCTCTAGAGACCAAAGACCCTTGATCTCCAGATCCCCCAGATGAGCACCCCACCCTAGGGCAGAGGCATCCGTTATCACTGTGGCCACCGATGGAGGAAGATGGAAGGGCTTTCCTTGAGACAGATTTCCCTCCATGCTCGACCAAGACAGATCCGCTGCAGCTTCTCTGGAGATCCTCACAGACTCCCTGAGATTTCCTGAATGTCGAGAATCCTTTGTGGAGGAGGGAAAGCTAGACACACAGTGGTATCCAGTACTGCTCCTATGAACAGGTTGCGCTGTGAGGGCACCAGGTGAGACTTGGGTACATTGATCGAAAAACCCAATTTGTACATCAGCTGGGTTGTAACCTGCAGATGATGACGCGCCATCTCAAGCAACTCTGCTTTCAACAGCCAATCGTCCAGGTAGGGGAAAACAGGGATCCACGACCTCCTGAGATGGTCAGCCACCACTGCCATCACCTTCGTAAAGACTCAAGGTGTGATAGTAATACCAAACGGAAGGACCGCAAACTGGTAATGTTGTGACCCAACCGTAAAGCACAAGGTACTACTTGTGTAACGATATATCTGTAAGAGACATTAGTTAGTGATAGATTCCTTACCGTAGAATATCCCCAGGCGTCAGACTGGATCCGGAAAGTTTTGCTCAGCAGTACCCCTGTGTGTCAGTAGGTGACGTCCTGCGGCTCCGCGTCTGTCGCTGGCATCGTATGCGCCGAGATGACGTCACAGAGACTACTTAGGCGCCACCCCTGCGTGCTGGCGTCTGTTCTGTACACGACTTTCCGCACCAGAAACGCAGAGCCATGCAAGATACTGACCACTGGTGCATTGAAAACTAGGGCCCTGAAAGAGATGACCTTAACCCTAGTAATTAGTTCGCAGAACGGGGAGTATGGGTGGGGCAGTAAGGAATCTATCACTATCTAATGTCTCTTACAGATAGATCGTTACACAAGTAGTAGTAGTTTACTGGACCAAAGTGCACATCCTGTGATTCTGGGCAAATCACTTAGTCTCCCCGTGCCTGAATGTGTAATGTAAATACGGTGCTCATGTAAAGCGCTCCAATACCTTCGGGTCGAGTTCGCGATATATAAAATATGCACACAAAAAAAGGTACAGTGTGTATAGAGTCCACAATCCCCAGAGTTATAACAGAGGTTAAAGCCAGGTGTGACATTACTCTCTAAAATGGTAGCTTGGTCGAGCAGTACGGCAGTACCAGAGGACAGTGTGAAGCATTTGTTGTACACACTCAGTAAGCAAAAGGTTTCACACACTCAAGGACTGAACTCCAGGCCAATTATTTTTATATCAAAGATATGGTTGTTTTATTTCTAGAACCAACAGGTATCAAAATATACTTTTCTCAATATGAGAGGTCTCAGATGAGTACTTTGCAGAAAGGCAATACACTTTGTAAACACAATAGGTACAGGGGTGCAGTAGGCAACACAATTCTAAACACAATTTAGCCTTGAGCTCAATGGGTTTTTCTATATAAATACAGCTGATTACTTTGTAGATTACTCAGATAGTTCAAGGACTGGATCCTAGATTCTGTCCTGGGATCTAAGCTGAAAACAGGTTAGTAAAAACTTTTTAGTTACTGCAGTGATTTTTAAGGAATATAAAGCGATTTTAAAAGTTCACACTTAGAAACTTTTCAATGAAAATCTGGCAATGTTATGAAATGGGAGAAAATTCAGGTTGCCATTAAAGTACGATCTTGTTACTTTTGTAATCCAGTACTGGGCTCCTAGGTCCAGCACTAGGGTCTCAACTTAAAACAGGTAAGTAATTATGTTACAGTATTTGGTATGATTTTTAAAGAATATTTCAAGTTTTCAAAAGTAGACACTGAAGAAATTTCACAGAAAAGCACACAATGGATTCCTATTGAGAAAATTCAAGTTACTAGTAAACCCGGCTAGGATTACTTTTGCGGTACAGTACTGCGCTACAAGATGCAGTACTGGCTTCTCTCCTGATCACAGGTGAGCACTTCGGAATTCAGTTGATTTTATGGGAATATTTTAAGTTTTCAAAACTTCACACTTAGAAGATTTTTCGAGTCAAACCAGTCAATGTTAGCCAATGACAGGTAAGTGAGTTACCGGTTTCCAGGTGAGTACTCGACTGGTGAAGTTAGGGTTCTGGGCACAGACTCAGGGGTACCCCAGGGTCAGGTAGGTACAGTAGGTTCACCCTCAGCGGCACAGGGGCAGCCGGGTGCAGAGGTGGTTAGGCCCAATGTTATCCAATGAGGGGCAGGGGGCCTCTGGTTGGTGGCTGCTGGCTAGCAGTCCACGTGGCTGTGGGATCTGGGCTCCTGGTCACTTGCTCAGGGCTAATGGGGAAGTAGGTTAGGACACCGGGTGCACGGCCAGAGGCACTCGGGTGGGTTGGTGCTTTTGAGCCCTCGGGAGCTCAATGTTATTCAATGGGAAAGGTAACAAGCATTTGCAATGCAATAGGTCTCGCATTAGGAAAGTGAGTTATTAGTCCTGTACATGACAAATTTGTTATTTATGTGTTATTTTTGAAAATTGTGAAATTAATAGCTTTGTCATTTACAATGGTAATACTTTTTTTTTTGAAAATGTGACACCTATTGCATTTTTAATTCAACATGTTTTGTATTTACGTGACTTAGAAGTATTGATTTTACAAATAATGATTTAAAAAAAATAATAATACTTAAATAAAAGTTTTTGTAATGTATAATGGCAATAGCTTAAAATTTTGTAAATAACTTTTGTGAAGATTATGTTCAGTGTATTTTATCGCGACTAAAATATAACAGAAGTGAAATATCAACTTTTGTGACATTTGTAATAGAGCTTGAAACATTGAGAGAACATATTTGAACCAGTTGTTGTTGAATGTTTGCACAGATTGATACTGTGGTGGCGCTGAGTGATGTGGTTGCGACAAGTGATGCTGTGGCGTTCAGTGATGCTGTGGTAGCGCATAGTGATGTTGTGGTGCCCCTGAGTGATGCTGTTGTTGTGCGATGGAGTGAGGGCGATAGATAGATGGAGTGAGGGTTATAGATGGATAGAGTGAGGGTTATAGATGGATAGAGTGAGGGTTATAGATGGATAGAGTGAGGGTTATAGATGGATAGAGTGAGGGTTATAGATGGATAGAGTGAGGGTTATAGATGGATAGAGTGAGGGTTATAGATGGATAGAGTGAGGGTTATAGATGGATAGAGTGAGGGTTATAGATGGATAGAGTGAGGGTTATAGATGGATAGAGTGAGGGTTATAGTGGATAGAGTGAGGGTTATAGATGGATAGAGTGAGGGTTATAGATGGATAGAGTGAGGGTTATAGATGGATAGAGTGAGGGTGATAGATGGATAGAGTGAGGGTGATAGATGGATAGAGTGAGGGTGATAGATGGATAGAGTGAGGGTGATAGATGGATAGAGTGAGGGCGATAGATAGAGTGAGGGCGATAGATAGAGTGAGGGCGATAGATAGAGTGAGGGCGATAGATAGAGTGAGGGCGATAGATAGAGTGAGGGCGATAGATAGAGTGAGGGCGATAGATAGAGTGAGGGCGATAGATAGAGTGAGGGCGATAGATAGAGTGAGGGCGATAGATAGAGTGAGGGCGATAGATAGAGTGAGGGCGATAGATAGAGTGAGGGCGATAGATAGAGTGAGGGCGATAGATAGAGTGAGGGCGATAGATAGAGTGAGGGCGATAGATAGAGTGAGGGCGATAGATAGAGTGAGGGCGATAGATAGAGTGAGGGCGATAGATAGAGTGAGGGCGATAGATAGAGTGAGGGCGATAGATAGAGTGAGGGCGATAGAGTGAGGGCGATCGATAGAGTGAGGGCGATAGATAGATGTGTGTGGTTGTGTGTGGTTGTATAAGTGCTGTTGTATGTGTGTGCGTGCATGGTTGTATGTATGTGAGTGTGCGGTTACAGAAGGATGTATGTGGAAGAGAGCAGCAGATCAGCATATTATAAGAGAACAGGGAGTTAAAGAAGGATGCGTGTTGAAGTGATCAGCAGTTTAGCACAGGAGAAGAGAACAGGGAGTTAGAGAAGTTGGCGGTGGAAGGGAACAGCAGATCAGCACGGTAGAAGAAAACAGGGTTTTGGAGAAGGGGGCGGGGTGAAAGGGGGCGGGGTGAAAGAGCAGCAGATCAGGATGGGAGAACAGAACAGGGAGTTAGAGAAGTAGGCGGATGGAAGATAGCTTAAAGGTTATCACAGGAGAAGAGAACAGAGTTAAAGAAGGATGCGGATGGAAGAGAGCAGCAGAACAGCACAGGAGAAAATAACAGAGTTAAAGAAGGAGGTGGGGTGTTTGAGAGCAGCAGATCAGCTCAGGTGAAGAGAACATGGAGTTAAAGAAGGAGGCAGGTTTTTAGAGAACAGCAAATCTGAAAGAGACACGTTAGTGATAGATTCCTTACCTTAGAATATCCCCAGGCGTCAGACTGGATCCGGAAATTTTTGCATAGCAGTACCCTTGCGCGTCGGTAGGCGTCGTCTGCGGCTCCGCGTCCGTCGTCGTGGGCGCCGTGATGACGTCGTCGGAGTACTTAGACGCCGCCTCCGCATGCTGACGTCAGTTCTTTTTTCCGCGCCAGCAGCGCAGATCCGGAAAAAGTGGTACCTTAGTCATTTTTTTACTAAACTTTTTTGATCCCTTTTTGATCCTTTTTCGAGTCTTCGACTCCGAACGGTGCCGATAGGGATGCCAGGTTTTAAACCCTGTTGGGACTGCGACCGACTGATGTCGGTCACCGACCCTCACCGTCGGTGTCTCTACTGTCTCGGCGTCGACCACGGCGACAAGACCTGTTCAGACTGCCGGGCTCTAACTTCGAAAGCAAGGCGGGAGCGGTCCCGCAAGCGACTCGAACTCCGGCAGTCGGCCCCGCGCCGTGAGAGGTCCTGGTCCGGACGGAGGTCGAGGGACCGGTCGCGGGAGCGGAGACATCATAGCTCCGGGAATTGACATCACTCCTCAGGGTCGAAGTAGTCAGGTAAGCACAAGAAGTCGAAGAGACGTCATCGCTCTTCCGACCCCCCCCCCCCCCCCCCCCCGACGCTCGCGCGACACGGCCGGGGGTTCAGGTGACACCGCCCACGCGGCTCCGTCGGAGTCACGGGCGTTGCGTCCGGCCCCATACCCTCCGGTCCCTGGGCCACGCGCGACACCGGAGGAGATCGAGTGGTTCCTCATAGCCATGAGGTCACTCACTCCCCATCTGGGAGCCCTAGCGACTCGGGGGCTTCGGCCCCAATGTCGTCAGGTGCTTCGGCCCCAGTGCCGCAGGCGCCTTCGGGCCCGGCGCCGCAGGCCCCACTGGATCCGGTTCTGGATCCAGGTCGTCGCCGGTCGACCTAACGACCTCCCCGGCGCCGGTCCCTCAGGTGTCACCTCCGGCGCCGTCTTCGGGCGGCGCCGTCCCCGATGCCTCCCTCGCTTGTCCCCGATGCCTTCCTCGCTTCGGAGCGGCGCCGCTGGGTGCCGCTTTTGACGCCGTTTGGAGAATTTTATTTCAATGAACCGGCCCAATCCTTTGACACCCCTGAATATCAGGAGATGGGTGATGAGGAGCATTGGGAGGGGTCTGAGGACCCTCTGACACAGGAGTGTCAGTCCCAGGAGGACTGGACAGGTGGACTTCGGGATGCCAGTGGTCTGGATACCTCGCCGGACACTGGCTTTGTCTCACCTCCTACCGTGGCTACGGAGGAGGGGGCGGCCTTCAGTGTGGTGCTGACGCGGGGAGCTAAGGCCTTGGGCCTTGAGCTCCCCGTCGCGGCCGTGAGGACTAACCTCCTCACTGAGGTCCTTAAACCGCAGTCAAGCTCGGCTGAGCCTCTGCTGCCGTTTAATGAGGCCTTGACTGACATTCTTTTGGGCACGTGGTCCAGGCCCGCTACAGGTTCGTTGGAGGTACGGGCTAAACTCAGCGAAGCCATTGTGGAAGGCCGAGATGCGGCACGTTATTCTATCCTGTGTGGACTGGATACCACCGACTCACTGGGCAGAGCGATGGCAACGACGGTGGCGATTCGTCGCCACGCCTGGTTGAGGTCCGCCAACTTCTCGGCTGATGTCCAGAACACACTCGTGGACATGCAGTTTGATGGCCGTCGCCTTTTTGGCGACAAGACAGACCATGCGCTTGAGCGCTTTAAGGACTCCAGGGCTACAGCCAAGTCCTTGGGCCTCTCGGCCCCGCGCCAGCAGATGGGTGCCTTTCGCTACTTTCGTGGCCAAGGAAGGGGCGTCCCCACACGTGCTGCCAGCCACGCACCGCAGGGTAATACCCAACGCGGTGGCGGCCGTGGAAACCGCTGTGGCGGCGGTCGGGGACAACGGCGAGGACAGTCCGCACCTTCCCCCGCAGCATCCGCCTCAAAACCCTCCTCGTCCCTGCTTTCAGGCCCATGTGACACCAGTGGGGGGCAGGGTTCGGCATCACCTCCTCCACTGGCGCACTGTCACATCGGACAGGTGGGTGCTGCAAATCGTCCGAAGGGGCTACTCCCTCCCCTTCGAGGCGACCCCCCCCAGCCATGCCACCGCAGAACCACCGTGTATCGGGGGATCATTTGCGACTTCTGCAGGAGGAAGTTACGGCCCTCTTGGCCAACAGGGCCATCAAGCGCGTTCCTGGGCCAGAAGTAGGGTGTGGTTGTTACTCTCACTACTTTCTGGTACCCAAGAAGGGCAAAGGGGGCCTACGCCCTATCTTGGACCTACGGAACGTCAACGGTTTCCTCCGGAAGGAGAAGTTCAAAATGCTGACACTGGCTCAGGTCTTGGCTGCCCTGGACCCAGGAGACTGGATGGTAGCGTTGGACTTGCAGGACGCTTATTTCCACATCCCTGTCCTGCCGGCCCACCGGCGCTACCTGCGGTTCACGGTTGGCCACGAGCACTTTCAGTTTACCGTGCTCCCCTTCGGCCTTACCAGCACCCCACGGGTGTTCACAAAGGTGATGGCGGTGGTCGCAGCTCATCTTCGCAGGTTAGGGGTTTCAGTCTTCCCCTACCTCGACGACTGGTTGTTGAAGGCGGGCTCGCCCCAAACAGTCGTCAGCCACCTCCAGACTACGGCAGATCTCCTGCACCAGCTGGGGTTCTCCATCAATGTGCCAAAGTCACACATGTGCCCCTCTCAGAAGCTCCTCTTCATCGGAGCGATTCTCGACTCGGCCCAGTTTTGGGGTTATCCACCCGAACAGCGGGTCCGGGATATTCAGGCTCTGATTCCTCTCTTTCAGCCCTTATCCCGGGTCTTGGTCAGGTTGACGCTTCTGGGGCCGATGGCCTCCTGCATCCTTCTGGTGCATCACGTCCGTGGCGGATGCGGGCTCTGCAGTGGGACCTGAAGTTTTAGTGGGCCCAGCATCAGGGCAACCTATCCGACCATGTCCTGATCTCGGAGGGCACTGCGAGAAAGCTGCAGTGGTGGCTCACGGACCGCGACTGGGTCAGCGGCAGATCCCTCTCCCTTCCCCAACCGGAGCACGTAGTTGTGACGGACGCGTCCCTCCGGGGCTGGGGAGGCCACATGGGAGAGGCGGAGATCAGAGGCCTCTGGTCTCCAGCGGAGTCCCGGCTCCATATCAACCTTTTGGAGCTGCGGGCGATTCGTCTAGCACTGAAGGCTCCCCTCTGTCCGGGGGAGTGTAGTGCAGATGTTCACGGACAACACCACCACCATGTGGTACTACAACAAACAGGGCGGGGTGGGGTCGTGGACCCTTTGCCAGGAGGCTCTGCGCCTCTGGCAGTGGCTGGAACATCAAGGCGTGACCCTGGTGGTTCAACACCTGGCAGGTTCTCTGAATGCCAGGGCGGACGAGCTCAGCCGTCGGTGCATGATGGATCACGAATGGCGTCTTAACTCGGACGTGGCGCAAGGCCTTTTTCAGCAGTGGGGAGAGCCTTGGTTAGATCTATTCGCCACAGAAGAGAACGCGCAATGTCATCAGTTCTGCGCGTTGGAATTTCCAAGGCGGCACTCGCTCGGAGATGCTTTTCGTCGTGAGTGGAGTTGCGGTCTGTTGTACGCCTTTCCGCCTATACCACTTCTGCCCAGAGTGCTGAAGAAGATCAAGCGCGACCGGGCCCAAGTCATCCTTGTGGCTGCGGACTGGGCACGAAGGTACTGGTATCCAGAGCTACTCAGTATGTCAGTCGATCCCCGGTTCGTCTGCCTCTTCAGGAGGACCTTCTGTCGCAGCAGCAGGGGACGGTCCTCCACCCGAACCTGTCCAGTCTCCACCTCCATGCTTGGAGATTGAGCGGCGACAGTTGAGGCCATTTGACTTGCCTCCTGAAGTCTGTAATGTCATTCTGGCAGCCAGGCGTCCCTCCACAAAATCGGTATACGCCTGCAGGTGGAATACATTTGTGTCATGGTGCACAGCAAAGGCTGTGGATCCACTTTCTGCCCCTCTTTCTGAGGTTCTTCTATTCCTTCTTTCTCTTGCCCAGCAGGGCTCTGCTCTGGGCACTATCAAGGGCTACCTTTCTGCCCTCTCAGCCTTTCTAAGGCTGCCTGATCAACCTTCTTTGTTCAAGTCCCCTATTGTAACTAGTTTTCTGAAGGGTATCACAAACATGTTCCCTCCTGTTCCGTTTGTGATGCCTCAGTGGGACTTGAACCTTGTTCTTACATTTCTGATGTGCGCTCCCTTTGAGCCACTTCATAACTGCCCTCCACACTCTCTTTGTTGGTTACGTGGGCGCTAAGAAGGGAAAGGCGGTGCACAAGCGGACCATCTCTCGGTGGATCATCTTGTGTATCCAGGCATGTTACTCCTTGGCTAAAAAGGAGCCCCCTGTTGGTTTGAGGGCTCATTCCACTCGGGCCACGGCGACTACAACTGCCCTGGGCCGGGGAGTGCCCTTGCAGGACATTTGCTAGGCAGCTACGTGGGCCTCGCTGCACACGTTTGCAAGACACTATTGCCTGAACAGTCAAGTCCGGAGGGATGGCTTCTTTGGCCGTTCCGTCCTCCAGGACTTTCTGGTGTGATTATTGGTTCGCAGACCCACCACCGGGGTTGGTATTGCTGGGGTATCTATTCTAAGGTAAGGAATCTATCACTAACGTGTCTCTTTCAGATGCACAAGTTACTACTTGTGTAACGATATATCTGTAAGAGACATTAGTTAGTGATAGATTCCTTACCGACCCACCCATCCTCCCCGTTCTGCGAACCGATATCTAGGGTTAAGGTCATCCCCTTCAGGGCCCTAGTTTCAATGGCACCAGTGTTGGTTTTTAACATGGCTCTGCGCTTCTGGCGCGGAAAAGCTGTATCTAAGAACTGACGTCAGCACGCGGAGGCGGCGTCTAAGTACTCCGACGACGTCCTCACGGCGCCCACGACAGACACGGAGCCGCAGACGACGCCTACCAACGCGCAAAGGTACTGCTACGCAAAAATTTCCGGATCCAGTCTGACGCCTGGGGATATTCTAAGGTAAGGAATCTATCACTAACTAATGTCTCTTACAGATATATCGTTACACAAGTAGTAACTTCTGCATCAGCACAGGAGAAGAGAACATGGAGTTAGAGAAGGATGCGGGTGGAAGAGAGCAGCAGAACAGCACAGGAGAAGAAAACGGGGGTTAAAGAAGGAGGTGGGGTGGAAGAGAGCAGCAGACCTGCACATGAGAAGAGAACAGTGAGTTAAGTAAGAAAGCGGGTGGAAGAGAATAACATATTAGCACAGGAGAAGAGAACAGTGAGTTAGAGATGGGGCGGGGGGAAAGAGAACTGCAGTTTAGCACAGGAGAAGAGAAAAGGGAATTAGAGAAGGAGGCGGGTGAAAGAACAGATCAGCACAGAAGACGAGAAAAGGGAGTTAGAGAAGAAGGCGGGTGAAAGAGAACAGCAGATCAGCACAGGAGAAGAGAACAGAGAGTTAGAGAAGTAGGCCGATGGAAGATAGCTTAAAGGTTATCACAGGAGAAGAGAACAGAGTTAAAGAAGGATTCAGATGGAAGAGAGCAGCAGAACAGCACAGGAGAAGAGAACAGGGAGTTAAAGAAGGAGGTGGGGTGGAAGCGAGCATCCGATCAGCACAGGAGAAGAGAACAGGTAGTTGAAGAAGGAGGCGGGTGGAAGAGAACAGCAGATCGGCACAGTAGAAGAGAAGAGAACATGGAGTTAGAAAAGGAGGTGATGTGGAAGAGAGCAGCAGAACAGCATAGCAAAAGAGAACAGGGAGTTAGAGAATTAGGCGGTGTAATAAAGCAGTAGATTAGTATGGGAGAATAGAAGAGAACAGGGAATTAGAGAAGGAGGTGGGCGGAAGAGAGCATCAGATCAGCACAGCAAAAGAGAACAGGGAGTTAGAGAAGGCGGTGGGTGGAACAGAGCATCAGATCAGCACAGCAGAAGAGAACAGGGAGTTACAGAAGGAGGCGGGGTGGAATAGAATAGCAGATCAGCACAGCATAAGAGAACAGGGTGTTACAGAAGGAGGCGGGGTGGAATAGAATAGCAGATCAGCACAGTATAAGAGAACAGGGAGTTACAGAAGGAGGTGGGTGGAAGAGAGCAGAAGATCAGCACAGGAGAATAGAACAGGGAGTTTGAGGGTGGAGTTTGAGGGTGGAGTTTGAGGGTGGAGTTTGAGGGTGGAGTTGGAGGGTGTAGAAGTAATTGGATTGTGGTTTTGGAGTGTGGAGTCGGAGGGTGTAGAAGTAATTGGATTGTGGTTTTGGAGTCGGAGGGTGTAGAAGTAATTGGATTGTGGTTTTGGAGTCGGAGGGTGTAGAAGTAATTGGATTGTGGTTTTGGAGTGTGGAGTCGGAGGGTGTAGAAGTAATTGGATTGTGGTTTTGGAGTGTGGAGTCGGAGGGTGTAGAAGTAATTGGATTGTGGTTTTGGAGTGTGGAGTCGGAGGGTGTAGAAGTACTTGGATTGTGGTTTTGGAGTGTGGAGTCGGAGGGTGTAGAAGTAATTGGATTGTGGTTTTGGAGTGTGGAGTCGGAGGGTGTAGAAGTAATTGGATTGTGGTTTTGGAGTGTGGAGTCGGAGGGTGTAGAAGTAATTGGATTGTGGTTTTGGAGTGTGGAGTCGGCGGGTGTAGAAGTAATTGGATTGTGGTTTTGGAGTGTGGAGTCGGAGGGTGTAGAAGTAATTGGATTGTGGTTTTGGAGTGTGGAGTCGGAGGGTGTAGAAGTAATTGGATTGTGGAGTCAGAGGGTGGAGTGGGTGTAGAAGTAATTGGATTGTGGAGTCAGAGGGTGGAGTGGGTGTAGAAGTAATTGGATTGTGGAGTCAGAGGGTGGAGTGGGTGTAGAAGTAATTGGATTGTGGAGTCAGAGGGTGGAGTGGGTGTAGAAGTAATTGGATTGTGGAGTCAGAGGGTGGAGTGGGTGTAGAAGTAATTGGATTGTGGAGTCAGAGGGTGGAGTCAGAGGGTGGAGTGGGTGTAGAAGTAATTGGATTGTGGAGTCAGAGGGTGGAGTCAGAGGGTGGAGTCAGAGGGTGGAGTCAGAGGGTGGAGTCAGAGGGTGGAGTCAGAGGGTGGAGTCAGAGGGTGGAGTCAGAGGGTGGAGTCAGAGGGTGGAGTCAGAGGGTGGAGTCAGAGGGTGGAGTCAGAGGGTGGAGTCAGAGGGTGGAGTCGGAGGGTGGAGTCGGAGGGTGGAGTCGGAGGGTGGAGTTGTAGGGTGGTGTTGGAGTTGGAGGGTGGTTTTAGAGTTGGAGGGTGGAGTTGGATCGAGCGGTGGGCGGATCGAGTGGTGGCGCTAGAGTGTGTGCGCTAGAGTGGTGGTGGATAGGGTGGTGGATAGGGTGGTGGCGGATAGAGTGCGAAGATTTATGGCCAGATGAGGGCGATAAGCTATGCATGGGGTGGGGATGTTGTGAGCGCTGAAAGGGAGGGCCCTCAGAACAGAAACTCTGGATGCGAGGCTCTGTATGTTTTAAGTAAATATGCTTGTCCTGTGCTGGCTGGTGCTCAGGGAAACAAAAGAGAGAAAGAGGTTAAGAGTGGGTGCATGAGGCAAATGGAGATAACCCCTCCTAAACAAAGCTGATGCATTCGGAGCGACGATGTGGCATAACATGCAAAGCTGGGGACTTTGGAACAGGGGAACGTTGTTCGAGTATCCACCTTAGCTCTCTGTGCCTTCCAAAAATCAAATGAAGACCATGTCGAGTATTAAGAGTTTAGTAAAGCAAAAGCCTGCTTTTATTTTTGCCTTTGTATGTTTCAAAGGGGACAGCAGGCAGACGATGCAGTGGTGCGAGAAAACTTGTGACAAACTTAAAGAACAATCTACATCGTAATGTTATCCGAGCAAGCAGCGCTTGGTTTGTTAACATAAATAAATACATCACTAAAAGCGTGCAGCGTGCTGCGATGTCGTGGATCAAATAGAAAAACAATCCACATGCACCGTGATGTAATCCAAGCAGCGCTTGGCTTGCTAACATAAATAAATACATTACTCAAAGAGCATATCGTGCTGCGATGTTGTGGGTCAAATAGGGGAAGCTCATTCCGACTTATAAAGCAGACCATGCAAGAACCCAAGTAAACAACGGGTGGGGGGAGCAGGGGAGCGAGCGAGTGGGAGGGAACGCGCATGGTGATGTGGAAGAGAGCAGCAGAACAGCATAGCAAAAGAGAACAGGGAGTTAGAGAATTAGGCGGTGTAATAGAGCAGTAGATTAGTATGGGAGAATAGAAGAGAACAGGGAATTAGAGAAGGAGATGGGCGGAAGAGAGCATCAGATCAGCACAGCAAAAGAGAACAGGGAGTTAGAGAAGGCGGTGGGTGGAAGAGAGCATCAGATCAGCACAGCAGAAGAGAACAGGGAGTTACAGAAGGAGGCGGGGTGGAATAGAATAGCAGATCAGCACAGCATAAGAGAACAGGGAGTTACAGAAGGAGGTGGGTGGAAGAGAGCAGAAGATCAGCACAGGAGAATAGAACAGGGAGTTTGAGGGTGGAGTTTGAGGGTGGAGGGTGGGGAATTAGTGAAGGAGGTGGGTGGAAGGTGGTGTGCGAGGCTATCCTAGTGGTAGCATGGACAAAGCAGTCTTAGGCTAAACTCAAGAGGGCATGTGAAGCCAGCTGTTTTACCATATGCAATCCCTTTAATACCAAATGAAAGGACACCACACAGGATATATATAAAATATATATGTATTTATTACTAAATTAATCCTCTGAACTCTTTATGAGGTCAGAGGCACAAGCACATAACAAGATACTCAATAAACATACAATAAGTTGCACAAAATACAGTAATGCCCTAGGGGCACTTCGAACCATATACTAAAATAGTGGTATAAGAACCACGTCACGAACAAAGGAAAGGCCTAGGGCCTGGAGAATCGCTGGGGCTATGCTGTACTACCAAAGGATAGGGAACAGGAGGCCCGCGGGATGCGCGTGCAGTGTCTTTACACGCACGCGAGTTACCATAGAGTTAGAATGGGAACGAAAAAAATGGAAACTAGTTCTTTTAGGTCACTTCCGACTGGACTAGGATAGTCAATACCCACAGGAGCACCGAAGTACTCGCGTTACCTCACCCACAGGAAGCGGGTGCATAGGTGTCAAAGTGTATCGGGTTTCGTCGCCGATTCCTATGGAGCCTTGGAGAAAGATGCTGCAGGCGACCAGGAGAGAAGTGTCCGGTTGGATCCAAGGGCGGATCGAGGATGAAGAGTACCTGAAAGCAGAGGGGACAGAGTCTGGGTCACTAGCCAGTGACCAGGAAGGAACCAGGAGGGAACCAGGCAATGTCGCAAAGCAATCAGGTGAAGCTGGTCTCTGCAGCCACGTGGACCAGGAGGTGTCGAAGACTACTAGGCGCTGGATACGGACTGACCCACGAATGCTCTCGCTGTCGGCGGTGTCGGCTTCCGGATTGGAGTCAACAAACCTTGGCAACGGCAACCCACGCAGGAATCGCAGATGGCTTCTTGATCACACCAGCAATGTCTGATGGGCTTCTCCTTTTCAGGGAAGCAAGGGCCAGTCTGGAGCAACCAGACCAGCGGTGTAGATTCAAGATTTCGTCGTCACAGAGGCCACTAGCCAACGGGCAAGTGACCGGACAGACACGTCGAGCAGGAAAATGCAGAAGGGCCCCACGCAGAACTCGTGGAGTGTGGAGGGCTGATCTTCGGTGCAGTTGGTGCTCGGGGATGGGCTTCTCAATCCCCAATGCACAACTTCGAGGGTGCCTCTGAAGTTGCACGGAAAGCAATTCACTGGGTTTCCAAGATGGCCGGTCCCACGTCTCTCGTCGCCTCCACGGGTCTCAGCTCTGCTGTGACTGTGGATCGGGCTGTTGGAAGTCTGGAAGTCCGGGTCTTGTCAGGCTCTGTGCTCGGGCTCCGGCGGGAGCGGCGACAAAGCAAACCGTTGATCGCTTGATGGTGCCTGCTTGTGCAGGGTGGTCCCTCCTTGACCACAAGGGAGATTCTTCAGTCTTCTATGTCGAGTAGAATGTAGAAGGTCCAGAGTTTCGTTTCAAGTTTCAGTCAGGATACAATCTAAAGTCTTGGGACTCAGCTCCTACCTATATACCAAATTTGGGGGCTGGATTACCTGCTAGGTCCCTCCTATGGGTGGGACCCAGGAAGGGGGTGGTTACACCCCTTTCCCTTTGTCCAGTTTCGCGCCAGAGCTGGGGCTGGAGTGCCCCAGCACCGGTTTGAACTGGACTATGCATGGGACACCTTGTGTGCCCCAGGCAGTGTCTCATTTCATTCAGCCCTCCCTGCCCCAATACACTATGGCCTGTCTGGGGTGGTGCTAGCACCTACCAAGACAGGAAACCTATTGTCCAAGCCTCCCTCGCTGGAAGGGCTCCCAGCAGCAGGAGGTCAGACTTGTGTCTGTGGCAGCAGCATTCATTTTGTGATGCTGAGGCTCTGATTAACTTTAACCGGGATTAGTAGGAACAACATGTCTTCTCCCTCTAGAAGGGTGGAATGCTACCCCCGTCGCCAGAACTGGCGAGAGGGTAGTATTCCAAAGCGCATGACACCTTACACGACATGTTTTGATAAAGCCAAACCAAAGTTAACATTTAACCGCGAGGTTCATAATGCACTTAAAGAGTATATGGTATGGCAATATCATAGAACAGCAATAAGGGCATGGTTCCGAAAGCTGCAGACAGGCTCAGCTCATGCTAGAGCACCATCTCACATAAAACCAAGCACTCTGCCTTCAGGATTGTTAAGGCTTGCCATAGGAGTGACTTATAGGTGCATATGTGTCTATATATAAGGTTAGATATAGGAGTACTATATCTAAGCAAGTGGTGATTACACGACCTTGCCCCAGCTGAGTGATCAGCCAGTAATGTCAGTTTGGATGGCCAGCCAGGGGTGGCAAAAGATATGCTGCAGCCCCTGGTAGGCCTTGGGTGCACCTATGCCCTGGGTACCTATGGTACACTGTACAGGGACTCACAAGAGTGACCCAATTTCCAATTGGTGATGTACCTAAAGTACATGGTGTGAATTTAGAGAGAGAACAGCAGGGCTGTGGGTCTGATTAGCAGGCCCACAGCCACCTCTAAGTCGAAAACCAGTGAAGCAAAAAGCAAAAAAGTGGGGTGACCATAGGAAAGCAGACCCTACTCTCCTACAGACCCAAGTAAACAAGTCGGGTGGGGGGGGGCGGGGGAGCAGGGGAGCGAGCGAGTGGGAGGGAGGGAACGCGCATGGTGGTGTGCGAGGCTTCCTTTCAAGTCGGATGGGGGCGGGGGAGCAGGGGAGCAAGCGAGTGGGAGGGAACGAGCATATGGGGTGTGAGTGAGAAGTGAGGCCAAGCGCGCGCTGGCGAAGCGTCGCGCTTGAATACCTCGCATGCATTGGGGAGAATCCGCGCTTGGTCAAGAGTTTGTTTTTCCTACTATATACTCGGCTATTAATCTCTGCAGGATATAATAGCAGAGACCTAAAAACTCATTTTATAAGAGCGCTCCTTATACATAACTGACCCCCACCCCTGGGATACCTAGGGGGTCCCTAATATGCAAAAACATGGTAGGTTGTTCATTTTTAGGGGCCCTACCCCCAAAGTCGAGTTTGGGCACAATTTAAGGTTTAAAATCTGGCCTGGCAACCAGTGGTGCTTTTAAACTGACCTCAGGCTTCAGCACTGCGCACATGCTGGTGCAGAGAATCTGCTGGCCTCTAAACTGCCATGCCCCAGGATACTGGAGAGTTCTAGGTAGTTTCAATCCCATGCCCTATTACATACTAGGTGCTTATGGGGTAGGTCATGCCAATTACAGGGGTACCCCACCATACCCTAGTGTATGTTGGGTGTCTTAACTGTATTCTAATGTGTTCCTTTTAGCTTGGCACTGGCCCTCGGCCTGGTTAAACAGAGCCCAGGGTCAGAGTCAGTTAACACCAGTTCCAGTCAGCAAAAAGTTGGGGGGTGCCCAGGGCACAGGATGACTTTGCAACATTCACTTACTACTTGACCGTGCATGGATTACTGTTCATGTCTTTACCATTAACCCCTTCGGTGCTGATGACGGCTCCCGGTCGTCATCAGTTACGGTGGGCGTGTGCTGATGACGGCCGGGAGCCGTCATGACCACGCCCGCGATCGGAATGTGCCGCACAGGCACAGAATTCCAGCCGCAGCCAGGGGGTTAATGATTTAACATCACCTTATTGCCAAGTATGACCGCTTCAGGAGTGTCTTTTCTACTCTACTTCGTTATCAAATAGTTAATTATTTCACAGAGTGGGTACAGGCTCTGACTCAGTAATCAGCTTTTGGCTACATGTATTGTCACTGCATGCTCCAACTTCGTTCCTCACTTTGTTGTATGCAATATCTATACAGATGCTTATGTAAAGTGCTTTGATGCTCATTGCCTTGTATGTGGTATAGAAAACATAACAGTAATAATCAATAAAGTCATTATTCCTCAACCTCTCAAAATTAAAAGATGAAACTTACCCCACTGCTCCACTTATCACTGCCATTTTCCTCCACAAAAGTGATTTTCGTTTCCTTTGAGCGCAAAGGAGGAGTAACAGATCTTCCTGGTGATACACAAGGAGATTCCATGGGTGTGGTGCGAAGACTTGAACGCAAGATGGACTGCGGGGTAAAACCAAGGAAAGCAGGGGTGCCTCCACATGTAGACAACGCCTTCGCTCTCTATGTGAATGAAAACAAAGACTTATCACTTGGCCTGTGACTATGGTTTTTGAGGAAATAAAATTATGGAAACACGTGGATTTATTTTGCGTTTAAAATATAGTTGCCAATACTTTACTTCACATAACTAACTTTCTACAACCAAGTCAATTCATTATGTCAAAATATTACATATTAAAACTAATCAAACCATGAAAGTAATGCTTGATCTTGAATAGTACACTATATTATTTAAATTATTCTAATGAACACCACAGTATTACAGAAGTTTGTAATACCAAAATAAATAATGCAAACTCACAACATATATGAGCAAGTTCTGAACATTTTATCTATTTAGTTTTGCTTACTGTGCATCTCACACACAGCATTTTTGAGAAGATGAAGATACTCAGTAAGCGTAATCATAAAGTATTTATTTTTAAATGGTGGTTAGGTTAGGAGGGTCGCTGGTGCGTAGTGGATATATGGCATTCAAGATATATAGGGAAACCTGGTTACATTCTTTGTGGTCCTAACCTAAATTGAAGAAACCTAGAACACACACAAAACCCATCATTTTTCTTACCCATTCAGTTTGTCCTTAAACATACTTCCATCAATAAAGCAGACAGACACATTTTAAAATAAGCTTAACAGTGATTAACTAGAGTTTTTAGGTCTCGGCTAGCCGCGCGAAGCGCGTCTCCGCCGAGCCCCTTTTGTCGGCATGTGCGCTTCCCAGGAGACAGTCCTGGCCGCGCGCATCGCCTTGGAGGCGATTTGAAAGTGTCACGCGCACGCGAACGAGCGCTGCGGCCAGGCGCTGTCTCCTGGGAAGCGCAAAACACCATACACGCATGCGCATACACACACCGACACACACACACAGACACAAGCGCCCACGCACGAACATACATACATACATAGGACCCCACACATACACACAGGCGCGCGCACACACGAGTGCACCCCGCCACCGCACGCATACACACAGGCGCGCGCACACCCGAGTGCGCACCCCCCCCCCCCCCCGTCGCCCAACTCCACGGCTCTCACTACATTAACGGACCAACCTTTCTCTAAATCCCTCCTGTTTGCTCACTCAGTCCATGCAGCTGCCGACGTACGAATACTTTTAGAACCAACCCTGGAGCGCGATTGCAATTGGCGGGTGGTGTACAGATACGCCCATTTAGTGTTGCTATGCCCCCAATTGGCTAATTTTACTGTCGCTCACACGTTGATCCTGTTGGGCTAGAGGGCGGGCACTTCCGCTCTGGCGTTGCGGAGCACCCGCGCCTTGAGCGACGATATCTCAGGGGGAGTCTGGGAGTGGAGCTATTGGGGCGGAGAATGCTCGGTACGGGGCGACCGGGGCGGGGAGAAACGGGCCTCGGCTCTTCAAGATGAAGGAGTAGATTATTACACACAGGCCGAGAAAGGCAACTGTGGAGAGTGAACACACCACTTAACAGGAAAGGCAGTCAAGATTCATACGAAGGGAACGCAGGATTCAGTGGCGAGGAGACCGCGGCGAATATGTTGCATTATATGCTGCTGAATATGTTGCCATTGTTTGAAGCACTGCTTTTGGGTGGCATGCATGCTGCATTCAAGTTCGCCTCTCACTTTGTCCTGTGCTCTAAATCTGTGTTTCTTTGACTTTGTGTTTCTTTGCAAGTCATTGCATGCTTTGAAGTGAAAACTCTTCTGAGATGACCTATATCACTTGGAGTTTACACATGCCACGTAAACCTTTGAAGTGTGATTATTAAATGTAACATCTTGCCCCTGAATTACTGGCCTGATGCTAAAGATTCTTAAAGTTTGTGGAGCCTGTGCAGCTGACGCAAAGTCTCAATTTGCAATGCACCCAAGTGACTTGAGATTTGCAATTGCCATTACAAATTGCACTGCACACATTGCAGTCCCTTACAAGCCTCTAGGGAAAAAGGACGGTCAAGGGACGTTCTTTGCAATTTGCGACTTTCATAGTGAGGAGGGGGCCCATTTGTCCTGTTAGCGCTGCTTAACACAGCGCCAAGAAATCCTACAAGTGGGGAAGAAGATGTGGCCTAATGGCCAGGGCTGCCCACTTCAGAGCTGGGGAAACAGGTTTGAGTTTTGGCGACGGCTCAACATCCTGTGATTCATCTAAAGCGCAGCATGCCACCACTGCTACAAAAATAAATACACATTTTTTTGGCCTACAATTTATAGACTTTTGTTGCAATTGGTGTTGCAATATTAAGCAATGCCAATAGCTCAAACTTAATTAACCCGAGACCTATTGCATTGTAAATGCTTGTTTAGTTAATGTAGCACGCTACAGTGCACCTCCCAAAATGAAACATGCCCTTTCAATTTTTCACAGTCTAAAAATTTGAGTATTGTAGTTTGTAGACAGTAGCAATGTTATTTTAGTCCAAATACAACACACCAAAGGAAATAAAAAAAAAATCTGAGGAGGGTGGGGATGAGATTCTGAGGCAGAGTTAAACAAAGAGACCGGCTATTTTGCCCAAACTGTATTAACATAGCTGCCAAGTTTTCAGCTTACTCGTGTGACACTCCGGCATTAACTGCATTTGTGTGACACTTCAAAGCCTTATGTGAGTCAATACGAGTGACCGTTTATCGTAGGCAGAATAAAGCATTTTGGTCTCTGTAACTTAATAAATCACAGAAATGCCCTTGTAAGCAATGTAAAGGTCCACAAAAGCCCACAAACTAGCTTCAACACCCAGTAGTGCTAGTTTAATGAGAGGTCAAGCTTTGGTTTGTTCCATGACCCAGCACGTTTTGAAATAATGTGTGCAATGTGGGGACGAAATAAAAGTGAGCAATGCTACTGTACAGCAGGCAAGTACAAGGCAATATCATAGTTTTTTTTCAGAACAGCTCCAAGTATGCACTAATCTTGCCCAGAGGTGTTGTCTTTAGCAGTGCATAGGTGTTATGCTGAACCTTGCGTAATGTAAACAAGCTTAAGTACAATTTTAGATGACCGAGACAAATGCTCCATTGACTGATGTTCATCTGGTCCTGTATGGCAAAAGTTTAATGAAGTGCAGTTAAAAAGCTTAAAGAGAATGATGAGGTCTAAGATAAACAAACAAGATCATACAAAAACATACAACTATCCTCAGGCGTCAGACTGGATCTGGAAATATTTTCATGAGCAGTACCCCTGAGCACCGGTAGGTGGCGGCGTTCAGCTCAGCATGGCATTGTTGGCTGCACTGGAAGTGATGTATCCGGTGCCTACATAGCTGCCACCTTAGTGTGTTGATGTCAGTTACTTTTTGCATCTTTCAATGCCAGAAGTGCACAGTACAGTGAACACTGGTGTGGAAAACTAGGGCCCTGAAAAGGAAAACAATCTAAAAAGTCATTCGCAGGGCGGGTAGGATGGGCGAGTTGATAAAGAATCTGCGGCTAGATAGAGTCTTTACCAGGTAAAGTGTTACTGAAGGTAAGTAACTTATTTATCTGCTAGAGACTTCCAGCACAGATTACTTCCCTTAGACAAGATACCCAAAAGCAATACCTCCCAGGAGGTGAGTCTGAGGACCAATTTCAGATGAAGTCCTGCAGGATCGCATGGACAAAAAGCCCATCTTAACAGACCAGACAGTAATGCTTAGTAAACGTGTGTAATGAGAGAGACGTTGCTGCCTGGAAGATATCCAGGACCGGAATTTTGCGTGCCAACGCAGTACTCCCAGCCTTAGCTCTGGTGGGATGAGCATGAAAACCCTCAAGTGGATACAATTTGGCCAATGCGTAGCAGATTTTGAAGCAGTGCATGATCCATTTGGAGATAGCTCACTTCCGCACTGCATGTCCATCCATTGCTCCAACAAACCCCACATCAGACAGATAGCCCTTGAGAGTGCCCAAAGCAGAGCACTGCTGAGCAAGAGTAAGTTTAAAAAGAATAACTTAGGAAAGGGGGACAGAAAGGGGTTTTCCTGAACACCATGCCACAAATTTTAACAACGGTAGACATGCATCGCTTTGGTGGACAGACATCTGGCTGCCAAGATAACATCGCTGACTTCAGGAAAAAGATAGACAGATGCCAACTACCGCCGCTAAATCTCCACACAAGAATCCGCAGAGTTGACAGGTTCGGGTGGAGGACCCACCCCTGCTGCTCCGAAAGAAGATCATTCCGGAGGGGTAGCTTGATCGGAGGACCAATGCCCATGCTCAACAGCTCGGGATACTAGACTCTGTGCCCAGTCTGGATTCACAAGGATGGCTTGGGCCTGGTCGTTCCTGATCTTCTTGAAAACTCTGGGCAGAGGTGGTCTGGGCAGAAAGGCATACAGGAGGCCTGAGATCCACTTGAGATAAAAAGTGTATCCGAGGGAGAGCCACCGTAGAAATTCCAGAGCGCAGAACTGCTGACATTGCGTGTTCCCGGCGGTTGCGAATAGATCTAATCAAGGCTCTCCCCTTAGATGAAAGAGGCCTTGCACCACATACTGATGGAGATGTCATTTGCGATTCTCAAGGCATCATCAGCTGAGTTTGTTCGCTCTGGAATTCAGAGAGCCCGCCAGGCGTTGAACCACCAGAAATATGCCCTGGCAGTCCAGCCATGTCGAGAGATGCAGAGCCTCTTGACAAAGGGTCCACTAGACCATCCCGCCAAGTTGTTGCAGTACCACATAGAGGTCGTGTTGTCTATGAACACTTGCACTAGCCTTCACTTGATTGAGGGTAGAAGGCTTTCGATGCCAATCGGACTGTTCAGAGCTCCAACAGGTTGATTTAAAGTCTGGATTCTGACGGCGACCAGAGTCCTCTTATCGTACCCCATCCCAGGAGTGATGCATCTGTCATGACTGCCAGATCTAGTTGGGGAAGAGGGGTCTGCCGTTGACTCATTTGTGGTTCATTAGCCACCACTGAAGATCTTTTCCAGTTCCCTTCCAGGTCTGGACCATGTCAAAGAGATTACCCTGATGTTGCGTCCACTGGAACTTCAGGTCCCTCTCCGGAGCCCGCATATGCCACTGGGCATGTGTCACCAGCAGGACAGAAGAGATCTTGAGTCACAGCAGCCTCAGTCAGTCTCACCGAAATCCAGGATAGAGGCTGAAACATCAGTATCATAGCCTGAATATCCTGGACTTGCCGTTATGGCGGATAAGTCCACAACTGCAGTGTGTCCATAGGAGCTCAGATGAAAGGGACCCTCTGACAGGGAGTCAGGTGGGACTTCCGCACGTTGATAATGAACCCAAGGGAATGCAGGAGATTCGCTGTAGTCTGGAGGTGGGAGACAGACTGGGGTGAGCCCGCTTTTAACAGCCGGTTATCGTGATAAGGGAAGACTGGCACCCTGATCTTCGCAGATAAAATGTAACCACAGCCATCACCTTGGTGAACAACTGAAAGCAGCTGGTAAGGCCAAAGGGAAGCATGGTGAATTGAAAGTGCTTGCAGCCAAACGTTAACCGTGGGCAACATCTGTGGCCTGGCAGGCCGGGAATGAGGAGTTATGAGTCCAGCAAGTCCAACGCTACCATCCAGTCTCCTGGGTCCAGGGTAGACAGTAACCAAGCCAGGGTGAGCATTTTAAGCTTCTTCTTGAGGAAGTAATTGAGAGGGCTTAGATCTAGGAGAGGATGAAGACCTCAGTCTTTTTTCAGCACCAAGAAGTAGCCGGAATAGCAACCAAGACCCACTTCTGGCATCGGAAGCCTCTCTATGGCTCCCTTGGCCAAGAGAGCTGTGACTTCCTGGCAGAGAAGAGACATATGATGGCGAATCTTGCCACCAACTGACTGCCCACAATAGCATGAAGGCAGATTAAGAGTGTGTGGAGCCTACTGGGGGTATACTGGCCCGACCGCTGGCTTCCGATCCACACGGGGTCTATGGCTACCGTGCTCCTGGGCCATGCACAGGCTGGGAGGTATGCGCTGTACGGTGGCCGGGAGGGTAAAGGAGCAGTTGGAAGCCCCTTCCGTAGCCATGAGAGGACGCGAAAGGGGGATTGTGGGTGACAGGGGATCATGGAGAGACCCAATTATATGGCTGTCGTCCTACCATCCTTAAAGCGTTCTAGCGCAGACTCCGACTTGTCTTTGTAGAGATAGGAGCCATTAAAGGGCATGTCCATGAGAGATGATTGGACCTCCCCAGAAAAGCCAGCCGTACTCAAACCAGGTGTGGCACCTTAAGGCCACCTTCGATGGAAAGCGTCCTGCCTAGTGAGTCGGTGGTGTCCTCTGCATATCGTATTGTGAACTTCGCTGCATCTCCCTCATTAGCAACAGCACAAGGAAGTACAACGCAGGGCTCCTCCGGGACCACTAGCAGCACCTGTGCAACCCTATCCCACAGGGCGTGGGAATAACGGCCCAAAAGGGACGTAGTGTTCACAGACCGCAGTGCCCAGCTGGCAGAAGAAAACCTATTCTTCTCAAAAGTGTCCAGCCTCTTGGATTTCCTATCTGGGGATGCAATAGGGAATGCACCAGGATTTACATGGGATGTAAAGGCTAGGACCACCAAGCTCTCTAAGGTAGAGTGTTGGGTGAGGAAGTATGGGTCCCCTGGTGTAGGGCGGTCAATCGTCCTATTCACAGAAGCCGCTATGCTGGGCTCGGACCAGGTCCTAAGATGGACGTCCGTAAGTGCTTCAGTTGAAGAGGAAAAGTGGTTCTAAGAGGGACACTCCTGGTTGCAGCACCTCTGTCATCACTGCCACTGAGGGAAGACTAATTGGTTGTGACCTACCATGAACGTCAGGCAAAGCATGTGGACAGACAGGATGGGAGTGTGGAAATATGCGGCCTGTAAATCCAATGCTGCAGGAAAGTGGGTTTCTGTTGCAGTCCCTCCGCCCCCCCCCCCCCCACACACACACACACACACTTTTGTCCTGGCTTGTGAAGCAACTTTGACTATAGAGTACTTGGTCCCTGCTAAACAGGTTCCCAGTACAAATGTTCTTTCCCATTACAGTACCATTGTCCCCATAATTGGCACACCTCTGTCTCACATTTAAGTCCCTTGTAAAAGGTACCAATGGTACCATGGGCCATGTGACCAGCAATGCAAGAGGCATAGGTAAGTCACCTCTACAGCAGGCCTACGAGCCCTAAGTCAGGGTGCACTAACTCATGTGAGGGCATAATTTCATGAGAAGATGCACAAGTTACTTACTTGTGTAACAATATATCTGTAAGAGACATTAGTTAGTGATAGATTCCTTACCTTAGAACATCCCCAGGCGTCAGACTGGATCCAGAAAGTTTTTCTGCTTAGCAGTACCTCTGCGCGCCAGTAGGTGGCGTCCTGCGGCTCCGCGTCTGTCACTGGCATCGTAGGCGCAGAGATGACGTCACGGAGAGTACTTAGACGCCACACATGCGCTCTGACGTCAGTTCTGTACAACTATTCCGCGCCGAAACGCAGAGCCATGCAAGAAACTGACAATTGGTGCATAAAACTAGGGCCCTAAAAGGGGATGACCTTAACCCTGGTAATCAGTTCGCAGAACGGGGAGGATGGGCGGGGAGGTAAGGAATCTATCACTAACTAATGTCTCTTACAGATATACCGTTACACAAGTAACTTGTGCATCTGAAAGAGACAAGTTAGTGATAGATTCCTTACCTTAAAATAGATACCCCAGCAATACCAACCCCGGTGGTGGGTCTGCGAACAAGATTACGTCAGAAAGTCATGGAGCACAGAACGGCCAAAGAAGCAGTCTCTCCGGACCTGTCAAGGAAGTAGTGCTTGGTAAATGTGTGCAGCGAGGCCCACGAAGCTGCCTGACAACTGGTCCCAAGGCATTAGTGGCAGCAGTCGCTCTGGTCGAATGGGCACGCAGACCCACAGGAGGCTCCTTCTTGGCCAAGGAGTAAAATGCTTTGATGGACTATCTCCTGGTGGGTCGTTCTGTGCGTTTGTGCACGGCCCGACCTTTTTTGGCACCCACGTAGCCAGCAAAGAGCTGATCATCCACCCGCAACTGCTGTGCTCGCTGCAGATAGAAAGCGAGCGCACGTTTTGGGTCCAGACGGTGGAGCCTCTCCTATTCCCTTGAAGGATGCGGAGGCGGAAAGAAGGTGGTATCTTGTCCGGATGAACAGAAAGGAAAGGAGGTTTAGAAGAAAGAGCCTGGAGCTCACTCACTCTTCTGGCAGAGGTGATCGCTACCAGGAAAGCCGTCTTGAGAATAAGAAGACATAAGGGGCAGTTATGAAGGGGCTCAAAGGGAGCGCACATCAGAAAAGTCAAGACAAGATTCAAGTCCCACTGAGGCATTATGAAGAGTACGGGTGGTGACGTATGCGTAATGCTTTTAAGAAAACGGTTAACAACCGGGGCCTTAAAAAGAGAAGGCTGATCTGGAAGCTGTAGAAAGGCGGGATGGCCGAAAGATAACCTTTGTTAGTGCCCAGAGCAGAGCCCTGCTGGGCTAAAGCGAGAAGGTACAGAAGAAACTCAGAAAGAGGGGCAGAAAGGGGATCCACAGTCTTAGCTGGGCACCATGCCACAAATTAGTTCCACCTACAGGCGTACGACGTTTTAGTGGAGGGAAGCCTGGCTCCAGGAATGACATCACAGACTTCGGGAGGAAGATTGAAAGGGGTCAACTGTCGCCGCCCAATCTCCAAGCATGGAGGTGGAGGCTGGACAGGTTCGGGTGGAGGACCGTCCCCTGCTGCTGCGACAGAAGATCCTCCCGAAGGGGGATCGATGCTCCTACTGAGTAGCTCGGGATACCAGACTCTTCGAGTCCAGTCCGGAGCCACAAGAATCACTTGGGCCCGGTCGCGCCTGATCTTCTTCAGCACTCTAGGCAGGAGAGGTATAGGCGTTAAGGCGTACAACAGACCGCAGCTCCACTAGCGACGAAAAGCGTCGCCGAGCAAGTGCCGCCTTGGAAATTCCAACGCGGAGAACTGATGACATTGCGCGCTCTCTTCAGTGGTGAATAGATCTAACCAAGGCTGAAAGAGACCTTGCACCATGTCCGAGTGCAGACGCCACTCGTGATCCATCAAGCACCAGCGGCTGAGTTCGTCCACCCTGGTGTTTAGAGAACCTGCCAGGTGTTGAACCACCAAGGACCAAGGTAATGTTGTGATGTTCCAGCCATGTGCAGAGCCGCAGAGCCACCTGACATAGGGCCCAGGACCCCACCCCGCCCTGTTTGTTGCAATACCACATGGCGGTGATATTGTCCGTGAACACCTGCACTACACTTCCCCGGACAGAGGGAAGGAATGCCTTCAGTGCAAGCCGGATCGCCCGCAGCGCCAGAAGGTTGATATGGAGCCGGGACTCCACCGGAGGCCAGAGGCCTCTGATCTACGCCTCTCCCATGCGGCCGCCCCACCTCAGGAGGGACGCATCAGTCACCACTGTGTGCTCCGGTTGGGGAAGGGAGAGTGATCTGCCACTGACCCAATCGCGATTCGTGAGCCACCACTGCAACTGTTGCGCAGCGCACTCCGAGATCTGGACGTGATCGGCCAGATTGCCCTGATGTTGTGCACACTGGAACGTCAGGTCCCATTGCAGAGCCCGCATATGCCACCTTGCAAATGTTACAAGCAGGATGCAGGAGGCCATCAGTCCCTGAAGCCGGAGGGTCATCCTGACTGAAACCCGGGATAGAGGCTGAAAGAGTGGAATCAGAGCCTGAATATCCAGGATTCGCTGCTCGGGAGGATAAACCCGAAACAGCGTCGAATCCAGAACTGCTCCGATAAAAGGGAGCTTCTGAGAGGGGCTCAGGTGCAACTTCGGCACGTTGATGGAGAACCCCAGCAAATGCAGGAGGTCGGCCGTAGTCTGGAGGTGGGTGACGACTGCCTGGGGCGAGCACTCCTTCAACAGCCAGTCGTCGAGGTAGGGGAAGAGTGACACCCCCGACCTGCGCAGATGAGCTGCGACCACCGCCATCACCTTCGTGAACACCCGAGGGGTACTGGTAAGGCCAAAGGGGAGCACAGTAAACTGAAAATGCTCCTGGACTACCGTGAACCGCAGGTAGCACCAGTGGAAGGGCAGGACGGGGATGTGAAAATAAGCGTCCTGCAAGTCCAACCCTACCATCCAGTCTCCAGGGCAGTCAGGACCTGAGCCAGAGTCAGCATCTTGAACTTCTGCTTCCGGAGGAAGCGATTTACGTCCCGGAGGTCCAAGATGGGGCGCAGACCCCGCCCTTGTACTTCTTGGGGACCAGGAAGTAGTGGGAAATACAACCACTCCCTACTTCCTGACCGGGAATGCGCTTGATGGCCTCTTTGGCCAAGAGGGCCGTGACTTCCTGATGAAGAAGAGACAAATGATCCTATGACATGCTGTGGTACCGAGGTGGCATGGCCAGAGGGGAGGACAGAAAGGGGAGCGAGTAACCATGGCAAATTATCTGCAGCACCCACTTGTCCGAGGTAATTTTGCACCAGTGGTGGAGTTGGTGTCGTACCCTGCCACCCACCGGCGTGGGGTGCTCCCTGAAGCTCGGATTAGGAAGGCTTAGAGGCGGAAGCAGCGGGGGTGGAGGTGGACTGACCCACTCACTGGTTACCAGACACGCCCCTGCGGAAGCCACGTCCGCAGCCACGCTGGGGCTGGTTCTGCACAGGCTTAGTGGAGGAACGTGCTTGGGTGGTCTTACCCTGGCCACGAAAGGAACGAAACCCAGACGTGGCAGGGCTCTTCCTGGAAAGACCCAAAGACTTGGCTGTGGCCAGGGCATTGTCAGCTTATCACCAAAGAGGCGGGAGCTATCAAACGGCATGTCCATGAGCGAGCTCTGGACATCGGGTGAAAACCCAGTAGAGCGCAACCAGGCATGGCGCTACAACGCAACAGTCGTGGAAATCGCCCTGCCCAGCGAATCAGCGATCTCCAGACCACACCTGATGGCAAGCTTCCCTGCATCCTTGACCTCCGTAACCGCTCGGGAAAGGACAGCCTGGACCTCTTCAGAACACTGAGGCAAGACCTCGGCTACCGAATCCCACATCGCGTTGGAGTAACAGCCCAATAAGCAGGCGGTGTTAACCGACCGCAACCCCAAGCTGACTGAGGAAAACAACCTCTTACAATATTGGTCCAGCCGCTTATCTTTATCTGGCAGAGCCATGGGAAAGGTACTCTGCGACGTCGAGGCCTGAATGACCAGAGGCAGGCCGCAGCGGCAGGACCAGAGCCGGAGAGGGGGTCAGCGGCAGAGGAAGCAGCACCGGGAGTGGCGCCGGTAACGGCACCAGCCAGGGTCGCGCTGGCGCCGCATCCCAATGCGGATCCCAGGCTGAAACAAAATGGTCCAGGAACCGGGGAAGGGGCGGCATAAACGGCACCCTGTGCGGCGCCTGTGGTGAAGCCGGGGCGGCGCAGGAGCCGGAGCCAGGGGCGCTGCACCTTGTGGCGCCATGGTCGGAGCCAAGGGCGCTGGATCCAGGGGTTCCGGGCTGGCGCCAGGGGTGGTGTCGCCGGGCCAACAGGATCTGGACACGGGACAGCAGGGCCCGCAGGTGCGCCGGCGGGAGCCCCAGGCCTAAAAAGGTAGTCCATGGCAGCAAGAAATTCTTCATCTGCTCGGGAGTCTCCAACGGACCCGGGTATGGCGGGTAGGCCGTGGGACTCCCAGGCTCTAGAGGAGCCGCAGGGGCGGAGCCCCTATCCCACTCGCCTGCCTCCGAGGAGCGACGGGGGGATGTAGGAGAGCGAGCATGCTTCTTCGACTTCTTATGGTGTCGCTTACCGGAGTCTGAAGGTGCAGCTTAGAGCCAGAAGAGCGATGGTTCAAGTCCCGGAGCGGTCCTGCAAAGGGCTCTAGACCCCGAGCGGCGGAGAGATGAGTGCCGGACCTCCAGCAACTTCCGGCGCCGCTCACACAAGGCCTTCGGGCCATGGCTCGACAGACCTGAGAGTCATAGTCGGTCTCCAGGCAGTAGAGGCAGACATCATGGGGGTCCGCCACCGACATATTACGGCGGCACGACTCACAATACTTTAAGCCGGGCATCCCTACATGCACCAGGAGACATTTTGCAGAGACAAAAAAGTCTCAAAAAGTGGGCAAAAAATGATCAAGGTACATGCTCAATCCGGATCTTTGCTTTCGGCACGGAAGAATAAAGAACTGACGTCAGCGCGCATGGATGGTGCCTAAGTACTCTCTGTGACGTCATTTTGGCGCCTACGAAGCCAGGGACGGACGTGGAGCCGCTGGACGCCACCTACTGGTAAAGTGTTGTGCCATGAAAATATTAAAAAAGCTTGTTTTGCCCTGTATCTCCAATTTTAATCAAACAGGGTACGAGGCTAATAAAATTCTGGGTGTGTGTTTTGAGATTGAGGTATCTCACACACTTATTTATTATTCTAAAAAGGACCTTTTTAGAATAATAAATAACAGTGTGTGAGATACCTCAATTGTCTTCACTATCACCAATCACTACTGCTGTAACCAAGGGTTTTCCTCCTGGTGGAGGGTGCATAAACCACTAACCCCATGATTATGCACACACAAGTCTAAAAGTGGAGAATCAAGATATACCGCTCTCGCTTAACATCAGACACGTGCATGAGGGTTTTCTATATTGGAACAGAAGTACGCTTCCTGCAAACCCAGGTTAAAGCAGGACAAGTGATCCCTTCTCATTCTGATTATAAAATCTTTCAGATAAGCCCCTATAGTGTCCAAGTCCATTCTTAAATATTATAAATGCACAGTGAAGCCATACTAAATACATGGGCTGGGAGCTTGTCACTATGAGTTCCACAGCTCCATGAGGGCTTCACTGAATTTCTTGATGTTTGGTAGCAAACAGCTCAGTTTAATAAGCCCACACTGATGCCAGTGTCGGATTTATTTAAGAAATTCCTCCTGAAACTACCAAATCGATAGTGTACACCTAACTGGCCCTCACCAGCCTGCTACCTCTAGCCTGTTTCTGACCCCTGAGGTGGGAAGACTGTTGCTCTTGTGGGTCAAACAAAGCCTGCTCTGGCTGGAGGGGCTTCAAACCTACCCCCAAGCAGGAACAGCATATAAAGGCAGTGAGCCTCAAAGGCTTCCTGTAGGAATAGGATCTGCTTTTGTGGTTATCCCCACATTTTGCTTTTTTTTTTTTTTTGCAGAGTTTTATATAGCGCGAACTTGACCCGAACTGAATCAGGTATCAGAGCGCTTTACATAGCACCAGTTACGTTACATGAGGACACACATTCATTTTTGTTAGGCACGGGGAGATTACGTGATTTGCCCAGAATAACAGAATGTTTGGCGTTGTTACCAATACTCGAACCCAGATCCCCAGGTCCGAGGTCGAGCGCCTTAGCCGTTGACCTAGTCTGACTGGGACCTGCTAATGAGGACCACAGTCACTGTGCTTTCTCCCCTAAATTGTCCATGGTAAGTGCTTTTGTACCTCCACAATTGGCTACTGGTGCACCTTTCTAAGTCCCTAGTATATGGTACTGAGGTACCTAGGCATAGGTACATCAGGGGTCACCCATGGGCTGCAGCATGTATTGTGCTACCCATGGGAGTCCACGTAAACTGTGATTACAAGCCTACCATTGCAGCCTGTGTAAGTTGGCACTAGCACATCTCACAACAGATATATGTTCTGTTATATGTGAGGTCACTAAACGTAATACCTTTAAGTCACCCCTATGGCAGGCTATTCAGTCCTGAGGGAAGGGTGCTTGGATGCAAGTTTGAGGGTTTCCCTGCATGAGCAGGATATCCCTACAAACCCCGGTGGAGTCGATTCTCCAGGCTTTGCAAGTGGGGTCAGCCATTTTGATACACATAGTGGACAGTCTTTACAAAAAGTCTAACTAAATAGTGGCGGCTCTGAAACCAGTATCAAATAGATTGGAATCATACCCCAACACCGATTCCATTGCTGGAAGTAAGATCCTATGTACTGGGGGGTTACAATGGGTACCTCCCCCTCCCGTATTCCGGGTAACAGCCTTTCAGGGTCAGTCAGCAAGTTAGTGCTGCTGCCGCCCACAGACACGATTCTGCCCTCCTACTCCTGAGCCAAGATCGAGCAGGGGAAGGTACAATAGGTTTCCTGTCACAGGGAGGTGTGGCCACCTACCAGACAGGACTTAGGGTATTGGGCTGGGGGCGTTTGCCAGCGCCACCAGATTGCTTTAAAGGGTACATTTGGTGCCCTCCTTATATACTCCATACACCAAAGAAATCTCCCTTGGAGTTTTTTTCCTTTCTTTCTTTTTTTAACGAAATTTTATATAGTGCGAACTTGACCCGGTATCGGGTATAAGAGCGCTTTACATAGCACCATTTGCGTTACATGAGGACATATTCATTTTTGTTAGGCACGGGGAGATTAAAAGATTTGCCCAGAATCACAGGATGTTCAGCGTCATTGCCGAGACTCAGACCCAGTTCCCCAGATTCTGCAGGTTCCCAACTTCAAGAATTCACCCCTGGATTCCACCGGACTCCAGCACAGTCCCCGCCAGCGGCATCTCCTTTGAAGTCATAGGACTCACTCCCGTGCATATGCAAGCACTGCAACAAACTTGACCGATCTGCTGCTCCTGTCGTCGTACGGTCTTTACGAGGCTCAGCACACAGGTGGTGGTTCTGCAACTCCATTGAGGCCTGACCTGACCTATCTGCAATTTTTAGGCCAGTGCCCCTCGATGGAACCAAACCCTTGTGCACAGAGTTGACTTGCCGTTGACAAGGCCTGTTGAATCTGTACTCCAGAGATCTTCGGGCTACAAGAAGCTCCACCCTTCAGCATCTATTCCCTCCAAGATCAGCGTCCTCACCGTATCATCTGCATCGTGGGCCTTCATCTTTGGTGAGCTGCTCAAGGTCCTCTTGAGACTCCTGTGCTTTCAGACTGTGGGTCCTCCTTGGGTCTTCTACTGATTCAGTGGGCTATCCTGCTTGCTCAGGCCTGCTCTGACTCGCCTGCTGTTGGTGAGCCTCTTGGACCTTGCTGGCCCCAATATTGCTGCTTCTTTGTTCTTAATGCCAGTTGAGGTTACCAAGGCTTGTTGGTACTCCAGGCAGACACCGACCACCTAGTCACAGACATCTGATGAGGGACAGCTCGTGCATGGCTCCTGGGCCTCGTCCATGGTTCCTGGCCTTCCTCAGTGTCGCCTGGTCCTCACAGCTGCAGGG
Source organism: Lissotriton helveticus (assembly GCF_964261635.1). Taxonomy (NCBI): domain Eukaryota; kingdom Metazoa; phylum Chordata; class Amphibia; order Caudata; family Salamandridae; genus Lissotriton; species Lissotriton helveticus. The sequence continues at coordinate 1,286,812,629 of NC_136067.1, forward strand.
ACAAGCCCACAGTCGACTCTTCTGAACCTCCCAACATCAGCAGGCATTGTTTCTTCGTGCCTCCTGGTCACTTCCTAGTGGCATAGACATTGTCCCCTCTGCTTGCAGATTCTTTAGTTCAGAATTGACCCTTGGATTCTATGTCAGGACCGGAGGCTTCAGATTATGCTTTTTCCCTTCTTCGCTGTTTATTAACAAACCAATCAGCAGCCAAAAAAGCATCAATATAAGCCTTATACCTCAGAATAAAGGATATAAAGGCTATCACAACTTAGAAAAAATTACGAATAAACTACAAGTCCCATGGTCATCCGCAGAACAGCCTGCAATATTGTCCTTCGTTAGTGTCCATGACATCTAGGTAGGACGTCCCTCCTATGACCACTTCCTCTTTCTTCGCTGCTTCGCAGCCAGTTAAGTGTTTTTTGTTGCTCTCCACACTGGGTTTTTACTTTGTGGGGTGTTTTAAATGATTTGAGTATTTGATTGCTTGTACGCTTGTTAAGGGGTTCTTGTTTTACCTTTCAGAGCCCCTTTAGGTCGCGGGAGCATTCGCTGCTCTTCACGCGACTTTCCCCGTCTTTCGCGGCCGCCTCCGGCTGCTAGGGGGAGCCTGTGCGTCTCGTTCGCCTCAGCGCGGCTTTCTCGTCAGGGAGACCGCGCTGAGGTGAACGTTTCGTCAGAGCCACCCGCTGCCTCACCGTGACGCTCAGCTCGTCTGAGTCTGTACTACCCCAGGTTTCAGCCTTACATACGCCCCGCTGAGGGTCTGTACAGCGGCTTTGCCGCGTTGCCGCCTACGGGCGTTTCTTTGATTTGGGCACCTTGTTTTTCCTGCATTATAATTTAAGCAGCGCGCAGGGAGGCAGCAAGACCCGGTCCTATTGAGGGTCAGCGCGCTGTGGGTTGGGTGCCCCCCTTTAAAATCCCGGTACCACTGGGCCCAAAAACTACGGCAGAGTACCTCTGTCCCACATATTTTAAACAGGCTCCTACCTGTTGTCCTGCTCCTGTGCCTTTCCCCCTCTCACCTTATCTTTAAGGGGTGCTTGGGTTGCGCTTTACAGGGAGATGGACCAAGACGAATATTACGAGGAGGAGGAATCTCATCAGTATTTAAATGATGAGGAGCTTTATACAGCGGTGGATAACTCCATTTACCGCTGCGTGCAGGAGATTGTAGGTCCTATGGAGGATCGGCTCTCTGCACGCATTATTCAGGAGTGCGAGAGGGTCACTCAGGCACAGTTGGGGGCCTCTAGCTCTACGCCCCTGGGGGAGGGTTCCCCCCCAGCCCCTAAGAAAAAGTGTAAGGAAGGGGTTGCTGGTGCGTCGCAGGGTGTAGACAGGGACGCCTTCGAGCGCCTGCGTGACGCATTTTTAGCTAAGGCGACCGCGACTACCCCTGCACCTCCATCAGCCCCGGGCCCTTCGGGGTCCTTAGGGACAGCGCCCTCGTCCCCTGGAGGGTCTTCCCCCGCCAGACTCTGACGATGAGGATGGGTCAGTGCGTTCCTGGCGGCCCTCGGGCTCGACCACTGAACTACCCCAGGATAGTTCGGGCATGCTGGACCCGGATTAAATAATGTATCCGCGGTCGGCTGCCTGGACACCGGGGGAGAAAGTGGCGAAGTTCGTCGCAGGGTGCCTACGCAAGCCCCTTGAGAATGACGCAAGGAGCTGTCTGCGCGGGGAGTGTCCTAGGCCTACATTGGAGGGCAAAGTGGCCCTTACCCCCGAACTAGACCCTAAAATGGCCACTTTTTTGGCGAAGTTCGTTAAAGATCCTCGCAAGGGGATTGATCGCTCCTGGCGCTCCTGTCAGGACAAGCTTTTTGATGCCATAGGTCCTATAACTAAGATCCTGGACATGGCGGAGGAAGCGAAAGTGTCAGGTGCGGCCATTTCCCCAGATGTCCAGTCCAACTGGGCACAGAGAGTGGTGGTTTTCCTGGGGAACGCCAATTGCGCCCTTTCCACCGAGCGCCGGAGGTCCCTCCTCATTAAGCTTGACACGAAACTGGGAGACTTGGCATCCTCGGAAGCGGGGGCGGTAGCCCAAGGGGGCCTCTTCAGGGACCCTTTTATCAAAGAATTAGGGAAGTTTGTCTCTACTTTCACGTCCCTAGATAGGGCACAGTCAAGTATAAAGAGTTTTTCAGCAACGTTTCTCTAGGGGGGCCGGTCGCGGTGGGGGCCCCACGACCGGCCGTGGTGGTCAGCAACCTGCCAAAAGGAAGCAAGGCTCCGGAAGAGGGCAATTTAATGCCTCAGCAAACTACAATACCTTCTACCCAACCAGAGGACAGCGCTTCCGAGGGCGCGGTGGTTTCAAGAATGCCGGTGGAAACCATCCAAACGGTGAGTGTTATTTCGGCAGACAGTGTCAGCATTGGGGGGAGGTTAGCCCTGTTCCCAGAGGCATGGGCAAGAATAACATCGGACGCTTGGGTCTTACAGACCGTCCGAGGCTTTCACATAGAGTTTTACAATCGACCATACCAAGACAGACCCCCACACCCTATCGTTTTCTCTCAAGCGGATGCGCAACTGGTCGACGAAGAGGTCGCCGACCTGTTGCGCAAAGGGGCCATTTGTCGTTCAACTCGACATCCGGCCGGGTTTTTGAGCAACTTGTTCCTGGTGGACAAAGTGGATGGGGGAAAACGTCCGGTAATCAACCTCAAAGAGTTCAACGGATGGTTGGTTTACTGGCATTTCAAGATGGAGGGGATCCATCTGTTGCGGGATGTGCTCCTCCCGAACGACTGGTTGGTCCGCCTGGACCTCAAGGATGCGTACTTAGTGGTTCCTATCCACCCTCCGCATCGTCGTTTCCTTCAATTCCAGTGGATGGGTCGAGTTTTCGAGTTTACCGCCCTTCCATTCGGTCTTTCATCGGCGCCTTGGTGCTTCACCAAGGTACTCCATCCGGCTGTAGAGCTCTTGCGGGGCCAAGGAATTCGGATGATCGTCTATTTAGACGACATTCTGTTGATGGCACAGTGCCACAAGAAGGTGAGCCTTCAACTTCAACAGCCAGTATCCTTGCTACAGGGGCTGGGATTTGTAATAAACGACGTGAAGTCAGTTCTCTCCCCCACTCAGACAGTAGTGTTCCTCGGCTTTACGATGGACTCGGTGCAGTGCACCCTGAGCCTTCCTTCCAGGAAGATGGGAAAGATTCGACACCTTCTGCGTCAGACGATCTCGAAATCCCACACATCGCTCCGGCAGATTGCCCGAGTGGTAGGATTACTTTCCCCATCCATTCAGGCAATCTTTCCGGGCCCCCTTCACTACAGGGCCCTTCAGCGCCTCAAGGCGCATCACCTTCGTCGGGGACTAACGTACGATCAGGTGATTCCCTTCTCAGTCGAGGTGAAGGAGGAAATGACCTGGTGGTTGACTCGTATGGAAGCTTGGAACGGCCGGGCGATCTTCGGACCGGTGCCGGACTTAGTCATAGAGTCAGACGCCAGCAGGGCCGGCTGGGGCGCCCGCTGTGGAGAGTTCTCCACAGGCGGCGCCTGGTCGTCCTAGGAACAGGAGTTGCATATCAACTGCTTAGAACTGTTGGCGGGGTCCTTCGCGGTGCGTTGCTGGACAAAGGATTCGGCCCGCTCCTGCGTTCTACTTCGAATGGACAACATCTCCGCAGTCCGCTACGTCAACCACCTGGGCAGCCCTCGTTCCAAAGCCTTGGCTGACTTAGCGAAGGTCTTTTGGGACTACTGCCTGACTCGCCAGATCTCGGTCACAGCGGAGTACTTGCCGGGTCAGCACAACCAAGTTGCGGATTGGCACTCCCGACACTTGCGGGATTCCAGTCAGTGGAAGCTGGACTCGCAGGTTTTCAGGTGGCTGAGCACGCTGTGGGGCCCGTTTTCAGTGGACCTCTTTGCGTCCCGTCTGGACCACCAGCTCCCGCATTTTTACAGCTGGAGGCCGGACCCTCTCGCGGAGGCCACGGATGCCTTTCTCCAGGATTGGAGTCTGGAACAGTCATTCGCCTTCCCGCCGTTTTCGATGGTGCCAAGAGTGGCGGCTCATCTTCGCCGCCAGCGAGCGGACGTGGTTATGGTGACTCCCTGGTGGAGATCTCAAGTCTGGTTTCCGGTTCTACTGGAACTTTCTTGGGATTCTCCAATCCTACTCCCCGGTTTCCGCGTCTTCTTCTCAACGCGGACGGGAATCCCCACCATCTGATCAGGCAGAGTTCTCTCCGCCTCATGGCGTGGAGGCTTTCAGGCGACGATGGTCGCTCCCAGGCCTTTCGGGACCGGCTGAGAACTTCCTCTCAAAAGCCTGGGCAGGTAGCACGGCGAAGCGGTATCGCTCTGCCTGGAATAAATGGTCCCGCTGGTGTCTTCGACGGGACCTGGATCCCCTGGTCGCAGGCGTCATACCAGTTTTGAATTTCTTGGCGGAATCGGCTTCAACAGGACTGGCCTAACGCACTGTCAACGCAATGCGCTCTGCGATCTCAGCAGGCCATAATCCTGTGGTAGGTGCACCGATAGGAGAGCACCCTTTTGTTTGTAGGCTCTTGAGAGGGATTCGCCTCTCCTTACCGCCAGAACCGCGTTAACTCGGTTCTTTGGGACGTCAACCTTGTTCTGAATTTTTTTTGTCTTGGCAAGCGAACAAGTATCTTTCCTTGAAGGAGTTATCGGCAAAACTGGCAATGCTCTTGTGTCTGGTCTCATGCAGGCGGGTGTCTGATGTGCGCCCCTCGGATATCTCGGCAAGGGTTTTTTCCCCGGATGGGGTAATCTTCACGTTGGGGCGCCGCACGAAATGTGGGTCAAGGTCAATTTCTTATCCGTGTTTCGTGGACGTCCCCAAACTCTGTGTGGTACAATGCCTGAAGGCTTATGAAGATTTAACCCTAGAACTTCGTCCTCCGGGTGAACGACAGCTGTTTATTGCACTGAGGAAGCCACACAAGGCTGTCTCATCTCCCACCATCGCCAGATGGGTTCGGTGGATCATGCAGGAAGCAGGTATTGATACGAAGCAGTTTGGTGCCCACTCCGCTAGAGGGGCCATGGCTTCTAAGGCTTTCTCTTTGGGAGCCCGTCTGGAGGACCTGATGCGTGCGGCGGATTGGTCCTCGGACTCCACTTTTAAGCGGTTTTATTTCAAACCAGTGGTGGATATAGCGCATTTGGTGGTAAGTAAGCTTTAAACTAGCATAATCTGAAGCCTCCGGTCCTGACATAGAATCGAAATTTGCCTAGCTTAGTAACGGTAAGTTTCAATTCTATTAAGGACACGGAGGCGAGGATTATCCCTCCTGGCCACCGATGGAGGCGATCCCTCCCGTACTGCAGTAAGTATGCAGGTTTTCCAGTGGTATTTGATGAGACGTGTTGTAATGATACTGGTGATTTACTGCCTGTGCTGAACCGTTTGGGTTTACAGGCCGCTGATGCCGTTGTATGTTTCTTGTTAGGTAACGATGGTGCAAAGCAGGACCAGTGAAGTTGAAGCGTGACTCGCGCGAAGAAAGAGGAAGTGGTCATAGGAGGGACGTCCTATCTAGATGTCATGGACACTAACGAAGGACAATATTGCAGGCTGTTCTGCGGATGACCATGGGACTTGTAGTTTATTCGGAATTTTTTCTAAGTTGTGATAGCCTTTATATCCTTTGTTCTGAGGTATAAGGCTTATATTAATGCTTTTTGGCTGCTGATTGGTTTGTTAATAAACAGCGAAGAAGGGAAAAAGCATAATCCTCGCCTCCGTGTCCTTAATAGAATTGAAACTTACCGTTACTAAGCTAGGCAAATTTCGATTCCATTGGACTTCTTCACCTTCTTCTCAAGAGGCGTTCTCTTCCAAGTCTTCCATTGTCGTCTATGGAGGTTTCCAATGTCTATTCACTTGTATGCACCTGACTTCCCTGGTGTGGGCAACCTAGTTCCCAGGGCATCCACGCGTGGGGTGTCTCCAACCTTCGGTGAATTCTTCGGGGTCCTCTGAGAAGAGTCCTTCTGCAAAACGGACAGCAACTTCTCCATTGACTTCCACTAGGCACGCAGCTGTGTTTCCACTCTGCACACAGCCTTCATGTGGTTTCTGGGTACTTACCTTAGGTGAATACTTGTGTCCTCGGCTCCTCTGGGTCTGCTCGTCCAAGTCCTGTCCTCCGTTGCAGTTGGCATTCCATTTTCTTAGTATATGGTTTGGTCTCCCCCTGGAGGCCACTGTATTTTGTGCTACTTACCGGATTGCTTTTAAAGTATTACTGTGCATTTGTGTTGATATCTCCTGGTAGGAGATATACCAATGCATTTGGGAGTGTTGTGCAATAAATAGAAGTATTTTTGTATACACACTATGTGGTTTCTTTTCTTTTAACCTACACTAAAAATTAGACTGGTAAACCAAGCTGCTTTCACTCCTTCAAGAAAAGCCTGACTTTTGCTCTCCACAGCTACCACTTTGAGAGCTTGCAAAGGTTATCAAAGATCATTAAAATCACCTTAAGGGTTGTCTGGATTAGTGCAAGGTGCCTCACTTAAATAAATGTGCACCATATACTAAGCCAGCCTTCTACACTTAAAGTCCTTTGTTATGCTGACCATGTCCTATTCAGGTAGTGGAGATGCTCTGAAAAAACAGCATCATGGGCAGCAAGGTCAGCAGTAAAATTAGTTATCAAGAGGGGTGTGTTCCCTCTCAGCCCGGGCAACCCCTAAGGTACCCTGAGTTGAAGTGACCTCCACCGTTCAGAAAGCTCCATATTGTTTTGGAGGACTCTAGACAATAGGAATAGAAATATGCCCCCTCCCCAAAGTGTGTAGTCACCCTAAAATTCAGTAGCCAATTGGCTACTACCTTCTTTGCCCTGTAACGTCCCTAAATTGAGAATTTAGGGGCAACCCCATAACTTTAATCCTCATATTAGCAACGACCTACGAAGAATGGGGCAAAGAAAAGCTGTGCAGCAGCGAAGTTTGAGAACACAAACTAACTTGACCCAGTCTTACCGACCTTTCTGCAGCCCTCAAAGACCCTGCTACAGAAGAGCAACTTCCCGCAGACCAGCGTCCTCCAGAACCCTGGGAGAACTGCCTGCCATCTAAAAGGACTACTGATCTCCCATGGACAGCTGGACCTGTCCAGAAGAAAATCAGCTTTCAATTTCAAATGCTTTGCGTGTGGAACCACAAAGTCGACCACCTCGGCACCCAAAGCCCAAGGCCGGAGTCCAAGAGGCCCACCGGTCCAGAAAAGGTTCCCCAGCGATCCTGAGCTAGAGTCCCTTGTGCGTTGACTCCTGAAGGACTCCACCAAGACGCATGCAGCCTCTGCACTATGGATTCTTCCCCAATCACGACGCCTGCTGCCTCAGCACTATGGCTCCAACTCAACCGCAACCACAGTGGTAAGCGGACTTCCAACGCCAAAGGATACCCCTGCACCCGGAGCCCCAGGGACTTGGAGAGATCTACCGACAGTGTCCGACGCTTCAGCACATCTCAAATGAACCTGTGCAGCTGTAGGTTTCTTTCGCTCAGCTTCCTGGCCTGAGCCTGTAGGCTTTTTCCAAGTTTGAGATTCCCCTTTGATTTCCATTGGGCGTTCAACACTGTGTGGGCACCCTTCACCCGGACGCCCCTGTGCCGTTGGAGGGGGGAGTAAGGAGTGGCCTTGTGGCCCCCCGTGCTAACCTTAACCCCGGGAGATTGGGTTACCGATAACACTGTCATATAAAGATTTATAAAATTCAACAATATGATCCAGCACTCCCTTTAGAATCACGTAAAAGCACTTGTATTTAAATCAAAAGGGTATTTTTTTCTTTATATATAAGACACAACCTGTTTTCAGCAGGTGAGTTTCAGTCTCTTTATTCTTAAGTTCTCCTTGATATTAGATAAAACCATAGCCAAAGCATTTCGTCCACACGGATTTCTTCAGGGCAACACAAATATGGCTGTGCTCTTATCTTGAAATTTTAATATATTGTTTTTGGACCATTTAATTGTGTGTTTTGTGGTAATATTTCACACTATGATGTACTTCCTCTAAATGGCATTAATTTAAGATGGATATTCAAGTATCTGGTCTTATGATGAGACCTGAGCCAGGGCATAACACTATGGTCGGTGTTGCCCCGTTCACCCACTTCTGATCCCAGTAGATGCTGTCCACAGCATCTACCGGGATTAGGCGTTGTTACCAGTGATCGCATATCAGAAGTGGGTGATAGGAGCACAGCCATATTTGTGTTGCCCTGAAGAACTCCATGTGGACTTAACGTGGTGAGTAGCCCACTTCCAGATGTCTTGGGCTAAGTGGGACAGTTGGAGGGGGTGTCTCTCCCGTTTCTGTATGTAATACTTAGCTGTCATGTTGTCGGTTCAGACCAAGACAGCTTTGCCAGACAGGTGATCTTGAAAGGCCTTGAGAGCCAGAAAGATTGCCATCAGCTCCAAATGATTGATGTGGAGCAACCTTTGCTGTTGGCTCCACAGACCTTGCACTGTGTGTTGTTGAAGATGAGCTCCCCAGCCAGTTCGGGACGTGTCCGCAGTTAATACTGTCTTCTGTGAAACTGGGTCTATGAACGGCCGTCCTTTTGACAAATGTTGTGTGTTCCACCACTTCAGAGAGTGATGCGTACGGCCGCTTACCAACTTCCCTTTGATGAGCCAATCATCAAGGTATGGGAAGACATGGCTGCTTCGTCTTCGCAGATGAGTAGCTACTACCGCAAGACACATTGTGAAGACTCTGGGGGCAGTGGTGACTCTGAATGGGAGTACCTTGAACTGGTAATGTTGACCTGCTACTACAAACCTGAGAAATTTGCGGTGAGCTGGGTGGATTGGAATATGAAAGTAGGCGTCCTTTAAGTCTAGAGTAGACACAAAGTCGTCCTTTTGCAAAAGAGGTAGTACCTGTTGAAGTGTTACCATGTTGAAATGGTCTGACTGTATGTAAACATTTAGTTATCTGAGATCTAATATTGGTCTGAGGGAGCAGTCCTTTTTGGGAATTAGGAAGTAAAAGAAATACACGCTCGACCCTTGATGTTGTGGTGGTACGGGCTCTATGGCTCCTTTTAGTAGTAGGGATTGTACCTCTTGTTTGAGGACGTGTGGGTGATTTGGTTAAAGTTTGTGTGACTTTGGAGGAATGTTTGGAGGAGTGTTGATGGACTCCAGGCAATAACCAGAATGGATATTTTGTAGAACCCATTTATCTGTTATGGACTGCCACTTTGGTAGGAATTGAGACCATCTTCCCCAGAAAGGTGTTAAATGGCAGGAGGGGAAGTGTGGGCAAGTCACTGCTTTGTATTGGAGGTAGGCGTGTGTGTGCTAGAACCTCTACCTCTGCCGTTGTTCCCTTTGCAACCCCCTCTGAAGTAATTTTTAGAGCCGGAGGGGTGATTTTTGCCCTTGTAAATGGATGTAGTTTCTGAGGAATTGTTTTTGGACCCTGCTCAATAGAAGGAGAACCAAAAAGAACCACAGCCTTATATAGATTGAAGGGATACCATTGATTTAGCCACTTCAGTATTTTTCTTCATCTTTTCCAGAGAAGAATTTACTACTGGCCCAAAAACATGCTCTTTATCAAAGGGTGTGTTCGACATGTAGGTTTGCACCTCACGTTTGAAACCAGATATGCGCAGCCATGCGTGTCTTTGTACTGCTCTAGCAGATGTGTCAGCAGTATCTAGGGAGTACCTGATTTGGTTGTTTGAAATCAATTGTCCCTCAGGTATTAGGTCTTGTGCTTTAGATTTATGTTCTTGGGGTAGAAATTGCATGAGTTGTTCCATTACATCCCAATGCGCACAGTCGTATCTTGTCAGTAACGCCTGTGTATTAGCTATGCGCCAGAAGTTAGCTGCCTGAGAGGCTTCCCTTTTACCTGAAGCATCGAGAAGCTTTGATTCTTTATCTGGGGGGTGGAGCATCTCCAGTAGTTTGGGAGTTTGCCCTTTTACGTGCATTGGAAACTACCAATGAGTTTAAGGGTAACTGTCCTTTTATGTAAACTGGATCAGATGGTGCAGGTTTATATTTTTTATCCTCCCTAGGGGTAAGGATACGTGCCCTGACATGATCCTTAAATATGTAATCTACATGTCTCATCATTCCCTTTAGCATGGGTAACATATGTGTAGTTTTTTGTGCACTGTTGTGTCTCAAAAAGGAAATCCTCTTCAAGGGATTCTTTGTGGAGCTGCACCCCATGGTAATTGGCAGCCCTCCCTAGTAATTCAATATAACCTTCACTGTCGGCTGGTGGAGAAGGCCTAGTAGGATATAGGTCAGGGTCATTGTCTGTTGGCGAGTTAGTGTTGTAGTCGTCCCAGTCGTCTGTAGATCCTGGTTGGCCATCATCATTATCATCATCATCATCATATCCATCCCCCCCCATCCCTGTCACCTTGGTTTTCATGTGTATGTTGTGGTGAGTGCTCAGTTGAAGTTGGTACAGGTAGAGGCTGAGGAGAAGGTGGTGATAGAAGAGGAGGAAGAGAAGGATTAGTTCTCTTCTTTAAAGGAATGTAATATTCCTCTTCAATATCAGTCTTTCTCTTTAAGGTCACCTTGGTGGTAATATGTTCAGTTTTAGGATGTATGTCAAGCACCTTTTGTTTTGGGTCCGGTTTGTCGAGCGGATCGTCGTAACTGCTTTTTGGGTGATTTTGGAGCATCAGTCTGTTTCGGCGTGAAGTTTTCGGTGTCAGCGGCTTAGCGGTTGGTGTCTTCGGATCCGAAATGTTTTTCGGTGCTGAGTGAGGTTCAGATCCGGACTTGGGCTTCGATCCCAAAGGCTTTAGCTCCGTGCCCGATTTGGAGTGGGGCTTCTAGGAGCCGGAAGGCTTTTTGGACGGCTTCAGTGTTGAGCCTGAAGGCGGGGCGTCAGAAGCCTGTTCTCTGTGCTGACCGGGGCCTGAGGGCGCGGGTTGGTCCGGAGCCTTTTTTTTAACTGGTTGACTTGGGCGTCGGGGCAAAGATGGGACTCTACTTACAGTACGTTCTCCATGCGGGATGTCCTCATCCTGGTCGGAGCCCTCTTCCGAAATGGAGATGGGATCTCGCTCCTCCTGGACCCCGATAGCGCCGCCAGCTTCTTCTTCAATTAGGTCCGAAGAGGCTCGGAATGGAGCCTGTGCGTTGGCTGTGCATGTCGCGTCGTCGAGGCCAATGGTCGCAAATTGTCTTTTTGGAGCAGAAAGCCTTACAGGCGTCGCAGTCCTGTTCTTTGTGTTCTGGTGACAAACATAGGTTGCACACTTCATGTGAGTCAGTGAGCGGGTATTTCACGTGGTACAGAGGGCAGTATTTAAAGGGAGTTTGTTCCATCGACTGCAAGTCGGATGGGGGTAGGCCCGACAGCCTACCACAAGCTTTCCGATCGAAAGAGGTTTTTTTCAAAACAAACAATACAAGAAGAATAGAATACGCGAACGGAACAATACCGTCGAGGGCGAGTCTTCTACGCACCTGGAGAAAAAGAAGGATTGTGTCAAACCAGAGCGCAGAAGTAACATCCGAACCCGATAGTAGAAAAATAATCTGAAGATGGAGTCGATGACAATGCGCACTATCACCGAAACGAAGAGTCCCCACCACATGAGTAGGAAGACTTCTTCGAAGAAAAACAAAGTGCCAACATTCGGGCCCAACACTAGATGGCACTCTATGCATAAGCATGTGATCTACAGCTCACATGCCTCGAACATAATGTTTCCAAAACACAGCTTGATGTGGTAGAACAATCAGACAATTACAGCCAACACGCGTTTCTTTGTGTGTCGTAGCACACTTGTGACTTCTTCAAGGCTGTAAACCCCAAATACAAACAGTTACATCACCATTCTAACATAGGCAAAATGTGCCCTAGTCATGCCTGCAAGGTTTCCATCACCAAAACGAAGCATGGAAAGTGACTTTACAAAGTTCCAGCAGAACCATGAGTATTATCCAAAAAAATGAGAGAAGAGAAGAATAGGCTTTTAAAAGCAGTAACACAGCAATGTTACTCAAGCAGATTTCAAGAACTACCAAACCGCCTTCCTGGCCAGAGAGGGCTCGCTTTGGTTCACTCAATCTCTGGACTATACTTCCACGTGGTTAGTGGTAGAAAGGGAACTTCTAGGGGAATTTCACCCGATCTCTCTCCTATCCAGTAACCCCAAACCCCGCCCTCGGGTATATATATTTTCCAAAATACCAAATGGGCCCTCTTGAAAATTGATAGAATACTAGAAATCCCGATCTCTAACTCAAATTTGAGCTCCCTTAGGAACAACTCTAAAATTAGAATCCATGGCTCTCCAAGCCTGCTGGTCTCATAGGGCCTCTAAGGGCATTCCTTTTCTAAAATACCTAGGGCCCTACCAAAATACGCTATCCTTTAAAGACTTCTGAAAGTACTTCAACCTGCAAAATGTAGAATTTTACAATTTTTTGAAGCTTAAGGTCGCCCTTTTAAACTAAAGTTTTCAAATAACGACCCTTCCCTCATCAGGATCATCCTATCCTTTAATAAATCCGGCCACCAGGCCTCCAAGCTATACCTTCTTATACAACCGAAGTCCTTCAACACATCCTCTAGACTGCAAGCTAAATGGGACCGAACGGAACGATTTTGTCACAATCTTGGCATCAGATTTGGAGATCAGTGGTCTTGTATAAAGTATCCCACTCTCTTACACAAACAAAGTTCTGGTTACTACACAGGACCTTCTGGACCCCAGCACGCCTCCACAAACTCTCCCTAAGAGAGACTCCAAGTTGCTGGAACTGTAATGACCCTGTCGGTGATCTCCCTCACCTTCTCTTTTACTGTAGAGCGATCGCTCCATTTTGGGATTCAGTATTTGATTTTATCGACCATCTGCGGAGTCCCTCTGGAACAATCGCTTTTAACACTACTCAAGGGATTTTTAGACCCGAACATCAGATCCTGCAATGACACTCCATTAATCGATATCCTTCTTACTGCTGCCTGCAAATCTATTTTAACTAACTGGAAAAACACAGCCACCACCTCCTTCAGCCCCTGGATAAACTGGATCTCCTTTCTAAGAGGGGCAGATAACACCTCATTACAAAACTCCCAGTGGATTACACGCAATACATCTATCGGGAACTCTCTTGATAACTATTTTGCTACTTCCAAACCACTGTGATTCTCTACTTCCCACCCCTTATTACCCTGTACATCTACCCTCTCTTACATGGATACAAATAGGAGTGATATTCAGAACTGATATCACCTCCTCCGAAAACATTGAAGCGAATTCTTGGATTAAATGGAGCGTATGACCTGGAATACACCTGCACTTATATACATTAAGACCTCCTGGGATTTTACATGCCAATCCATGAGTTTGGTCTATATACCTACTAGTGCCCCTCTTCCCCCTTTTTATCTAGCTTATTTTGCTTTCCTTCTATCGCTTAAATGTAAGCCATATCACACACCTGAAGGGTTTATCTAATCTTCATGTGTGGTTTTGCTCTCACTTACCGTCTGCTACCTGAATTTTGCTCCGTATTCTACAAAACAAAAACAAAAAAAACAAAAAAAACTCTGGGGGTTCGATTACATTAGATCAAAGCCCCTTTGCGGGCTTATCTGCCCTCTGGTTACAAGTCTTCCCAAAAATGCTTAACTGGTAATGGAAAGCACGCCTTTTCGGTTCTGTCTGTGTTGCCATGTGAAGTACCCTCATACAGACCAGAATTGTGTGTGCAACTTGTGCTTGTCCCAGAGCACCACGAAGCAATCTGCAATGCCTGCAATTCCTTCCGCTCCAAAAAGACTTCAGGATCAGAGAGCTTGCAACCTCGAATTGTCTTACAGAGCCACCTACAACACTCCTGCCATCTTTGGCAAGGAGCATGCACAGGAGCAGCCAACTATCGATTAGGGGATGGGGCCTTCTCCGTCGCTGAAAGTTCGGGCTACGAGCTTTAAGAGGACTTTGAAGTAAAGGTCATTACTACGGCTCAACAAACTGAGTGCACCTCCCCCTGCTCCTGTCTACCAGCATAATCCTAGCAAAAAACATTTGGCACTGCTGGCTGACCGCTGCCATCTTCCACCTCAGCACTGAGTCCACAGTCTACTTCCAAGCCGACCTCCGAGCTTGGTTCAGACACACAGGTGAAACCAATCCTGCGCAAGTTACAGGAGAAACTGGATACGTGCCAGAAGAAAACTGGACGTATACTGGCTACACCTCCCTCTCCACCACCACCTAAAAGGAAGCTTACTTTTGAAGAAGCTTTTGACATGACAGTTCTTCCAAAAAGGAGAACTATGAATAAAGCTACCAGGCCTCCACCTCCCATACCAAGTCCACCTCAACCCCCTTCACCCCACCTCTTTCACTCTATCCTGCACCTCAAATCTCCTCCAGGAGAGCCACTACATGACTCACCACAAGGGTCCTCACAATCAGACACTGGTGGGTATGGGGGGGCCACAGGGAGGTGACCCCTTGGACAACTAGGACACAGATCCCCCAGCTGAAACAGATTTTGATATTTATCCTGCACGCCCTTCTGCTCCTGAAGATGCTACCTCTTACCAGAAGGTTATATCAAGGGCTGCTGCTTTTTATAATGTGAAGCTCCATAAAGAGTCTTTAGAGGATGACTTCCTCTTTGACACGCTTTCCACCACACATAGGAATGCTCAATACCTGCCCGAGTTGAAAAGTACGCTTAGGCATACTGAGGACATATTTAAGAGCCAATTAGGGCTAGGAATGTCACACCTAAGTTACATTAAAAATGACACCCGCACCATCTGACCATATTTACATTAAAGGACAGTTACCACCAGACTCCCTAGTTACCACCATAGCATGCAAGCGTGCCGACTCTTAGGCCACGGGTGACAATCCGCCTCCTGAAAAAGAGATTAAAAAGATAGATGCTGGGGGGGAAAGAGTTGCATCCCAGGCTGCCAACCATTGGTGTATTGCCAACTGGCAAACACTCCTCGCACACCATGACCGGGCCCACTGGGACGAAATTGAAGATCTACTTCAGTATCTCACAGAGGAACACAAAAACGAGGTCAACAGTTAGTGTCTGAAGCCAAAATTATCACCAACACTTCCATATAGTGTGTATTAGATGCTAGAGACACCGCAGCTAGGGGAGTAAATACTAGTATTTTATTTCTGGAACACGCTTGGCTTCGAATCTCAGGTTTTGGGACGGAGGTTCAACAAGCTGTCCTAAACATGCCCTTTGGTGAAGAACATCTGTTTGGCCCTCCGGTGGATTCCACATTAGAATTATTTTTTCAAAGATACTGAGACAGCCAAAGCACGGGGGCACTTCAAACACCTGCCACCCATTGTTTTTTTCATCGCTCAGTATACCATGGAGCCTCCAAATCCACCTCTTCTGTGGCTTCCACCTCTCAACAAAAGCAGCATGCTCAGGGCTCAAAGTCTAAGGGCTACTACTGTTGGTCCTACAAAGGAAACAACAGCAGAGGAAGAGGTAAGGGTGCCCCCACGGTGGAGCAACACCCTCTACCAAACATTGACTACCCTATCCTCCCCCCTGATCACACACCTGTCTGGGTAGGAATTCACAATTAATTACATGTATGGAAATCCATAACATCAAACAAGTGGATATTACCCATTATTCAACATTGCTATTGTCTGGGGCTTCATGGAAGGTCTTCATGGAAGATCTTAAAAACGTAATTCCACCCGGGATTCCTTCTGCACCTTCTTGAAAGCTTAATATAGTACTCACAAGAATAAGGGGACCTCCTTTTGAGCCTTTATACTCATGCCCTCTTCAACCCAATCATGTAAAGTGGCTATTTTCTGGCCCAGTTTTCACTAACACTGCATGGCTGACAGAGTGGTGACCACTCTATGTTATTCTCCATGTGACTTTGCTAAAATGAGAGTGGCAATAGATGGTCATGTTTTAGAGACTGCAGGCGGTCAGTGTGTGTTTGTGTTTATGAGCGCGCCCTGCCATTGGTTTGACTGGAGGCCTCTCCAAGGATATGGAGATGTGTAGCACTACCTTTGTCAATATTCTGCACTGCAGGGAGCTTCTCCCAGGCTATGGGTGAGCTACCATTAGCCCATGAGCTACATTTTGGAGAACCTTGACATACATAAATTTACCAGTAATACAGATTAAAAAAGACCCTTATGTAAACCTAGACCTTGGTTGACTTAACAATTAGGACTACCCTGATGACTAGCAAACTATGGAATTTTATATGCCCACCTGTGCAGGGCTCAAAAATCCATTCGCATTGTCGAGAAAGATTTATTCCGGACAAGCAATTGTTAGGGACTACTCAGCGAGTTGAAAATCCTCTAACTTCAGGGAAGACAAGCTGACTTTGGCCCTCTGACAGCAGAGTAAATGTGACAAGATAACAAGATTTAAAAACAACTTTATTGCTCATACACTGAAAGAGCAATACAAATGCCATTAAATATTGTAATCTTGTCACATTTGCTGGCTTTCAGAGACAGAGGTCAAAAGTCAGATCATCTCATTACATTTATTTTTCTTTCTGTGACGTAAGTTAGAGGATTTTGTAAAGTGAACTGTGTGACAATTGAGCTGTGCAAAACATGTTAACTGAAAGGCTTTTTTAAGATGTCAAGCTTTCTTCTAACACAACACAAAAATAGCTAAGTGAACTGTTCAAACAGTTCAAATATATGTCACTAGTTAGAAAGACCCATTATTGTAATTCTGTGGTGAAAACAATATTTTTTATTGGATCAAAACAAATTAGAACACTTTACTTGGTGATGTGCAAGTGCTGAAACCCAAATTCCAAAAATTGTTTATGCGCTATTATCAGTAAAACTACGTTAGTGGGAATGTTTTGTGGCCATGTCAATGAAAAATATGCCAAGCGTAAATGACAATGCAGTACCACAAAATGCTGTGGTAATATAAAGTGAATTTTAAAACATGAACTGGGAAGTATTACTGCTCCTGACCAGATGACAATGCTATTAGTGAACTAAGAGGCAAGCCAGGAATCATATGTACCCTAAGTATGCATCTGATTCTCGTTATACATGGAGCAAACATTTAGTCTAGTAAATAACGAGTGTTTTTGTACAGCAGAAATAGTGACCTTGCATATTTGAAGGTGTTCTCTTATGTGTTGATAAAGACAAATGCAGCTCTATAAGACAAAATATATGCCTAGGATCACACAATTTGAGACCAGTTCACAGGTCAAGTAGATTACAGTTAGGTCGAGTACATTGCTAAAGTTACTAGACCTACAGTAACACTTTAATTATTTTTTTAACCCTGCTGTGTGAATGCCTTCTAAACATTTGTAAACAGCTTGTGACAGCACATAATCATGTGTTTTAGGTAAAGCCTTCTGGTAAACTCCTGAACAAGTCCATGCCATATAAAGGAACTCCAAACAGGATAAAAATACGGATTCACCAGTGAAATTAGCTTTTGAAAATTGCCTTGTGCCAAGGGTTTACTGAATGGATGCAGACTTCAAAACAGATGATTGTTAAGACTAACGTTGATGTTTTTGCACTAATCATGCATGCATTATACTGAGATTTTACCCTTCTTCAGATCAGGATGAGGTTGCTCTCAAATATCTGCTCAAAGTCCAATATTTAAAAAATGTCAAAGAAGATCTTAAGATGCAGAAGGACAAATGGCTTACCAGTTATCCATGAACTCACTCTCCTGGAAGATGGTACGCATCTTAAAAAACATAGATCTAAGTTTTGATCTAGGCATAAGATTGAAAGGTGGATCTTATCAATTGGGAAGGACTAGGTTACTTTTTTTTTATTAATGTTTACTACACATCCCTCATTACTTGGAAACTGCAAAACATGATGTTCTACAAAGACATTTTTGGTTGGTGAGAACAGAGAAAAATACTCCTGGATTAAAAATACAGGATAGAGTTAGACCAAAACAAGATTTGACTGTGCCTCCTCTTCCTTGAACGATCTTTCATCTATCTGCTTCCCCAGAAACAGAAGCTTTTGTCCTTCTGCATCTTAAGCTTTCATTCAACATATTCATGCAATCAAACTTGCTGAATAGTCAAGGCAGTCAATATATTTTATTTAATTATTTACAAATAGTCATAAAAGAACAATAAAAAGCTAATTTTGCAGGTACATGTGTAGTGTAGTTCCTATATTCCCAATAGGCTCTGCGCATTGGAATAATATATCCTGCAGTTTAGACGTAGGACCGAGGTCGACTAGGTCTCTACCGAATATATTAAACCTAATTGTGAGTGGCAGCTAGCTCAGAGGTCACTAGACACTTTTTCGAATTCACAAGAAGGGATTAGTTTCTGACAACCGCATAAACATGACAACTTTGTTTCCCAAGAATAAGGTATCAATCTCTAGAGTCACGGAAACAATAGATAGCTATTTTACTCAGTCAATCGTGCCTGCTTCGTTTCACCAGCGGTGCTGAGAAAATAGAGAGACAGGCTATTCAATAAAATGTATTTATTGAAGAATCTTCTTTCTCGAGCATAAGAAGTGTACTGCTACAATTGTAATACTGGTTATAAAGTACAAGGCATATAATACGATAAGTATTATAAAGTAGTACTGTAAAAGCATGATATGGTTTCTAAGCCACAAAATACCTAAAATACATAGAATACATACAGTGATAAAATAATGACTAAAAGTACTCAACTGGTGCTTCTAAAATACGCCTACCCCGGTGTACCTAACCTGAGTCTAGTACAAGGGAAGAAGTAAGTGAGGTGTAGCTTAAGTTTAGTATTCTTTGCCATGAATCTATTCCAAGAATTCTCTTAAGGGTCTAATCACCTCCGTACCTTGGTTTTAGAATGAAGGAGGTCTTGTATCTCTCTCTCAGGGCTCGATTTCCCAGCAACCCGCAAGGGTAGCCTGAAAACACTGGAGCTGGATTTCTCAGCAAGAGAAAAGACAGCGTCTCTCAGTGCGTTAGCTGGAGGGTCGGCATCCTTCGGCACTTGCTGCTGCAGGGCGTCGGGCAAGTAGTTAGTCGATCTGCTCCAAACCACCGTGTGTTTGTCTGGGCAAATTAAGGCATATTTATACCTTGAAGGTGCCGAGTTTGACGTATGATTGGACATAATACAGTCATTAAAGACTCAGTTCTTTGAAAACTCCATGATTTCCTAGATAAATTAGTATTCAGGCAAAGGGAAGTCCCTAGCTGCTGAAGGCGGGTTTTTCTAAGAAATCGTTGTTGATTCTTGGAACTTAGTGGAAGTAGCCATGCCGTATTTGGGCTGCATAGGCTCAGTCTAAATATGGTAATAATTCCTATGCCTATATAAGGATCGGGTAATTTATACCTATATATGGGCGTGAATCAGGAAAATTACACTAGGGTCCTAGATTCCTACACAACACATGGTTAAGCACATGTAAAACCAAACATGTTACAACAGCAAAGATTTCCAGTGTGAGACTGCACCTTTCAGAAATCATCCAACTGGGAAACCTACTGACGGATTACATAAGGTGCACACAAAAAAACATTACTTACACAGTGTCTTATTAGCGTCTCACCCTCTCTATTGGTGGAGGTAGTTTCTCTTAATTGTTTTTTTGTCCATAGAATTTCACACTTCTTGGTAGCTGAGAGAATAGTCTCCCAAGTAAATCAGCAGTATACTAAATGTATTTACACCAAGAAATAGACTAACCGCATCACATGCAAGACAATCTAAAATAGGTATGAGTGTTTGACCATATGGACAGCCAAAGCAAGGGGGGTGGGGTGGGGGGTGTCAAAGCAATAAGACCCGACATGAACCCCAACCATAATTCCTCATGCACGCAAGAGGTAGGCCTACTTATTCCGGAGGTACAAATTCAGGGTACAGTGTAATAACTTATTCGCTGCCCTGCAGGTCCTATAAAAAAACTGAATAATAGTTTCAATGTTCTGGGCCTGGGGGATGAAAGAAGGTTCCAAATGCAACATCACAAATTAAAAAGAGCATTGACGATAATTTACCCAGAAGCACTTCCTTCTGGTAAACATTCTTTAACCGGATTAGAATGTTTTTTTCCCTCAATATTCGCACATGGCTGGGGAATATCAGCCTACTACCGGCAGTCTTAGTCCCTGATCCCCAAGTGAAACCGACTGTGTGCATTTTGATTATGGGGGTGTACTTTAGCTAAGATTATCTACTTTGACCACATGGAAGACACTAGCCAAAATCATACTCCCCTCAGCCTTAATTGATGTGAGAAAGTCGCTCTATATATACTGGACCAGAAAAAGGTACAGTGTGTATAGAGTCCACCAACCCCAGAGGTATAACAGGTGAAAGCCAGGTGTGACCTTACTCTCTAAAGTGGTAGCCTGGTCGAGCAGTAGGGCGGTACCAGAGGACAGTGTAAAGCATTTGTTGTACACAGTAAGCAAAAGGTTTCACACACTCAAAGACTGAACTCCAGGCCAATTGTTTTTATATCAAAGATATAGTTGTTTTATTTCTAGAACCAACAGGTATCAAAATATACTGTTCTCAATATGAGAGGTCTCAGGTGAGTACTTTGCCAAAAGGCAATAAACTTTGTAAACACAATAGGTACATGGGTTGCAGTAGGCAACAATTCTACACACAATTTAGCATTGAGCTCAATGGATTTTCTTATATAAACATAGTTGATTACTTTGTGGATTACATTGGTAGTTCCAGGACTGGCTCCTAGATTCAGTCCTGGGGTCTAAGCTGAAAACAGTTTAGTAAAAACGTTTTAGGTATTGCAGTGGAATATAAAGCTATTTTAAATGTTCACACTTAGAAACTTTTCAACAGAAATCTGGCAATGTTATCCAATAGGAGAAAATTCAGGTTGTAGGTAAAGTACGATCTCGTTACTTTGGTAATCCAGTACTGGGCTCCTGGGTCCAGCACTGGGGTCTCAACTTAAAACAGGTAAGTAATATTGTGTCAGTATTTCGTATGATTTTTAAAGAATATTTCAAGTTTTCAAAAGTAGACAGAAGAAATTTCATAGAAAAGCAGACCATGGATTCCTATGGAGAAAATTCAGGTTACTAGTAAACCCGGTAAGAATTACTTTTGCAGTTCAGTACAGGGCTACACGGTACAGTACTAGCTTCTCTCCTGATCCCAGGTGAGTACTTCGGAATTCGGTTGATTTTATATGAATATTTTAAGTTTTCCAAACTTCACACACAGAAGATTTTTCGAGTTGAACCAGTCAATGTTATCCAATGGCAAGTAAGTGAGTTACCGGTTTCCAGGTGAGTACTCGACTGGTGAAGTTGTGGTTCTGGGCATAGACTCAGGGGTCCCCTAGGGTCAGGTAGGTACAGTTGGTTCACCCTCAGCGGCGCAGGGGTGGCCAGGTGCAGAGGTAGTTGGGCCCAATGTTATCCAATGAAGGAAAGGGGGCCTCCGGTTGGTGGCTGCTGGCTAGCAGGCCACGCGGCTGTGGGAGCTGGGCTTCTGGTCACTTGATCAGGGTAAAGGGGGAAGCAGGATAGGGCAAAGGTGGCACAGCCAGCGGTACTCGGGCGGCTGGGTGCAGGGTGCTTTTGAGCCGTCGGGCGCTCAATGTTATGAAATGAAATGATTACGCACTTGTATAGCGCACGACTACCCGTAGGCATCTCGGCGCTTGTACGAATACCGCCGAGGAACCCTTCCTGGCCTTTCCCTGTGAGGAGCCCACTCCTGGGCACCCTCAAGGTGAAGTCAGGCATCCTCAGCGTTGTTGGGGCCGTTGTAGAGATTAAGCAAGCTATTGCCCAGAGGTGCAGAGTGGGACTTATGATTAGAATAGGCACCGAGGCGATAATTATCAGGTCCGAGGAAATTGAGCCCGAGACCCGCCGAGGCGGGAATTGAACCCTGGTCCCAGCCAGACTACTGCATCAGGGTCTGCCGCTCTAACCATTGAGCCACACTTCTGTTCTGGGAAAGGTAAAAAGGGAACAAAGGCTGCAGGCTTGGGGGCAGAGACTCTCCAAGGGCGACCAGCATTTCGAGAGGTAAGTTGGGATCTTGGAGCACAGGTAGGTACCCCAAAGGGAGGCACGGGGGGCTGTGGGGCGCCAGGTGCAGGGGTGTCTTTGTGTGTCGGAAAAGTTTAGCCTCAGCTGGTCACGGTTGGGGTGGCCCCTGGTTCTGAGTCTGCAGGCGTCGTATGGTTTGTCGAGGAGGGTCTTTAGGCACTGGACTTCGGGTCCCAGTCGCCGGGGGGACGTCCTCGTGGTCTTGGATCACTCGGACACGGGCCGGGCTCGGCAGGGGCAGAGTGGGCTGGTCCGGAGCTTCCTGGCTGGCACCAGGGGGGTTGTTGCAGCAGAGCCTCTGCTGATGGGAGTCCCAGTCTTTAAGAGGGTCAAGGCAGGCAGGTCCTCTGGGTGTCCCAAGGTTGCTGTCCGCAGGAGTCGCCGGGATTTAGACAGGTTCCAGGATCGACAGGCCGGTAAGGCTGGGGCCAAGTCAGTTGTTGTAATCCTGTGGTTAGCAGCTGCGCGGCGGGTTTTCTTCCTCTTGGTCTTCTGTCTTCTTTTCTTATCGGGATCTGAGGACGGAAGGTTCAGGGAGCCCCTAAATACTACATTTAGGGGCGTTACAGGTAGGGCAAGGGCAGGGACCAATAGGTCCCTGTATAGGGGTGGGTACACCCCCTAGCCTGCTCCTCTCCTGTGGGAGGGGGGCAGGAGCCTAGCTGTGATTGGGCAGGGCTCCCCATCTTCAAGATGGCCAGAGCCCGGGGTCGTGCTTCACCTCGTCTCTCCCACCTGAGGGGTGGGGTTGGCACCCCCCCCCCCCCTTCCTGACGTAGTTTTCCCCGCCAGTTTTCCCGCCAGAGTGGGGGTCAGGACGGGTGGGGGCCAGTTGCTGGGTGCAGCAAATGGTGTGGAAAAGCTCACCGAGGAGGCATGCCTTTAAAGCTTCCCCCTGCCCATCCTGGGGGAGGAGACCTAGCACCTGGCCCAGGGCTCTCCATCCAGGGGTCTAGCAACATGTCTGCCGTGTGGCAGCCTCTGCAGCCACTCAGCCCAGATGTGGATTGCAGGTTAGGTTTTCAGGGGGCATCTCTAAGAAGCCCTGTGGTGCATTTTACATTAAATCCCACACTGGCATCAGTGCGGGTTTAATGTGCTGAGACGTTTGGTACCAAACTTGTCATTCTTCAGTGTAGCCATTATGGTGCTGTGGAGTTCGTAATGACAACCTCCCAACACCATATACTCTTAATGGCATCACTGCACTTACAGTGACGAGGAGTGGCCCTGGGTACTGTAGGGGCACAGGGCTTATGCACCTGTGTCCACACCTCTGGCATAGGGCACCCAGCTAGAGGGGTGACTGAAGTATGCCAGGGCAGTGGGTTCTGTGGGCATGGCACACAGGCATGTGTGCCATGTCGTCTCTTTGTTTAGTTCTGTACTTAGATACTCAGCCTGCAAAGGCAGTGTGTGGGTGTCAGGGTACAGGGCCCCTGAGGGTGGCACAATACGTGCTGCAGTCCTCAGGGGTCTTCTCTGGTCACCATGCCCTGGGTACCTACGGTACCATTTACTAGGGGCTGACAGGTGGCCGGAGCTGCCAATTGGGTTTTAGTTTCAATACAGTTTTAGGGAAGGGAAACAGGTCCTGGGTACCTGGTTGGCAGGAACACAGGGCACACTCAGTCAAAGCAGATCAGCAGTTTAGAAAAAAAGTGGGGACATACCAATGAAAGAAAGATGGCACTTTCTCACAATTGACCATTCTTCTTGTGAGGAAACGGAACATTAGATATATGGCCTACATTTTTAATGGGTCCACATTTACCCTTGAATGGGTACTAAACACACCACTGTGGCACTTGACTTTTTCAGGGTAGCGGAGGAGAGCATTTGATGGCCTACTCAAGGGAGGTGAACTGGGCGAGTAATCACCATTACCAAATACATAAGACTGGTGGAAATGCCTTTGGCAATATTACATGCATGCATTTACAGATGGCCAGGACCTCCAAAATCACAATAGCCGATCCCCCTTCATCTCACACATACACAGCAATGTACATACAGCACGAAACCATATATAGGGGTGTCACTTGACATTAGGTCAAAGTTACCCCATTTCAATAAGAGTGTAGGAAGCTGGCTCTGTATATACTATACCAAAGTGAGGTATAGTGTGCACAGAGTCCAGTGGAACCCCAAAGGTAAAGTTAGATAGCACCTCACTCTCTATTTGTGGTAGTGTGGTCGAGCAGTAAGGCAGTATCAGAGGACAGTGTTCAGCATTTGCTGTTCACACTAAGTCAGCAAATTAATTCACACATTCAAAGACTGAACTTCAGACCAATTGTTTTTGTATAAAAATATTCTTTTGGTTATTTTATTTCCCAGAACCAAGCAAGCATGGCACAGGTAAGCGATAAGTACTTTGCAGTAAATATATAGATTGTAACACAGTTTGGATTGCAATTGTAAATGTACTTTTTTATGGGATTTTCAGTATGATTACAGGTAAGTTACTTTTAAGATTACTTTTCTTACACAGAGTAGTATACCTGGATACTACTCTGGGACATTTCCTGTAAACAGTTAAGTAAAATCGCTTTTGTTAAACAGTACAATTTTAAAGAATTTCTTTAGGTTTTCAAACTCCACACAGGACAGGGGTCGTCGGATTTCGGGCTAGGATCGCCGGGGGGACTTCCTCGTGGTGTTTGCCCGCTCGAGCTTGGGCCATGGATCGCAGATACAGAGTGGGGCAGATTTGTGGTGTCCGACCGGAACCAGAGGTTGCAGGTTAACAAATCCAGTGTTCACAGGAGACACAGTCATTGAGGTTTATTCAAGGTTGCTGGCTTCAGGACACACTGGGATTTCGCAGGAGCATGTTCGATGTGGAGACAGGCTGGTTGGCCGGGGCCGAGTCAGTGGGTGTCTTCCTCTTGTTAGCAGCTGCACGGCTGTACGGTCCTTCTTCTTGTAGTTTCTTCTTGTCTGAGGAAGCAAGGTTAAGGGGTGTCCCTAAATACTAGATTTATGGGTGTTACAGGTAGGTAAAAGGTGGGGACCAATGGGTCCCTCCCCTGGAGCGGTACACCCACTATTATGCCACCCTCCAGTGGGAGGGGGCATAAGCCTATCCATGGTTGGCTGAGTCTCCCCCCCCCCCCCCACCCCTCCCCCAATCTGTAAATGGTGGGGCTGGGAGTTTTACTTCCCCTCGCCTCCTCCATCTGAGGGGTGAAGTTGGCAGAGGTGGGCACACCTCTCTTCCTCACTTGTTTTTCCTGCCGGTTCTCCCACCCAAAGTGGGGGTCAGAACCAGTGGGGACCAGTTGCTGGAAGCTGTAAGTGGCCTGGGGAAGCTCACAAAGGCGGCAAGCCTTTGAAGCTTCCCTTTCGTGAACCCTGCCCATCCTGGGAGAGGAGGCTTGGCACCTCCTCCCAGTTTGTGCATTGTTTCAAGCCCCAGAGAGCATATGGCTCTCGACGCAGGGGTCCAAAACCATGTCTGGTGGTGGCAGCTGAAAGCAGCTACCCAGCCTGGACACTAGTGGTAGGTTAGTTGTCAGGGGGCATCTCCAAGATGCCCTGTGTGTGCATTTTTCATTAAATCCAACACTGACATCAGTGTGGGTTTAATGTCCTGGGACGTTTGATACCAAACTTCTCAGTTTTCAGTGTAGCCATTATGGTGTGGTGGAGTTCGTAATGACAAACTCCCAGCAAAATATACTCTTATTGGCAGCACTACACTTGTCTAAGAATGGACTTAGGGGTACAGGGCTCATGCACCTGTACCCTCACCACTGGTATAGTGCACCCAGCTAGAGGGGTGACTGATCTATGCCAGGGCAGTGAGTTGTAGGCATTGCACACAGGGATGTGTGCCATGTCGACTCTTCACTTTGTTCTGCACCAAAACAAGCAGCCTGCAAAGATAGTGTGTGAGAGTAATGGTACAAGACCTCTAAGGGTGGCACAATAAGTGCTGCAGGCCTTAGAGGCCTTCTCTGGTCACAGTGCCCTGGGTACCTGTGGTACCATTTACCAGGGGCTGACCTGTGGCCAGAGATGCCAATTGGGTTTAGGCTTCAATGCAGTTTTAGGGAAAGAACATAGGCCCTGGGTACCTGATTAGCAGGAGCCCAGGGCACACTCAGTCAAAGCACATCAGCAATTCAGCAAAAAGTGAGGGCAAACATGCAGAAAGAGGGCACTTTCTCACATAGAGTCACATCATAATAGCTTCATTTCATCATCGACTTCCGTCAAAACATAATCTCTTCACACTTATTATGAATAATCAAGCATTGCAATCATGTGCCCACATTACCAGTAATAAAGCAGGACATCCTCCTCTGAAAGTATTACGAATAATCAGGCATTGCAACCAGATGGCATCACTGACAGGCCTTTCTCACCAAAACGTCCAAGATGAGCCACCCTCCTGTGTTGGCTCCAAAGGTCTGGGCTCCTTCCTTTGTTCAGTGAGCTTCAGCTGGCCCACGCCTGGTACAGTACCACAGCTAATTTATACAGATACTTCATCCACACCCCTTTTCTTCTTAGGAGCTGAGTGAGGCACTCTTAATTGTTCCCTTTGTGTGGGGAGGAGGTCTTTGTTCCTGTCTAAGAGAAATGCAATTAACTTGGCACAGCAGGTTGACAAAAGACCTGGACTCTGATCCGGAGATGATCCAGAGAAATATGACCTTTCTAGATGACCCATAAATTAGATACCTTCTTGGAACTCTCAGATTTGAGTTTAGTGCATGTTCCATCCCATTTTGCTAGGTCACTGTACTTTGTAGACCAAAGTAAAGCAAAACGGCACTGTAAGGCATTCTTCCCCCTATGTATATAATGGAGTGTCACTGAAGACAATGCAGTAAACAACACTGACTTTCCACATTTTCATATGAATGTGCACCAAAAATAAGGCCTACCCCAAGTCAATATCTAATCCTCTGTGCCAGACTACTTTTGCTATTTCAATCCCAGTAGTAAAAATCACCCATAGTGCATTTTAGAGAGCTCATGAGCTGATGACAGAATATTTACTTTACACAATTTTCAAGCGTTGCTCCCCTTTTTCAGTAAACACATTTGATTCCCATTTACATGCTTTCTCTTCAACTTGTCAAAAATTCAAACAGTCCCTTCACTCACAAAGTTTGGCCAGTTATTTCTGAAACAGCCAAAGTTATAAATGTATCCAGCAAATCTGGATCCCTTGTGGAAGTGTGCCTAGTGTGGATTTAGTGCATGGGGACTGACAGGTTTAACTCAGTACTGTAGAGTGAAGAAATTGGAGAGGAAGAAATAACAAAAATAGACACAAAAAGTGAAGGGATGAGACAGTACAATTTAAGAACCCTCACTCACCAACCTAGTGGTGACATGCTTCATCACTGGGTTCCCACCGGAAAGACCTAATGTCTTTCCAGTGTGCTTCAACGCCTGCTTACAGCGGAGCTGGTTATTGTGTGTGTTGAGGGTGTATTCTGGCCAAATTTAGCTAGGTGAGTGCAAAAAACAAGGGGGGTTAAAAAATGCAAAATCGTGACTTTCAACACCTTTATTAATAGTCCGGTTTGCACTGGTTAAAAACAAATTTGAATGGACACAAAGGAATAGTCTCAAATATTAAAGACCCCTGGTCCATAGTGAAAAACAAGGTTAGGTCGACATGTTTCTGCTTTCTTTGAGCCCAAGTCGCTCAGCGTTCATCAGGACCATATAATGTGATCCTCCGGTGGTGTACACGCACTAAGGTGCACCCTGCCGTGAGGAATTTGTGTGAAAAGACAAAAAAAGGAGAAAAATGTTTTCTTATTTTTTTGGTATATAATATACTTACGGCTATTAAGCCGTTCGAGACAACTACAGCAATTTCGCTGAAGTCGGATACCTGTAGGAAGAAACGTTTCCAAGGTTAGAGTGAAACAATCTTAGCTCATATGGTACAATCCCACATAATACCACTCAAACCCTTCACCCTATCGGAAAACACCTATGTGGTGAATTAGTCAGTAGAATGGCTAATCCCAATGGCACGAGTGAAACAAGCTCATGTTACAAACTGCTCGGCCTTTTGTGAATTAGTACACTGTGTCCTGCCTCCTAAATCATGTGGCTAGACATAGTCACCAACTGTTATTTAACTTAACAGCGTGGAACTATCTTAGTGAACAAACAACAACAAGCTTAAAATGCACTTTACGTGATTTACACGGAAAAAAGGAGTCTCAGAAAAGCTCCATAGGAAAGGACAGAATCAAATAAATGGAAGACAGGGAGGTAACTGTCTAAACTCACGAGAGGAGTGTCAGTGCTAGTCCTCATGGGCGAACGCGGTGGGGGGTTTTCTTCACGCCGCTTGTCTGAAGATAAACAGCCAAAAGGGACAGTTGACTTAAAAACAAATACAATGTTCGCGTCTTAGCGCGAAGGGCCGAGTTTTAGCGCGCAGTTAGCGCGAAGGGCCGAGTTTGTGCTGCGGTGTCTACTCAAGAATTCACAAAAGGGGTTCTCACTTACATTTCAGCAGGCGACTCCCCGCAGCGTACCTATACGAACACCACCGCGGCCCGGTCTGAATGCCGAGTTGACGGCGCTGCTTGTACACATACTTCCGCATGGGCATGTGACCGCAGCACGTGATCACGCTGTGCTGTTAAAGGGCCAGTTCTATTTTTTTCTTTAACTGTGTTGGTATAATTCGTCTAATAAGCCTTCATAGAGTCTTAGCACCCATAGGGATTTAAATATGAAAAATGCCATAAAACCATAGTGCGGCTCCAAATAAGTGACGCGTATTACAAAAGCATTTGTCTCATGTAAAACGAAGTCAATTTCCTTTTGAAAAAGACGAAGGAAAAATTGTGTGAAAAAACAGGGGATACAAAGGTAGAAGCCCACGGGGGCGTCCCCATAGAGACTAAACAATGCTGGCAGTGACTATGTCCATGACATGAAATATCTAAAATTGCCCAACCATTATCTGGGTGACTGCCTAATTGGAATGGAATGTTTTTGCAGACAAGTTTGTGATTAATATTACTCATGAGGTGTTTATTTTATATATAAATAAAGCTTTTTAAGAGTAAATATGCATGAAATGTCTCAATGTCTCACAATAAGGAGCCAAAGGGAAGGTGACAAAATTAGTAGAGAAATGAGTGGTTCTACCCATGGTGAGAATCTCATCAATGAAAAAGGTCTAGCTATTGCTGAACAGTACTTCAAGCTGTATTAACGACGTAATATCGATCCCCAAGCGATATCATCGTTAAGACCTGTGCGATGGCTTGACAAACGGTAGATCCATCGCTGTTCCTTCTCAAACAGAGTCTTTTCATCACCAGAAACCTGTTCCACGATAGTCCAACGCATGTCGTTCGGTGTGTGATTTCTTTCTATGAAATGGTTGGTCAGCTTGGTGGCATTTCTTTTGCAACGAATGCTGCTTCGGTGTTCACAAATCCTCAGTTTAACACGCCTCGTAGTCATGCCAACGTAATTGAGGCCGCAGGTACAGGTGATCAAGTACACGACGTTACTGGTATTACAGTTGGTATTTTAAGAAATGCCACCAAGCTGACCAACCATTTCATAGAAAGAAATCACACACCGAACGACATGCGTTGGACTATCGTGGAACAGGTTTCTGGTGATGAAAAGACTCTGTTTGAGAAGGAACAGCGATGGATCTACCGTTTGTCAAGCCATCGCACAGGTCTTAACGATGATATCGCTTGGGGATCGATATTACGTCGTTAATACAGCTTGAAGTACTGTTCAGCAATAGCTAGACCTTTTTCATTGATGAGATTCTCACCATGGGTAGAACCACTCATTTCTCTACTAATTTTGTCACCTTCCCTTTGGCTCCTTATTGTGAGACATTGAGACATTTCATGCATATTTACTCTTAAAAAGCTTTATTTATATATAAAATAAACACCTCATGAGTAATATTAATCACAAACTTGTCTGCAAAAACATTCCATTCCAATTAGGCAGTCACCCAGATAATGGTTGGGCAATTTTAGATATTTCATGTCATGGACATAGTCACTGCCAGCATTGTTTAGTCTCTATGGGGACGCCCCCGTGGGCTTCTACCTTTGTATCCCCTGTTTTTTCACACAATTTTTCCTTCGTCTTTTTCAAAAGGAAATTGACTTCGTTTTACATGAGACAAATGCTTTTGTAATACGCGTCACTTATTTGGAGCCGCACTATGGTTTTATGGCATTTTTCATATTTAAATCCCTATGGGTGCTAAGACTCTATGAAGGCTTATTAGACGAATTATACCAACACAGTTAAAGAAAAAAATAGAACTGGCCCTTTAACAGCACAGCGTGATCACGTGCTGCGGTCACATGCCCATGCGGAAGTATGTGTACAAGCAGCGCCGTCAACTCGGCATTCAGACCGGGCCGCGGTGGTGTTCGTATAGGTACGCTGCGGGGAGTCGCCTGCTGAAATGTAAGTGAGAACCCCTTTTGTGAATTCTTGAGTAGACACCGCAGCACAAACTCGGCCCTTCGCGCTAACTGCGCGCTAAAACTCGGCCCTTCGCGCTAAGACGCGAACATTGTATTTGTTTTTAAGTCAACTGTCCCTTTTGGCTGTTTATCTTCAGACAAGCGGCGTGAAGAAAACCCCCCACCGCGTTCGCCCATGAGGACTAGCACTGACACTCCTCTCGTGAGTTTAGACAGTTACCTCCCTGTCTTCCATTTATTTGATTCTGTCCTTTCCTATGGAGCTTTTCTGAGACTCCTTTTTTCCGTGTAAATCACGTAAAGTGCATTTTAAGCTTGTTGTTGTTTGTTCACTAAGATAGTTCCACGCTGTTAAGTTAAATAACAGTTGGTGACTATGTCTAGCCACATGATTTAGGAGGCAGGACACAGTGTACTAATTCACAAAAGGCCGAGCAGTTTGTAACATGAGCTTGTTTCACTCGTGCCATTGGGATTAGCCATTCTACTGACTAATTCACCACATAGGTGTTTTCCGATAGGGTGAAGGGTTTGAGTGGTATTATGTGGGATTGTACCATATGAGCTAAGATTGTTTCACTCTAACCTTGGAAACGTTTCTTCCTACAGGTATCCGACTTCAGCGAAATTGCTGTAGTTGTCTCGAACGGCTTAATAGCCGTAAGTATATTATATACCAAAAAATAAGAAAACATTTTTCTCCTTTTTTTGTCTTTTCACACAAATTCCTCACGGCAGGGTGCACCTTAGTGCGTGTACACCACCGGAGGATCACATTATATGGTCCTGATGAACGCTGAGCGACTTGGGCTCAAAGAAAGCAGAAACATGTCGACCTAACCTTGTTTTTCACTATGGACCAGGGGTCTTTAATATTTGAGACTATTCCTTTGTGTCCATTCAAATTTGTTTTTAACCAGTGCAAACCGGACTATTAATAAAGGTGTTGAAAGTCACGATTTTGCATTTTTTAACCCCCCTTGTTTTTTGCACTCACCTAGCTAAATTTGGCCAGAATACACCCTCAACACACACAATAACCAGCTCCGCTGTAAGCAGGCGTTGAAGCACACTGGAAAGACATTAGGTCTTTCCGGTGGGAACCCAGTGATGAAGCATGTCACCACTAGGTTGGTGAGTGAGGGTTCTTAAATTGTACTGTCTCATCCCTTCACTTTTTGTGTCTATTTTTGTTATTTCTTACTCTCCAATTTCTTCACTCTTCTGTTGTTTATTATAAATCTGGTAAGGGGTGTAAGAGTGAATATTTATACCCTTACTCTCTCGTTGTTTTCTGATTAACTCAGTACTGGCCTTACTGCAATGCTCCCTTTCTATGCCCTGGTGCAGGAAAGGCATTTAAATGTGAGACAACATAAACAATGTTGATAGTAATCCATATTTTACGAGAGTGAAGGCAAGCTATGTTCTCCCAGCGATATCCTTACCTATCAAAAGAACACACATCTAAAAAAGCAGGTGAATATGTCAACACAAAGTTATGTACATCAGTTTAACAAAACTTTCCAAAGCATGCAGATTTCATGTAATTGTTGAGAAGAGGAAACATGCACAGTTCAAAAGTGTAGTCGGCATATTGTACTCACACGAACTACAAGAGGGGTCTCCAGAAGGCCAAATTCAGCAGCCTTCAAAAAGTTTTTTTGTCCAGATTTCCTTGCGTTTGACTCCAGTGGGTTAGGTGCTGCTATCAACAAATGATTTTCTTTTACTGGACCCTGCTGATAACCTGATAGTTCTGGAGAAGACTGTGGACCAGGATGGACCACAGAGGTCAACAATCTGTAAAAACAGAGAATCTGAGTTACTCTACACTACAGCATGACCATCAATATCACTTAGCAGTCTCAATAGGAACCCAACCTAAATACCATCAACACCAACTGAGTAGCACACAAACCCAAAACTCTTATAAATTGATGTTTATTATTTTGATCACCAAACTTACCCACTTACTAACTCCTCCTTAACAATTAATGTGCATCTACAAGTGGGATTAGGAGCTGAATTATTTTTTTTAAATTGAGCAGACTCTGGTTTCCACTCAAACCACAATCCAGAGTTAGCACTGATGCTAGAGAGTTAGGGAGGTAACTTTTAAGGTGCAGGCCCAATTCTCAAACTGGTCAGGGTCATTGATCACACTAACCATGAGACCCTCAGTCTTGTTGTTTAAAAGGAGGAATGTGCATTTAGATAGTGTATAGACCAGAAAGAGCATTCATGAAGGTAACTTTTATTCTGAGGAATACTTCTAACAGCAGATTCCTCCCCTTGTGATTAAATACTCAATCAGTAGTTCGGCAGGAGGCTTAGATCAGGAAATCTTACCATACAGGCTGAGCAATATGCCCCTCCAGCCAGACCTGGCTATTTAGACACTGGCGTCTTGTGAAAGTGGGGAATAACACCCATGTAGCTGCCTGCCAGATGTCCGAGAATGTACTCTGCATGTCTGCTTCTCTTCTGTACAGCTTTACCTTACACCCCCCCCCCCCCAGAGAACCCCACAAACAACTGATCGTCCACCTGATGTTCCTTAGTGCAATCATTGTAGAAGCTCAGGGATCCCTTAGCACTAAGGCAAAGGAGTCTTCCTTACAGTTTAGATTAATGAGGTGGGGGGAAGAAAGCTGGAAGGATAAAAGACTGCCCTGTGTGGAAGGGTGTGTCTAACTTTTGTAGGAATGTTGTGTTTGTCCTGAGTACCAGCTGACGTAGGAAAAAGCTGGTATAATGCAGCTGGATAGACAGCACTTGTAGCTCACTCACGTAACAAGCTGGCATGATTGCTGTAAGGAAAATCGTCTTCAGCGTGAGGAGACAAAGAGAAAAGCTGAAGGCGCGCCCGAGGGGCCCGATGGCAGGAAGAGTCCTCATGGCCACGAGGAAGTCTCAAATCTGCTCCAGAGTCCCACTGAGCCCAGGGACCGGAGGGTGTGGGGATGGATGAGACTGCGCGGGCTTCGGCGAAGCTGGGCGGGCGGCGCCACCTGAACCCTCGGCCGAGTCGCGCGACCGGCGAGGGGAGGTCGAAGGACGATGGTGTTTCTTCAACAACTTCCCATGCCTCGACTTACCGGAGTGCGAGGTCTTCGATACTGGCAAACGATGATGACTCCGGCTCCACGACCGGTCCCTTGACTTCCTCCTCAACCGGGACCTCGAGCGTCGCGGAGCCGACTGCCGGATCTCGAGCAGCTTACGGGAGCGCTCCCGCCTAGCCTTCGACGTCAAGGCCCGGCAGTCGGGGCACGACTTGTCGTCGTGGTCGGACCCTAGACAGTAGAGACACCAGTGTTGGAGGTCGGTAACAGACATCAGTCGGAGACAGGCGTCACACGGCTTGAAACCGGGCATCTCTACCGGCACCGGGAGTCTATTTCGACTGGAAAAAGATAGACCAAAAAAATCCAAAAGTTAGTCAAAAAGGGACTAAGTGTACGCTCTTCCCGGATCTGCGCTTGCTGGCACATAAAAAAGAAGAACTGACGTCAGCGCGCAAGGGCGTGGTGTCTAAGTACTCCGACGACGTCATCCCGGCGATCACTACGCCGACGACGGACGCGGAGCCGCAGACGACGCCTACTGACGCGCAGGAGTACTGCTGACGAAAACTTTCTGGATCCAGTCTGACGCCTGGGGGTTATTCTAAGGTAAGGAATCTAACTAACTTGTTTCCTTCAGATAATTAACTTCAGTGAAACTATCTGGTAGAGCCTATTTATCCACAGATACTTCACCTTTTGAATATTGCCCAGGCATCAGACTAGAATGGACCTGGAAACATTTCAGCAGTACCTCTGTGTGCTGGAAGGTGTTGCTGTGCGGCTGTGCTCTGGAAATGACGTGCAGAGCCTATTTAGGTGCCACCCCCGCAATGTCAGTTCCTTCCTTTCCAAGCCTGCAGGCGCAGAGCCCAGAGCTCTCTTTATGTAGGACATAACACGTCCAAAAAAGTTTTCCAGTGTGCAAGGGATGTCACCCATACAACCAACAGGTTTTAAGCCCTGTAGGGACTGTCACAAAAAAGGTCTGTGACAGATCCCCATTAGGTGAGCCTGTGGTCAACCTACAACTCCAAGACATGCAGCAACTGTGCACCGATGAACCCAAAGGCCATCAGCGAACAGAAGGCAAAACTTTACGTTACCAAGCATAAGACAACTCCTCGCCAGGACTATTCAATGCAACTTTTCTGCGTTTCGAAGGTTTAATCGCTATCAGATTCCTGGAGTTGACAGAGCAGCTCCTCATGGCCAGTCTTTCCCACGCTCCAAGTCCTCAAGTAATGAAATGCAGCACAATAAATCGAAGCAGGATTAAATGCCCTTGCACCGCTCAATTCGCCTGAGCAGGCGCGGGAGCAGCACCAGTGTTATAAATCTCGCTCCTGATATTGGCTGGCTTTGGAGTCGATCCTGCAGTTGGATTTGGCACAACCTAAGTTTCTGGGGCCTTCAGCCACGCCACATCAGATCGAGGAGTTCCTTGCAGCCATGCTGCAGTTCTTTAGATTCCCGACGACTCCCTCTGATGTGCCTTCAAGCCCCAAGGATCCAAGAGGCCTTGCACCTGGGATACCAGGATATAGCCAGGAGAGATTTTCAAGACTGTCTCAGAAGAACTTAGGGCTTCCTTGGCTCAGACCATTCAAGATGGTCAAAATACAGCCATTAACAAGAATCATGCTGGCTTTAAAGAACAAGTTACTTAACTTCGGTAACAATATATCTGTAAGAGACAGATTAGTTATGCATTCCACACGCTAGCATTACCCCCATGCGTCAGAACGGATCCGGAGAATTTTTTCCTCAGCAGTACCCCTGAGAGTCAATAGGTGGCGATGGTCAACTCTGCGTTCGTCGTTGGTGTCGTGATCGCCGGAATGACGTCACGGTATCTTAGACGCCGCAATCGCGCACTGATATCAGTTCTTTACACGACATTCCATGCCAGAAGCACAGAGCCGTGCAAGACACTGACCACTGGTGCACGACAACTAGGGCCCTGAAAGGGAGTCCCTTACTCTATTTATTTATTTTAAAAGTTTTATACAGCGCGGGCTAGACCCGGAGGTATCAGAACGCTTTACATGAGTTACAGCGAGTTACAGGTTACATAGTTACATCCCTTAAATCAAAGAGTCACAGGGGGAGGAGGAGGGAGGGAATATGTGAGAAGTTGGCCTGGTATGTGATGTTCACTATTCTAGTGAACACCTTGCACCAGTCCAAACAACCCTTATGGTGATGGTTGTAAGTCAACCTTATAGACCAGCTATCATAGTGGTAGCGTGGACAGAACAGTCTTAGGCTAAAAGACTCTTGAGGGCGTGTAAAGCCAGCTGTTTTACCATATGTAACCCCTTGAATATCAAATGAACGGACACCACACAGGATATATATAAAATAAATGGAATATGCTACTTACCAGTATGCATCTGTCGTATACTGTGCATTAGATCGCCACCTGGTGTTGGGCTCGGATGATTGCAGGTTGTTGTCTTCTTGGAAGAAGTCTTTGTAGTCACGAGATAGGTGACTCCTCCCTTGGACAATACTGCGCATGGTCATCGACTCCATCCTCAGATTGTTTTTCGTCATGATGGGAAATGGAGTTAGTAGAAGTAAAGATAAAGAAAGGATGTCCATGCGTGTGCATCTAATTAAGATGATAACTGGAACGGATACAAGCCCCGGGAAGGCGGGAGGGCGTATACGACTCTGCAGCTCTACATGCCAAGAACAGATACATACTGGTAAGTAGCATATTCCGTTTGAGGCATATGAGCTGCAGATCGTATACTGTGCATCGATTGTGCAGCAGTGTCTCCCCTAGCGGTGGTCGCCTGTATCCGTTGCAGTATTCTGAAACAGTGTTCTAAGGACAGCTTGGCCTACTGCAGCTTCCTGCTTGGCTTGCACATCAACACAATAGTGTTTCGTGAAGGTGTGTATTGTAGACCATGTCGCTGCCTTGCATATGTCCTCTAGTGGTATATTTTTAAGAAAGCCATAGAGGCTCCTAGTTTGCGAGTAGAGTGTGCTCTAGGAGGAACTGCTAGTGTACGTTTGGCTTTTTGATAGCATATTTGTATACACTTTACAATCCACCTGGCAATTCCCCCCTTAGATATGGGGTTGCCTTTGTGTGGAGGAGAGAAAGATACAAATAATTGTTTTGTCTTTCTGAAGGTTTGAGTCCTATCTGTGTAGTATAACAGGGCTCTTCTGACATCTAAGGTGTGTAGACCCCTTTCTGCAACAGAGTCCTGGTTTTGAAAAAACACAGGTAGCTCTACTGATTGGTTAAGGTGAAAAGGAGTAATAACTTTTGGCAGGAATTTTGGATTAGGCCTAATAACCACTTTGTTAGTGTGTATCTGAAAAAATGGTTCTTGTATTGTGAATGCTTGTATTTCGCTAACTCTTCTGAGAGAGGCGATGGCAACAAGGAAAGCAGTTTTCCATGTTAGGAACTGTAATTCACACTTATGTAAAGGCTCGAAAGGGGGTCCCATGAGTCTTGTAAGGACCACGTTTAGGTTCCATACTGGAGCAGGTGGTAACCTAGGTGGAATTATACTTTTTAAGCCTTCCATAAAAGCTTTGATCGCAGGTACTCTGAATAGAGATAGATGTTGTCTATTCTGTAAATAGGCTGCTAATGCTGCCAGGTGCAGGCGTATGGAAGAATAAGCTAAATTAGACCTTTGTAGGTGTAGAAAGTAGCACATGATATTTTGGATGGAAACATCCAGTGGATCAATGTGATTATTGTTGCAATATATTGCAAATCTTTTCCACTTAGCGGCATAACATGCTCTGGTAGTGGGTTTTCTAGCCTCTTTAATTATGTTCATACAGTCTGCTGGTAGGTTTAAGTAACCAAACTCTAAGACTTCAGGAGCCAGATCGCCAAATTCAGTTGGCTTGGTTCTGGGTGTCTTATTTCT
Source organism: Lissotriton helveticus (assembly GCF_964261635.1). Classification (NCBI taxonomy): domain Eukaryota; kingdom Metazoa; phylum Chordata; class Amphibia; order Caudata; family Salamandridae; genus Lissotriton; species Lissotriton helveticus. Next base: position 1,286,850,152 of record NC_136067.1, read on the forward strand.
CCATGGTTCTGTGTTAACAGGGAGGGCGTGAGCTTTAAATTTTGATGTGGAACTAGTGAGATCCAGCAGTGTGGTGAACCACGGCTGGCGTGCCCATGTGGGAGCTACTAGTATCAGTTTGAGAGACTGTTGTCTGAGTTTGCGCACTACTAGTGGAATGAGTGGGAGAGGCGGAAAAGCGTACGCAAATCTGCCTGACCAGTTCATCCATATTGCATTCCCCTCCGACCGTGGGTGTGGAAACCTGGCGGCGAAGGTTGGGCATTTTGAATTCTCGTGGGTGGCAAACAGATCTATCTGTGGATGCCCCCACATTTGGAAGAATGGCTGAAGAACTTGTGGATGTATCTCCCATTCGTGAATATGTTGTGACTGTCAACTCAACAGATCTGCTATCTGATTGTGAATTCCTGGAAGGTGCTCTACTGTCAGATGTATGTTTTGAGGAATGGCCCATCTCCAAATGTTCTGTGCGAGCTGGGACAGTTGCAGAGAGTGTGCCCCCCCCCCCCTGTTTTTGTATATAGTACATGGCTGTCATATTGTCCGTCCGGATTAAGACAGCTTTGTTTTGTACTTGCACTTGAAATGTTTTGAGTGCTAGGAAAATTGCTAGCAGCTCTAGATGGTTGATATGGAACACTTTTTGTAGGTTGTTCCATTGGCCTTGTGTGGTATAGTGTAAGAGATAGGCTCCCCATCCTGTGAGGGATGCATCTGTCGTGAGCACTATCTGTGGAACAGGCTCTAGGAACGGCCTTCCCTTTGTCAAATGTTTGGTGTTCCACCATTGCAGAGAGTGATATGTAGGGCTGTCCACCAACACCAGGTCTGAGAGCTGACCTTGAGCCTGATTCCACTGTTGTGCTAGACATTCTTGTAATTGGCGCATTTGCAGTCTTGCATGTGGCACTATGAAGATGCAAGACGCCATCATGCCTATTAGTCTCATGAACACTTTGGCTTGGAGAGACTGCTGGTGTTGAAAAATGGAGACTAAGGTTTGAATGCTCTGTATCCTGGCTGGACTGGGATACGCTAGAGCTGTAGATGTGTCTATGGTAGCTCCTAGATACTGATGAACGTGCGAAGGCTCTAGGTGCGACTTGGTGTAGTTTATGGTAAACCCTAAGTTGTGCAATGTCTGAATTGTTTGCTTTGTGTGATGGACACATTGACTGTATGATTTTGCTTTTATGAGCCAGTCGTCTAGATAAAGGAAGACATGTATCTGTTGTCTTCTGAGATGTGCGCTACTACTGCTAAGCACTTTGTGAACACTCGTGGTGCTGTTGTGACCCCGAATGGAAGGACTTTGAATTGATAGTGCTGTCCTTGTATGTCAAACCTTAGATACTTCCTGTGACCAGGATGTATAGGAATATGAAAGTAGGGGTCCTTTAGGTCTAGTGTTGAAAGAAAATCGCCTTGTTGTAGTAGTGGGAGTACTTGCTGCAGAGTGATTATGTGGAAATGATCTGTCTGTATGTAATGGTTGAGGGGCCTGAGGTCGAGAATTGGTCTTAGTGTCCCGTCCTTCTTGGAAGTACAAGGAGTAAACTCCTGTTCCCTCTAAAGGAACTACATGAATAGCATCCTTTTGTAGAAGTGCTAGAACTTCTTGTTGAAGTAGAGTAATATGGTCTGTGGACATTGGATGCTGCCTGGGTGGTATGTTTGGGGGGGGTTGCTGTGAGTTCTAGGCAGTAGCCATGTTGGATAATTTGTCGTACCCACCTGTCTGTTGTGATGGAATTCCAGACAGGTAGGAACTGTGATAATCTGCCCCCCACAGGGGTGGAATGCTGTGGGGGAGGCAGAGGGAAGTCACTGTTTGGAAGTGGAAGAGGAGCGGTTGTTGTTATTACCTCTACCTCTTCCCTTGTTATTATCTCCTCTGTATCCTCCTCTAAAGTAGCTCGTTAGAGGAGGTCTGTGTATTTGTTTTAAAAGATGACGTATCTGCGCCGGTTTGCTTAGAGCCTCCTCTATAAAAGGATCGGCGAAAATAACTTCTAGTCTGTGTGGATTGTAATGCACCCATTGACTTAGCTGTGTCTGTGTCTGTTTTCATCTTTTCTAGTGTGTTGTCCACTTCCGGCCCGAACAATTGGTTTTGATTGAAGGGCTGGTTTAAGATGGTGGTCTGTACCTCTGTTTTAAACCCTGAAATGCGTAACCACGCATGTTGTCTGAGTATAACACTAGTATTGACTGCTCTGGATGCTGTGTCCGCTACATCTAGTGCACATTTAATTGAGGCATTGGATATTAACTTGCCTTCCTGTATGAGCTCTGTTGCCTGATCTTTGTACTGATCTGGGAGGTGCTCCATCAGTTCTTCTAATTGATCGTAGTGAGCCCTGTCATAGCGTGAGAGCAGGGCTTGTGTATTGGCTATGAGCCATATGTTTGTTGCTTGCGCAGCAATCAGTTTCCCTCATGCATCAATAACTTTGGATTCTTTGTCAGGCGGGGGCGTGTCACCAGAAATCTGGGAATTGTCTCTAGTAGTGTCTAATACACAAAAAAAAGAGTCTAGTGGCAGATGTCCCTTAATATAGACTGGATCAGATGGTGCAGGTCTGTATTTCTTTTCTATTCTTGGATTTAATACCCTACAGCGTACCGGGTCTTTAAATATTTCTGAAGCATGTTTAATGACTCCTTTGATCATAGGTAGTATTTGCGTAGACCTTTGTGACTGCTCAAATGTATCCAGTAAAAAGTCCTCATCAATGGCATCAGAGTGCATTGAAACCCGAGGTAAAGGGCTGCTCTATTTAATAAATTATTAAACCCAATACTATCCTCTGGAGGGGAAGGTTTTGTTGGGTAGGACTGAGAATCAGGAATGGCCGGCACATTGTGTGGTGGGAAGCCATATGTGTCATCCTCTTTAGGATATTCAGGATTGACATCTTCATCTAAATTGTATTCTTGTGGCTCTGATATGTCATTCCCCCCACCTATATCATACTCCTCGTCAGTGTGGTGTGATGATGCAGGAGATTGAACAGGAGAAACTGTAGGTTCAATGTAAGGAGGGATAGGAGAGGAAGAAGGTAAAGGAGAGGAAGGGTGCATTAGAGGAGTTGCACAGTCCTTCTTTTTGGCAGGAACCACAGGTAGAAGTGGTGTGTCTGCTGGTCTCTTCTTATAAGGAATAGCCTCCACATGTCCAGTCTTTGGATTGATATAGACTTTCTTTTGTTTAGGATCTGGTCTAAACAGTTATTCCTCCTCTGCAACCTTCTTTGGCGTCGATATTTTCGGTGCCGATAGGGGTTGTTTTGTGTGTTTTGCTGTAGGAGGCGTTATTGAGTCCTGTGGCAAAGTTTTCGGTGCCGAAGGTGGTTTCGGCTTGGTAGGAGTCTTTGGTACTGAGGTTGGAGTGGAGACAGGTCTCGTTGGCCTTGCAGCGTCGGACTCTGGCATCCCATCTTTATTTTTGGAACCGGAAGGCTTTGGAGTCGGAGCTCTTTTCGGATCCAGTGCATTTTTTGGATTCGGCACCGATGCCTCTTTTGGTTTGGGTGCCGAAGGCTCTTTTTCTTTGGGCACCGAAGGGCGTTTTGGCTTCGGTGTAGAGGAATCCTTTGGTGCCGAAGGATGTGTGTGCTTCGGTGCCAATGGAAGAGGTGGAATTGGCACATGTGGTTTTGTCGGTGCCGAGGCACCGGAAGGCATAGTTGTTTTCCTCGGAGCCGGGCCCAAAGGCAGGGCGTCGGAGGGGGTATATCGGTCCCGACTGGGCCCCATGGGCGGAGTGCTGACCGTTGCCTTTGGTTTGGGTAGTGTCTGTTGTGCAGGGGTACTCACGGGTTGTCGAGATGGAATCGAGTCGTCTGAGTCCTCTGCCCCCGATATGTTCTGGAGATCAGGCGAGTCTTCCCCGGCGACAAGTGTAGCCTCGTCCTCGGAGATGTCTTCGAGTGGATCCTTGTCCTCGGAGACGTCTTCTTCGACGATCTCCTCTTCAAAGATGGCCTCCGGTGCTGGTGCTGATCTCCTCATCTCGTGTCGACGCGCCCTCCGATCCCGAATGGTCTTCTTCGATCGGAAGGATGCACAATCTGTGCAGGTCGACTCGTCGTGTTCCGGCGATAGACAGAGGTTGCAGACCTCGTGATGGTCGCTATGAGGGAACTTTGCTCGACATACCGGGCATCTCTTGAATGGAGTTCTGTCCATGAGGCGTAGGCCGTTCGGCGCTGATAGGCCCAACGGCCCGCGCCGACGCACCGGAATGTAGTTGATGTCGAAAGTAGTTTACTTGATGTCGATGATGTTGTTATAAAGTTGTTTGCGCTTCGAAGTTGCTGAAAAGTCTTTTCTAGCCGGAGCGGAAAACATTCATCCGAACCCAGTGGCGGAAAAAAACAATCTGAGGATGGAGTCGATGACCATGCGCAGTATTGTCCAAGGGAGGAGTCCCCTATCTCGTGACTACAAAGACTTCTTCCAAGAAGACAACAACCTGCAATCATCCGAACCCAACACCAGGTTGCGATCTAATGCACAGGATAGGATCTGCAGCTCATATGCCTCGAACATGTATTTATTTACTAACACACTCCTCTGAACTCTTTTTGAGATCAGAGGCAAAAGCACATCACAAGATACTTAGTCAGAATACGTTAAGTTGCACAAATTACAGTTAGGCCCTAGGGGTGAAGCAAACCATATATTAAGAAAGTGGTATAAGTACCACGTCACGAGAAAAGGAAAGGCCTAGGGCCCATAGAATCGCTGGGGCTACACTATCTGAACCTTAGGTTAGGAGTAGGAGGCCCACAGGCGGCGCGTGCAGTGTTTTTACACACACGCGAGAGTCAATGTTAAGTCAATGGGAACTTAGAAGTTAGATTTAGAAGGATTTAGGACACTTCCGCTTTAGCTAGGAGGAAACAACTAAAAACCTAGACACTTGGATAGTCAATACCCTTGGGAGCACCGAAGTACTCGCGTTACCTCACCCACGGACGGCGGGTGCATAGGTGTGAAGATGTGTCGGGTTTCGTCGTTGAATCCTATGGAGCCTTGGAGAAAGATGCTGCAGGCGACCAGGAGGAAGATGTCTGGGTGGATCCAAGGGTGGATCGAGGATGAAGAGGACCTGAAAGCAGAGGGGACAGAGTCGGAACCAGGAAGGAACCAGACGACGTCGAGGAGCAATCAGGTGCTGTCGTGAAGCTGGTCTCTTCAGCCACGCGGACCAGGAGGCGTCGAGGACGACCAGGTGCTGGAGGCGGGCTGTCCCACGAAGGTTCTCGCAGATGGAGGGGTCGACTGCCGGATTAGAGTCAACAAGCCTGTTGCAGACCAGCAAGGTCTGAGGTGCCTCACCTTTGCAGGGAGGCAAGGGCCAGTCTGGAGCAACCGGACCAGCGAGGTGGTTCAAAAGGATTGTCGTCACAGAGGCTACTAGCGAACGGGCCAGCAACCGGACAACGCGTCGAGCAGAACAAAAGCAGAAGGGCCCCACGCTGAACTCGTGGAGTGTGGAGAGCTGATGTTCGGTGCAGGTGGAGCTCGGATTCGGGGCTTCTCAATCCCCAGTGCACAGCTTCGAGGATACCTCAGGAGCTGCACAGTTAGCAAGTTGCAGGCTTTTCAAGATGTCCGGTCCCACGTGTCTTGTCGCCTCCACGGATCTCAGCTATAATGCAGTCGTGAAGAGAGGGTCAGAGAGGTCTGGAAGTCTGGGTCTTGTCAGGCTCTGTGCTCGGGTTCTGGCGGGAACGTCGACAAAGCAAGCCGTTGATTTGCTGGATGGTGCCTGGTTGCCCAGGGTGGTCACTCCTTGGCCACAAGGGAGATTCTTCAGTCTTCAGCTTCAGCAGAACGTCGAAGGTCCAGAGTTTCATGTCAAGTTTCAATTCAGGATCTAATCTAAAGTCTCAGGACTCAGCTCCTACCTTTATACAACTAAAAGGGGCTGGATTACTTTTTAGGTCCCTCCTATGGGTGGGACCAGGAAGGGGGGTGGTTACACCCCCTTTCCTTTGTCCAGTTGCCCGCCAGAGCTGGGGCTGGAGTGCCCCAGCAACCGGTTTGAACCGGGGTATGCATGGAGCACCTAGGGTGCTCCAGGCAGTGTCTCAATCTATTCAGCCCTCCCTGTCCCAATACACAAAGTCCTGTCTGGGGTGGTGCTCGCACTTCCCCAGGCAGGAAACCTATTGTCCAAGCCTACCTGACTGGAAGGACTCCCAGCAGCAGGAGGTCAGACTTGTGTCTGTGGCAGCAGCATCCATTTTGTGATGCTGGGGCTCTGGTTAACTTTAACCGGGTACAGTAGTTTCAACATAACTTCTCCCTCTAGAAGGGTGGAATGCTACCCCCATCGCCAGAATTGGCGAGGGGGTAGTATTGCAAAGCGTATGACACCTTACACGACATGTTTGGATAAAGCCAAACCAAAGTTAGCATTAACCACAAGGTTTATAATTCTCTTAAAAGTATATGGTATGGCAATATCCTAGAACAGCTATAAGGACATGGTTCCGAAAGCTGCAAACAGGCTCAGCTCATGCTAGAGCACCATCTCACATATAACCAAGCACTCTGCCTCCAGGATTGTGAAGGCCTGCCATAGGAGTGACTTATAGGTTACTATGTGTCTATTATAAGGTAGGTATAGGGATGCTATACCTAAGCAAGGGGTGATTACACAACCTTGCCCCAGCTGAGTGATCAGCCAGTTGTGTCAATTTAGGTGGCCAGCCAGGGGTGGCATAATACATGCTGCAGCCCCTGGTAGGCCTTGGGTGCACCTATGCCGTGGGTACCTATGGCACACTTTTACAGGGACTCACAAGGGTGACCCAATATCCAATTTGGTATGTACCTACAGTACATGGAGTCCATTTTACAGAGAGAGCAGATAGCCTGGGGTCCTGAATAGCAGGATCCCAGGCCAACTAAGTCGAAAACCAGCCAAACACTAGGCAAAAAGTTGGGGGTAACCATAGTCAGGTATCCACCTTCCTACAGAATACACAACAGAAAAAACGGGGGAAATAATGCCAGATGTCCGGCTGGGTAGGTGAAGGCCTAGGGGGTGAAGCCAGGGCCAGACTCCTCTTCAGCGGCATATGACAGCTCCACCGGGCATCGGCCAAGGTTGCTCGTGCATCGAGGTGAGTACAAACAGTTTTGGTATCAGCCCAGGGGGCGTCATCAAAGGTCCATCAGAAGTTCAGAGGAACGTTATAATGGGTTAAATATAGTGCTGGCTAGACCCATAGGTATCAAAGCACTTTACATTAGACTACACAATGTTACAGAGAATGAAAATAAATACACATTGCGTCACAAATTAAGCAACAAATTGGGAGAGGAATGAAAGGTGAGACAAATAGAGGTGGGGGGAAGTGTGAAGGGGAGGATGAGGGAAAAGACGGCAGGAGAGACAAAAGGATGCCTGCCCAAAGACCGACAGGGTAGGGGACGTCCGAGGAGGGAATCCACAGCCTGTCTCCCCAATAGCTAAATAGGTAGCTCCACCGGGCATCAGTCAGATAGCTAGGTCTTAACTAACGAGGGAAAGTTCACAGAAGAAAGTCCAGTGGATAGACAGGGTGGAAACTATGAGCAAGGACGGGTGAGGGCAAAGGTCAATAACTGGAAAGAGGAGAAGAGTAGAGAGGGGCAGGGGTATGGAGAAGAGAGAAAAGTCCAGTAGAGAGACGCAGGAGAGTTTGCCCAAAGACAGGCTGGGTAGGTGATGGTGAAGGAGAGAAATCCATAGCCCATCTCCCCTTTAGCTCGCGAGGTAGCTCCACTGGGCTTCAGTCAAAATGTCTAGGTCTCAGCTGCCGATGGAAAGATCTTAAAATCAAATGTCATGGAGGGTGAGCAGGAGCTGGGTCCTTTGGGAGTGTCCCGGGGCCTCATGAGTCCCCTGCGGCCGTAGTCAGGACTGAACACAGTCACCATCTTTGGGACAGGCACTACAGCAAACTCCCCCTCCGCCTGAGATGCAAGCATTGTGAAAGGCAGATGGGAGGGGGGCCAAGAAATCATGGAAGCCTTTCCAGCAGGAGATGTGGACCAAGGTCCAGCAGGTCGTCGGGCCAGAATCCGAAGGTGTAACAGGTACTCACTGTGGACAGTGAGGGTTCAGCTGAGCGTCAGGTGCTCCTCACGGCAGCGATGGCACAGGCCCAAGATTCAACTGCAAGGGGCATCAACCAGCTCCCCAGCGACGGTGTGCACTGCGAGTTGGGCACCGTTACCGTGCTGATGGAAATAGCGCGGGTGGCGCTGTATTGTAATGTGGGGGTACCGTGCAGCATCGCATTCTATGCCTCCCTCAGTAATTCCTATACTCCAGAGCGATCCATCAATGCGATGGGGAGACATTTGGCAGGCTTGTGCATTATCGGGTCCGATGTGCAAGGCTGCGGAGTGTACAATCACAAATGATGTGGAATGTCAGGCTTCCACTAGGCGGGCGCCATCTTATACGCAGGGAGAATAGAGTCAATAATGTTGAGGACAAATGTGCTCATTATATTACCCAGACAACAACTGGACAGCAGGCAAGCGAGGAGTTATGGATCTGGCACGAGTGAGGACCAGCGTTACTTCACCTAGACCTATGCAACTAGACCTATGCTAGCACGTCTCAACGGTGGATCGGGAAAGTGTCGCGGGATGCTCCGTGAGGGGTCCGCAGTACACAACGCAAAAAGTCGAGTTCTGGGAGGGGGGGGGGGGGGGGGGGGGGCCTTGGCCTCTGGGGCGGTCGTGGTTTGATCGCGCTCCAACCAGCCCCGCAATTATCTTGTCTATCCGACCGAATGTCAGCATAATAACTAACTGCAGTGCCCTTGAGAGACCGGGCGATCCTCTGGTGTGTGTCGGGGAGCGGAGGAGGACACGGAGGTAACGGCCGGGGCGCCGCGAGTAGCTGCGGCCTGAGGGAGGGAAGCGCTGGAGGAAGCTGGGGACTCTCCTACCAGCACAAGGCGGCAAAGAGACCTGGGCGACGGAGAGGCTGGCGGACGGGCCGCGGACCGGTTGGCGGACGGGCCGCGGTCCTGTTGGCGCCCGTGAGAAGATAATCGCCGCTGTGCCCCCCGAGTGCCTGTGTGGAACATCCTGTAGATGATCATGAAGAGAGACAAGGGTGTTGGGGGCCAAACTAAGCAGGGCCCAATTGATAAATTTACCAGAGCGGTGCGGCGGCCGGGACAGCGGGCCAACAGGGACAGGCGCCAGACAATGCGCGCTCCTGGTGGCAATCACCCAGTCCAGGGACATGCTCGACGCCAAAATCAGCACAGTTGGCTCATAGGTCGCGCTGGTGCGCCAGGATCTGCGCAACGTGGTGGAGCGCATTACGGAGGTCGAGACCCGCATATCGTGGGTCGAAGATTATGTCACAGCCCTAAAGAAGAAGGTGGCGGCCATGGAAAAGATCCAAAAAGGTCTGGCGTTGCGGGCTGAGGACGCCGAAGGACGTGCTCGGCGCAACAACCTCCGCTTTGTGGTGTTCCCGGAGGGCTGCGAAGGGGATAGCATGGAACGTTTCTTGACGCAGTGGCTGGAGGGCTGGCTTCCCCCTGATGCTCTCTCCCGCTGCTTAGTGGTGGAGTGGGCCTACAGGGCACTTATGCAGAAGCCCCCGCAGGGAGCCCGCCCGCGCCCTATCATCGCAAAAATGTTGAAATACATGGATAGGGACACTATTCTGAAATAAGCCAGAGTCAAGTAACCCCTCATATAGGACAATGCCCGTATCCTCATATTCCCTGACTATATGCGATTGGTGCAATAGCAGCGGCAATCCTTTCTTGCAGCAAAAGCCAGTCTCCGAGACCTCAAGCTCCCATATGCCCTGCTCTTCCCGGCCCGCTTGAGTGGTGTACCGTTTTCGCACGCACTTCTTTGACTCCCCGGAGGAGGTGTTCAAATGGACTGACAAAACTGTGCAGGTGCGGGTACATACACCACCTGGTAGGGAATTGGACTCGTCCTCGAGTGAGGTGGCATGGAGAGGACCTCGAGGTCAGCTGAGGGGTAGCATGAGATCAAGGTCCAGGTGTCGATCTCAGTCCACCACCGCCCTCTCACGAGGGGGTTCGGCTTCAGACAGACAGGCATCGGCGGAATGATCCTTGGGCCTGCCAGGTGTTGTGAGACTTTGGACAGTGAACTAATGGGCGAATAGGTATGGATTTCGGGCTGTGTTCCCCGCCACATAGTGGTGGGTGGGTAAGGGAAAGGCCCGAGGGTCTTGGTTGGTCAGTTGGGGATCCATTGAGAGGTATGGTTTCTGTCCCCCGGCTGGGGACTTGGCTCCTATCCTACCGCGACAGATACTTCGGTGTTTGTGAGGTATGGGGTGGTGGTGGTGGGGGGGGGGGGTTGTTAAGGGCTGAGGGTTTGTTCGGGGTTTAAGATTGCACATTCACAGTGGAGGTTTGTAGCTCATCACGCACACTGCGTAGCGCTCACACCCGTCACAACTGTACAAGCCTTTTGGGGTGTCCGACAAGCAAAGTGGGATGCGGTTGACTCCTGGGGCCCATCGTGTGGTTAGTTGGAACGTCCGGGGGGCCTTGGACACGGTTAAACGGGGGGGGGCATACTCCAATATACCAAACGAGCGGGGGCAGATGTGCTCCTGCTCCAGGAAACGCATTTGATGGGTACTAAAACCCTGTGTCTGCAGAGATACGGGTACCAGCACGTCTTCCACTCAGGCTTTACGCGGGGTACGAGGGGGTGGCGATATTGATCCACGGTAGGGTCCCATACACGCATGAGAAACACTGGTCAGACACGCACGGAAGATACATCTTCATTCAGGGCAGAGTTGGGGAAGATACTCTGACACTGGGTAGCCTGTATGCCACCCCGCAATTGAAATGGAACTAAGTGGAGTGACTCCTGAACATTTTGGGGGGGTATGCCAGATACGCTCTCGGTCGTGGGTGGGGACTGGAACGACGTGATGGAACTGGGCCGGGATAGATGGAGGAGTGGGGGTGCAGTAGTGAATGGTCCCCCTACAAAGTTACACTCTCTAGTGACAGGACTTGATTGGGTGGATGTCTGGAGACACTTACGTGGATCCAGACGGGATTATACATACTTCTCCACAACACATGGTTCTTTTTCGAGATTAGATTATCTCTTTGTTTGCAGGGGAATTGCGCACAGGGTGATGTCGGCTGACATTATGCCCAGAGGCTTGTCAGATCACTCACCAGTGGCCCTTACATTTCAGATAGGCCCGGAGCGGCAGCCACTCAGATGGCGCATGTCGGCGTGGCATTTGCAGAAAGAAAACTACAGGGACCACTTGGCTAAATAGATCGATCACTATCTAGCGATGAATGTGGGGTCAGTCGAGTCCCCAGCGGTACTGTGGGAGGCATTAAAACCCACGCTGAGAGGGGTGGATATTTCTTGGTGTGTGGCGACGAGTGGGTAGTGAAAGAGGGAACTGATGCATCGGGAGGCAGAGATGGAGGCGTTGGAACGTAGGAGCCGGGAGGCGGACGGCGGCCCAGCCAGACGGTAACTTATATTAGCACAGCAAAACTATGCAGCCCTACTGCTGGACGAGGCCCGCCACGTGGTAAGGTTTATCAGTGGGGGGACACATCCAGCAAGATGCTGCATCGCCTATGTCAGGGTGCCTTTCATTCCCAGGCTCTACCGAGGGTTCTGGGCCCCACGGGGTTGCTGCATACTACAAGGACCTCTACGCACTGTCAGAATGCCTTGCGGCCTTGGTTATAGCCAAATTTATTGATAATCTTCCACCTAAGGCCGTCTCGGATGAGGTGTGGGACCACCTGGGTAGGCCGCTATCGGACGAGGATTTGGGTACAGCCCTGGGGGAACTGAATCCCGGGAAGGCTCCAGGACCGAATGGATTTCCCAGTGAGTTCTTAAAGAAATTTTTTGTGCAGCTGGCCCGACACTTTCGGCCGGTGGTGGAGGAGGCGCGGGAATACGGCTCGCTCCCCCCGGCCTGGAGGCACGCGGAGGTGGTGGTGTTCCTCAAACCGGGCAGACCTCCGGAGCAGCACGCCTCATATCGCCCTATCTCCCTCCAAAATGTGGAGGCGAAGGTAATGGCCAAAGCGCTGGCCAACCGGCTCCGACCACATATTCCCGCATTGGTACACCCGGACCAGGCTGGATTTATGCCACAGAGGACGACCAGTCACAATAGCAGGCGCGCACACGTAGCAGTGGCAGCCAGCAGGCGGTTAGAGGAACCGGCAGCGCTTTTATTGGCCGACATGGATAGGGCCTTTGATTCCCTGAGCTGGGTATACCTATTCACCCTTCTGCGGTTGCTTAATCTTGGCCCGAGATTTCTGGCTTATCTGATGTTGCTATATACTGATTTGACGGCGTCGGTACGGTTGGGGGAGCAATTTCTCGCTCATTCTCCATTCGGCGTGGTACGCGGCAGGGTTGCCCCCTCTCCACATACCTTTTTCGTGCTCGCCAAGGAGCCTCTGGCGGCCTGGGTGCGCATCAATGCCAAGCTTCGGGGGTTTGAGTGGGCGCCGGGTCTCTCGGACAGAATAGTGCTGTATGCTGATGATGTCCCGTTTTTTCTTACCGCTCTAGACAGGTCGGGCCACGGTTGCTGCGTAGCCTACAAATGTTTGGGGAAACCTAAGGATTGTATACCCACACAAATCTACGCTGTGGGTCCTGGGGGGTTGGCAGAGAGTGGGAGCGTGGGCCGCAGCGGTTCCATTAGCGGTGGGGGGGCTGAAGTATCTGAGGGTCTTCCTGTCCGACGTGCCGGCGGTGGCCTGGGAACACAATCTGATCCCGGTGTGGGACCGTACCCGGGAAGATCTTAAGTTGTGGTCCCGAATGCCCCTGTCCATATATGGTAGGTTGGCAATCTTCAAGATGGTGGCGCTTCCCCGCCTCCTCTATCAGCTGCAGAACCATTCATACCAAATCCCACACCGATGGTTCCAGCAAGTGAACTCAGCGCTGGGACAGTTTCTGTGGGAAGGGGGCAGAGTGAGGGTGGCCCTGCACACTTGTTTCTTGTCTACCTACTCCGGGGGTCTAGCTTCATCAGATGTTCTCTCTTACTATCAGGCCTCACATCTGTTGGTCCTTAATGAGTGGTGGTATGGGGACAGGGGGGACCCGGCTTATGCGGTTGAGCGGCAGCTTATGGGAAGTTATCCCCTACATACACTATTACACTCCTCACCGCTTCGAAGGCCCTTGCCGCCAGTCACGCGGGTAGTATTCTTCATCTGGAGACAGGCGTTACGCAGTATGGGGTGGGGAACGTCTTTACCCGTGAGACCCCCCTACTGGGCAATGGGCGTCTGACTCAGTTGGCAGCGCTGCAGGGCTTTCGGGGATGGGAAGCGATAGGCATCTCGGTACTGCGGGATGTTATGATGGACCTGACACTCAAATCATTTCAAGACCTGCAGGAAGAGTATGAGATGCCGCGGTCCCAGTTCTACCGGTACTTACAATTTAAGCACGCTCTCACCCCCAGCCTGCAGGGCCTGGTGTCTCTTCCCGACTTTAGCCCCATAGAAGCGAAGATCTTTATGGGCGACCTACCGGACCGCAAGATCTCCCGCATATTCCAAAGGTTGGTCATACACTGTTCCCCCAATCTGCAGAGGCTTAAGGATGTATGGGAGGCAGATGTGAGTAAATTGGAGGCGGAGGACTGGGCTGAGCTTCCAGCGAGCCCATGAGGGGCGGCAATAGCGACGCGCCTGGGGATGGTGCAATTTAAATACCTACACAGAGTGTACTTCACCAGAGAGCGTCTGTGGAGGGCGGGAATGATCGCATCTCCCGAGTGCCTCCGTTGTCAACGGGAGGAGGGTACACTCCTACATACCGAATGGAGTTACATCTCACTGCATAGCTTCTGGAGGGGGATACACTCCTGTCTTTCGGAGGTGTTGGGTTGGGAGCTTCCCTGCACGCCGCGCTTGACCCTGTTGCATGTGATGGAAAGAGTGGGGGCAATCTTTACAAATGGCACCTCCTGGTATTGGGCCTCACGCTAGCAAAAAGAGATATTGCCAGGGCCTGGAAGGCGCCCCGGGCCCCATCGGTTGCCGCATGGAAAAATGGGCTAAATTTCTGTATGGGGCTCAAACAAACTGTTTTCCTTGCCAGGGGGTGCCCGCGTAAACACTACAAGATATGGAAGAGGTGGGCGGATTACCGGGGCCTGGACTTGGGCCCGCCACAGGAGGTGGAGGCACGCTTGCCGGACTGATCTATTTACTGTTTTTATGTTTCAATGGTGGCGGGGCGGGACGACCCAGAGAGGCTGAGATTCCCAGGCTAGCAGCTACGAATTGGATGGACTAATGTGAGATGGGCGCAATTGGGGGGGGGGGGGGTAGTGTGGGGGGGTTGTTATAATGCGGTTTGTCAATCTTCATAAAAGTCAAAGTCATTATTATTGTGTGATTGAGGTGTGCAGTAGTCTCTGGAGTGCAGAGCTCTGCAACTTATGTGAAACTAGACAAATAAAATTTGTTTAAAAAAAACAAGTCGAGTCCTGAAGGTAGGTGGCGGTCGGCTGACACAGAAGGGGTCGTGGGAAGATCCAGGAGGGGTCCGGAGTATACAAAGCAAAAGAGTCGAGTCCTGAAAGTTGGTGGCGGTCGGGAGCCGCTAGCTCACATTCCCTCAGCAGCAAGGCATCGCCGGCTAACCAGCGGCCATGGTGGCATAGGCTCCGCTGGCGCACCCTCAGGAGACTCGGAGGGTGAGCAGCAGGCCATGCAGAACATCCCTGGGGTAAAGAAAGACGCCGGAGTACGGTCCAAAGATCCTCGTTGGTGTAGCCGGCAGAAGGAACCCGGGCCAAGTGGCAGAGCCAGAGCCAGATCCCAGTCGGAGGAGCTCCTGACCAGAGCTCCTCACCCCGCGGCCATCCCCGTTGGTCACTTACTCTAGAAGTCCCTTACTCTAGAAGTCAGTTCACAGAATGGAGAGGATGGGTGGGGGCGGTCAGGAATCCATAACTAATCTATGCCTCTTACAGATATATCGTTACCGAAGGTAACTAACTTGTTAATCTGAAAGAGAATAAGTTATGGATTCTTCACCTTAGAATAGATACCCCAGGAATACCAACCCCGGTGGTGGGTCTGCGAACCAAGTTCACACCAGGAAATCCTGGAGAATGAACGGCCAAAGAAGCCATCTCTTCGGACTTGGCTATCCAGGGAGTAGTGTTTGGTAAACATGTGCAGTGAAGCCCACGTAGCTACCTGGCAGTTGTCATGAAGGAGACTTCACATCTCAAAGCAGTAGTAGCTGCCGTTGCCCTGGTGGAATGGGCACACAACCCTACTGGAGGTTCCTTTTTCACCAAGGAATAGCAGATTTTTAAACAAAGAACGACCGGTCAAGATATGGTCCGTTTTTGTACGGCCCGACCTTTCTTGGCACTCTCGTAGCCAACAAAGTTTGTATCCACCTGGAATTATCTTGTGAGATGCAGATAGAAGGAAAGCACATGTTTTGGATCCAGACAATGGAGTCGCTCTTCCTCTTTAGAAGGATGCAGAGGCGGAAAGAAGGTGGGCAAAGTGATGGTCTGTCCTACGTGGAAAGAGGTAACCACTTGAGAAGAAAAGAAGGCCTAGTGTGAAGGACAGCCTTGTCCGGATGAACATCCAGGAAAGGAGGTTTAGAAGAAAGGGCTTGAAGATCATTCACCCTGCGAGCAGAGTTGATGGCAACCAAGAAGGCAGTTTTCAAAGTTAATAGTCTGAGAGGACAATTATGTAGCATCTCAAAGAGAGCACACATAAGATAAGTCAGAACCAAGTTCAAGTCCCACTGAGGCATTACGAAAGGAATAGAAGGGAAGAGTTGAGTAATGCCCATAAGGAATCTATTCACAATAGGGGACATGAAAGGAGAAGGCTGACCAGGAAGCCTAAGGAAGGCTGAAATGGCAGAGTGATAGCTATTTCGAGTGCCGAGAGCACAGCCCTGCAGGTCCAAAGAAAGGTGGAACAAGAAATACTCAAAAAGAGGGGCAGAAAGGGGATCCACAGCCTTTGCTACGCACCATGCTACATATTTTTCCATTTGCAGGCGTATACCATTTTAGTGGAGGGATGCGTGGTTGCCAAGATAATGTTACATACTGTGGGAGGAAGGTCGAAAGCCATGAACTGCCCCCGCGCAATCTCCATGCAAGAAGGTGGAGGCCGGACAGGTTCGCGTGGAGGACTGTCCCTTGTTGTAGCGATAAAAGATCCTCCCGAAGAAGCAGTCTGGTAGGAGGATCAATGGCCATGTGTAACAGCTCGGGATCCCAGACTCTTTGTACCTAATCAGGAGGCACAAGAATGACTTGGGCCCGGTGTAAGAAAGTGGCTCTATATATACTGGACCAAAGTAAGGTACAGTGTGTGTATAGAGTCCCCGGTCTCCAGAGGTATGACAGTGGTTAAAGTCCGATATGACCCTACTCTCTAAAGTGGTAGCTTGGTCGAGCAGTAAGGAAATATCAGAGGACAGTGTAAAGCATTTGTTGTACACACTCAGTCAGCAAAAGGTTTCACACACAAGAACTGAACTCTAGGCCAATTGTTTTATATCAAAAGATATAGTTGTTTTATTTTAGAACCAACAGGTATCAAAATATATTTTTCTCGATATGAGTGACTTTAGGTAATTACTTTGCAAAAAGGCAATAACCTTTGTAAGTACAATAGCTACAGTGGTCGCAATAGGCAACACAATTTCAAACACAATTTAACAATGAGCTCAATGGGTTTTTCTACATAAATGCAGTTGATTACTTTAAGGATTACTTTGCTAACCACAGGACTGGATCCTGGATTCAGTCCCGGGACATAAGCTGTAAACAGTTAAGTAAAAGCGTTTTGGTTACAGATGTGATTTTTAAAGAATATAAATGTATTTTCAAAGTTAACACTTTTCAGTGAAAACCCACCAATGTTATCCTATGGAAGGAAATTCAAGTCACAGGTAAAGTAGATTCTCGTTACTTTTGTAATCCTGTACTGGACCCTTAAGTTCAGCACTGGGATCTCTACCTAAGACAGGTAAGTAATTATGTTTAAGTAGTTGGTACGATTTTTGAGGAATATATCTAGTTTGCAAAAATCGACACTTAAAAGAAATTTCACAGAAAAACAGTCAATGGTTTCCTATGGAAAAAAATTTAAGTTACTGGTAAGTACAGTTAGGATTACTTTTGCGGTTCAGTACTGGGCTAAAAGGTACAGTACTGGCTTCTCTCCTGATCACAGGTGAGTATTTTGGAATTCGTTATTCGGCTGATTTTAGATGAATATTTTAAAGTTTCAAAATGCCACACAAAGAAATTTCAAGTGAAAACCAGGCAATGTTGACAGGAAAGTGAGTTATCGGTTTTTAGGTAAGTACTTGACTGCTAGAGTTAAGGTTCTGGGCATAGACTCAGGGGTCTCCCAGGGTCGGAAAAGTACAGTTGTTACACCCTCAGCGGCACAGGAGCAGCCGGGTGGAGAGAGAGTAGGACCAATGCAATCCAATGGGTAGGGGGCCTGTGGTTGGTGGCTGCAAGCAGCCACGCGGCTATGGGAGCTGAGCTCCTGGTCACTTACTCAGGGCAAGTGGGGAAGTAGAGTAGGGTAGTAGTTGCACTTCCAGCGGCACTCGGGCAGCTGGGTGCAGGGTGCTTTTGAGCCGTCGGGCGCTCAATGTTATCCAATGGGAAAGTTAAAAAGTGAACAAAGGCTGCAGGCTCGGGGACGGAGATTCTTCAGGTGCGACCACCACTTCGAGAGGTAAGTTAGGATCTTGGAGAAGAGGTAGGTACCCCAAAGGAAAGCACAGGGGACCGTGGGGCGCCGTTGTGTCTTTTGGCGTCGGGAAATCTTACCCTCAGCTGGTCGCGGTTAGAGGGGTGCCTGGTTCTGAGGCTGCAGAGGAGTCGTCTGGGTCGTCGAGGAGGGTCCTTGGGCACTGGACTTCGGGTCCCTGTCGCCGGGGGGACGTCCTGGGGGTCTTGGATCACTCAGGCACAGGCCGGGCACGTGCAGAGTGGGCTGGATTCGCAGTTCCTGGCTGGCACCAGGTTTATTGCTGTTTGAGCAGTACCACTGCTCGTGGGAGTCCCAGTCTTTTGGAAGGTTCAAGGCAGGCAGGTCCTCTGGGGTTTTCGAGGTTGCTGTCCACAGGAGACGCCGGAGTTTCGCAGGAGCATGTTCAAGGATCAACAGGCCTGTAGGTTTCTGGGGCCAAGTCAGTGGGCGTTGTCCTTTTGTTAGCAGCTGCACGGCAGGTCTGCTTGTTCCTTGGTCATCTTTTTGCAATTGGAATCTGAGGAAGGAAGGTTCAGGATACCCCTAAATACTAAATTTAGGGGCGTTACAGGTAGGGCAAGGGCAGGGACCAATGGGTCCCTGTCCTGGGGTGGGTACACCCCCTAGCCTGCTCCTCTCCTGTGGGAGGGGGCAGGAGCCTAGCTGTGATTGGGCAGGGCTCCCCATCTCCAAGATGGCCGGAGCCAGGGGTCGTGCTTCACCTCGCCTCTCCCACCTGAGGGGTGGGGTTGGCATAGGTTGGCACACCCCCTTTCCTCACTTAGGGTTTCCTGCCGTTCTTCCTGCCAGAGTGGGAGTCAGAACCGGTGGGAGCCAGTTGCTGAGTGCAGCAAGTGGCCTGGAGAAGCTCACAAAGGCGGTATGCCTTTGAAGCTTCCCCTGCCCATCCTGGGGGAGGAGGCTTGGCACCTCGTCCCAGGATGTGCATTGTTTCAGGCCCCTGAGAGCGGCAGGCTTTTGATTCAGGGGTCCAGAAACATGTCTGGTAGTGGCAGCCTCGGTAGCCACACAGTCAGGACACTGGGAGTTGGTTAGGTTTCAGGGGGCATTTCTAAGATGCCCTCTGTCGAGCAGTTTACATTAAATCCCACACTGGCATCAGTGCGGGTTTAATGTAATGAGAAGTTTGATATCAAACTTCTCTGTCCTCAGTGAAGCCATCATGGTGCTGTGGAGTTCGTAATGACGACCTCCCAGCACCATACACTCTTAATGGCAGCACTGCACTTACAGTGCCCAGGAATGGCCCTGGGCACTGTAGGGGCACAGGGCTCATGCACCTGTGTCCACACCACTGGCATAGGGCACCCAGCTAGAGGGGTGACTGATGGATGCCAGGGCAGTGAGTTTGTAGGCATATCACACAGGGATGTGGGCCATGTCGACTCTGTTTAGTTCTGTACTTATACACTCAGCCTGCAAAGGCAGAGTGTGGGTGTAAGGGTACAGGGCCCTTAAGGGTGGCTCAATAAGTGCTGTAGCCCTTAGGGGTCTTCTCTGGTCACCATGCCCTGAGTACCTAGGGTACCATTTACTAGGGGCTGACAGGTGGCCAGAGATGCCAATTGGGTTTTAGTGTCAGTTTTAGGGAAGGAACACAGGCCCTTGACACCTGGTTGGCAGGAGCCCAGGGCACACTCAGTCATAGCACATCAGCAATTCAGCTAAAATTGAGGGAATACCAATGCAAGAAAGATGGCACTTTCTCACGCCCGGTCACGCTTGATCTTATTCAGCACTCTGGGCAGAAGGGGAATAGGTGGAAAGGCATATAGAGAAACGCAACTCCACTCGCGACGAAAACAGTCGCCTACCAAGAGCCGCCTTGGAAATTCCAACGTGCAGACCTGCTGACATTACGCATTCTCTTTGGTGGCGAATAGATCTAACCACTGCTGAAAGAGACCTTGCACCACCTCAGAGTGAAGACGCCATTCGTGATCCATCATGCACCTGCGGCTGAGTACATCCGCTCTGGCGTGCAGAGAACCTGCCAGGTGTTGAACCACCAGGGATATGCCCTGACGTTCCAACCATGCCCAAAGGCGACCCCACCCGCCCTGTTTGTTTCAGTACCACATGGCTGTGGTGTTGTCCGTGACAACCTGTACTACTCTTCACCGGACAGAGGGAAGAAATTCCTTTAGTGCAAGACGAACCGCGCAAAGCTCCAGAAGATTGATGTGGAGCCCGGTCTCCGCCAGAGACCAGAGGCCTCTGATATCCTCCTCTCCCATGTGGCTGCCCCACCCCAGAAGAGATGCATCCGTCACCACTGTAAACTCTGGTTGGGGAAGGGAGAGGGATATGCCATAGACCCAATCCTGGATTGTGAGCCACAATTGTTGAGCAGTGCCCTCCGAAATTTAGATGCAATCAGACAGATTTCCCTGATGCTGTGCCCACTGGAATTTCAGGTCACACTGGAGAGCCCGCATATGCCACCTGGCATGATCCACCATCTGGATGCAGGAGGCCATGAGGCCCAGCAGCCTCAAGGTCATCCTGACCGAAATCCGGGATAGAAGCTAAAAGATCGGAATCATAACCTGAATATCCTGTGCTCGCTGCTCAGGAGGATAAACACTACACTGTGTTGTCTACAGAACCGCTCTGATAAAAAAGACCTTCTGAGAGGGAATCGGGTGTGAATTCTGGAGGTGGGAGACGACTGCCTGGGGCGAGCCTGCCTTCAACAGCCAGTCATCAAGATAGGGGAAGACTGGAACCCCTGATCTGCGCAGATGACCTGCGACTACTACCAACACTTTCATGAACACCTGAGGGGCACTGGTAAGGCCAAAGGGGAGCACGGTAAACTGAAAGTGCTCGTGGCCTACCGAGAACCGCAGGTAAAGCCGGCGGTCCGGCTGGACGGGGATGTGAAAATAAGCATCCTGCAGGTCATACGCTACCATCCAGTCTCCAGGGTCAGGAGCAGACAGGACCTGAGCCAGAGTCAACATCTTGAACTTCTCCTTCCGGAGGAAGCGGGTAACATTGCTAAGATCCAAAATAGAACGCAGGCCCTTTTCCTTCAGGGGCACAAGAAAGTAGTGGGAATAACAACCACAACCTACTTCTGGGCAGGAACGTGCTCAATGGCTCCCTTGGCCAAGAGCCGTAACTTTCTGTTGGAGAAGGGCCGGGTGATCCTACGACATGCAATGGAATTGAGGTGGCTTGGATGGAGGGGTAGTGTCGAAGGGGAGGGAGTAGCCCCTTCGGACTATCTGCAAAACTCACCTGTCCAACGTGATGTTGAGCCAGTGGGGGAGGTGATGGCGAATCCTGCCGCCCACTGGCTAATGATCGGCCTAAAAAGTCGTACTAGGAGGGATCGGAGGCTGCTGCAGGGGGGGCGCTGGTGGACTAGCCCACCCGCTGGCCCCGGGACCCAGGGCAATGCGATCCACATCCTCGGCCAAGCAGAGGTTGGACAGCTTGCGCAGGCCTGTGGCTCTGGGCGGAACGTGGAGGGCACCCCTTCATAGCCACGAAAGGGGAGAAAACCAGACTGCGCCAGGTGGGAGGTGGAAGCGAGGCACAAGGATCTGGCCATAGCCCTGGAATCATTAAAGCGCTTGAGCGCGTTGTCTGCCTTGTCACCAAAGAGGCGACGGCCATCAAAGGCATGTACGAAAGCGTTGCTTGGACATCCCCTGAAAAACCAATGGACTTCAACCAGGTGTAGCGACTCAGTGCTACTGACATGGAAATTGTCCTGCCCAGTGAGTCGGCGGTGTACAGCCCACATCGGATGGGGAACTTCGTTGCATCTCTCCCTACGGCTATAGCATGGGAGAACGCGGCCTGGGCCTCCTCCAGGCACTGTGGCAGCACCTGCGCAACCGTGTCCCACACAGAGTAGGAGTAACTGCCAAATAGGCATGCACTATTCACCGACCGCAGCCCCAAGCTGGAGGAAGAAAACCTCTTCCCAGGTGGTCCAGCTTCTTGGATTCCCTATCAGGTGGTGCGTTAGGGAAAGCGCCTTTGGACGTGGAGGCTTGGACTCTATCAGGCTCTCAGGGGTAGGATGGGAAGAGAGGAAAATGGGGTTGTCCAGGGCCGAGTGGTGGCGTCGGGCAATCATCCTGTCCACATGAGCCCCTGTGTTGGGCTTAGACCAAATGCCCAAAAGGATGTCCGTAACGGCCTCATTGAACGGCAACAGGGGCTCCGAGGAGGCCACTGTCGGTTAAAGCACCTCTGTCAGGAGGTTAGTTCTGACCGCCACCGTAGAAAGCTTGAGGTTTTGGTCCTCGGCTGCCCTACGCAACACCACTGCGTAAGATGCACCCTCCTCCGTTAGCCACGGTAGGGGGGAGATAGCATGCCAAGGTCTGGGGAGGTGTCCAGACCAATGGCCTCACACAACTCCTCGCTCCAGTCTGGTTACTCCATCTGGTCTGGAAGAGGGTCCACTAACCCCTTCCAGTCCTTCTCACCCTCCCCTGTGAGTCACTCAGGGCGGTGGTAAACATCAGGAGAGACCAAGGGTACAAAGTTAACGGTCGCGCAGGTCCCGACATCAGGCGACGTCAGTTCGCTGCCGTGTCCTCATCGAGAGGGAAACCCGGGTTGATGCCGGCTGGGGACACAACTGGCGTCGGAGGCGGCAGGGGTGTCATTCATGGATCCAGTGCTGGAGCAAGTGTCCCCGAGGTCGACCGGCGCTGATCCGGAGCCAGTCCTGGATCCTTGGGGGCCCTGCAGCGCCATAGCGAAAGCCACCGACATCAAAGGCCTAGAGCCCCCAACCAAGTCCAACGGGCCCGAGGGCGAGCAGGCGTAGTCGGGCTGCCCGAAGATAGAATGTAAGGCTTCGTAAAAGCTTCGAAGCTGGGCAGGGGTCGCTCCGGGTCCTGGAAAGGGAGGGAAGTCTGTAGTCGCCCCAACAGGCTCAGCAGGAGGAGCCGGACGACTCCGTTCCGCGTCCCGCTGGCCGATGGACGGGGAGAACGCGAAGAGCGGCGATGCTTCTTCACCTTCTTCTTGTGCTTTAACTTACCTGAAGATGAAGACTTCGATGACAAGTGGTGGTGGCTCCGCAACCGGTCCCGAGACCTCCCTCTCAACCGGGACCTGGAACGGCGCGAAGAGGACAGCCGGGCCTCAAGAAGCTTTCAGGACCGCTCCCTCAAAGACTTCGGATTCATGACTGTGAGTCGTGGTCGCGCTCCAGGTACGAAAGGCATACGAGGTGCGGGTCCGTGACCAACATCAATTTGTGACAGGAGACACAAGCCTTGAAGCCGGTCCGTCGTGACATCCCACCGTGCACCAGGTGTTGATCGACTCAAAAAAAGGGTGTGAACAAATTCACTAAAACTGGGGTCAAAAAGTGACTTGAGGTACTGCTCTCTCCGGATCTGCGCTGGCTGGCACTGAAAAAGAAAGAACAGACGTCAGCGAAAGAGGGCGGCGTCTAAGTAGATACCGCAACGTCATTCCGGCAGCCACGACGCCAACTGCGAACGCTGAGTCGATCAACGCCACCTATCGACATGCAGGGGTAATGCTGCGGAAAAAGTTCTCCGGATCCAGTCAGCCGTCTGAGGGTAATTCTGAGGTGAGGAATCCATAACTAATTGTCTCTTTCTGATATGGATTGTCTGAGCCAGCGGTTGGCACCATTGTGGTGCTCTGTCACCATGTGTGGATGCCATCCACAGAACTCGCACTAGACGTACAGGCATCCCTTTTGATGACTCCTGTCTGTCCAGCAAAACAGCTGATTCTGCCTTAGAACGCTTTAAGGAATGAAGGGCCAATGCATGCTCTCAAGGTCTGTCCAACACTGCCTAACAGTTTCCACACCAATTCAAGAAATTCTGAGGCGATACTGGTGAGTGGCGTACAGGCAACATCAGTCTCCCCCAGGCCTCTCAGCAATCACCTCAATCCCTCCATAGTCAACATAGATCTGGTGGGCAACGCGCAGGTCTCCAATGGTATCGTTTTGTTTGGAAAACTTTATTCGATTCATAAGAATCATAAAAGTACATAGATAAAATGATATAACAGATTTTAAAACTTTCCATATAGCATTTTAGACATATTAAATACATCCAAACAACATATAAAATTTCAAAACGATTATCCATAAAGTCCATATTCTAGATCAGTCAAAGAATTTAATGATAAAAATTATACCCTATGATTGCTTAAAGCCCTTTTTCTCTGTTTTCTTATCGAGATTCATTCCTTTTCCAATGGTATCACTTCTCTGGGTTTCTGTCCCCTGCGGAAAGACCTTCCAAGTCTTTTTAGCTTGCCATTAGTGGCACCCACACACCCCGGGGGAGGATGGATACAGTACTTTCTTCAAGGGTGGCGATTCATCACATCTGACCGATGGCTCCTCGAGATCTCTTAGCATGGCTATACCAAACTGTTTCTTTCTGCCTCGTCGCACAACCCTCTCACATCAGAACAGTGATCAGTGGAAAACTGGTTCATTTGTATGCGAGAGATGAGGGTTACTCTCCAAAACAGCTATTAAGAGGTTTACAGACTCAGAAATAGGGGGAGGGGAGGGGAGCTGTACCCTCAAACTGAAGGATGGAGAGATTCATATCATATGAATACCTTACTATAGAAGGACAAATTCAAAAGGTTGATGTTGGCCCAGGTTCTTTCTACCCTAGATCGGGGCAACTGGAAGGTAGCCTCAGACCTGCAAGATGGCATTTTCATATACCTGTACTGCATTCCTACAGATATTATCTTTGGTTCAACGTAGGCCAGTAGCATTTTTAATGGGCCATTCTCCCCTGGCCTCACCAGTGCCCAATGTTGTTCACAAAAATGATGGCAGTGGCAGCCGCCCTTCTTCGGAGTTCAAGGGTACCAGTTCCCTCAACCTAGATGACTGACTGTTAAAGGCGGCCCCACCACAGTCCGCCAAAGACAACTTCCACACTACAGCAAATCTTCTGACATCGTTGAGGTTTGTGATCAACAAGCCAAAGTCACACCGACTATCTTGCAGAGACTTCCTTTTATAGAAGCTGGACTGGACACTGTGCCTGTAAAAACAATCCACCCGCTGCAACAAGTCCAACATACTCAGTCCACGATACTGATGTTTTAGCCCTTGTCTTGGATACCAGTGGGAACACCTTTGAGGCTTCCTGGCCTGTTATCCTGCTGCATCCTGCTTGTCGACTACGCCAGGTGACTATGTGGCCTCTGCAGGTGACATATGTGGCCTCTGCAGTGGTATCTGAAGTCCTAGTGGCCCCAGCACCAAGGCAACTCATCAGATGCCATCCAAGTTTCGAAGGTGCCTTCACCCAGATCTGCAGTGGGCTTTTCCACTGCAATTGGATCAGCAGCAGACCGTATCTCCTTCCGCAACCGAAGGTGACTGATGCAAGACTGTTGTGATGGGGAGGTAGAGATCAGAGGACTTTGGTCTCTATCCAAAATCTGGCTCCCCATCAACCTGGTGGAGTTGCTTCCCATTAGTCTAACATTAAAATCCTTTTTGCCACCCATCGAAAGGAGGCTTGCAGAGGTCCCCAAAGAGAATGCCACCATCAAGTGGTACTGCAGCAAGCAAGGTGGAATGAGGTCCTATGTAAAGAGAATTTGCACCCCTGGAGTTGCTTGGCATCTCAGGGAATACCTACATAGTGGACCGAATGATGATAAACAGGAGCTCAGCCAATGGACCCTGGAAGATTACGAATGGCATTTGCATCCAGAGATGGCACAGGGCATCAACTAACTGTGCGGAGAACCTTGGTTAGATCTTTCAAAGCTGCGAGAATGAAGTGTGTCAAAATGTTTTTGCGCTGGAGTTTCTACAAAACCTCTTGCTAGGAGATGCTTTCTGGCTGGAGTGGAGTACGGGACTCCTGTACGTCTTTATGTCTCATAGAGAAAGAAAGGGAGGTCCCCTATTAATCTAATCTGGGACAAGTGAAATAAATGAAGCAGAAAATGTCCCTAACACAGTCCCATTTCCTATGGGATGTACAAACAGTCTTTACGTAAGCGTAAAAGCATATGAATGTTTGAAGAGTCCGAAGTCCGTTGTCTAATCTCGTGGAGTTCTTATTACTGAACCAGGACTACGTGAATTTATCGTGACTTTCCAACTATTCAACCATGAGCAATCTCAAAATATTCCATTCTTAAGACTACGTGAATTGGTTGTGACTTTCCAACTACTCACCTATGAGCAATCACAAAAATGTTCTACTATTCAGGCTACTGAACCTTTGTATATCAAAAGCCCTGACGAAGTTCGCGTGGCACTGGGGAACGAAACATGTTGGCTGTGTGCCGGTGTTTTTTCAAGAATTTAATAAAAAGAAGAAATTATGAAGTATTGACTTGTTACTTGTCCTGACTTCTATGAAGTGCACCTTCCTTTGGTTTTGACTTCTCTGTATATGTCTGGAGCCACTGTCTAATTCTATGTTCGATATGCAAATGCAATAATAAATGCGACCATCACTGCTGACGCGATTGAGTTTTTTAACCTTGGGCTGATATGCCTATATGGGAGTACGCCTGCACGTTAGTCCAATTTTGGGAATCCGCCTCCTTTGGCTTTTAAATTTGCCACCTGATACTATCGATCCGGCCTCCCTGCTCACAGTGTACAGCTTCCGGGTCAGGACAGAAAAAACTCCAGTGTACATGTATACAGAGAACACCTTGCATTAGCAGGTGGAAATTCCTGAGAAGGTCATCATTTACTTCTCTTGTTTTATTTACAACGATGTCATTTTACTAGAAGTGGTTGATAAATTGCAAGATATCATCACATCCACTTCGTCTAGGTGGAAACTCTTGAGAAGGTTATCAGTCCCTCTCTTGTTTTTAATACAACAATGTAATTGCACTAGAAGTGGTTGATTAATTGCAGGATATAATCACATTCACTGTGTCTAGAAAAACGGCCCTGAAGAAGGTGTTAATTACAATACTGAAACGCGTCGCCAATTGTTTTTCCGAATATTTTTAAAATAAATAAATGTTTTTATGTAATATGCACACAAATGCATTGCATGGAATAAATTGCTTTTTTAATATATGATCTGTTATTGCAAATTTTTTAATTGTTAATTCCTTGACATTGTAGCATTATATGTTCCTATTGTGTTCTGTAATCTGGTTGACCACCAGCCTTACGTAATGACTGTTTGTACATCCCTAAGGAAATGGGACGGTGTTAGGGACATTTTTTGCTTCACGTCTTTAAGGTCTCTACATCCCCGGACTAGAGTTATGAAGAAAATCAGAAGTGAGTTGGCCCAAGTCATCCTAGTGGCTAGGGAATGTGCCACGAGAATGTGATACCAAGTACTTCCGAGCATAAGTGTCTGCCCCATGTCAATTAACATTCCAATAAGATATTCTGTCGCGCCAGCAGGACAAGGTTCTGCACTTGAAACGCACACCCAATCCCACTAGCCGGAATACATACATATACATATATATATATATATATATATACACACACACACACACACACACACACACACACACACACACACGCACACACGCACACACGCACACACACACACACACGCACACAGAGGCACACAGAGGCACACCAAGGTCAGAAATTAACACCTTGGTTGTTACAATAGGTGCCTGGCAAGCAATTAAGAAAATTACAGACATGCTTCCCCTATATGCCCCGGCTTTACCACTGGCTCATTACGCAGCGCTTACAGTGACACAGGAACGGGGCTCAATGAGGTTACTCACAGAGGCTGGCATGGATCGAATGCAGGACGTTTATCCTGAAGGGCACTTTATAACAATCGAAGACATACAACACATTACTAATCAATCTCTGCTATTTCAGTTCATGGTGCACCGCTTGAAACTCACAGTTAAAACACACTACACAACATTCCCTGCTAAACCGCCTACATCAAAAGCCCTACAGCTTCTCCTAGTAGCACCCACACGGCGTCATATGGTCACCAAACTATACAGAGCTTTGAGAGAGGAGAAAGTGAGTGAAACTGATAAGACGTCTGAGCAACTGGAATGAAAGACTTGACCCCCCACTGACATCACTGGAATGGGACATTATCTGTGCCCTTACGGGCAAACTTACTTCCAATGGTAATTTGAGACTCCTACACTTTAAATATATTCACCAGGTATACCACACACCTCTCAAATTATATACATATGTTCTTAGGGACACGAGTAACTGTAAGAGATGTAGCTACTCAGAGGCGGACTTCTGGAATCTGGCATGGTACTGCCCACCAGTGGCTCAATACTGGGAGGAAATATTGAACTGTATTCAACATATGTCTGGAGCTACAATAAGGTGCACACCCGTGGTCTGCTTGCTGAGTTATGTGTTTCAACTGAAGGAGACGATAGGCAGGTTTGTGAGACTTGTCCTTTTATTGGCAAAACGACGCATAGCACTCACCTGGGAAAGTACGCTAACCCCACGTCTTAAACATTGGGTCCATGACATGGTATATTGTAAAGACAACCTCGAACTATATGCTGAGAAACTCCCCACGGCATCTAAGCCCAAAGATATATGGGAACACTTATGTCAGTATCTCCTGGCGCAAACTCAAGATGAAGCGGTCCCCGACACTGAGTAATGTTGAAATGTGTATGTGTGCTCGCGCGACAAATGTAAGGCAGGAGTGTTATGAACTCTATGTTTAAGAACACCAGATGTAATGTCAATCACAATGATTGTAATGTTATGTTTTGTTAATTTGGTAGTCACAGAACCCGCCCTGCGTGGCGACAAAGGTAACAGTCTTCTCTGAAAATCAATAAAAAGAAATAAAAATTAAAAAAAGGTTTTGCACCTAAACCTGTAAAATTAACACCTCCATGCGCGCAGTTTTAGCAGCACCTGTGTTCAATCTATCACCTGAGGTTACGGATGTCATCCTTGCTGCAAAGCATCTGGCTATCCATTTACAGCAGCAGGCGTTGGCAAATTAGCGGCCTGGTATGCAGTGCGGGGACAACTTTTCATGCCAAACTATGCGGTGTTTTAATGTCTGCTTTGACTTTGGTCAGCAAAGCCTTAGAGTGAGAACTACTAAAGGTTATTTGCTAGATTTTCCAGCCTTTTTATGTTTCCCGGACCAACTACCTTTGTTTAAATCACCTTATAATGTGGTTTAATAAAGGTTTAACACACGTTACCTCCCAAACCGTTAGTGATGTCAGTGAGATCTTAAATTGGGCTTGACATTTCTCATATGTACTCCCTTTAAGACGATGCACAGCCACTTGTTGTGTCTTCTGACTTTAAAGACACTCGTCCTCATTTCGATAATTTCAGCTCATCACCTGAGTAAACTCCGGGCTGTATCAGTGCAACCTCCTTAAACCATCCTTATTGCCGACAAACTGGTGCGGAGGACTCCGGCGGCATTCTTGCAGAAAGTCATAACTCCCTTTCCGTGTTGGGCAATCCAGCAGTCTCTCAGCATTCTTTGCCCTACCACATACTTTGAAAAAGGTCGGGCTCAATCGGGTTGGACCCCAAAGAGATTTTGGCTTTTACATTGATCGCACCAAGGACCACTATATGGACAATCGGCTTTTTTGTTAGGTTCTTTCATATGAAGAAAGGAAAGGCTGTGCATTGTTATCTGCATTAAAATCTGCCACGCACTGGCCAAAAAGGTGGGATTTTGCCCATTCTATCCTGCAAGATAGTCTGATCTCAACACATTCCACAGAGCCTTCACCTAGTGCGGTACTTCTTGATATCTATTCTAAAGGTGAGGAATTTGCAGTTAGACATATCCATCAGAGGAGCAAGTTATTAAACTTTGTTAACACTCTTTTTCATGTATACTCTAACCACAGATACCTCAGTGCCCTCCTATCTCCCCATTCTGTGGTTTCTTTCTACCATCTAAAAAGGTCCCAAATTAGAGAACGAATTCTGTTTTGCCCATTTACTCTGCCCAGATATTTCACTTTTGTATCATCAGGTTTTGAACTTTTTACTGAGTAAGCCTCACAACTAGTGTCCCTCGCATGGTAGTCACATGATAAATGGATCGCTCCTGCTTACCACCAGTGTTCACCTTTTAGGACAAGGCCACTGCGATGTAGCAAGGGTAAGGGACACTTGGCTGATTACACGTGTCTGGGATAAGCATGTGAGACAACCGATGTGAGCAGCTGGGTAACGCCACACAGGTAGCTTGGCACAGAGGGGACTTTGCAGGGTTAGATTTTGACCTTGGGTAGTCCTTATAATATCAGGCACTCATTTGGGAAACCAGTGTAGTTAACGGTTTATCTGCAGTGACCCTTTATTGTATACAAGGGGGAAATCTGCCTTAGAGTGCAGTTTTGCTTCCATTTGGTCAACAAAGACTATCTAGATATCAAAATGGGGTGAAATATGTGCAACAAGATGAATTATGAAAGTCTTAAACAGATATAGGTACACCTTATGGGTCATCCAGAACTGTCATATTACTTTGGCTCAGCTCAGGATCGGAGGCCAGGCCTCTTGTCACCTCGCTTTGCCAAGTTAATTACATTGTTCTCCAGCAAAAGGAACAAAGGTCTTTCCACACAAAGGGAGCAATTAACAGTGCTTTATTCACCTCCTGAGAAGGAAGAGGCGAGGAAGGAAACCTGCATCTCTTTATTAGCGGTCTGGGTTGGTACAGCAGAAGTCCCCTGAACAGAAGAGGAAGTCCAGACTCTAGAGCAAACATTGGAGGTGGCTCCTCTTCCAGATTTTGAAGGGAAAAGCATTGGCAGTGATGTCAGTGAGTGGCAGAGCTGAGGCCCCAGATGAGATGTGACCAGTGCCTCCTGGCTGGTGCCATCTAGAATTGTCCCAGCAAGTTGTGCAAAAGGGTTGGGATAAGGGTGGAGGTGGGATGTGGCATGTTAGGATTGTCCAGGAGTGCCTGGCTTCTAAAACTTTGTACCCCTACCTAAAAACTGTTGCACAAGGGGGAGAGAGTGTTTTTTGTTGGAGCTGGATACAAACTGGACCACAACAGCCATAGATCATTAGAAGGAGGAACACCCTGAAGCCCCCTTGGACTAAGGACTCTGCCTACAGTTGATTCCAGGACCAGTGGGTCTCTCTCTGGGACCACGGAAGCTGGCCCCCTTACACCTCCTAAGAACCAATTAAGTGAAGAATTAGACTTTTGCACCCACACTAGAGGAGAGAAGCACCAGAGGACAGAAATGGAGAAAGGCTGGCGTAAGGAGCCAATGTCCTGCAAAGTGTGCAGACTTAGAAGCCAGGAGGTGAGATGAAAAGGTTCCAGGTGTCTAGGGCTTGCCACAAGGAGCAATATAAGCACAAGATAATGCAAAACGGCCCGATGGGGATTGAAATATGCAGGGGGAAAGGTTTTGACCTTTGCTCTTCCACACAAGCCAGGCACCTAGCGCACTGTGCTCTACTGTAACTTTAGCCAGATACCCCCACGGGGGCTAGGTCCCAGTAGGTAACAAGAGGGACCTCCCAAGAACTCTGCAGGCCCAAGGATCGCGACTCCCTGGCCGGTTTATGTATATGTGGGCCCATGATCCCATCTCTGGCCCCCACCACTAAATAAGTGGGGTAGTACTTTGTGACACCCCAACAACTCCCCAAAAGAAAAAGAGTCAGGGAGCCTATCTCTTAGCCCCCGATGTAAGCAGCGAAGAAGATGGGCCCGGGACCCCAACTATAAAGGTTCAATGGGGAAGGTGGGTGCCACTTCCCAGCTGTGGTAGGCCTGACCCCCCACTAACCGCACCTGGGGAGAGTGGGATGGCCACCACATCAAGTACACGCTGCCCACAGGAGTGGGCACAGAGAAGAGCACCGTCTGTACCAGTGGCAGCAACGGAGAATGCTGGCAGGTTGGGGAGCTGGGCCAGGCAGCCAAGGGTAGGCTCCAAGGGATGTCCCAAACAAAGGAGCCATGCGGGGTGACTGGGCGGGACCAGGCACCCCAATAAAAAAGGTAAAATAAAGAAAGCTGCCTGCTTAGTATGCAAGCTCCTGGAAAGGAGTGCCCTATTACTGCCCTGCAGACTGAAACTGACCACGTATTTCCTGAGCGTAGTGGTGACCCCTGGACGGGAGGATTACCATCATAATAAAGAGATAATGTACAGATCAAACAATGTGGGTGCCAAGACTTCCAGCAGATAACTGAGAACCGGAACACCTGATCAATAGTGTTTATTTTCTCACAGACCTCATCCTAAAAGTCTGCCCTGAAGGTCCTTCATCAAGCCCAGAATCCAAAAAACAAGTTGCCTACAGAAACATTTTTGGGTCTTGTCGAGGAGACTGATCAGCTTGTAATTTGCCAGATTGTCTGTTTTCCCCCTTCTTGTGAACGGGGACAATAATGTCTCAGACAGTTTCTCTCCACCAGCTATAGCATTGCTAAGGGTGTTCAGATAGGGAATCCAAACTAAAGGCTCAGAGAGGAACAGATCACCTGGTATACTATCATGGCTGGGTGTGTTTACCCATTGCATCTGTTGGATAGCTGACAATTTCTTTAAGTGAGAATAAGCGTTTGGAAGGTTCAGGGCATGCTAATTGAGGTCCTGGGAACGTTAGGTTCTGCTCATTGCAGGCATATATGCTCGACGGACAGAAATCCCTTTCTTTGAAGAGACTATGGAGGTCAGCTGCCCATTGCTCTACCAGCACGAATGAGTTCGGTTGGGGTTGACACGACCAGCTTTCAAAAGGTGATGATTCCACATAAAGACTGTCTCCCTTCTTTGCAGTGTATCTGTTAGTTTGACCCACTGTGACTCATCCCAATTTTTCCGACTTTCCCTTAAAACTGACTTATAGACCTTTCTAGCATGAATTATTCCAGATGTATCGCTCTTTTTAATAGCTTTGATCAGACCCAATTTCGCTTCTGCATTCTGTGAGAAGTTGGCCTGATATGTGATGTCCACTATTCTAGTGGGCACCCTGTATCAGTCCAAACAACCCTTATGGTGATGGTTGTAAAGTCAAACTTATAGACCAGCTATCCTAGTAGTAGCATGGACAAACCAGTCTTAGGCTAAAACTTCAGAGAGCATGTGAAGCCAGCTGTTTTACCATATGTAACCCCTTGAATACCAAATGAAAGGACACCACACAGGTTATATATAAAATATATATGTATTTATTATAAACACAACCCCTCTGAACTCTTTATGAGGTCAGAGGCTAAAGCACATAACAAGAAACGTAATTATCATACAGTAAGTTGCACAATATACAGTAGGGCCCTAGGGGCACTTCGAACAATATACTAAAAAAGTGGTATAAGAACCACGTCATGAACAAAGGACAGGCCTAGGGCCTGGAGAATCGCTGGGGCTATGCTGTACTACCAAAGAATAGGGAACAGGAGGCCCACGGGATGCGCGTGCAGTGTCTTTACACGCACGCGAGTTACCATAGAGTTAGAATGAGAAAGAAAGAAATGGAAACTAGTTCTTTTAGGTCACTTCCAACTGGACTAGGATAGTCAATACCCACAGGAGCACCGAAGTACTCGCGTTACCTCACCCACAGGAAGCGGGTGCATAGGTGTCAAAGTGTGTCGGGTTTCGTCGCTGAATCCTATGGAGCCTTGAAGAAAGATGCTGCAGGCGACCAGGAGAGAAGTGTCCGGTTGGATCCAAGGGCGGATCGAGGATGAAGAGTACCTGAAAGCAGAGGGGACAGAGTCTGGGTCACTAGCCAGTGACAAGGAAGGAACCAGGAAGGAACCAGGCGATGTCGCGAAGCAATCAGGTGATGTCGTGAAGCTCGACTCTGCAGCCACGTGGACCAAGAGGCTTCGACGACGACCAGGAGCTGGATACGGACTGTCCCACGAAGGATTTCGATGTTGGCGGCGTCGGCTTCCGGATTGGAGTCAACAGGCCTTGGCTAAGGCAACCCACGCAGGAATCGAATATTCGCTTAGGTTTAGACCAGCAAGGTCTATGGGGCTTCTCCTTTGCAGGGAAGCAGGGGCCCACCTGGAGCAACCAGGCAGGCGGTGTAGATACATAGGTTCGTCGTCACAGAGGCCGCTAGCCAACGGGCAAGCGACCGGACAGACGCGTCGAGCCGGAAAATGCAGAAGGGACCCACGCAGAACTTGTGGAGTGTGGAGGGCTGATCTTCGGTGCAGTTGATTCTCGGGGCTGGGGCTTCTCAATCCCCAATGCACAACTTCGAGGGTGCCTCAGAAGCTGCACAAGTAGCAAGGAGCAGGCTTTTCAAGATGGCCGGTCCCACGTCTCTCGTCGCCTCCACGGGTCTCAGCTTTGCAGGGACTGTGGATCGGGGTCAGAGAAGTCTGGAAGTCTGGGTCTCGTCGGACTCTGTGCTCGGGCTCCGACAAAGTAAACCGCTGATCGCTGGATGATGCCTGTTTGCACAGGGTGGTCACTCCTTGACCACAAGGGAGATTCTTCAGTCGTCTTCTGTAAGGAGATAGTCGAAGGTCCAGAGTTTCGTTTCAAGTTTCAGTTCAGGATAAATCTAAAATCTCTAGACTCAGCTCCTACCTATATACTACTCTGGTGGGCTGGATTACCTGCTAGGTCCCTCCTATGGGTGGGACCAGGGAAGGGGGTGGTTACACCCCTTTCCCTTTGTCCAGTTTCGCACCAGAGCTGGGGCTAGAGTGTCCCAGCAACTGGTTTGAACTGGGCTATGCATGGGGCACCTTGTGTGCCTCCGGCAGTGTCTCATTACATTCAGCCCTCACTGCCCCAATACACTATGGCCTGTCTGGGGTGGTGCTAGCACCTCCCAAGACAGGAAACCTATTGTCCAAGCCTCCCTCGCTGGAAGGATTCCCAGCAGCAGGAGGTCAGACTTGTGTCTGTGGCAGCAGCATCCATTTTGTGATGCTGAGGCTCTGGTTAACTTTAACCGGGATTAACTGGAACAAAATGTCTTCTCCCTCTAGAAGGGTGGAATGCCACCTCCCTCGCCAGAACTGGCGAGGGGGTAGTATTCCAAAGCGTATGACACCTTACACGACATGTTTTGATAAAGCCAAACCAAAGTTAGCAATAAACGCGAGGATTATAATGCACTTAAGAGTATATGGTATGGCTGTATCATAGAACAGCTATAAGGACATGGTTCCGAAAGCTGCAGACAGGCTCATCTCATGCTAGAGCACCATCTCACATAAAACCAAGCACTCTGCCTTCAGGATTGTTAGGGCCTGCCATAGGAGTGACTTATAGGTGCATATGTGTCTACATATATAATGGTAGGTATAGGAATACTATACCCAAGCAAGGGGTGATTACACGACCTTGCCCCAGCTGAGTTATCAGCCAGTTGTGTCAGTTTGGATGGCCAGCCAGGGGTGGCAAAAGATATGCTGCATCCCCTGGTAGGCCTTGGATGCACCTATGCCCTGGGTACCTACAGTACACTATACAGGGGCTCATAAGGTGACCCAATATCCAATTAGTCCATTTTACAGAGAGAGCAGATAGCCTGGGGCCCTGAATAGCAGGATCCCAGGCCAACTAAGTCAAAAAGCAGCTAAACACTAGGCAAAAAGTTGGGGTAACCATATAGTCCGATATCCACCTTCCTACAGTTGGCACACCTTTTTCCCTCACTTGTTTTTCCCCCCTGGCTCTCCCGCCCAAAGTGGGGGGTAGAACCAGTGGGTACTGGTAGCTGAAAGCAGTAAATGGTCTGAGGATGCTAACAAAGCTTCCCCTTCGTGCACCCTGCCTATCCTGGGGGAGAAGGCTTGGCACCTTGTCCCAGGATGTGCATTGTGTGTGTGTCTAAAGGTACAGGGCCTCCAAGGGTGGCAAAATAAGTGCTACAACACTTGGAGGTCTTCCTTGGTCACACTGCCCTGGGTACCTGTGGTACCATTTACAACATTTACATTTAACAAACAAATCTTAATTCAGGGCTGGCCTCCATGCATGCGCTTTAAATGCCTTTTTGGCAGGGTGCTTGGAAGCACGTTGGGTTTCAAATGACTAATGGAGGCTTGCACCAGTAAGCTCAAGTGAAAGAGGGTGTTGTAGGAGGAAGGCGGTGTCCTCCGGAGCAGGCCTATACCATCTTTGAAACTATGTTGACTGTCAGGCAAGATCCTGATTTCGAACAGATGCACAGCAGTGTATAGGTCAATGCCTTAATAAATGGTAGTAGCTGCGCCTGCCTCGTTAGTCCTGGGTGCAGGACTTCATTGGGAACATTAGTTTTGACTTTTGTTGAGGGAAGAGTTAGTTCTAAAATTTTAGCTGCCCTAATTACTGCTGCAAAAGAGACAGACTCTTCCGTGCCCACAGAAGTTAGACACGAGTAAGGCCCAGGGTTCGGCGAGGTATCCAGGTCACCGGTGTCCTGAAGGTCATAAATTAGGTTTTCCGCATCAGAGATGTGAATGATTGTCATCCCTGCTATGTTCAAGTAAGCAATGTTGAAGCAACTCTGGATTATAGTGGATAAGGACAGATTCTGTGAAGCATATGTGGAAGTCACTCTGGGATTGCTTCTGCTTGCGATAGGACTATCTGCTCCACCTCAGGCGTCAGTGCTGTCTGTGCCGACATCGAAGCCTGGGGTTGAGAAGTGGGTCCTGGTGCCATAAAACTTGTGGTACAAGGTGTCAAGCCCGAAGTCAGGGCAGACATTTGAATGAGGTTGAGTGGCAAAGTCTGCATCAGGGACAGATCCGCCAGTGCTGGACCAACTTGAGGCCACCTCGGACCCACAGGGCCCAAAGGCATTCAAGAGACATCTGCTTCAGGCACCAAATATGCAGACCATTGCCTTATGAAATTCCCTTGTCTGTTGTAGAGTCGCTGTAAACCAAGGAAATCTGGGTCCAATAGAAGCAATGGGAGTCTGAATCAGATCACGGCTCACGGCTTAAAGTTGGCCAGATCACAGCATAACTCCACATGGTAGGAGTGGTGGAACAAAGTGGCGCAGTGATTGGATTGTCATTTTTTTTCTTCATTTATTTTAATTACCTCAAGTCCACCCTCTTCAATGAACAGCAGTTGTGAGGGCGGCCTCTGGAGCATGTCAACACTCTTGACTTCAACCGAGATCATGGGGTCTTCAAAATCTTTCAATTTTCATGATATCAAGCATGGCTTTGCAGCTGTGGATGGCCTTGTGGTTCATGTTTGCGCATTGGTCACAGGGTGCCAAGTCATGTTTGGAGCCGAGACACCACAGACCTACCTCATGAGAGTCAGTCATCAACATCTACTAATGGCAATCTTTACGCGGGATGAACCATGTCAATTTAGGTTGTAACTTGTCCCTTGCACACTGGAAAGATTTGGAAAGAAAAAAAGCAAGAGAATGAGCCCAGATCCGCGAAGGCACGAAAGAAAGGAATTCACATCAGCCTGCGGAGATAATGTATATGTAATAGCTCCTCCATCACACCCTGGAGGAAAGGATCAATGCATAGTCGCATAACACCATCGCCTGGCACACAATGGAAGTGTTGTTGAAAATTCTCCAGATCCAGTCTGGTGTCTGGTGGTATTCACAAGGTCAAGAATGTGCAAATAAATGACTCCATCAGAAATTAAAAATTTTAAACTGGAATTATCCCAATCTTAAATACGTCGAAGAAAAAAAAAGGTATGGTCCATTTTTGTTCAATATTTAAGGTACAATGGAGAATACATAATTCTCAGTTATTGAATTGAATAGAAAGAAAAAGCAAAAGTTGAATTAGAAAATGGATAGCAACACAAAAACAGGACGTACCGTGACATTCTTTGTGATGCATTGGTGCTGGGAGTACCAACAAAAGGTTCTGGTGCCAGTGATTCTTCTTTATAAAAACTATTTGGAATATAAAAAAAATGAAGCTGGTTACTGTAGTTTAAACAGCATTTTCAGTTGTCCACACAAAAAGCATCTACAAATTAATTTGTATGCCTTGCAACATTTTTTGAAGAATATAACCCTGATAACACAATGATTCCCTTTCACCTTACTCTTCCTTTACCGATCATATGTGAGTAAAACCGAATAAAACAACATATTTCTATTATATTAGTGTCATTAGTTTGAAAAAATTTACTATTTTTGTTTTACAAAAAGCCCTCTACAATCCTGCTTGATATCAGCCATGGAAAACCACTTAGGTCAAGGTAAACAACCATATTGATCTGTAGACTCCTGTAAAAAAATATACAAGGCACGCAAGCATCCCTGATCACTTAGTACTCCAAGAAGAAGCTGATCATCACTGAGGATCTCAAAGAGAAAGCAGGTAGAGTTTTACTAATGAAGAGCCAATCCATTTGAAAAGAGACATTCTAGATGTGATGAGCAAACAAAAAAACACATCTGATGCAAGATATATTGTACCACAGAGACACCAGAAGCATACAACTTGTACTTTTCCTGAATGTTTCATTCTGCTCTTTCCTCATTTACCCAATAAACAAACTATGAGTTAAGAGGGTTGGTCAGAAAATGCAGACTGTCTAAGCCAAGTATTGCAGTTCAGTCAAGCCATTCTTTCTCTTTGACCCGTGAAGTCAAACAATATTTGGCTACAGCACTAGCGGACAGATGACTCCCTAGAGATAACTTGAAAAAAATAAAACAAATTGCCAGCCTTATTTTATGCCTCAGAACAAAAGTATGATGGAGTAAAAAAATATATGTTTCTGTATGAAGACCCCTCTTGTTGATGGCAATAGCTTCCCAACATTAAAAGTGACATAAAAATCATGACAAAAAAGAACAGGTGACGGACAGAATGCAGAGCAATACCATACATTCAGCCCAGTACAGAGATCTGGGCCTAAAGCCATCGTCTTTCTCCCCATGCCATTCCTGTTTGAACCCAGCCATATGCAAATCAGTCTTGACCCTGTGCCCAATGGGAACAGTCCAGCCCGAACTGCCAGACCTTGTCCTCCCTGGACTGGAAACAAGCATCTTAGGATCGTTTTCACGGTTTCGCCCCTCATCAGCCAGGATAACTTGACACCAGTGGCATGTAGAGCACGAACCCATGTCTGGCCATACCCGTCCCACTCAGGGTGACAAATGCAAAAAGAACAGTTGATGGACAGAATGCAGAACAATGCCATACATTCACCCCAGTAGAGAGATCTGGGCCTAAAGCCATCTTTTTTTGCTCCCCATGCCATTCCAATTTAAACCCTGCCACATGCAAACCAGTCTTGACCCTAAGCCCAAAGGGAACAGTCCAGCAGAACTTCCAGGCCAGGCCCTCCCTGGAATCAAGCATTCTAGGACCAGTTTCGGGGTTTCACCCCTCATCAGCTAGGATAGCTTGACTTCAGTGGCATGGAGAGCACAGGACCCACGTCTGGGCATACCCATCCCACTTGGGGTGACAAATGCAAAAAGAACAGTTGATGAACAAAATGCAGAACAATGCCATACATTCACTCTAGTACAGAGAATGATGGATTTAACCCACATCTCTTGACTGGTGGTGAATGTTTTGATTGGTTCTGCATTCTGTCCATCAATTGTGTGTCTTTTACTTTATCACCCTATGTTCACGGGGTATGCCCAGACGTGGGTCCTGGGCTCACTGTGCAACTGAATTCAAGCTATCCTGGCTGATGATGGGTGAAACCCTGAAACCGGTCCTAGAATGCTTGTTTCCGGTCCAGGGAGGACCCGGCTTGGCAGTTCAGGCTGGACATGAGGCCCAGGGTCAAGACTGATTTGCATATGGCCAGGTCTAAACTGGGGTGGCATGGTGAGCAAAAGAATGATGAATTTACCATATCTTGACTGGGGGTGAATGTTTTGATTTGTTCTGCATTCCGTCTATCAATTGTGTCTCTTTTGATAAAAAAATCTTGAGATCAATCATATATACATGGAGTGCTGTTCTAGAGAGCAAAGTAGGGTGTTGTACAATGGAGCCACGTAGATTGCAGTGGCATACATTGTAGTTGCGTGAAGTGGAGTACCATACAGTGGAATAGCGTACATTGGAATACTGTACAGACTAATAGCATACAGTGGAGTATAGAAGAGTGGATTGCCATCAAATGCATTATCAGAGACTGAAGTGTTGTAGAGTGGAGTGCCATTCACTGGAATAGCGTACAATGTAGTGGAGTGGCGTGCAGTGGACTAGCGTACAGAAGGGAAGCATACCATGTGGTGTGATAAACTTGAATACCATATAGTGAAGTCGCGTACAAAGGAGTGGCGTCCAATGGAATAGCATAGAATGGAGTGCCTTAGAGTGGGCAAGAGTACATTGAGTGGCATAAGGAAAATGGTACTTAGCAGTATGCATCTGTTCTTGGCATGTAGAACTGTAGATTCATATACTTGTGCATAGATCGCCATCTGGTGTTGGGCTCGGTTGTTTTTGCACTTTGTTTTTGTCTTGGAAGAAGTCTTTGTAGTCATGAGGCAGGTGACTCCTCCTTAGGACGATAGTGCGCATGGGCATCAACTTCATCTCCAGATTGTTTTGCCATGTAGGGGACCTCTCAGCCTGGGAGGACTCCTGGTGGCCCACCTCGCTGTGAACAGCCCCAGCACCCACCAACCACGCACGCAACCTGGGGGTCATCCTCGACTCCACCCTCTCCATGACCAAGCAGGTCAACGCCGTTTCCGCATCCTGATTCAACACCCTCCGAATGCTTTGCAGGATCTTCAAGTGGATCCCCTCCGAAACGAGAAAAAACATCACCCAGGCCCTCGTCACCAGCAGGCTGGACTACGGAAACACCCTCTACGCAGGAAAACAACCAAGCTCCTGAGACGGCTGCAACGCATTCAGAACGCCTTGGCACGACTGGTCCTCGACATCCCCCGACACAGCCACATCACCCCCCACCTGAGAGACCTACACTGGCTCCCCATCAACAAGAGGATAACCTTCAAGATCCTCATCCACGCACACAAAGCCCTACACAACGCCGGACCAGCATACCTCAACGAATAACTCAGCTACTACACCCCCACCCGCAGCCTCCGCTCAGCCAGCCACGGCCTCGCCACAGTCCCACGCATCCGGAAAACGACCGATGGCGGCAGATCCTTCTCCCACCTCGCCGCCAAGACCTGGAACACCCTCCCCACCAACCTTCGACAAACCCAAGACCTGCTGACCTTCAGAAGACTTCTCAAGACCAGGCTCTTCAATCAATAGCGACGTCCCCCCCTTCCCCAGCGCCTTGAGACCCTCACAGGTATGTAGTGCGCTTTACAAATTCCTTGATTGATTGATGGAGTTAGTAAGAAATAGGAAAGGACGTCCATGTGTAATGTATCTAAGTAAGAATGTACCGGAACAGATAGAGGTATCCGGGGAGGCGGGTGGGCGTATATGAATCTACAGCTCTACATGCCAAGAACAGATGCATACTGGTAAGTAGCGTTTTCTGTTCGAGGCATATGAGCTGTAGATAGTATACATGTGAATAGACTATACAGCAGTTACCTCCTTAGCGGTGGCTACCTGTATCTGTTGCAGTGGTTTAAAAACGTGTTCTTAATACAGCCTGGCCAACACTAGCTTGTTGTTTTGCTTGCACGCCTACACAATAATGTTTTGTGAATGTGTGTGGTGTAGACCAAGTCGCTGCTTTGCAGATGTCATCTAGGGGAATGTTCTCTAAGGATGCCAAAGATGCCCCTAAATTACGTGTGGAGTGAGCCTAGGGGAATGGTTAAGATGCGTTTGGCTTTAGCATAGCATATTTGGATGCATTTAAGAATCCACTGTGCAATCCCCGTTTTTGAGATAGGATTGCCTTTATGAGGTGGGGAGAAAGCCACAAAAAGATGTTTAGTCTTTCTAAAGAATTTTGTTCTTTCAATGCAGTAAAGTATCGCTCTTTTTATGTCTAG
Organism: Lissotriton helveticus; assembly: GCF_964261635.1. Lineage (NCBI taxonomy): Eukaryota > Metazoa > Chordata > Amphibia > Caudata > Salamandridae > Lissotriton > Lissotriton helveticus. The sequence goes on from NC_136067.1 coordinate 1,286,891,852, forward strand.
AGTATGAAGAGCTCGTTCTGCTACTGAGTCTGGTAGAGGGAAAAGCACCAAGAGTTCTACAGACTGGTTAAGGTGGAAAGCAGAGACGACTTTAGGTAAAAAGTTTGGGTTAGTCCTAAGAACCACTTGGTTCTTGTATGGTTAATGCCTGGAGTTCACGGACTCTTCTGAGAGAGGTGATTGCAATCAGGAAAGCTACTTTCCAGGTGAGAAATTGTAATTCGCATTCATGCATAGGTTCAAATGGGGGACCCATGAGTCTGGTAAGTACCACATTTAGGTTCAATACTGGAGTAGGTGGAATTATTCTTTTACGTCCTCCCATAAATGCCTAGATAACTGGTACCCTAAACAAAGACAAGTGTTGTCTGTTTTGGAGATAGACTACATCTCGCTGCAATAGCAGCCTAATAGACTAGGTTACATTGTTGTAGATGCAAAAGGTAACAGATGTTTTGAATAGAAGCATCTAGTGGGCTGATTTTGTTATTTGTACAGTAATGTACACATTTTTTTCACTTTGCGGCATAGCAAGCGCTAGTGATAGGACGTCTAGCCTCTTTAATGATGTTCATGCAGTCTGGCGGGAGATTAAGGTAGCCATGCTCTAAGATTTTAGGTGCCAGATTGCAAGGTGGAGCTGACTGGGATCTGGATGCCTTTTCTCTCCATGGTTCTGAGTGAGAAGCTTGGGTGAGAGGCATAGTTTTTGATGAGGAACTACTGATAGTTCCAAGAGGGTTGCGAACCATGGCTGTCAGGCCCATGTTGGAGCAATCAGGATCATTGTGAGGGAATGCTGTTTGAGCTTCCGAACCACTAGCGGAATGAGAGGGGTAGGGGAGTAAGCTAATTTGCCTGACCAGTTCATCCATAGCGCATTGCTAATGGGTGTGGATACCTGGATGCCAAGCTTTGGCATTTTGCGTTTTGGTGTGTGGCGAACAGGTCCATTTCTTGGTAGCCCCACATTTGAAGGAATGGAAGCAGAACTTGAGGATGAAGTTCCCATTCGTGGATCTGCTGTGTTTGGTGACTGAGTAGATCTGCAATTTGATTGTGTACTCCTGGCAGGTGAAATCTTGCATAAGGGACGATGAGGATGCAAAAGGCAATCATTCCGATTAGCTCCATGAACACTCGCGCTGGTAGGGAGTGTTGAGGCTGAAAGTTTGCTATTAGATCTTGTATGGCGCTTATCCTGACTGGGTTGGGGTATGCTAGAGCTTTTGAAGTGTTTATTGTAGCCCCTAGATACAGTTGTATACTGGATGGTTGGAGGTGGGTTTTACTGAGGTTTACCGTGAATCCCATGTCGTGAAGCAGTTGATTGTTTTGTGTGTGTTGTACACAACTGCTGTATGACTTGGCTTTTATGAGCGAGTCGTCCAGATAAGGGAAGACATGAATGTGCTGTCTTCGTAAGTGGGCCGCAACTACTGCGAGACACTTGGTGAAGACTCTGGGTGCTGTAGTCACCCCAAATGAGAGGACTTTGAATTGGTAGTGTTGACCATCTACCACAAACCTGAGATATTTCTTGTGAGTGGGGTGAATGGGAATATGAAAGTAGGCGTCCTTTAAATCCAGACAGGAGAGGAAGTCGCCCTGTTGAAGCAGTGGGAGCACCTGTTGGAGAGTGACCATGTGGGAGTGATCCAACTGAATGTAGAGGTTTAGCGGTGTGAGGTCTAATATGGGCCTGAGAGAGCTGTCCTTTTTTGAATTAGGGAATACAGGGAGTAAGCCCCTGTGCCTTGATGAGGAAGGGGACTGGTTCTATTGCATGTTTCTGTAATAGAGAGAGAACCTCTTGTTTGCGAAGTGTCAAATGTTCCGAGGACATTGGACATTGTTTGGGAGGAATATTTGGGAAAGTAGAGGGGAGTTCCAGGCAGTACAGTGGAAAAAAGGGGACCCCTACAATATGCTGAGTTTGCTATTCGTAGGGAATGTAATCTATGTAGAGAAAGGACATAGCAAACTCTATGGCTATATGCTGACCCTAAACAAACATGTACTTGTATATACTATACAGCATCAAAAAAATATATATACTGAAACAGTAATATATCAAAATTGTTTAATCTTTTTATTTCAGTTATGGTATATTTTCTTTTTTTTCTCTTATTGATTTTATATCTTCAATTAAAAACGTGTGATTCTAGTAAATAACATTCAAATTCCATAAATAAGACATGTTACAAATGGAACAGTGCAGAAAGAATATATATAAACATAGACTTAAACAAAAAAGGTGATATACGATATAACCAGTCGTTGGAGAATTGGATGAAGGCAATGCGGTTGAATGGAACTACGCGTGTTTCGGCCAAAAGGCCTTCGTCAGGTGACCGTCATTCGTACGTAACATATATACAAAAATGTAATAAAGACCTAAACAAACAGACAAAAAATAATATATATATAAGTGAAATGCACATAAATTATAATCAACTTCAATGATTTATGATATTAGCTGTACAGTAATTCAAGGGTCTGTAACTTTTCATTTAAAAAAATACATATATATATACAGTATTTATGTCTTAGTGTAACCACTCACTATCCTCTGTGCTATACCATCTATTAATCTTAACAAACAACGATACGTTTCTACTCCAGTTTATATGTACATAGCTTTCATTATCAAAAGTCTGATATAAATTGTATTTATCATTAAGACATATTATCTCAAAAGATTTATTTCATTGCATGTTTTCTTCATTTCCAAGTATTGTGTATCTTCACATTAGAGAGCTCATTTACTAACAATTCCAATTCAAGAAGAGAATTTAAGGGAAAGGCAAAAAGTAGATAGCTCTAAAGATAGATAAAGCATAGATTATATCTACAGATAAAAAATAATGCTAAAGAAACAAAGAGCAACCATTATTACTTACATGAAAAGAGAGATTTTGTACAAACACACGGAGTATGGGGTCCCTATGGGAGCTGCTTTGCTTTAATGGCGTCAACTTTATAACACACTGAAAGACAGGCACATGATCTTATTAAATCACTAGTTATTCATTATACGGTACTATGGAAAGTAGTAACCTGATATTGTAAATATACCTGGTAAAATTATGTTGATGCCCCTAGGAGCAGGTAATTTCGTATGTGGCTCAGGGGTTTAAATAGAGTTATATCCATATATTTTCATGAAGAATTCTTCCTAGTTGCATGACTCTATATTGGCCTATAGTCGGGGACAAGAGGGATAGCGTTTATGTATCGCAATGCCATTGTCTATATTGGTTAGGGCATGTTAGACGTTAAAACATGGCATTTATATGCTATTAAATTCTATACGGTCATGTACAGATGGTTGTATGTGAAAAAAAGGGCGTACGATGAAGATATATTTTAATCTATCATTAGCAAGGCTATAACAGTACAGTAATCCCGCCAAAGAGTTCCCAAAACTTCCTAGAACTCCTACCTCAAATATCTGCTTGATTAAAGTTTATTCTTATCTTTCAATCCATGTGATCTTTTTCTTGCTGATTTAGAATGGGACCGCAAGGTAAGGACATCTATTTCCTTTTTTTTTATGTAGTCTAAAAGGACAACAAACACTATTATAGTAGACCGATTATGGTCAATAGTTTGCTTATGCAGTTGCCTCATATCATAATTACCTTAAAGTAGTTCTGTGGGTCAATACGCCATTTGGGCAATCATATAGAACGGGCAACCTACAACATAAATTTGAAGCAAAGAGAACATTAATAATGTTTATCCTTGCTTCCAATCCATAATATTATCTAAACGTGGTTGTTATACTGGACCTAAAGACATACCTTCATTCAAGAGTTGAAGCGTTCCAAATGGGGTCTGCTCGTTGTTACCTCCGATGGTAGCGGTCGAAACGAGTTCTTTCAATTCTCACTATTTGTAGGTTAGCGTGCCTTCGTAACCTACTTTTGATGCCTTACAGCTGATTTTAATTAACTTAGCGCGTCTTAATGACGTATATTAACTGAGACGGAAATAGTCCTTTCCGTACTCATGGGTGTATGATAGACATAGTTAACGGACTAAATTGTAGTCCTTATTAACGATGTCTATTCTTCACATGTAGAGGAAGACAGACTTCCGTAAATAGATAGTGACTTGTTCAATGGCTAAGAGGATTTTTAAGACGGGACTATTCATGCAACACTAGCATTTATATAAGATATAATTAACGGACTAATTAGTAGTCCTTAATCGCGGTGTTCATATTTCACACGTAAAGGAAGAAAGACTTCCGCAAATGGATAGTATCATACGCAATGGCTAAGAGGATTTATAAACTGGACTATTTATGCAGCTCTACGAGGATATTAAATTGCAATAAACTAAGTGATAGTAGACATGCTCACAAATGTTTCGAGATATTCTCTACAGTAAGTAGTGTTGATCACCACCAACATGGCACCAAGTGACCAACAAATAGATAAATAGTTTATTATGGAGACATGTCTATGCATAGAATTGTAACAAGATAATATGATTATATGATCGCTTGCTGCCAAGGAATTTCAGAATTAAGGCCCGATCTTACAGTGTCCAGAGTAAATATCCAAAAAACTTCGCGTTTACGGCGAATTTTGTCTGTGTTGATACCAGATTTGGCCACAATTTTTTCTAGAACTACCCACTGTATTTCTTCAGGTTTATGATGTTGAGATGGACCTTAATTCATACAGTGACTATCTATTTAAACGAAAAATGGATAAACTACAAAAAGATCTACGCTTTTTCAGTATGGAAAAGGTGTATCCATACTTGGCAGACAATTTCTAGGCCCAAATAGGTGAAAATGATCAAGAATATATGACATCCTGATTATAGATCAAAAAACTTTTCCACCTTTTCCAATTCCTCAGATTCAGGGAGCAACTCCAGTATGTCACCCTTTCAACCAAGAGGCAATCGTTTTAGAGCTAATCAAGGTTATAGACCTTTTTTAGGAAGACGCCAGCCGAGAGGAAATTGGAGAACGAATTATCGATCCCAATATCGGCCACAACATCAATACCAACAAAATCAACAATATCAGCCACAAGGACAATATCCACCGAACCAACCATACCAGCCTCAGGGTCAATATCAACCCCACTTCCAGGACCATCCACAGAATACGGACAGGTATCTGGAAACCAGAAATGCGAGGTATTGGAGACAGTAAATACAATACCTATCTTTAACTTAAGTAGCCATGATACCAACTTGGCCACTCTTGCAGTGCTCTCCAAAGGTCTCTCATTTGTTCCCCATTCTGGGTTGAACAAGTTTGAGCTCTTTAATGATATGATGAGCTTCTTTCGAAAAATACGATTAAAAAGCTTTTTTTCGAATAGGGAATGTGAGTCACGTGAACCAAATAAATCTGGTCTGTCACTGAAATTAATTTTTACACCAACCCTTGATCTAGTAGATCCTGAAATAGGAATCTTTGAAAAGATCGTCACTTCCAAACTACAAAATATTACTAAATATATACCACATACTCCCTACAATATTTCCATCGACGAACATAATGCTTTATTGAAACTGAAGGAATCGACCCAAATAACTGTGAAGAGTTGTGATAAGGGGGGCGGAATTGCCATTTTAGATACTAACAACTATATTGACAAAATGGAACTTATGCTTAGTGATACCAAATTCTATACTAAAATCGCAAGGGACCCGACCAGTACCATTAAAAATAAAATCACCAGAATAATTACAAAAGCCTTAGGCAATGGGGATATCTGCCAGAAAGAGTATGAATTCATGAATATAGAAAATCCAAAAATGGCAAGTATATACGGTATCCCAAAAGTTCACAAGAACGAACAGGATCCGCCATTTCGACCAATAGTTACCACCATTGGAAGTGTGACAGAACCTATTTCAAAATATGTAGACGCAATTTTGCGTCCGCATATAGAAAAAATCTTGGGACACATTAAGGATACCAGACACGTAATCACCCAATTTGAAGGCACTACGTTCAATGCCCACAGACAATGGATGGTGACATTGGACGTAGAGAGCCTGTATTCTAACATTCCTTGCAAAGGGGCCATGGAAGCCACCAAATGGTTCATTGAGTCCTTTAATATCGACTGCAATATGCCATTCATCTTGGATTGTCTTCAAATTATTTTGGAAAATAACATCTTTGAATTTGCAGGACAACTCTATAAACAAATTAGAGGAGTCAGTATGGGCGCTTCGTGCGCACCAACAATTGCAAATATTTATGTGGCTTTATTCGAGGAAAAATTTATTTTCAATGAAGTGGCACCTTTTTTTGAATCGATCTTTTATTGGTCACGATTCATCGATGACATCATTTTTATTTGGGATGATAACGAAGATGTTTTGCAAGATTTCATATCATGGCTTAATGCCTGTGACCCCAACTTAAAATTTACAGAAAAAATAAGTAATTCAGAAATTGAGTTCTTAGATTTAAACATTAAACACCTTGAGGGAAAATTAATCATGGATCTTTTTACCAAACCCACTGCCCGCAATACACTCCTTCATTACAGTAGCTTCCATCCCTCGTCACAAAAAGACAGCATTCCCTTCAGTCAATTTCTCAGACTGAGGAGGAATTGTACCAGATTGATCGATTACGATGAGAGGGCTACTGTGATGAAGGAGAAATTCAAAGATCGTGGCTATCCACACAGATTGATACGCGAATCATATAAGAGAGCCAGATACTATGATCGCCAGCATCTCCTCACAGGTACTAATGTCAAACGGGATGCTAGTTTGGTATTTGTAACAAGGCATTCTTTATTAAACAATCAGATCCGTCATATTTTATATTCAAACTGGCATATCCTTAATGTTAACAAAATTGGCAATGAAATTGTCAACAAACCTCTTTTTGCTTACAAAAAAAATAAAAATATAAAGGATATAGTTGTCAGATCGAGGATGTCAACTATGAAAGTAAAAAGTCAAAGAAGCATTGTCACTGGGGCTCCAGTGACAGGAAGTCACAGATGTGGAACCTGCAAAATTTGTCCACAAGTAATTGAGACTACAGAATTCATTTTCAACAACACAACTATCCCCTTGTTGCATATGACAAACTGTAAAACCACGAATATTATTTATCTATTAATTTGTCCATGTAATAAGGGATATGTTGGTGAATCCTCACGTTCCGTATGTACCAGAGTTACTGAACACAAATCAGCAATTCGTACGCGAAAAATGAATGCCCCTTTAGTGGCACATTATCTTGACAATGATCATAAACCTGAAGAAATACAGTGGGTAGTTCTAGAAAAAATTGTGGCCAAATCTGGTATCAACACAGACAAAATTCGCCGTAAACACGAAGTTTTTTGGATATTTACTCTGGACACTGTAAGATCGGGCCTTAATTCTGAAATTCCTTGGCAGCAAGCGATCATATAATCATATTATCTTGTTACAATTCTATGCATAGACTTGTCTCCATAATAAACTATTTATCTATTTGTTGGTCACTTGGTGCCATGTTGGTGGTGATCAACACTACTTACTGTAGAGAATATCTCGAAACATTTGTGAGCATGTCTACTATCACTTAGTTTATTGTAATTTAATATCCTCGTAGAGCTGCATAAATAGTCCAGTTTATAAATCCTTAGTCATTGCGTATGATACTATCCATTTGCGGAAGTCTTTCTTCCTTTACGTGTGAAATATGAACACCGCGATTAAGGACTACTAATTAGTCCGTTAATTATATCTTATATAAATGCTAGTGTTGCATGAATAGTCCCGTCTTAAAAATCCTCTTAGCCATTGAACAAGTCACTATCTATTTACGGAAGTCTGTCTTCCTCTACATGTGAAGTATAGACATCGTTAATAAGGACTACAATTTAGTCCGTTAACTATGTCTATCATACACCCATGAGTACGGAGAGGACTATTTCCGTCTCAGTTAATATACGTCATTAAGACGCGCTAAGTTAATTAAAATCAGCTGTAAGGCATCAAAAGTAGGTTACGAAGGCGCGCTAACCTACAAATAGTGAGAATTGAAAGAACTCTGTTCGACCGCTACCATCGGAGGTAACAACGAGCAGACCCCATTTGGAACGCTTCAACTCTTGAATGAAGGTATGTCTTCAGGTTCAGTATAACAACCACGTTTAGATAATATTATGGATTGGAAGCAAGGATAAACATTATTAATGTTCTCTTTGCTTCAAATTTATGTTGTAGGTTGCCCGTTCTATATGATCGCCCAAATGGCGTATTGACCCACAGAACTATTTTAAGGTAATTATTATATGAGGCAACTGCATAAGCAAACTATTGACCATAATCGGTCTACTATAATAGTATTTGTTGTCCTTTTAGACTACATACAAAAAAAAGGAAATAGATGTCCTTACCTTGCGGTCCCATTCTAAATCAGCAAGAAAAAGATCACATGGATTGAAAGATAAGAATAAACTTTAATCAAGCAGATGGATGTATGACGTTACAACGCATACTTTTACAACGACTACCATTACAACGCAAAAACTTTTACAACGCATACCATTACAACGCAAGATTTTACAACGCAAGTACCTTTACAACGCATACCATTACAACGTAAATATTGTTAAGTATATAATATGTTTTTTTATTTTAATTATTGTAAATTATTAAAATATAATTAAATTTTATTTAATTTTATTTAACTAATTTAATTTAAATATAATTTTAATTTATTTTTACAAATTAACCATGTACCCCAAAAACCCAAAACTGACCCTGAACCCTAAAAATAATTTTTTTAATTTAAATTAATTTAAATTATTAAAATATAATTATTTTTTATTTAATTAGATTTATTAATTTAATTTAAATATAATTTTATTTTATTTTTACAAATTAACCCTGTACCCCAAAAACCCAAAACTGTCCCTGAACCCTAAAAATAGCCCTTTACCCAAAAACCCAAAACTGACCCTGAACCCTAAAAATACCACTTTACCCAAAAACTGAAAACTGACCCTGAACCCTAAAAAAAACCCTTTACCCAAAAACTAAAAACTGACCCTGAACCCTAAAAATACCCCTTTACCCAAAAACTGAAAACTGAACCTGAACCCTAAAAATACCTTTACCCAAAAACTAAAAACTGACCCTGAACCCTAAAAATACCCCTTTACCCAAAAACTGAAAACTGACCCTGAACCCTAAAAATACCCCTTTACCCAAAAACTGAAAACTGACCTTGAACCCTAAAAATACCCCTTTACCCAAAAACTGAAAACTGACCCTGAACCCTAAAAATACCCCTTTACCCAAAAACTGAAAACTGACCCTGAATCCTAAAAATACCCCTTTACCCAAAAACTGAAAACTGACCCTGAACCCTAAAAATACCCCTTTACCCAAAAACTGAAAACTGACCCTGAACCCTAAAAATACCCCTTTACCCAAAAACTGAAAACTGACCCTGAACCCTAAAAATACCCCTTTACCCAAAAACTGAAAACTGACCCTGAACCCTAAAAATACCCCTTTACCCAAAAACTGAAAACTGACCCTGAACCCTAAAAATACCCCTTTACCCAAAAACCCAAACATATAATATTTTAAAAATAATTATATACTTACCAATACTTACGTTGTAATGGTATGCGTTGTAAAATCCTGCGTTGTAATGGTATGCGTTGTAAAAGTTTTTGCGTTGTAAAAGTTTCGTTGTAATGGTAGTTCGTTGTAAAAGTTGCGTTGTAATGGTTGTTTCCCCAAGCAGATATTTGAGGTAGGAGTTCTAGGAAGTTTTGGGAACTCTTTGGCGGGATTACTGTACTGTTATAGCCTTGCTAATGATAGATTAAAATATATCTTCATCGTACGCCCTTTTTTTCACATACAACCATCTGTACATGACCGTATAGAATTTAATAGCATATAAATGCCATGTTTTAACATCTAACATGCCCTAACCAATATAGACAATGGCATTGCGATACATAAACGCTATCCCTCTTGTCCCCGACTATAGGCCAATATAGAGTCATGCAACTAGGAAGAATTCTTCATGAAAATATATGGATATAACTATTTAAACCCCTGAGCCACATACGAAATTACCTGCTCCTAGGGGCATCAACATAATTTTACCAGGTATATTTATAATATCAGGTTACTACTTTCCATAGTACCGTATAATGAATAACTAGTGATTTAATAAGATCATGTGCCTGTCTTTCAGTGTGTTATAAAGTTGACGCCATTAAAGCAAAGCAGCTCCCATAGGGACCAGATATTCCGTGTGTTTGTACAAAATCTCTTTTCATGTAAGTAATAATGGTTGCTCTTTGTTTCTTTAGCATTATTTTTTATCTGTAGATATAACCTATGCTTTATCTATCTTTAGAGCTATCTACTTTTTGCCTTTCCCTTAAATTCTCTTCTTGAATTGGAATTGTTAGTAAATGAGCTCTCTAATGTGAAGATACACAATACTTGGAAATGAAGAAAACCTGCAATGAAATAAATCTTTTGAGATAATATGTCTTAATGATAAATACAATTTATATCAGACTTTTGATAATGAAAGCTATGTACATATAAACTGGAGTAGAAACGTATCGTTGTTTGTTAAGATTAATAGATGGTATAGCACAGAGGATAGTGAGTGGTTACACTAAGACAAATACTGTATATATATGTATTTTTAAATGAAAAGTTACAGACCCTTGAATTACTGTACAGCTAATATCATAAATCATTGAAGTTGATTATAATTTATGTGCATTTCACATATATATATTATTTTTTGTCGGTTTGTTTAGGTCTTACATTTTTGTATATATGTTACGTACGAATGACGGTCACCTGACGAAGGCCTTTTGGCCGAAACGCGCGTAGTTCCATTCAACCGCATTGCCTTCATCCAATTCTCCAACGACTGGTTATATCGTATATCACCTTTTTTGTTTAAGTCTATGTTTATATATATTCTTTCTGCACTGTTCCATTTGTAACATGTCTTACTTATGGAATTTGAATGTTATTTACTAGAATCACACATGTTTTTAATTGAAGATATAAAATCAATAGGAGAAAAAAAAGAAAATATACCATAACTGAAATAAAAAGATTAAACAATTTTGATATATTACTGTTTCAGTATATATATTTTTTTGATGCTGTATAGTATATACAAGTACATGTTTGTTTAGGGTCAGCATATAGCCATAGAGTTTGCTATGTCCTTTCTCTACATAGAGTTCCAGGCAGTAACCATACTGGATAATTTGTCTTACCCACTTGTCTGTTGCGATTGAATTCCAGACAGGTAGGAACTGTGAGCGACATCTCCCGACATGAGTGGGATGATCGGGGGGCAGCAGGGAAGTCACTGTTTGGTGGTAGGGGAGTTGCGGTTATTGTTGCCGCGACCTCTTCCCTTACCATTGTTACCTCTGTAGCCTCCGAGAAAGAATCCTTTGGAGGAAGTTTGAGTGGGGCTTTTTTATGAAAAGGGATGTTCTGAGCTAATGGTTTTGGTGCCAACTCTGTAGTAGAAGCGTCGAAAAGAGCCTCTAGGGGAAGGAAATTTTAAGGCCCCCATGGACTTAGCAGTGTCTGTATCCTTTTTGATTTTTTCTAAAGATGTGTCAACTGAGGGACCGAAAAGATGCTCTTGATCAAAGGGATGATTTAGAATAGCAGATTGCACCTCCTGTTTGAATCCGGAGACCAGGAGGCAAGTGTGCCTGCGCAACAAAACGCTAGTGTTAATGGCGCGATATTCGTTATCAGCCGCCTCGAGCGCACATTTAATTGAGGTGTTTGTAATTAATTTTCCCTCTTGTATAAGGTTGTTGGCCTCCTGTTTGTACTGGTCAGGAAGGTGTTGCATGAGCTTTTCATGCTCCTCATAGTGAGCCCTGTCGTACCTGGCCAATAAAGCTTGGGCACTGGCAATCTGCCAATGATATGCAGGCTGTGACGCAATACGTTTACCAGATGCATCTATTAGTTTGGACTCCTTATCATGAGGGAGGGTGTCACCTGTACTCTGAGTTTGCCCTCTTGGGTGCATTAGACACCACGAATCCTGGCTCCAAAAGGGTCCTTAAAATCTTCTGGGGAGTGTTAGAGCATGCCATTTAACATTGGCAGGGTGTGCGTGGACTTTTGCGAGGGTGCAAAGGTTTCAAGTAAAAAATCTTCCTCTAAGGTATCAGAATGGAACTATACCCCGTGGTATTGGGCAGCCATCTTGATTAGTTGCGCAAACCCAATATTGTCATCTGGGGGTGATGGCCTAGATGGATAGAGGTCCGGGTCATTATGTGGACCTGAGGGCGAGGGTGTTACCGGAGCCTTAGGTCTGTTTTTTGGGAGAGGGGTTTCGGTACTCAAGGACCGCTGAGCCAGGGAGACTGTCTCCTCTTCGACGTTGGAGTCATCTGCTTCGGAGATGGCGATGTCTTCTTCATCACCTTCTTGCTCGAGCTGGACAAGGGGATCTGCGCTCCAAAGATGTGTGGACTCTAGCTGCTTCCGCAAGACATTTCAACTATCACGGATGTTTTTCTTCGCCCTGAACAATGCACAGGCCTTGCAGTTTTTGTCTTCGTGCTCTGTGGAGAGGCAGAGATTACAAACCTCGTACAAGTCCGTGTATGGGAACTTCGCACCACAACCGGGGATTTTTTTTTTTTAAAGGAGTCTTTTCCATTGACTACAGGCGTGGTCGGCGCAGATAGGTCCAATGGCCTGCGTCGAAGATCGAGGAGTTTGTTTTAAAGATGAGCGTCGAAAGGGAAACGCAATCGAAACAATACCGTAGAGTGAAGAGGAACTGCCAGTCGAAGGTGGGTTCGAAACGGTGACCGACCCGGAGCGCAGCAAATCACATCCAAACCAGATGGCGGAAAGAAAATCTGGAGATGGAGTCGATGCCCATGCGCATTATCGTCCTACGGAGGAGTCAACCTACCTTGTGACTACAAAGACTTCTTCTAAGACAAAACAAAGTGTAAATATCCAAGCCCAACACCAGATGGCAATCTATGCACAAGTATACGATCTACAGCTCATATGCCTCGAACAGTGGAGTTCCAAACACTTGAATAGAGTAGTGTGGAGTGGCGTACAATGGATAGCATAAAGGTAGTTGAGTACAGTGAGTGGCGTAGACTGGATTGGCGTCTAGCGTACGGTGTGCAGTTAAGTTTTAAATACTGCAGTGGCACACAGTGGAGTGGGATAGAGCGGAATAGAAACTAGTGAAGTGGCATAGAGTGGAGTGGCATGGAGTGGCATAGACACCCACACGGCTTTCAGTAGACTTTTGGAATGTTGCAGCTTTGGACCTTAAACATAGTTAAGTAGTAGGTTTTATTGTTGTTCCCAACGTATACCATATTTGTTAAAGTGAAAATATGTATAGGAATTTGTTTTATAATTTTCTTCATATTTATTTTAACAGTTTACTGAGTATCGCGGTAGTACCTAGCATGCGCTTTTTTTTTTAACTAAATGTACATTATTTTTGTAATTTATTTTAAAGTGAGGGGGTAAAGTTGACGTATTACTGCAGTAACTTTTTGACTATTAAATATGTAAAAAAAATTGTAAAGACAATATAGTGCAGTATATTTGTGAAATATTAGTGTTTTTTCAATTTTTATACTTTTTTCAAGGAACAACGGTAGCACCTCGGTACTCTAATATATACTTTTTTATATATAGAAGCACAAGTTTCTACATGTGTAACGATATATCTGTAAGAGACATTAGTGATAGATTCCTTACCTTAGGATATCCCCAGGAGTCAGACTGGATACGGAAAGCTTTCGTCAGCAGCATCCCTGCGAGTCGATAGGCGTCGTCATACGGCTCCGCGTGCGACGTTGGCGTCTTATTCACCGAGATGACACCATTGGAGCTACTTAGACGCGCCCACTCGCGCGGACGTCAGTTCTGTACACAACTTTCTGCGACAGGAACGCAAAGCCATTTAAGATACTGGTGCATAGAAACTAGGGCCCAAAAGGATGACCTTAACCCTAGAAATCAGTTCTCAGAATGGGGAGGATGGGTGGGGCGGTAAGGAATCTATCACTAACTAATGTATCTTACAGATATATCGTTACACAAGTAGTAACTTGTGCATCTGAAAGAGACGTTAGTGATAGATTCCTTACCTTAGAATAGATACCCCAGCAATACCAACTCCGGTGGTGGGTCTGCGAACAAGATTTCCCCAGAAAGTCACGGAGAACAGAACGGCCAAAGAAGCAGTCCCTCCGGACCTGGCTGTCAAGGCAATAATGCTTTGTAAAAGTGTGCAGCGAAGCCCAAGTGGAAGCCCCTCAGATGTCTTGCAGGGGGACACCACATCCCAATGCAGTGGTAGCTGCTGTTTCCCTGGTAGAATGGGAACGCAGCCCCACCAGAGGTTCTTTTTTAGCCATAGAATAACAAGCCTTGATACACAAGACAACCCAGCGTGAGATAGTCCTCTTGTGAACAGCCCGGCCTTTCTTTGCACCTGCGTAGCCAACAAAGAGCTGGTCATCCACCCGGAATTCTTGTGTGCGATTCAGGTAAAAGGAGAGCTCACGTTTTGGGTCCAGACGTTGGAGCCTCTCTTCCTCTCTGGAAGGGTGCGGAGGCGGAAAGAAAGTGGGCAAGGTAATAGTCTGCCCGATGTGGAAGGCAGTGACCACCTTAGGCAAGAAGGAAGGACGAGTGCGAAGCACAACCTTGTCCAGATGAACCGACAGAAAAGGAGGCTTACAAGAAAGAGCCTGAAGCTCACTCACTCTCCTGGCAGAGGTGATAGCCACCAGGAAGGCAGTTTTCAATGTCAGAAGACTTAAAGGACAAGTGTGAAGCGGCTCAAAGGAAGAGCACATGAGAAGTCAAAACAAGATTCAAGTCCCACTGAGGCATTATGAAAGGAACAGGAGGGAAACCATGCGTAATGACTTAAGAATCTCTGTACAACAGGGGACTTGAAAAGAGAAGGCTGATCTTGAAGCCTCAAAGACTGAAATGGCCGAAAGGTAGCCCTTGATAGTGCCTAGAGCAGAGCCCTACCAGGCCAGAGAAACAAGGAACAAATGGACCTCCTGCAGGCATGTACCGATTTAGTGGGGGGACGCCTGGCTGCCAGAATGACATCACAGACTTCGGAAGGCAAGTCAAATGAAATCAACTGTCGCTGCTCAATCTCCACGCATGTAGGTGGAGGCTGGGCAGGTACGGGTGGAGAACCACCCCCTGCTGCTGCGACAGAAGATCCCCCCCGCAGAGGCAGTCGAATCGGGGGATCCAGGCTCATACTGAGTAGCTCGGTATACCAAACTCCTCGAGCCCAGTCCGGAGCCACAAGGATGACTTTGGCCCAGTCGTGCCTGATCTTCAGCACTCTGGGCAAAACGTGATATAGGCGGAAAGGCGTACAACAGACCGCAACTTCACTTGCAACGAAAAGCGTTGCCGAGCGAGTGCCGCCATGGAAATTCGAATGCGCAGTACTGATGACATTGCACGTTCTCTTCGGTGGCAAATAGATCTAACCAAGGCTCTCCCCACTGTTGAAAGAGACCTTGCGCCACCTCTGAGTGAAGGAGTCATTCGTGATCCATCAGACACTGGCGGCTGAGTTTGTCTGTCCTGGCGTTTAAAGAACCGGCCAGGTGTTGAACCTTTAAGGAAATGCTGCGACCAAATCCAACCTCCACGAAGGAATGAAGGCCGTCGCCGACTGGATGAAGATCAGCCGACTGAAGCTGAACATGGACAAGACTGAGGTCCTCATCCTCGGCTCCAACCCTTCAGCCTGGGACGACTCCTGGTGGCCTACGGCACTGGGAGCAGCCCAGACACCCTCCGACCACGCACACAACCTGGGAGTCATCCTCGACTTAATACTCTCCATGACTAAGCAAGTCAACGCAGTCTCCTCCTCCTGCTTCAACACCCTCTGCATGCTCGTCAAGATCTACAGGTGGATCCCGACAGATACAAGAAGAACAGTCTTGGACTGGACTGATTGGGTATCCAATTTTGATGTCCTAATGATGCAGGAAACTTGGTGTACGAGTTCTCTGCTTCATGAAGGATACAGTTGCCATAACTTCATTGTACCTTCCCCGCCTATGGGTCGCCCCAGCGGGGGCTTATCTATTTGGGTTAAAATTACTGCTGCAGCCAAAACCAAACTACTGCAGACAAACAACAAAAATTTCATGGCGTTGAGATATACTGGTAGGATAAAGGTATGTTTTATTAACTTCTACAATAACGACTTCACAACTCATCCTAACACCAACTTCCTAAGATTGTTCGAATTTATTGCCGAAGTTGTGGATGGACAAAAATATGGTAGGTTTGATGGCATTTGCATAGGAGGTGATTTTAATGCGCATATCCACCTCAGAACTCCACCCTGCAAAAGAGGAGATGAATTACTAAATCTGCTAGCTACACGCGATCTAGTTAATGTAATGGAGAACATAGTCACTGGTGCGGATAATGTACCTGTTCCTACCTATATTGGGCGTGGGAGTTCAACCACCATTGACTATGTATTCATTTCTCCTCTTCTCGGGGATCTTTTATTAAAATCAGAGGTTGTTAAAACTATATATAGTGACCATTACCCAATTTTAATTTGTCTTAAATCTAATGAAAAACATGGGAAGATAGGGGAAATTGGGGCAAAAAACCTAACGGCATCGACAGACAGGCTAAGGGTGGCTTGGAAGGGGATAGACAACCAGGGCGTTTTAGCTCGAGTCATTAAAAAACACCCTACATTAGCCCCAGTTTGCCTATCAACGGACAGCCCTGGATCTGATATTGTTAATTCATTTTGTGAACTTTGTAAGGCCATAAAAAAGGAAATTTCTAAACCTGTCCTAGCCCATAATAATAGTAACCCAAGGTGGTTCGACACCTCATGCTCCAAAGCCAATCGGGAACTTAGGGCCGCTCTTACAGCTGAACCGCGTGATTTGGCCCTGGTAAGGACTCTGAGATCTAGATATAAACACTCCTTAAGAATCAGATCTGAAGAGTTACTAAAAGACCACAGGGACTCCCTTGTTCGCACA
Source organism: Lissotriton helveticus (assembly GCF_964261635.1). NCBI lineage: Eukaryota > Metazoa > Chordata > Amphibia > Caudata > Salamandridae > Lissotriton > Lissotriton helveticus. The sequence goes on from NC_136067.1 coordinate 1,286,908,939, forward strand.
GCAGCTTTAAGAGACGTAGCCGGGTTTTGGAGGGCGGTTAAAGACCTGAGATCATTGGGCTCTAATATTACCCCTATAAATTGTAACATAACAGGGGATGTGTGTGTTGACCATTTTTCTAAGATCTATGATGCCTCTGGCTACCCCTCAGAAACTGTTTTTTTCAGTTAGGCCCTTGAACATCACGTTGTTGGAGGTGGAGGATGCTATTACTGAAAGTGCTGGGAACAAAGCCCCCGGACCCGATGGCTTATCCATCGACCAAATTAAATCTGAACCTGATTTTTGGGCACCTTTGCTATGCAATGTTTTTAATAATTTATCTCACACCTCTGTCCCGGTAACATGGTCTAGTAGCACCATCGTGCCAATTTTTAAAAAAGGTCAGAGACTTGACCCTGGGTGCTACCGCCCCATATCTTTAATTGAGAATACGCTAAAGGTTCTAGGCAGGGTCCTTTTTAATAGAATTAGAACCTGGGCGGAAGAAAACACCATTTTACATTCGTGCCAGTTAGGTTTCAGAAGTAAAGTGGGTACGGTGGAGCAATGTCTAAACCTAAACCTGCTTATGGCCAAATACACTATTGCCAAAAAATCCCCTTTATATTTTGGGTTTATGGATTTAAGTTCTGCTTTTGATTTTGTAAATCGGTACCGTTTATGGTCAGTCCTGTTGAACTATGGTTTAGATTAATCTTTAGTTTACTTTTTGGCCCATCTTCATAGCAATTTGAAAGCCCGCGTTCGCATTAACAATGACGGCGAAGTTTCTAATGACATTTTAATTGGCAGGGGGGTCAGACAGGGTTGTGTCCTGGCCCCCCTGCTTTTTATCTTGTATATAAATGAATTGAGTAATTCTTTGAGCATTCTTACTAATGATGTCCCACAAGTAAATGGAAACCCATCCCCGCACTTCTCTACGCGGATGATGCGGTCCTTATGGGCCGCACACCCAATGCATTGCGTATTTTAATTTCTGGCTTTGTCACATATATGGCAGATTTGGGCCTACGTACTAATTTTAAGAAATCATTTATAATGACATGCGGCCCAAAAAGTTATAAAATAACTCAGTTTCTGTCAGGGGACAATATTTTAAAAAGCACTTGCACTTTTCCCTGTCTTGGCTTGTTGTTCTCCAATACCGGATCTTGGCAGCCTCATGTTGCCCAGGGAAGGAACAAGTTGAGTAAAGCCATAAACTCTTTAATCTCCCTCTGCCAACCCATCCAGGCAGATGTGATCACATCATTGCTACAAATTTATAGATCACAATGTTTACCCGTAGGAACCTATGGTGCGGAGGTGTGGGGTTAATCGAATTGTATTCAACTACAGATCGAAGAAAATAGATTCTGTCGGAAGGTTTTGGGGGGGGTTATCACAGCCCCAACTTATGTGTGTCACAGGGAATTAAATCTCCATTATATAGAGGACTTTATAAGATCCAGACCTGCCCTTTTCTGGATAAAAATCTGGAGGAATTCCGCTGCCTCTTTGTCCCGTGACATCATCTTGGACTGCCTAAAATGTGAGAGGGCCAATGTTATACCATGGTTTAAGGCTGTGGAAAAAAGTCTATTAAGCGTGGGGCAGGGACATCTTTTTACCTCCCCCCAACTAATTGATTGCACGCACAAGAATTTAATAAAAAGGGCTTTGTATGATTTTTATTGTAAAGAGAGGGAAAGGTGTGACTTGGCAAAGCCATCTACAATAAGGTATACTTCCCTTATGGAGCCATGTGACATGCCGCATGCCCTGCCTCAGGGCTATCTCCGCATAAAGTTAGGCAGGTGGAATAGGAGCTTGCTATTTCGGTTCAGGGATGGAAGTATTATAAATCTACTTTGCTTCCCGTTAGGCTTCAATAAACACGTGGAAAATCTAAGCTGTCCCTGTAACCTCGGTGGTAAACAAAGCTTGCTCCACTTTACCTTTTTCTGTGGTTTTTATGGAATGCACACTAAGCACTTTTTAATACCGTACTGTAGAAAAAATGCTCTGATGGATTTTAAATTAGCTTTTAAAGATTTATTGATGTTAAAGACGGAAGAAGCAACTTTTAGAGTGAGTTGCTTTCTCAAAGCTGCTGTCCGGTCCTGTGCTTCTCTGCTCATTGACTGAGAAAATTTGCACTATGTACTTTTTTGCACATTGTACATTTTGCACTTGCGGTTGCTTTTTTGCACATGATAAAGCTATCCATTGCTATGAATTTGTAACTTTGCAGGCTGTCATTTGTTTATATTTCTTTTTTATAATTGTGCTATTAACCTATTGACTGAGTAACTGGCATTATGCTTCTTTGCACATTGTACATTTTGCACTAGCGGTTGCCTTTTTGCACATGATAAAGCTATTTATTGTTATGAATTTATAACTCTGCAGAATGTTAACTGTCTATATTTTATCCTTTATGACTGTTATTACCTCTGTTGTGTTTGACATGTACTTTTATGGATGTTCTACAATCCGAATAAAGATCTTTTGACTTGACTTGAAGAAGAACAGTCACCCAGGCCCTCGTCAGTAGCAGACACGACTATGGAAACGCCCTCTATGCGGGAGCCCTGACCAAGCTCATCAAATGACTGCAACGCATTCAAAACGCCTCTGCACGCCTGATCCTCGACGTACCATGCCATAGCCACATAACCCCCCACCTGAGAAACCTGCACTGGCTCCCCTTCAACAGGATTTCCTTCAAGCTCTTCATCCACGCACACAAGGCACTCCACAAGACCGGCCCAGCCTACCTCAACAAACGACTCTTCTTCTACATCCCCAAACGCCAGCTCCATTCCGCCGACCTCGCCACCATCTTTCGCATCCGAAGAACCACCACCGGCTGCAGATCCTTCTCCCACCTCGCTGCCAAGACCTGGAACACCCTCCCACTGAGCCTACAACAGACTCAAGACCGGCTGACCTTCAGGAGGCTACTCAAAACCTGGCTGTTCGATCAGTTTTTCCCCCAGTAGTGCGCTGTACAAATTCTTGATTGATTGATTGACGTTCCAGCCATGTCCAGAGGTGAAGAGCCTCCTGACAAGGGCTCCCCAACCCCACTCCGCCCTGTTTGTTGCAATACCACATGACGGTGGTGTTGTTCGTGAACACCTGCACTACCTTCCCCCTGACAGAGGGAAGGAATGCCTTCAGTGCAAGAAGGATCGCCGAAGCTCCAGAAGGCTGATATGGAGCCGGAACTCTGCCGGAGGCCAGAGGCCTCTGATCTCCACCTCTCCCATGTGACCGCCCCATCCCAGGAGGGATGCATCCGTCAGCACTGTGTGCTCCGGTTGGGAAAGGGAGAGGGATCTGCCGCTGACCCAATGCTGATTCGTGAGCCACTACTGCAAGTGTAGTGCAGTGCCCTCCAAGATCTGGACGTTGTCTGACAGGTTCCCCTGATGCTGCGCCCACTGAAACTTTAGGTCCCACTGCAGAGCCCGCATATGCCACCTTGCATCGTTGGTGAGCAGGATGCAGGAGGCCATGAGTCCCAGCAGCCTCAAGGTCTTCTTGACCAAAAACCAGAACAAGGGCTAAAACATCGGAATCATAGCCCGAATGTCCTGGACTCGCCGTTCGGGATGATAAACCTGAAACTGTGCTGTGTCCAGAACCTCTACGATGAAGAGGAGCTTCAGGGAGTGAATCAGGTGCGACTTCTGCACGTTGATGGAAAACCCCAACAAATGCAGGAGGTCGGCCGTAGTCTGGAGGTGGGAGAAGACTGCCTGGGGAGAGCCTGCCTTGAACAACCAGTCGTTGAGATAGGGGAAGCCCGAAACCCCTGATCTGTGCAGGTGAGCTGCGACCACCGCCATCACTTTCGTGAACTGGTAAGACCAAAGGGGAGCACGATGAACTGAAAATGCTCCTGGCCCACCGTGAATCACAGGTAACGCCAATGGGTCGGCAGGACGGGAATATGAAAATAAGCGTCCTGCAGGTCCAGTGCCACCATCCGTTCTCGTGGGTCGAGAGCAGACAAGACCTGAGCCAGAGTGAGCATTTTGAACTTCTCCTTCCGGAGGAAGCAATTGACGTTCAGAAGGTTTAAGATTGGACGTTGACCCTTGTCCTTCTGTGGAACCAAGAATAAGTGAGAGTCACGACCTACTTCTGGCGTCGGAACATGCTCGATGGCCCCCTTGGCCAAGAGGGCCGCAACTTCCTGCTGGAGAAGTGCCAAATGATCCCCGACATGCAGTGGCATGGCTGAGGGGTAGACTCGAAGGGGAGGGGGTAGCCCCATCGAACAATCTCCAGAACCCACCTATTTGATGTAATGGTGCGCCAGTGGGGGAAGGTGATGACGAATCCTGCCCCTCCATTGGCGTCTGGTGGGCCCAAAACACCGGACTAGGAAGGTGTGGAGGCACTGGCAGCAGGAGTGTTGGTGGACTGACCCGCACGCTGGCCCCGTGACCCGCCTCTGCAAGCCCCACGTCCGAGGCTGCGCTGGGACAGTTGCTGCGCAGGCTTGTTCTGAAATTAACGTGTTTCCATACCTCTTCCGGAGCTTAGAAAGAAACGAAAGTTAGAAGTGGAAGGAGTACGTGCGGCCGAAAGGTCTAAGGACTTGGCCGTAGCCCGAGAGTTTAAAACACTCCAATGTGGAATCCGCCTTATCACCAAAGAGGCGGGTGCCATCGAAGGGCATGTCCATCAAAGTATTTTGGACATCTGCAGAAAAGCCAGTGGACCTCAACTAGGCATGACGACGTATCGCCACTGTTGTGGAAATCGCCCTACCCAGTGAAACAGTGGTATCAAGACCACAACATATAGTGAACTTGGCCGCATCTCTCCCCTCCATGAGAGCTCGGGAGAGAACTGTCCGGGCCACCTCCGGACACTGAGGTAGCACCTGCTCAACCGCTTCCCATACAGAATGGGAATAGCGGCCCAAGAGACAGGCAGTGTTCACAGACAGCAGTCCAAAACTTGCTGAAGAATAAATCATCTTGGATTGGAGAATCCAAGAAAATGCTCCAATTTCTTGGATTCATTGTCTGGTGGAGCAGAAGGATATGAAATCGGGACGTCGAGGCCTGAACCACCAAACTCTCCGGTGTAGGGTGCTGAGTGAGGAAGGCAGGGTCGCCCTGGGCCAGGAGATGGCATCGGCCCACACCCTTATCCACTGGGGCCCCTGTGTTGGGCCGGGACCAAGTGCCCAGAAGCACATCAGTAAGTGCATCATTAAACGGCAACAGCGGTTCTGTAGAAGAAGAAGCTGGCCGAAGAACTTCAGTAAGCAGGTTGGTCCGGACAGCCACTGTAGGGAGCTTGAGGTTAAGAGCCTCGGCCGCCGTACGTAGCATCTCGGAAAAGGAACCACTCTCCTCCATAGTAGCTGAAGGGGATGGTAAACCAGGCGCCAAGTGTAATCCAGGCCACCGGCCTCCGCCTCCTCATCCCAGTCGGGGATGGACTCTCACTGTGCTGTGAGAGGGTCTTCAAACTCTTCCCAGTCCTCCCCTTTCTCCACAAGTGGGTGAGTATGTGGATGAAGAAAAGGATAAAAGTCTCCCATTGGCGTAGGGAGACATCCCTCCGGCACCGGTTCGGCGTCAGAAAAGAAGTCGATACCAGCGTCTGTCTGCCGCCGGAATCGGCGACTACTGTGGGGGCATACGGGGTCCACCGGCGAGAACGGGGAGCCCCGGCCTGAGCCATGGAGACATCGAGGAACGCGGAACAGTGGGGCCCGAAGGCGATCCGACGAGGCCGCAAGGGCCGTAGATACGTGCCATTGCAGACACGAACTCTTGCAATTCGTCCAGAGTCACCGATGGACCCGGGAAAGGTGGGTAAGCCAACGGTAACTGCTCAGACTCCGTTGGAGCCGCAGGTGCGGTCCCACCTGCCCCGCGACGCTTGTTTGACACTTTGTGCTTCGCCTTACCTGACTCAGAGTGCGAAGACTTTAAATGGCGGTGCTTGCTCTGCAACCGGGCCCTCGATCTCCCACGGGACCGGGGCCTGGAACGACCTGGGGTCGACTCCCAGGCCTCCAGCCCCTTTCGGGACTGCTCCCGCAAAAGTTTTCGGGGCCATGGCCCGGCCGTGGGAAAACGACTCAGTGTTGTGGTAATGCCTCAGGCAGACTAGACACTCACGGTGCGGGTCCGTCAGCAACATCGTGCGTGGACAGGCCTCGCAAAGCTTGAAACCGGGCATCCCTATGCACCAGGAGTAAGTTTACTTACAAATTACTATCAAACAAATACTTTAGTCAACAAGTGACGGTGTACCCCTCTCTCCGGATCTGCGCTTCCTGGCACGGAAAAATAAAGAACTGACGTCCGCGCGCGTGGACAGGTCTAAGTAGCTCCAGTGAAGTCATCTCGGCGAATATGAAGCCAACGACGCACGCGGAGCCGTACGACGCGCAGGGATACTGCTGACGAAAACTTTCCGGATCCAGTCTGACGCCTGGGAATATTCTAAGGTAAAGAATCTATCATTGAAAATGTCTCGTTCAGATACGTATAATTAAATTTCCTAAGCTATTAACATTTTAGTCGACTGTGCGTTGACGTCGGGCCGGATCGTAGGGCTGTCCCTTGCATTCACACAGTGTTAAGTTGACATGAGCTTATTAGAAGTTTAAACGCCATTTTTCCTTTCTGCTTCCTTTTGCACACGGCACACACTTTATTCATTGTTTAGAGTTTAGCAGAGTGTTTTGCTTCACACGAGAATAATATGTTTTTCTACATTAGTAGCCTAGCTTGGTAAGCTTAGTCTGAACAGTGAGTGCCAAGGCCTTCAAGGTTATTTCAACACTGGTTGTTGTTCGGACTGATCAGCGCACGTTCTAGAAAGAACACATATGCAGCTGCGGCCACCTCTGATATTGGCATGTTTAATAATGCACTGCGTAGGCATGATCACACACACTTGGAGAACATTTGTATGCTGAGAGCTTGTGCAGAATTTGATGTGATCCACTTCTGCTAAATACCAGGAGGTATGGGGCCGCCTATGTAATCCCAAGAAACCTTCTTTACTTATAAAATAACCTACTAGCAAGGGAGGGTGAAATACAGGTATATATTTAACCTGTTTCCATTAAGCATTATAACATGTTTTCTCCCTTTGTATTTTATGGAATAGTAGCTATGCTGACAATCTTGTTTCTAATACTATGTCTGCTTGTATTAGATATGGTGCTGCGCATGAGAACACGGCGTTAGAAATAAATATCAAACTTGCTTGTCTCTCTTTTTACTCCCCGTTTTGGACTGGTATGAGAGTATAACGAAAGAGTATTCTTGTTTTCCACATTGCCTGAGGTAACCTGGGTTGTCTAATCATTGGTATTTTTCGCTATAGGACGAAGAGCCAAGGTGACACTGATGCTAGTCTGGTAGGGGATGTTGGGTACTAAGCTGAGTTTTGGCACACCCTAATTCACTAAGGTCCTAAGTCTCTGTGCACAGTTCTGTGTAGGAGCAGAATCCCTGCAACATGGCGCCCTAACTATGGGGGTCTTATTACATGATGCTTGAGTAGTACTTATATCGGTCCTTAACCCCTTCACTATTGTTTCCAGTTAACAGTGGTGACGGATATACCTACCTATAGTTACATAGGTCTTTTCAAGCTTGAATCTTTCAAAATGGTTTCCTTTTGAATTACTACCCAGTTGTCCTACTTTGTTTTACATTGTACCTCTAATTCTCTGTGTCGCTATGGCTAACGTTGACATACCGCAGCATAGTCGCATTACGGTCCGCAATCATTTGCAGGCATATAACGTTGGCTTAGAGGAATGGCAGGTATTTTGGTTGCGAGTGCTGAGGTTGCTCACCCGTTTGAGATTTTATACTCATGGGTGACATTTCCCGCTGTGGATGCGGCTACTCCGGTGTTTCACACTTATATTCACACAGCTGTGCTCTTAGAATATGTTCCATATAGGACACAGGAAATTCCTATTTCTGCATGGCATCACCGTGTTTGGTTTGATGGCGCCCTTCCCCATAGTGTAACGGCGATTAGATTAGGTCCTTTGTCCATTCCAGGCGCTTCATGGCCTGTTTTGGCTGGATTTACCCCGCATCCTCGTGCGGGGCTGGTCCCCGTTGCTGAATTGCGGCCCCTATATAACTCAGCAATCAGTGTTATCAGGGCTCTAGTTCAATATATCACCTGCAATTTCCAGGGCGGGGCCCCTGGTGTTGCAGCGCTTCCAGCTGGACCTAGCGGAATGAAGCTTAATCCCGTGAAGGTTAATGCGGTTAAGGTCAAGCGTCCCCAAGATAAGGGTGATATGCCTTTTTGGCTTGCCGAGAAGTTTGACCAGCTGGAGGCAGTTTTTCCTAATTCGTCTCCCGTGGAAAAACACAGGATTCTTACAATTAGTTTACCCAAGGACTTGGCACCAGAAGCCGGTGACTGAGTCATGGGGTAGAATTTTTGCGGCAGTGTACACGAGGTGCTTCGGCACTCCGTCAATGGCTGTCCTTCCAAAGGTCATTAAGCGTGTTCAGGATGAGCCTGCGTTTGAATTGAGAATGAGACTCGTTGGCACATTTGATATAGTTTCCGATCTTGTCCTTTCGAATATAAAGGGATATGCGGTGAACTTCCAAGTGGCTAATGCCTTGCGCGATGTCCCGGATGCCGACAAACCCCGAGAGTTACCGAGAATTATCACGGCGGCTTATAAGACCATTGGGCGTAATACTTTAGGTGTCAAGCCCTTTTCTGCTGATAAAAAACAACCTCAGGGCTCGAAGTCTGAGAAAGACTTTCAGCCCAAAGCTCCAAAGCAAAATTGGAACAAAAATAAAGAACAGGGAAAACAACAACAGAAACAGGAGTACCGACCCGCTTCACCCGTGCCTGCGTCAACTTTCTCCTCGTTCTTTACAGGACACATCGGCCTCATCGTCCCGTGGTGGAGGCAGCGGCAGAGGTCAGGGTGGCCAGCAGAGTCGCGACCAGCCCCGCCCGAAAGACGGAAAAGGCAAGCAGGACGATTCTTCCCAGAAATGACCCCAGTTTCAGAAAAAGAAAGTTGCCGCTCTAACAGCGAGATATGCCACAGATAGTGAGAACACAACTTCGGAATCTGAAATGGACGCTGACGTTGTTGGACAGGCCAGCGGAGATTACCATTGTCCATGAGGCCCTGCGTCCACTACTGAAGGTGACAGCGACTGACCAATTCATTTTTGTTGAGGCAGCTGATACTAGAGTAGCTCCCCCTGATAGGCTTTTTGAAATTGACCTTTTAATTGAAGGTGACATACAACGTACCATAAAAGGGGTATTTTGGGAAAATCTGACAACTACCTATGAAATTTTTTATGACAGAAGAGAAATTGAAAGGGCCTGGATTACCATAAAACAGGTCTAAATTAGGGAGTTACTTTGTCCGGTCCTTAAATGGCCAACCTAAAGGATAAAAGAGACATCCTACTTTGACTAATAATCAAGCATAACGGTCCAGAACCTGCAGGCAGACTGTAAAACTGTGCTTCAATCCGGCCGAAACACAGCAAAACGGCAGGCTTACAAACATTTTTTGTGAGTAAGGGGCAAGATGGCGTCAGAGTGAGGAGGCACATCGTCCCTGCTCCTGAGGACCTGAGAGATAGCTCAGATGGCTGAGTGTTTTTGATTGCTGTATTACTGTATATCCCCAGAGAAAAAGACTACAGCGGTGCATTTGGCGTCTAGAAAGAAACTCTTACAAAGGACTCGGCGATCACGCGGAGTTCGAGCGGCAGAGGTTGGTGAACAGGGAGCTGACGGGTGCGAAATATGCTGCGGAACGGAGAGAATGGAGAGGTGAGCGCACCGACTGATCGCGTGAACAGTGTGCAGTGAGCGGCAGAACGGGCAGCGTATAGCGAGGCTTCGAGGCGTTGATCTGCTTACCCCTTTGATGTCCCGATAACTCGGTCCTCCGGTTCTACAAAACAAATGTCGGTGTATGCATATTAGGGCTGACAGTACTGGTTTTAAAAGAAAACCCTATTTAACTCATTTGCACTATAAGGCTGAGCTGAGCTGCTTACCGTCCACCGCCGCCGTCGCTGGTCGCTGATCCCTGGTTGTTTGCTCTGCTCTGTTCAGTGTGCTCTATGGGAGACGTCATCAGAGTACTGCCAGCTGATCAATATTAAAGGCAAAGTCACGCCTCCGGCTCTCATCACTCAGGGAGCGTCAACAAACTTTTGTGAGGGGGAAAAAAAAGGTGTGGATCTCTATTGCATAGAGGGCAGTGGAGAGATGCACTTTTGTCTTCCTTTGAAAGAAAGCACGACTGGTTATATATGCACACTCCAAATCATCCTAATAGACATTCTAAGAAGTTCTGTGAGGGGGTATAAGCACAAGGAGAAACTTTTCATCCCAGTCTTAAAGAGCAAAGAAAACAAGAAATACAATCAAAACAAGCATAGACTGCTGCAAAAGGGGTTACAAAAGGCACTACAATCTAATCTTAAAGTCAAGAGTTTTGTAGGAGTTCCTATGGCGGCAACTGCACCAATTGCTGAAAACTCTATACTAATTGCGCAGACAGCACAGAAAATGCCTGAGATAACTTCAAGTAACCCTATAAGCAAGGTGCTCGACGAGGATGAGGTAAACGAGTGGAGTGGAGAAGTGTGGCTCACTGGTTAGAGGCGGCAGACTCGTAAGCAGAGAACGTCCCGGGACCAGGGTTCGATTCCCGACGCGGCAGGGTCATGGACCAGGGTCAGCGGACTCGATAATTCTCGCCTCGGTGCCTACTCTAGTCAGAAACCACACTCGGCAACTCTGGGCATCAGCTTGCCTCATCTTCACACCGGCCCCCCCAGACTGCCGGGGATGCTTGGTCGCACCTTAGAGATACCCATCAGGGACCATCTCTCAGGGTGAGCCAGGACGGGTTCCCCAGCGGTCGAAGCGTGGAGATACTCCTCCGGGAGTCGATTCCTAGCGCTATATAAACCCACAATTAAATTAAATTAAATTAAATTAAACGAGCCTAGCGAGCCAAAAGAGTCAACGAAACCAACCGCAAAAGCAACAAAAAGCATGCCGACAGTGGATCATGAAACCACCAGAAAACCACTGATTAGCCATCAATTGAAAAACAATGGCTCCACCAGAAGACCAGAAACTAGAGGTTTGAGAGCACAGGCACAAGAAGTGAAAGATGCCAAAAGTGGTGAGGAAGGAATAGAAGGCACGATCTCTGACAAGGTTAAATATAAAAACATGGAGAAAAGCAAAAGTCAAACTCAGACTCAAAGCAAAAATGCCCTGAAAAGTGACGTGAAGGAGGAGGGGAAGGAGAGAGATGGTGAAAGGGGGAACCAGAAGAAAGAACTACAACCAATTGAACGTAACGAAGGAGAGAAATCCGACGAACAAGCTGACGAGAATATTGATCTTTTGCTTAAAAAGGCTAAAAGAGTGCAAACTATTAAAAATTTGAAGGCTGCAGCAAAACTCACAGGGTTGCGCGACGAATCTCAACCAAGGATATCTAACATATTTACGCCACTCTCAAAAGAAAATGAAACCCGGAAGGAAGGAGGCAAGGGAGATGACAGCTGTAGTACTCTCAATAGTAGTACTCTCAATGATAATGGGAAGTTAATGGATGTTTTGATTAATAAGAGTTCCAGCGATGGAATAAATGGAATAAATCCAACTAGCACTAGCAAAGAAAAGGCGGAAATGGTTACAGATCCGAACAACCAAGATCAAGAACGGGACTACGTGGATGCTAATGTGGATGCTAATGGACAAATACTTGCTGGGGCAAAGAAACGGAAGCTGTGGGCGAAGATTTGTCAGAGGAATCTGACTCCGAAATCTATGAAACTGGAGTCTCGATTACTAGCGAAATTGAAAGTGATATTGAAGCCACAAGTGCGGCTAGCGAAAATGAAAACTTACCAACCGCTAATCTGGAAATAACCGAGTTAAAGATCAATAATAACGAACCAGGTCAAGACTTAGCCTCTAAAAAAAAAAATGGAGAAGAAGAAATCCAAATTTAGAAAACCACACAAAACACTAGATGATGAAACAACAGACCAGGGGAGCAACCAGGATCAAGCAAAGAGAAAACATAGACCCCTCCGAAAAAGTCCGACTCCTACACTGACAGGAGACACAGAACTTAAAAATCCCAAAATCGGGGCAGTGTAATCGAATAAAAGTAAGGGAAAGCAACAATATCATGATATCGACAAAGGTAGCTCTCCAGAACCATCATTGAGTGAGGTCCTGAAGACCATAAAGGATTTTCACTTGGACGTTAAAACAGATAGTCAAAGGAATCATGACGCGATTCAACAACTCCAAGGCGCTATCCAGAAGGTAGATAACCCCTGTATGGAGATAGTTGATAGGATGGCCTCGGTGGAGAGCCGCACCAAAAATCTGGAAGCAGATGTCATCAAACTGCAGGCTAAAGAAAAATCTCAATCAGCTACTATCGAAGACTTAATGATAAAGGTGGAGGACCTTGAAAATCGGGGAAGAAGAAACAACCTCCGCTTCTTGGGAATCGCAGAAGGGGCAGAAGGAAAGGATGTCAAGGGCTATATTGTAAATCTTTTGAAGTCCTCCATGCCCGAATTATCAAATTGGGAATTAGAACAAGAAGTACAACGGGCTCATCGCTTCCCTCTGACACTCCCTAAAAGCCCTATTAAAGAAAAACAGTACCCAAGAGCCATTCTGGTTTGCTTCGGAAACTTTCTTTTAAGAGAAGCAATCTACGACCTGGCTAGACCAACGAGCAGGAAGGAATTTCAAGGAAATAACTTTTTTGTCCGTCCAGATTTTGCACATGCAACGGTTGAACGCCGATGGAGACTGAGACAACTTTTTGCCCCATTCGAGAAAATTGGAGCAACCGTTTTTCTGCTGAATCCAGCACGCCTAAGAGTAATCTATAAAGGAAAGACAAGTACAAGCGAGATCCTAGCTGAAGCTTATTTGCATGAACTTTCCGAACTAAGAAAATAGAAGGGGAAATATTAAAGATAACCATCTGAAATGCTATAAGGCTATGAAATGCTATAAGGCTATGAAATTAAAAACTCTCAGGCGATCAAGCAGGCGGTGATTCTCGGATCACTCGATTGTCCATACCTGGGACCCCTTGGCCCCAGGATGCCTCAGGGACTGGTTGGGGGAGGAGGTGTGAGAAGGGGGAGGGAAGAGGGAAGGGAGGGTGAAGGGCGGGTGAGAAGAAAGCAAAAAACAAAATTGGAAAAATGAAGGAATGGTGCAGAATAGGTAAAGGTCAACAGAGGCAAGTAAGGAAAATGATTTTTGAAAAGATTTTTGATACAGGTTGTAACACTCAGCGATGACACGTATTAATATATGTACAATGAATGAGGGGGGATTGAACGACTGGAGGAAAAGGCAGAAATTAGCATATCTAGTTAAACATAACAGAATAGATCTTCTCTGCTTACAAGAGACCCACCTCCCTTGGTCTAAGAGAAATTTGCTTTGTATAAATGGATTTGAATTGTTAGCCTGTACAACTCAAACATCAACAATTAGAGGGGTTGCCATTCTAGGAAGGAAAAGTTTAGGGAAAGTGAAAAAGGTGAAGTAGATAGTAATGGCAGATGGGTGATTATTGAGATGGAGCTGGGGCTAACTATTTGTACAGTGTATGGTTCTAATGAGGATGATCCCGAAATTTACGATTTTTTAGAAATAGAGCTTGCAAATTGGCCCTCTCCTCTAGTGTTTACGGGAGACTTAAATATTTCATCTGAATGGGGGATAGGTACATCGTATCAGGGAAGGAAACCTAGAGTCTTTAAAGCGGTTCAATCTATGTTAGCTTCTCATGGGCTTCAGGACCTATGGAGAGCTAAAGAACCTTCAAATCTAGGTTATACTTATTTTTCTAATCCAGCCCAGAGATATTCAAGATTGGACTACTTTTTTGTTTCTGCTTTTGAATCCGAAAAAGTTAAGATAAGCAGACTCCCAAGGGTTATTTCAGATCATAACCCTTTGCTGTTGAATTACGATATGGGAGGGCTAGAACGGCCTAAAACAAACTGGACCTTTGAAAGAAGGCTGTTAGTAGATAGTAGATTCGTGGATCATTTGAATAAATGGACTGGCGATTTTTTTGCGGCAAATAGATATAGCACATCCCGAAATGGGGTCTGGGAGGCTTTCAAAGCTGCTTTAAGAGGAGAAACAATCAGCTGTGCTGCCAGGCTTAGAAAGGAAGATAGAAGCGAAGTAGAGAGACTAATGGTCAAACTAGTCGAGGTGGAAGAACAACATATAAAGGATATCGCTACTGGCAGTAACACCGAGGCTAGCCAGGGAGTTCTGTTGGCAGTAAAAGCGGCACTGCAGAAGGAGGTTACACTGAAAGCAGTAGGGGAGTACCAAGCTTCGAAGGCAAAGCGGTATGAAACGGGTGAGCAAGCTGGTAGAGCACTTGCACTCCGGATTAGACAGGAAAAAACAAAGAATGCGATCCCATGTATAGAAGAGGAAGGGATAATATATACAGAGATAAAAGATATCCTATCGATATTTAAAGAATACTATCAGAAATTATATGAGAAGGACCCTTTCAATATTGATCAGGAGGACAGGTGTATTGACAGAGGACCGTGTTTGGATGATACAACAAGAAAAGCACTTGATAAAGATATTACAACTGAGGAAGTCTTATCTGCCCTGCGAGAATTAGCGCCAGGGAAAGCATCTGGCCCTGATGGCCTTCCCTCGGAGGTTTATAAAGCTATTGAAAAAGAGATCACTCCTCTTTTAGTAGATCTTTTTAATGGGATACTGTACTCTGGGGTGGTCCCCGATTCATGGAAAGAAACTAACATTATAGTCTTTCATAAGAAAGGAAAACCAACAGAGAAACCGGGGTCATATCGACCTATATCCTTAATAAATGCTGATACTAAGCTATATTCAAGGATTTGGGCGAAGAGGTTGGGCAGGATCATAGGCGATCTTGTCTCTCCATGGCAACATGGTTTTGTCCCTGGGCGCGGTACGACAGATCACATATCTAGAGCAATAACCCTGTTTGATGCCCAGGAAGCCGTGGGGGGAGGGATGGCCATGATCCTGCTCGACGCAGAAAAAGCTTTTGATCGGGTGGAGTGGAGCTTCCTCTGGAGCATTTTGGCTGGGAGGGGCTTTGGTCCAAATATTGTTAGGGCTATTAAAGCCATGTATATTGACCCAGAAGCGACAATTACGGTAATGGGAGAGAAATCAGACAAGTTTAATATAAGTAGAGGGACACAGCAGGGTTGTCCCTGCTCCCCCATACTATTCGCTCTATACATCGATCCGCTCATTCAGAAGATTCTAGAGAGCCCTAGAATATCTCCTGTGATTTATAATAGTTATGAAAACAAGATTTTAGCCTACGCTGATGACCTGGCGGTTATCACAACAGACCCGCAGCAAGCACTCTCAGAACTGGTACAGATGGCTAAACTTTTTGGACAAGGTTCTGGATATCTTCTGAATGAATCTAAAACCCAGATAATTTGCTCTAGAAACATATCAAGACCCGACCCTAGGTATGTTGATTCTGCTTTATATTTAGGGGTTAAGATAAATGCTACAAGTGGGTAAGATAGTAGAAGAGAATTACCCCCCCCCCCTTATTAAATCCATAGAGGTAGAACTGAAAAGGATGGATGCCCTTCATCTTTCGCTGGTCGGGAGAGTAAATGCTGTAAAAATGACGATGTTTCCAAGGGTGCTATATCTATTTAGAGCCATCCCCCTATATATTGAGGAGAAAATTCTGAAGCAACTAGAGTCTGTCTTTATCAAGTTCATATGGCAATATGGCAAGGTTAGACGCTCAACGACCCTTATGTCCCTTCCGTGGGAAAGGGGTGGGATGGCACTACCGAACCTGAGATTGCATCACTGGACCCGTCTCCTAACCCAGATGTCAATCCTGTTTCAATGTGACACTGATGCGATTATTGTAGACAACCAGGGTCCCCCTCCCATCTTTAATTTACTAATGGGGGGGGGAAAGCTAAGGGATTACTGCTAACGGAACTGGAATATAGGTTCTATAAAAAGGCACGATTTAAGATCCTGCTAGGTGCATGGCAAGTATGGAAATCAATTTTAAAATTTTATCATATCCCTAAAGTCAACCCTTCTCTTCTCTTGGTTAATTCTAGCCTTTTTCCTAATTTAAGCAATGACGGGAACCTACAAGTCTGGAAGGATTTAGGGGTAAGACGATTGGAGATCTAATGGTAGGAGATAGGATAAGTGGGTTTGAGGACATGCAAAGGAGATATGGTCTTCCCTCAAATCAATGGCTTATATATGGTCAAATCTCCGGCATCCTACAGGCTTGTAGACCAAAGCTCAAACCTTTGTAGACTTTCCTGTGGTTGAAGGTATGAGAAGAAGATGTAAGAAGATAAAAGTTATTTACAACATGCTGGTGTCCAGTTTACAGGACGATGTAGGAAAAGTAGAAAGTGATTGGGCAACTAAATTGGGAAACCCGGATGTAGATTTGGACCTAGCATTAACCTTGAATAAAAAGATTTTTCAGGCGTCCAATTTACGAGCACAACATTTTAAAACAGTCTTTAATCTATACCATACACCGGCTAAATTATTTGCTTGGGGTGTCAGGAATGATGATTGCTGCCCGAGATGCGATAAGGGACAAGCTGACCTACTACATATGTTCTTTACCTGTGAACGATTGACCCCCGTCCTGAATGGAATAACAAAATTCTGGGAGGGGCTGCTAGGTCATAAGATCGATCTATCCCCAACTCTAATGTTATTTGGCTCAGATTCTAAATTGGTTTTAACAGATGACGAGGCTGCTATGGTTTTTATGTCGGTTGCCGTGCTCAGAATCATTATTTCGGCCGGTTGGAAGGATGTAACAGCCCCGTCTTTTCAGATGTGGATCTCTAGATTCTTAGCCATTTACAATATTGAGTCTAGCCTCTATGAATTTAAAGGTGCTAAAAAACGAGAAATGGGAACACGATTATGGGCCCCGGTTAAGAAATGGATGGACGATAGAATAAGAATTTGAAATTGTACTGTATAGCTATATTTATTGATTGATCTTCATATAATTTTCTACCCCCATATAAAAATATTGTGTTTTTCTTTTTAATTGCTCATATATGTATCAGATATTCTTAAACCTTGCTTATGGTAATGTATTTATGTATTTCCTTATTGCACCATGACCTCCAATAAAATAAAATAAAAAAAATGTAAATTAAAAAAAAAAAGGCTTACAAACATTTTTGACACAATGGCAGAGAGACTCAAACACATACTGCAAGTGGACATTCGATAAATAAAAACAGCCTGGCCAGGCTGTTACTGTTGCTTAACTCGGCAAAGCTTGGGCTAGTCCACCTTATCTGGCGTGTAGGCACTTTAGATCTGATGAAGCGCGTAAGCCCTAAAATGTGAATTTTAACAAGATGCACAATGATGGCTGCTTAACTTGGCAAAGCTTTCGCTAGCTCAGTTTTTATTGATGCACAGGCACTCTAGATCTGATGAAGCGCATTAGGACCAAAATGTTAACTTTAACATGAAGTATAATAATGGTTTTTAACAGTGTTTTATCCATCGAATTACGTATATTAAATTGTTAATGTTATGTGTATGCAACAGTTTTAATTAATTATGCATAGTAAATAAACTACAACTATGACATTTTGTTAGCGGAGGCTGACTGGCCCCCGCCTTTTGTTCTCGCAGCTCCGAGAGGGGAGGAGGTAATCCTCCCTAGTTTCGCGCCCATGCATTCTAAGGAGCATGTGCTGAATTTTGCTGAAGAGTGGGCTAAGGCCCTTGCGACTGCTTTGTACCGTACTCACTGTGGTTGGGATAAATTCTCCCCCACCACGAGATTCCCTTACGGTCTATGCCACAGCCTCAACCTCAATATCCCATGCGGCGTGAAGCGAAAGCTTCCGTGGCGGAAATCCTTGAACAATTGGAATATCATGGGGTGATTAAAACGTGTGCGTCTCCGATGAATAACCCGCTTTTTACTGTAACCAAGCCTGATGGTTCGTACCGTTTGGTATTGGATTACCGTCATTTAAACTCGCATTGCCGTACCTGTGCAGTACAGAATACCCACGGCTCTGCTTTAGTGGATGGTCTTGTGCGAAAACGGTTTAAAACCACACTTGACATATCCAATGGTTTTTTTGCACGTAACTTGTCTGGTCTAAGTTCCCAATTGACCAGTTTTACCAGTGGTGGCAAAGAACGCCAATTTAAAAGCTTGGCCATGGGCTATAAGAATAGTCCTGGTGTGTTTGCTGCACGTATCTTATCTCTACTAGAGAGAGTCGACCCAGATGCGTGTTCGTATGTGGATGACCTATATCTCACAGACAACGAAATATGGACGCATCTGTGCCGCGTTGACCACATAATTTGTAATTTTGCGGACTTCGGTTACAAATTCAACTTTGCAAAGTCACACATTGCAGAGTACACACTGTTGTTCCTGGGCTATGAGCTCAACAATGAAGGTCGAGGATTGGCTCCTCAATTCTTGGAGAAATGCCCACAGCTGCGCACTCCTACAACACTGAAAAAATGACAATCCTTGCTGGGATTTTTGAATTTCGGGCGTACATACATTCCCGAATATGCCCAGCGTATCAAGCCATTGTATGCTTTGATACAACATACTTTTACCAAATCGTGCTGGCTGCCTGAACATTCAGCCATTTTGCAATCTTTGCAGGCTGATCTGCTAGAAAATAATTTCTTACTGACTCGTGATAACCACACCAACCTCGTCATAAGAATCAGCCCTGGGGTGGTGGGTTTCACATACCTCACTTTTAATGAAGGTGACACAGTACCTATCGCTTACAAGTCACACTTGTACACTTCGGCTGAAATGCGTTTTTCCACTATGGAAAAAGTTTTGACAGCAGTGCAAATGGTGATTCTAAAGGACGTGCACGGTCGCAGGGAAAACGCATGTTGGTTGTTACCCCGTATCCTGCCTTAGAGGCAGTGACAAAAGCCAGTGTACCTAATTCTAAAGCTTTGCACCCACAGTGGATACAATGGGCATCATCATTGACGTCTCCGGATGTCACATTCATTTTTAACGCCTCCTTACAGTTGCAGGAGTTTTTACAGTATGAGTTTGTTCATCCTGCCCCGTTGACTATGCGGCCTTTGGAGGATTTCCATTGTATCATTTACACTGATGGTTCAGCGCAAGTTGCGCATGGGTAGAAGCACGCGTACGTTTCAGCTTGTGTCATTGTGGTTAGTACCATGGTAAATGATGAATTCAAGTCCGATGTCGTGCATACGCAGACATTATGATTATGATGCTTGCATTGGAGTACGCTGATCCTTGTGTGACTACTCTTATTGTGAGTGACTCTTATTACTGTGTACAGTATTACAATGAAAACCTGTTCTTTTGGACTCAAAATGATTTTCGTGATTCCAAGGGTAGCACAATAAAACATAAAATGATCTGGGTTCGAGTGGCTGAACTTAATGAGCAAAAACAACAGTTGATGGACAGAATGCAGAACAATGTCATACATTCACCCCAGTACAGAGATCTGGGCCTAAATCCATCGTTCTTTTGCACTCCACACCACCCCAGTTCAGACATGGCCATATGCAAATCAGCCTTGACCCTGTGCCTCATGGGAACAGTCTAGCCCGAACTGCCAAGCCATGTCTTTCCTGAACCGGAATCAAGCATCCTAGGACTGGTTTCTGGCTATCAGCCGTCATCAGCCAGGAGAGCTTGACTCCAGTGATGTGGAGAGCATGGGACACACGTCTGAGCATACCCATCCCAGATCTGAGACTGGGGGTGAATGTTTTGCCATTGTGCAACATTCCGTCCATTATCTTGTGTGTTTTGCTGAACTTAAAGAGCAGCTTCCACTCATGTATGTAATTCATACTTGGTCATCAGCGTGTGGGAGTTCACGCTGTTGGCAATAGTTTGGCTGATGAGGCCGCAAAGTCAGCAGTTTCAACATATTTGGTTGCAGCAGTTACACGTTCCAAAAGTAAGATTGATGATGACATCTTGGCAGCAATTGCCGCTACTGAGAAGGCAAGTAATGCCCTACTGGATTTCCTTCAAAGTATTCTTATCATTTAAGTCCTGATAACGTTCCTTATGTGAATATACCGGGCGTTGGTGACAGATTAATTCCCAAAGCGGACCGCAGGTCCACACGGATTACAGCTGCCCACGAGGGTGTTGCGTCTGCGCATGCAGGCGTTTTGGCTACTGTATCTCAGTTACAACAACGTTTCTGGTGGCGGAGACTGTACAAATAGACGCGTGATTATGTCCTTCAATGTGACATTTGTCAGCAGATTAAGCCTTCAACTGCTGCATGTCCACCTCAGACACAGTTGTACATTTCTAATAGACCACTTGGTTGTGTATATTTATATCCATGCAGTCCTTTTTCCTCTGATACTGCATATAAGTACATCTTAGCTGCAGTTGATTTTTGCATACGCTTTGTTTGGGTCTGGCAGCACCGCAGCGCTGATTCGCGAACTGTCATAAGAGACTTGCGTGTCTTTGTGGGAATTTTTGCCTGTGGAACCTTCCATTCGGACTAGGGTCCAGCGTTCGCCTTTAAGGCGTACAAGGATGCCATGAGTTTGTTGGGGGTACAAGTCAAGTTTTCGTCTCCATACAGACCCGAGGGTAATAGTGTTGTGGAACAAATGAACCGAGATTTAAAGCAGTCTTTGACAGCCAGGGTTATAGGTACTGGCAGAAACTGGCTAGCCCATCTCAATAGCGTACAGCGTGCAATTAATATTCTCCCTAGAAGGTCTCTGGGTGGGCGGACCCCATACGAGATGCTCTTTGGTATCAAAATGTTCGTCCCGGACCTTGAAGGTCTAGACCAGGTGGCGGCTGCTACCCCCTTTGACGTAGATGAACATTGTCATGTTTTACAGAATCTACAAGAGACGAGAGGCGGTCTTGCAAAGGAACACTTGCCCTCGACATCAGATGCTGCGTTGCAGATTCCGGTAGTTGGCTGGCTACCCCGAGTTGGAGAATTGGTTCGAGAGAAGATCGAGAATAAGAAAGAATTTGGTACCTCTTATCGAGCTCCAGTTCCAGTGCTTGGTGTGAAGGGCACAAGAACAGTCATTTTACCTCCACTTCCAGGTCGTAAGGAAAAAAGGTACATCTCCATTGACAATGTCAAATTACACAGAGTGGCCGATTCTTCTTAGTATGACACCTGCGGTCTCTTGTACATCTATACTGAGACATTCTGTTTTGGCCCCGACTCCTAACACCAGGCCAGACATTCCCGTCGAGATGCCTGCTGTTTCAAGTCCTTTATTGAGTACCCCACCTGATGATCATCTTAATGATACTGAGTATACTTACCCCACAGACTTATCGATGCCTGATCTACAAACCCGTTTGGCAACTGAGTCCAGATTTTCATTTGACACTAACTCTACCACATCAAAGTCCCCTTCAAAAATCTCTGTTTTTGCTACATGGTTTAAAAAACATTTTTTGATTCCTCCTTGGACCTACATTTGGTTGGTATTTTTTTCAATTTTTTTGTTTATGTCAATTGGATTTGTGGTGTATTTTTTCCTTCTTGTAAACGGACACTAAGTGGAAGAAGGAACGTCTATTCGACACATTAATGTAACATTGGCACCCCATTCCTCCTCACACAGATTGAAGAGGGACCTGACTTTTGTAAACATTACTGCTTGGCCCGTCTTAGATGGGATTGTATGGGATGCTGTTCGATTTCAATGGTATCCATGAAATCCATGGTACCACAGAGGTTATAAATGTCCGGAATGTCCTAAGAGTTTCTATGGGGGATGTGATTAAACAAAATATACACTCTGATGATTGGGATGTTCAAGCCGTAGAGCCTTTGTTTTCAGATTTGAAATATTATGCTGCTTTTGATGCTGAAGATTTATATTTAGATTCGGAGAGTTATGGTGATTTCTTTTGTTATTAAAGCTTTGGCAATCATTACCTGCATAAGGCAAACACCAGGAGGAATATGGTTAATTATACGCAATGGGAACATTGCCCCGCTCCTCTTGAAGGCAGCTCCAGTTATCTTTTAAAGAGGTTTACCTATTTTACTGATTTTAATCAGTCAAATCGCAATGCATTTTATTTTAAGATGACCGAGAAGTCCACTTCCAAGGTTAGACTTACCCGCACAAAATTGTTATATTCCAAGTCCTTTCTTGACCAATTGGCTATTGGGGGCTATGAACTGTGGAAAGATACTATTGATCTTAAATCTGTTTGGGGATCTAAAAGTTGGCAAGTGCAAGGCACTGAGGCTTTCCATTGTGCATGTCTCATCCCAAACCATAAGTTGTTTTTGAATTCTAGTATTTCAAAAACCACCTGCTTTGGATTGGCTACTACTAAAAAATTAAATGCTCCTTTTCCAGAATTGGAAGAATACTCCGGTTGGGATAATAATACCAGTTTTTCTATCAGAGAATTACAGACCCGATTGCTGAATTCTACTTTTAACATATCCAGTTTGGATCCTAATGGTTGGTTGTTGTGGCACAAAAGTGCAGATTCCTGCCAACATCGTTTTCTGGGTTTAGCCCCTGGCTACACACAGGTTAGGGTTGATCCCCATTTTGAGAGTGACCATTCTGTGACTACCTATTCTGTGGGCAATTTATGTCAGAATTGGCTCAAATACTCCACTTTAGCGTCAGTTAAGCTTCATTTGTCTAAATTGACGGACGATGTTGATCTGAATGATTTTGCCAAGAGCCCTGCTTCCGGCATCCAAAAGGTGGATATATGCTATTTACAACGAAGTTTGGAAACTGTCCCAGATTGAGGCTGCTTCCCGCTTAAGAGCTATAGATCAGGCTAATTTAGAAAAAGTGCTGGCAGTTGTAGACAACAGCATTAACATGCTTTCTTCCCGCATTTACACTTTAGATAACATTGTTTCATCGGTTGTTAATATTGCACAATAAGATCTCTATGTTTTGTATCATGGTCAAAATCAATTGCGTTCTATTATGCAATTTGCATGGACTTTGCAAACGTTAAAAGCATGAACAGTTCCTTGGCATTACATGAACACATCATCTTTGTTTGCTCCTTTTAACTTGACTGATAAGCAACGTTTTAGGTCTATGAAAGATGCAACTTTTTCTATGTTACATATTAAAAAGTTAGAACCTTTGTCATTTTCTGTGGCCGAGGCAAATTCTGCTGTGTGGCTCGTCCATGGGTTAATAACATTACCTTTCCCTCTGTTCAAGTTCGAAGCTTGCATGAAGTACTAGGCACTTGGCAGATATGAACCTCTGGGCACCGCTTATCTCCATGAAGCTTGGTCACTGCCTTTTACCTATAGGTGCCTGAGGGAGGGAAAAGAGGTTTATTTGAATGGTGAGGATTGGACAACAACACCAGATCACTCATTAGTGTGTAGGAATATCCAATTGCATGGCTCTTGCAACCAGGACGTGCCTAACGTAGCCTGTGTTTTGAAAGGTACACCGACTCCTGCTATCAAACCCACATTCACGTTACTAGCAAACGGTACTTATTTACTTTTAAATAATGAAGATTGTTGTGGGATGGTAGCTGGAATTCCTTACGTTGTTAGAGTCTCTGAACGTGTAGTTTGTTGTAAAAACGTAATGTTTCCTCCTCCGCATGGGAAGCTGGATGTTTCGATCTGGCCGTAGATTCCAACCTTGAAAGCAGAGTTCAACAAGATGAGTCGCATAAGAGCTCTTTTGTCTCAAAAGAAAGTTGCCCTCACATCTGCTTGTGAAACATTTGTCCTTCACGTGGCAAACACCCGCACAGAGGTGCATGCTTTATTAAATACGGATTAGCCCTTGCATTTCGGAGAATTAATTCACACTATCTTTAATGCTTCCTCCACCACAGGGCTGGCTCACTTTTTTAAAATTGTTAGTAGTGGCCTTGTGACTTCTTTTCAAACTATATTTGGTGTCTTCCCGGCATTTTTTCATTCGATTTTTTCCAGCCTGTTTGGTGGATTTCCCTTAATACTTGCTCTGGTTGCAGGAGTGCATCTGTTGCTTTGTTTATTTCAAAATGGATGCACGTCCTGTGTTACAAGACGATCTGCCACGGCTGTTGCTGCTCTGCAACCAAATGCTTGATTATTATGGAGCGCTGCCTCTTGCTACATTGAGTGCAGCTTATGGATTATCGTTTCGATTTTCCTTTTTCACATGGGTCGAGCCTGTCTTTCATTGCCTGAGCTGCAATTTCGACTTGGCTCTGGATTTGTATCTCTGCAATACGGTGTCTCCCAACGCGGATTATAATCAACTGATGAGCCCCTGGGACGTTGGAATGGGACCTGGGACGTTGGAATGTTTTTGCAGCTGCGCATGACTTCTTGGCACGCAGCTATATTGAAGAAAACCAGAGTTGTCCTCTGATGGTACTAGAGGCTCCGGTTATTGAGGAACATGTATGTTCCTTCCCATTACTAAATTGGATGGCTGAAATGTTTTTGGATGAGAACAATGACTTCCTGTTGGAGGCTGTTGCAACGTACTGTGCATATACACTGTTGGAATGAGATGCGTTTCCACTTCTCCCACTTTCGTGGCCGACGTTACATGTTGGACATCGGATTTTTTAAAATTATTTTTGCCATTTTTCAATTATTTTTTCAAGGCCCATTGACTGCACTGTATCGGTTAAAGTGATTCTGCATTGGTAGTGTTTTCTCCTGTTTTTCCACTGTGGCAATTTGAACTTGATTCTGACTCTTGAACTTGAACTCTGCGTTCCAAATTTGCCCCTTTCTTATCCGTGCTCAGATCAAGGGCAGGTGTCGAGGGGCTGAGCCTTGCATTCACACAGTGTTAAGTTGACATGAGCTTATTAGAAGTTTAAACGCCATTTTTCTGTTCTGCTGCCTTTTGCATGTGACACACACTTTATTAATTGTTTAGAGTTTAGCAGAGTGTTTTGCTTCACACGAGAATTATACGTTTTTCTACATTAGTAGCCTTGCTTGGTATGCTTAGTCTGAACAGTGAGTGCCGAGGCCTTCAAGGTTATTTCAACACTGGTTGTTGTTCGAACTGATCACCGCACGTTCTAGACATAACACATATGCAGCTGCGGCCACCTCTGATATTGGCACGTTGAAGAAGTTACTTACCTTCAGTAACGATATATCTGTAAGAAACAGTAGTTAGTATTAGATTCCTTACCTTAGAATATCCCCAGGCGTCAGACTGGATCCGGAAATTTTTGCGTAGCAGTACCCTTGCGCGTCGGTAGGCGTCGTCTGCGGCTCCGCATCCATCGTCGGCGCCGTGATGACGTCGTCGGAGTGCTTAGACGCCGCCTCCGCGTGCTGACGTCAGTTCTTAACGACACAGCTTTTCCGCGCCAGAAACGCAGAGCCACGTTAAAAACCAACACTGGTGCCATTGAAACTAGGGCCCTGAAAGGGGATGACCTTAACCCTAGATATCAGTTCGCAGAACGGGGAGGATGGGTGGGGCGGTAAGGAATCTAATACTAACTACTGTTTCTTACAGATATATCGTTACCGAAGGTAAGTAACTTGTTCATCTGAAAGAAACAGGTTAGTATTAGATTCCTTACCTTAGAATAGATACCCCAGCAATACCAACCCCGGTGGTGGGTCTGCGAACCAATAATCACACCAGAAAGTCCTGGAGGACGGAACGGCCAAAGAAGCCATCCCTCCGGACTTGGATGTCCAGGCAGTAGTGTCTTGCAAACGTGTGCAGGGATGCCCATGTAGCTGCCTGACAGATGTCCTGCAAGGGGACTCCCCGGCCCAGGGCAGTGCTAGCCGCTGTGGCCCGAGTGGAATGGGCTCTCAGCCCAACAGGAGGCTCCTTCCTCGCCAAGGAGTAACATGCCTTGATACACAAGACGACCCACCGAGAAATGGTCCTCTTGTGTACCGCCCGTCCCTTCTTAGCGCCCACATAACCAACAAAGAGTTGGTCATCCACCCGGAACTGGCATGTGAGATCCAAATTGAATGAAAGCGCACGTTTAGGGTCCAGACGGTGGAGCCGCTCTTCCTCTTTAGAGGGATGCGGTGGCGAAAAGAAGGTGGGCAAGGTGATAGACAGCCCGATATGGAAGGCCGTGACAACCTTGGGCAGGAAAGATGGGCTAGTCCGCAACACAAACTTGTCCGGATGGACAGAAAGGAAAGGAGGTTTGGATGAAAGAGCTTGGAGCTCACTCACTCTCCTGGCAGAGGTGATGGCAACCAGGAAAGCAGTCTTCAGAGTAAGAAGGCGGAGAGGACAGTTGTGAAGTGGCTCAAAGGGAGCGCACATCTGAAAGGTAAGAACAAGGTTCAAGTCCCACTGAGGCATGACAAACGGAACAGGAGGGAACATGTGTGTGATGCCCTTCAGGAAACGAGTTACAATAGGGGACTTGAACAAAGAAGGTTGATCAGGCAGCCTTAGAAAGGTTGAAAGGGCAGAAAGGTAGCACTTGATAATGCCCAGAGCAGAGCACTGATGGGCAAGAGAAAGAAGGAAGAGAAGAACCTCAGAAAGAGGGGCAGAAAGTGGATCCACAGCCTTTGCTGTGCACCATGCCACAAATGTATTCCACCTGCAGGCGTATACCGATTTTGTGGAGGGACGCCTGGCTGCCAGAATGACATTACAGACTTCAGGAGGCAAGTCAAATAGCCTCAACTGTCGCTGCTCAATCTCCAAGCATGGAGGTGGAGACTGGACAGGTTCGGGTGGAGGACCGTCCCATGCTGCTGCGACAGAAGGTCCTCCTGAAGAGGCAGACGAACCAGGGGATCGACTGACATACTGAGTAGCTCGGGATACCAGTACCTTCGTGCCCAGTCCGGAGCCACAAGGATGACGTGGGCCCGGCCGCGTTTGATCTTCTTTAGCACTCTGGGCAGAAGTGGTATAGGCGGAAAGGCGTACAACAGACCGCAACTCCACTCGTGACGAAAAGCGTCTCCGAGCGAGTGCCGCCTTGGAATTTCCAACGCGCAGAACTGATGACATTGCGCGTTCTCTTCGGTGGTGAATAGATCTAACCAAGGCTCTCCCCACTGCTGAAAGAGGCCTTGCGCCACGTCCAAGTTCAGACGCCATTCGTGATCCATCATGCACCGACGGCTGAGCTCGTCCGCCCTGGCGTTCAGAGAACCTGCCAGGTATTGAACCACCAGGGTCACGCCCTGATGTTCCAGCTACTGCCAGAGGCGCATAGCCTCCTGGCAAAGGGTCCACAACCCCACCCGCCCTGTTTGTTGCAGTACCACATGGCGGTAGTGTTGTCCGTGAACACCTGCACTACACTCCCCCGGACAGAGGGGAGGTATGCCTTCAGTGCTAGACGAATCGCCCGCAGCTCCAAAAGGTTGATATGGAGCCGGGACTCCGCCGGAGACCAGAGGCCTCTGATCTCCGCCTCTCCCATGTGGCCTCCCCAACCCTGGAGGGACGCGTCCGTCACAACTACGTGCTCCGGTTGGGGAAGGGAGAGGGATATGCCGCAGATCCAATCGCGGTCCGTGAGCCACCACTGCAACTGTCACGCAGTGCCCTCCGAGATCAGGACATGGTCGGACAGGTTGCCCTGATGCTGGGCCCTACGAAACTTCAGGTCCCACTGCAGAGCCAGCATCCGACACCGGGCGTGATGCACCAGAATGATGCAGGAGGCCATCATCCCCAGAAGCAGCAGCGTCAACCTGACCGAGACCCGGGATAAAGGCTGAAAGAGTGGAATCAGAGCCTGAATATCCCGGACCCGCTGTTTGGGAGGATAAACCCAAAACCGCGCCGAGTCGAGAACCGCTCCGATGAAGAGGAGCTTCTAAGAGGGACACAGGGGTAACTTCGGCACATTGATGGAAAACCCCAGCTGGTGCAGGAGGTCTGCCGTCGTCTGGAGGTGGATGACGACTGTCTGGGGCGAGCCCGCCTTCATCAACCAGTCATGGAGGTAGGGGAAGACTGAAACCCCTAACCTGCGCAGATGAGCTGCGACCACCGCCATCACCTTTGTGAACACCCGTGGGGCGCTGGTAAGGCCGAAGGGGAGCACGGTTAACTGAAAGTGCTTGTGGCCAACCGTGAACCGCAGGTAACGCCGGTGGGACGGCAGGACGGGGATGTGGAAATAGGCGTCCTGCAAGTCCAACGCTACCATCCAGTCTCCTGGGTCTAGGGCAGCTAAGACCTGAGCCAGCGTCAGCATCTTGCACTTCTCCTTCCGGAGGAAGCCGTTGACGTTCCGTAGATCCCAGATAGGGCGTAGGCCCCCTTTGCCCTTCTTGGGTACCAGAAAGTAGTGGGAGTAGCAACCAGACCCTACTTCTGGCCCAGGAACGCGCTTGATGGCCCCCTTGGCCAAGAGGGCCGCAACTTCATCTTGCAGAAGTTGCAAGTAATCCCCTGACACGCGGTGGTATTGCGGTGGCATTGCGGTGGCATGGCTGGGGGGGGTCGTCTCAAAGGGGAGGGAGTAGCCCCTTCGGACGACTTGCAGCACCCACATGTCCGACGTGACAGAGCCAGTGGAAGTGGTGATGGCGAACCCTGCCCCCCACTGGCGTCATATGGGCCTGAAAGCACGGACTAGGAGGGTTTTGAGGCGGATGCTGCAGGGGGAGGTGTGGACTGGCCTTGCCGTTGTTCCTGACCGCCGCCGCAACAGCGGTTTCCATGGCTGCCACCGCGTTGTGTATTAGTCTGCGGTGTGTGGCTGGCAGCAAGTGTGGGGGCGCCCCTTCCTTGGCCACGAAAGGAGCGAAAGGCGCCCATTTGCTGGCACGGGGCCGAGAGGCCCAAGGACCTGGCCGTAGCCCTGGAGTCCTTAAAGCGCTAAAGCGCATGTTCTGCCTTGTCGCCAAAAAGACGACGGCCATCAAACGGCATGTCCATGAGTATATTTGGACATCGGCCGAAAAGTTGGCGGACCTCAACCCGGCGTGGCGACGAATTGCCACTGTCGTTGCCATCGCTCTGCCCAGTGAGTCTGTGGTATCCAGTCCACACCGTATAGAATACCGTGCTGCGTCTCGGCCTTCCACAAGGGCCTGGCCGAGTTTAGCCCGTACCTCCAACGGGCATTCTGGCAGCACGTCCGCGACCGTATCCCACAGAGAGTGGGTGTAGCGGCCCAAGAGGCATGCGGTGTTGGAAGACCGCAGTGCAAGACTTAGGGAGGAGAATACCTTTTTGCTGTACTGCTCATACCTCTTGGATTCCCGGTCAGGCGGAGCCGAAGGGAACGCGGTCTGGGAATTCGAAGCCTGGATAACCAGGCTCTCAGGGTTGGGGTGGGTGGACAGGAAACTAGGGTCGCCCGGGGCCGGGCGGTGGCGTCTGGCCACGTTCCTATCTACAGGCAAACCTGTAGCGGGCCTGGACCAAGTGCCCAAAAGAACGTCGGTCAAGGCCTCATTAAACGGCAGCAGAGGCTCAGCCGAGCTTGACTGCGGTTTAAGGACCTCAGTGAGAAGGTTAGTCCTCACGGCCGCGATGGGGAGCTCAAGGCCCAAGGCCCAAGGCCTTGGCCGCCCGCGTCAACACCCCGCTGTAGGCTGCCCCCTCCTCCATAGCCACGGTAGGAGGTGAGACAAAACCAGTGTCTGGCAAGGTGTCCAGACCACTGGCATCCCCAAGTCCACCTGTCCAGTCCTCCTGGGACTGACACGCTCGTGTCAGAGGGTCCTCAGACCCCTCCCAATTCTCCTCATCACCCAGCTCCTGATACTCAGGGTTGTCAAATGATGGGGCCGGTTCATTGAAGTAAAACTCTCCAAACGGCGTCGAGAGCGGCGCCGGAACTGGATCGAGGGAGGCATCGGGGATGGCACCGCCCGAAGACGGCGCCGGAGGTGACACCTGAGGGACCGGCGCCAGTAAGGTCATCAGGTCAATCGGTGACGACCCGGATCCAGAAGCGGATCCAGTGGGGCCCTGCGGCGCCGAGCCAGAAGGCGGCGTCGAAGCACCCGCCGCCGTCAGGGCCGAAGCCCCCGACCCGCTAGGGCCCCCGGACGGGTCCGCTGGGCCCGAAGGCGCCGCGGAGCCCGCCGGAGGAGTGAGGGACCTCATGGCCATGAGGAAACTCTCAATCTCCTCCTAAGTCGCGTGCGGCCCAGGGACCGGAGGGTGTGGGGCCGGACGTGACGCCCGCGACTCCGACGGAGCCGCGTGGGCGGTGTCACCCGAACCCCCGGCCGCGTCGCGCGAGCGTCGGGGCGGGAGTCGGAAGAGCGATGACGTCTCTTAGACTTCTTGTGCTTACCTGACGACTTCGAACTTGAGGATTGATGTCGACTCCCGGAGCTATGATGGCTCCGATCCTGCGACCGGTCCCTCGACCTCCGTCCGGACCGGGACCTTTCGCGGCGCGGGGCCGACTGCCGGAGTTCGAGTCGCTTGTGGGACCGCTCCCGCCTAGCTTTCGAAATCAGGGCCCGGCAGTCGGAGCAGGTCTTGTCGTCATGGTCGACGCCGAGACAGTGTAGACACCGGCGGTGAGGGTCGGTGACCGACATCAGTCGGTCGCAGTCCTCACAGGGCTTAAAACCTGGCATCCCACCGGCAACAATTAGAGTCTTAGACTCGAAAGAAGGATCAAAAAGATCTCAAAAAAGTTTAGTCATAAAATGACTACGGTACCACTTTTTCCGGATCTGCGCTGCTGGTCCGGAAAAAAGAAGAACTGACGTCAGCACGCGGAGGCGGCGTCCAAGTACTCCGACGACGTCATCACGGCGCCCACGACACCGACGACGGATGCGGAGCCGCAAACTACGCCTACCGACACGCAAGGGTACTGCTACGCAAAAAAGTCCGGATCCAGTCTGACGCCTGGGGATATTCTAAGGTAAGGAATCTAATACTAACCTGTTTCTTTCAGATTAATAATGCACTGCGTAGGCATGAATACACACACTTGGAAAACATTCGTATGCTGAGAGCTTGTGCAGAATTTGATGTGATCCACTTCTGCTAAATACCAGAGGTATGGGGCCGCCTATGTAATCCCAAGAGACCTTCTTTAGTAATAAAATAACCTACTAGCAATGGAGGGTGAAATATAGGTATATATTTAACCTGTTTCCATTTAGCATTATAACATGCTTTCTCCCTTTGTATTTTATGGAATAGTAGCTATGCTGACAATCTTGTTTCTAATACTATGTCTGCTTGTATTAGATAAGGTGCTGCGCATGAGAACACGGCGTTAGAAATAAATATTTCAAACTTGCTCAAGTCTCTTTTTACTCCCTGTTTTGGACTGGTATGAGAGTATTACAAAAGAGTATTCTTGTTTTCCACATTGACTGAGGTAACCTAAGTCGCATGTTCTGGGTGGTCTAATCATTGGTATTTTTGCTATAGGACGAAGAGCCAATGTGCCACTGATGCTAGTCTGGTAGGGGATGTTGGGTACTAAGGTGAGTTTTGTCTCACCCTAATTCACTAAGGTCCTAAGTCTCTGTGCACAGTTCTGTGTAGGAGCAGAATCCATGCAACAGTAGCACCGTGGAAAAGGAACCACTCTCCTCCATAGTAGATGAAGGGGATGGTAAACCAGGCGCTGAGTGTAATCCGGGCCACCTGCCTCCGCCTCCACATCCCAGTCGGGGACGGACTCGCACTGTACTGTACTGTGAGACGGTCTTCAAACTCTTCCCAGGCCTCCCCTTCCTCCACAAGTGGGCAAGTATGTGGAT
Organism: Lissotriton helveticus; assembly: GCF_964261635.1. Classification (NCBI taxonomy): domain Eukaryota; kingdom Metazoa; phylum Chordata; class Amphibia; order Caudata; family Salamandridae; genus Lissotriton; species Lissotriton helveticus. The sequence continues at coordinate 1,286,940,768 of NC_136067.1, forward strand.
GATGAAAAGGATAAAAGTCTCCCATTGGTGTCAGAAAGACATCCCTCCGGCACAGGTTCGGTGTCGGAAAAGAAGTCGATAACGGCCTCGGTCTGCCATGGGAATCGTCGACAACTGTGGGGGCCATACGGCAAGAACGGGAACCCCGGCACAAGCCATGGAGGCCTCTGGGCCTCGACGTCGGGCCGGAGCTGGCGACGTCGAGGAACACGGAACAGTGGGGCCCAAAGGTGATCCGACGAGGCCGCACGGGCCAAAGATACGTGCCATTGCAGACACAAACTCTTGCAATTCGGCCGGAGTCGCCGATGGACCCGGGAACGGTGGGTAAGCCAACGGTAACTGCTCAGGCTCCGTTGGAGCCGCAGGGGCTGGCCCACCTGCCCCTCAGCCGTGTCCCGAGACGCTTCTTTCACTTTTGTGCTTCGCCTTACCTGACTCAGAGTGCGAAGACTTTAAATGACAGTGCTTGCTCTGCAACTGGGCCCTAGACCTCCCACGGGATCGGGGCCTGGAACGACATGGGGTCGACTCCCGGGCCGCCAGCCTCTTTTGGGACTGCTCCCACAAAGTTTTCGGGGCCATGGCCCGGCAGTGGGAAAACAACTCTGTGTCGTGGTCATGCCCCAGGTAGAGGAGACACTCACGGTGCGGGTCAGTCAGCAACATCGTGCGCGGACAGGCCTCGCATAGCTTGAAACCGGGCATCCCTATGCTCCAGGAGTAAGTTTACTTACAAATTACTATCAAACAAATACTTTAGTCAACAAGTGACGGGGTACCCCTCTTTCCGGATCTGCGCTTCCTGGCACGGAAAAAGAAAGAACTGACGTCAGCATGCGTGGACGGGTCTAAGTAGCTCCAGTGAAGTCATCGCGGCGAATATGAAGCCAACGACGCACGCGGAGCCGTACGACGCACAGGGGTACTGCCGACGAAAACTTTCTGGATCGAGTCTGACACCTAGGGATATCCTAAGGTAAGGAATCTATCACTAACATCTCGTTCAGATACGTATAATTAAATTTCCCAAGCTATTAACATTTTAGTCTTTATAGGCAGGGAAAACACACCCACCTTAATACTGAACTATATTTTACAAACTAAGCTAAAAGACCAGCAAAAGTGGCCTTAAAATATGGTGCAGGAGGCTGGCTTAGTATATGGAGCAAACTTATTTAAGTGAAGCACACTGCACTAATCCAGACAACCCTTATGGTGATTTTAGTGGTCTTAGACAACATTTGAAAGCTCTCTAAGTGGTAGCTGTGGAGAGCAACCTTCAGGCTTAGTCCAAAAGGAGTGTAAAGCAGCTAGTGTTACCAGTGCTAATCATAAAGTGTTGGGTAAACAAAAAGAACCACACAGTGTACTTCTAAAAATAGTGATTTATTATAAACACTCACTAACATTGGTATATCACCTACCCAGAGATATAATCAAAGTTCACACAATACTTCAATAGTAGAACAGGTAAGTAGCACAAATGCACAGAGGTCACCAGGTGGAGACCAAACCATATGTTAATAAGTGGAATGTGAACTGCAACTTAAGAGCTTCGAAGAGCCGGGATTCCAAGGAACCACCCAAGGTAAGTACCCAGGAATCCCACGGAGGCCATGCGCAGAGTGGAAACACAGCCGCGTACTAAATGCAAGTCAATGGGGAAGTTGTGACTGCAGTTTTGAAGAAGTAGGACCCTTCCCAGAGGACCCTGAAGTAACCCATGGAAGATGGATGTTTGGCGAGTCAACCCACCAGGGAATACCCAAGGAACCAGGATACCTACACCAGGGAAACTGGGTGCATGGGTGCGAAGTGACGTTGGAAACCGCCGTAGACAACAATGGAGGACTTCAGTGAAGATGCTGCTAGCGACGAAGATTAAAGAGTCCGATGGAGTCCAACGGAGGATTCTTGAAGAGGAGTACCTGCGAGCAGAAGGGACAGAGTCTATGCCACTCTGGAATGACCAGGAGGAAAAGAAAACCAATGACCACCAATGATAGAAGATGCACGAGAGTGGACAGTGACCTTGTCGCTGCAGCTGTGAGGACCAGGCAATGCTGCGGAAGACCAGGAGCCGTACACGAGCTGTTCCACATCGGCAGTCCAGAACTAGGGGGGTGACCGGTGGGAGCACCAACAAGCCTTAAAAGCAGCAACAGACATCAAAAACGAAGAAGGTGCAGTGCCAGGACCAGAAAAGTCCAAAGGACTCACCAAGAGCAGGTGAGTCAGAGCAGGCCCTGAGCAAGCAGGGGAGCCCACTGGAGCCAAAGACGACCCTCAAGAGGACCCACAGGCCAAAGGCACAGGAGTTGCACGAGGACCTTGAGCATCCCACCAATGAGAAGCAGACCAGTCAGCTTACCTGAGGTGCCTGCAGATGCACAGAAGTGACTCCTTCACTTCAAGGGAGATTCCTTCGGGTGTCTTTGATGCCCACAGGCCTGGAGAAAAATCTTGATGGAGCACAGGTCTTCCAGATGCAGACTTGGCCCTGTATGCAGGGTCATCCCTGAACTTTTTGCATTCCTCCTGTATTTTGTCTGACCTGTTTTTGTTGGTTTTATGACTCTGGGCACTTTACCACTGCTGATCAGTGCTAAAGTGCATATGGTCTCCCTATGGTAAATTGATGTATGGATTAGTGACTATGATTGGCTCATGTGGTTTACCTGTCAGACCCTAGTACAGTGCACTGCGTGTGCCCAGGGCTTGTAAATCATATGCTGCTGTGGGCTTGCAGCACTGTTTGTGCCACCCACCGGAGCAGAATGTAAAGTGTGTCTCAGGCCTGCCATTACAGAGCCTGTGTGCAGTCTGGTACTGCCATGCTGACTGGGCAAGTGCACCCACTTGCCAGTCCCTAAACCTTCCCTTTTCTACATGTTAGCCACCCCTAAGGTAAGACCAAGGGCAGGGTGCAATGTCCTGATAGTGAATTAAAGCCATTTTCGTTTTTTACTATTGCAAGGCTACCTGTTCCCCTGAGGCCAGAATGGGCAGTTTTGATTATAACATCTTATAATCCTAACTGACCCAGAAAACTAGGTAGAAATTAGAGTTTAGTATGCCTGAACTCAGAATGATAAAATGCACAAGTTACTACTTGTGTAACGATATATCTGTAAGAGACATTAGTTAGTGATAGATTCCTTACCTTAGAATATCCCCAGGCGTCAGACTGGATCCGGAAACTCTTGCGTAGCAATACCCCTGCACGTCGATAGGCGTTGTCCGTGGCTCCACGTCCGTCATAGGCGTCGTTAGCGCCTGAATGACGTCGACGGAGTACTTAGACGCCGCCCTCGCGCGCAGACGTCAGTTCTGATGCACAGCTTTTCCACGCCAGATACGCACAGCCATGATAGAACCAACACTGGTGCCATGAAACTAGGGCCCTGAAAGGGAATGACCTTAACCCTAGATATCGGTTCGCAGAACGGGGAGGATGGGTGGGTCAGTAAGGAATCTATCACTAACTTATGTCTCTTACAGATATATCGTTACACAAGTAGTAACTTGTGCATCTGAAAGAGACACGTTAGTGATAGATTCCTTACCCTAGAATAGATACCACAGCAATACCAACCTAGGTGGTGGGTCTGCAAACTAATAATCACACCAGAAAGTTCTGGAGGACGGAACGGCCAAAGAAGCCATCCCTCCGGACTTGACTGTCCAGGCAGTAATGTCTCGCGAACGTGTGCAGCGAGGCCCAGGTAGCTGCCTGACAAATGTCCAGCAAGGGGACTCCTCGGCCCAGGGCAGTAGTAGTCGCCGTGGCCCGAGTGGAGTGGGCCCTCAGCCAAACAGGAGGTTCCTCTGTAGCCAAAGAGTAACATGCCTGGATGCACAATACGATTCACCGAGAGATGGTCCGCTTGTGCACCGCCCGTCCTTTCTTAGCACCCACGTAACCAACAAAGAGTTGGTCATCCACCCGGAACTGGCGTGTGCGATCCAGATAGTAAGAGAGCGCACGTTTTGGGTCCAGACGGTGGAGCCTCTCTTCCTCTTCCGAGGGATGCGGAGGCGGAAAGAAGGTGGGCAAGGTGATGGACTGCCCAATGTGGAAGGCTGTGTCCTTAAAACGCTCAAGCGCATGGTCTGCCTTGTCGCCAAAGAGGCGACGGCCATCAAACGGCATGTCCAGAAGGGTGGCCTGGACATCAGCCGAAAAGTTGGCGGTCTCAACCAGGCGTGGCGTCGACCTGCCACCGTCGTTGCAATTGCTCTGCCCAGTGAGTCCGTGGTATCCAGCCCACACCGGATGGAATAGCCGCATCTCGACCCTCCGCAAGGCTTGGGCGAGTTTAGTCCGGGCCTCCTCCGGACATTGTGGCAGCACGTCCGCGACCGTGTCCCACAGAGTGTGGATGTAGCGGCCCAAGAGGCAAGCGGTATTGACTGAACGCAGTCCCAAACTCAGGGACGAGAACACCTTCTTACTGAATTGTTCGTACCTCTTGGATTCCCGATCGGGCGGAGCCGTTGGGAATGCGGTCTGGGAAGTAGAGGCCTGGATAACCAGGCTCTCTGGGGTGGGGTGGGTAGACAAAAAGCAAGGGTCACCCGGAGCCGGGCGGTAGCGTCTGGCCACGTTCCTATCTACAGACTGACCTGTAGCGGGCTTGGACCAAGTGCCCAAAAGAACGTCACACAAGGCCTCATTAAACGGCAACAGAGGCTCAGTCGAGCTTGCCTGCGGTTTAAGGACCTCAGTGAGGAGGTTAGTCCTCAAGGCCGTGACGGGGAGCTCTAGGCCCAATGCCTTGGCCGCCCGCGTTAACCCCTCCTCCGTAGCCACGGTTGGAGGGGAGACAAAACCAGTGTCTGGCGAAGTGTCCAGTCCACTGGCATCCCCAATCTCATATGTCCAGTCCTGTTGAGACTGGCACTCCTGTGCCAGAGGGTCCACAGACCCCTCCCAATCTCCCTCGTCACCAATCTGAAATTCAGGTTCAACGGTTAGGGCCGGTTCGTGGAAGTAAAAGTCTCCATATGACGTCGAGAGCGGCGCCCAGCGGCGCCGCTCCAGCGCTGGAACCAAATCAAGGGTAGGATTGGGGACAGCGTCGCTCGTAGGCGGCGCCAGGGGCGACACCCTAGGGGCCGGCGTCGGTGTGGTCGTGAGGTCGACTGGCGACGACCCGGATCCGGAACCGGATCCAATGGGGGCCTGCGGCGCCGGGACCGAAGTCGCCGGCGGCACCAGGGCCGAAGCACCCGACGGCATCGGAGTCGAAGCCCCCAACCCGCTAGGCCCCCCAGCCGGGACCGCTGGGCCCGAAGGCGCCACGGAGCCCGGCGGAGGAGGGAGAGACCTCATAACCATGAAGTACCGCTCGATCTCCTCTGGCGTCGCATCGTGCCCAGGGACCGGAAGGTATGGGGCAGGGTGCGACACCCGCGACTCCGACGGAGCCACGTGGGTGGTGTCACCCGAATCCCCAGCCGCGTCGCGCGAGCGTTGGGGTGGGGTGGGGTGGGGGTGGGTAGGAAAAACGATGACGCCTTTCTGACCTCTCATGCCTCTTACCCGAGGACCGGGATCCTGAAGACCGATGCAGACTCTCGGAGCTACGGGGGCTCCGACCCCGCGACCGGTCCCTCGACCTCCTGTGGGACCGGGACCTTGAACGGCACGGGGCCGACTGCCGGAGCTCAAGCCGCTTGCGGGACAGCTCCAGTCTAGCCTTAGACGTCAGAGCCCGGCAGTCGGAGCAGGTTCGGTCGTCGTGGTCGAGGCCTAGACACTGAAGACACCGGCGATGGGGGTCGGTAACCGACATCAGTCGGCTACACTTGGAGAAGGGTTTGAACCCGGGCATCCCTACCGGCACCGTAGGAGTCGTAGCGACTCGAGAAAAACAGATCAAAAGATCACAAAAGTTTAGTCAGAAAGTGACTAAGGGGTAGAGCTTCTCCGGATCTGCACTAGCTGGCGTGGAAAAAAGAAGAACGGACGTCAGCGCGCGAGGGCGGCGGCTACGTACTCCGGCGACGTCATTCCGGCGCTAACGACGCCAACGATGGACGCGGAGTCGCGGACGACACCTACCGAAACGCAGGGGTATTGCTACACAAAGGTTTCCGGATCCAATCTGACGCCTGGGGATATTCTAAGGTAAGGAATATATCACTAACGTGTCTCTTTCAGATACATCTTTTACAGAAGTTGGTTTTAACATTCTGTGTTTGAAAATACCACTTTTAGAAAGTAGGTATTTTCTTGCCTAACTGCTCTAGCCTGCCTCTGCTAGGTTGTGTATTATTGGTCTGGTTTGTGGGTGACAGGGGCTGGGGGATTCCAAGAGACAGGGTGAGTCAGCACAGGGCTGAATAGACCCATCTGCATGTATAGTGGTGGGAGGGGAGCACCTGGGACCTGAATAGGGTTGTGCCTGCCTTCCACAATGCTGGCTCCACCTCCTGTGGTGTGTCTGATGACCCTGGCCTACACTGTCAAAGGAAGAAAAGAAGTCCTGTAAACAAAGTGCTCCAGGACTGCACAGAACTGGTTTGGACTAGGCACAGACACTCTCTGCCTTCAAAGACAAAAGATTTTGGAGTTTAAATATTGGGGCCCAGACCCCAAAACTTTAGATCACTCTGGGAATCAAAACGAACCTTTGCTGAGGAGAAGAACCGGGAAACTGAAGGAGGAGACTACCCTATACTGCGTGTTGTTGGTGTTGGCCTGCAGTGGTTGCTTCATTGCCAAAGAAAGGAGAAAAAGGACTGAGTGTGCTTTCATCATCTTGAAGATCTCCAAGGGCTTGAACTTGAGCTTGCCTCCTGCCGGAAGTTTTAGGGTTACAAGACTTCACCCCTTCTGCTTGCCTGCATCTAGAACTGCGGTTTTAGCTGCTGCAGAAGGAAGTTGCAACATCAACGGCGGCAAGCGACACCGCCTTCTGCACCGAAGCCATGAGAGCTGCTCCGACTTCCACCGTAGATCCGACGTCGGCCCCCATGCCACATCGATGCCAGCGAGCGACGCTGTAACCTGCCCAAAACCGTGAGCGCTGCTCCGACTTGTGCCGTGGTCCCGACGCCGGCTGCTGGGCCGCATCGACTCCGAAGATGACAGACATCGCGGAGTCGATCCTCGCCGCGGGTGACCGAGAATCCATCGACAGCACGACATCGTAAGGAACAGTGGTTTCGGCGCCATCGCGACGTCACCTCCCAGCTACAGTAAGGAACAGTCATCTCACCTCCCCTGCGCTGCAGTAAGGAACCGAGTCCACACCTCCCCTGGGGTCGTTAGGAACCGATGCCGCACAGCACCAACGAAGCCGCACCTCCCCGACGCCGTGAGCTGTCTTTATATTTCATCGCTTTTCCAAGGTACTGTTCTTTGGGGGTCTGTTTGACTCAGGGCACGACGTCGCACACCTCATGGTCGGAGCCGTACTTTGGGATTTCTCCTGTCACGACGTCGTGATAACTCAGGTTGGAGTTATCTGTTGCTAGAGACTGATTTAAAGTGAACGACCCATTTTTAAGCATATCTTGAGAACAGTATTGTGGATTTTTGTCGTTTGGTCTTGTGTTAAGTCTATATAAAAACACTTATTTTTATAATACAACCTGTGTGGTGTCCATCTATAGTGTTGTCACTGTATTACTGTATGTGTTCACAAATGCTTAACACACTGCCTCTGAGATAAGCCTGCCTGCTTGTGCCAAGCTACCAAGGGGGTGAGCAGGTGTTATTTTAGGAGTGTAGCCCCTTACTGTGACTAGACCCAAGGGTCCCTATTTGGTCAAAGGAACCTACCTCTGCCAACTAGAGACCCCAAAATCTAACTAGCGAAAATCTAAATAGCGAAGTCCAACGTACCCAAAGGTAGGAGGGGTTTTGGATCTCAATCTTCTCCGACGACAAATCTGAAGACCAACCCACAAGTAAGCTTGTAAGTACCCAAAGGAGAGGGTTGGGATGATTCAGGGGACCCTACCAGTGGAGAGGTTGAACAGAGGGGAGGATACTACTGTGTCTGTAGGAAGCTGGCTCTGTAAATACTATACCAAAGTGAGGTATAGTGAGCACAGAGTCCAGTGGAACCCCAAAGGTAGGCAGAGGTAAAGTTAGATAGCTCCTCACTCTCTATTTGTGATAGTGTGGTCGAGCAGTAAGGCTTTATCAGAGGACAGTGTTAAACATTTGTTGTACAGAGTCAGCAAATTAATTCACCCACTCAAAGACTGAACTTCAAATCAATTGTTTTTGTATAAAAAATATTCTTTTAGTTATTTTATTTCCTAGAACCAAGCAAACCTGGCACAGGTAAGTGATAAGTATTTTGCAATAAATATACAGTTTGTAACACAGTTTGGATTTCAATTGTAAATGCACTTTGTTTTGACTTCCAGCATTGTTTTAGAGAAATGCAATACTTTGTAAATACAGTACATATACTTTGTATAGCAAGATTACAGGTAAGTTTCTTTTGAGATTACTTTTCTTACACAGAGTAGTATACCTGGATAATACTCTGGGACATTTACTGCAAATAGGTAGGTAAAGCCATTTTTGTTGAATAGGGAAATTTTAAAGAATTTCTCTAGGTTTTCAAACTTCACACTTCCAAGAAAAACAGTCAATGTTATCCTATGGAGGAAAATAGTGATATCAGTTTTTAGGTACGTATTCAGTAGTGGGGGTTGAGGTTCTGGGGGTAGACTCAGGGATCCCCCAGGATCAGGGGTGCACTCTTGTTACACCCTCAGTGGCACTAGGGGGCAGGTTGCAGAGTACTGAGGCCCAAGGTTATCCGAAGGGGGATAGGGGGTCTCCAGTTGGTGGCTGCTGACGAGCAAGCCACTTGGTTATGGCAGCAAAGCTCCTGGACTTTAGCTTATGGCAAATGGGGAAACAAAGTAGCAGCAAAGGTGCACCCTCAGCGGCACTAGGGCGGCCGGATGCAGGGTGCTGTTTCGACATCGGACGCCCTGTTTGGAATGGGGAACCTCTGGTTTGCTAAGGTACTGCATTCTTGGGGACAAAGGTCTTCTGGGTGCGACCACCACTTCAAGAGTTAAGTTAGGATCTTGGGGGTTGGTTAGGAACCGTCGGTTTGGTCAAACAAAGCCGTGGGGCATTGGGTGCAGGGGTACCTTTTAAGGTCAGATGATCTTGCCAGCTCCTGGTCGCAGTTGGGGGGGCCTTCCGAATTTAGGCTGCAGGCGTCGGCTGGAGGTTTGGGGCATGTCAGGGGTCGCAGAATCTCAGGTCAAGATCGCCGGGGAGACCTCCTTGTGGTGTTTGCCCACTTGAGCTCAGGCCATGCACGGCGGGTGCAGAGTGGTGTGAATTTGTGGTGTCCGGCCAAAGCCAGAGGTTGGAGATGAACAAATCCAGTGTTCACGGGAGACACAGTCTTTGTGGTTGAAGGAAGGCAGGTCCTCCATGGTTTTCGAGGTTGCTGGCTGCATGACACACCGGGATTTCGCAGGAGCAGGTTTGAGGTGGAGACAGGCCGGTAGGGCTGGGGCCAAGTCAGTGGGCGTCTTACTCTGGTTACGTTCGGCGCGGCTTTTCGGTCCTTCTTCCTTTCTTGTAGTTTCTTCTGGTCTGAGGAAGCAAGGTTCAGGGTTGCCCCTAAATACTAGATTTAGGGACGTTACAGGTAGGTGAAAGGTTGGGATCAATGGTTCCCTTCCCTGGGGTGGGTACCGCCTATTATGCCACCCTCCAGTTGGGGGGGGGGGGCATAAACCTTTCCCTGGTTGGCTGAGTCCTCCCAGCTGCAAGATGGCGTGGACTGAGGCTTGTGCTTCACCCCGCCTCCCCCACCTGAGGGGTGGAGTTGGCAGAGGTGGGCACACCTCTCATTGGTTTTTCCAGCTCGTTCTCCCGCCCAAAGTGGGTGTCAGAACCAGTGGGGACCAGTTGCTGAAAGCTGCAAGTGGCCTGGGGAAGCTCACAAAGGCGGCAAGCCTTTGAAGCTTCCCCTTCGTGAACCCTGCCCATCCTGGGGGAGGAGGCTTGGCACCTTGTCCCAGTATGTGCATTGTTTCTGGTCCCAGAGAGCAGCAGGCTCTCGTCTAAGGGGTCCAGAAACATGTCTGGTGGTGGAAGCTGAAAGCAGCCACTCATTCTGGACACTAGTGGTAGTTTAGTTTTCAGGGGCCATCTTTAAGATGCCCTCTGTGTGCATTTTTCATTAAATCCCACACTGGCATCAATGTGGGTTTAATGTGCTGAGAAGTTTAATACCAAACTTCTCAGCTTTCAGTGTAGCCATTATGATGCTGTGGAGCTCGTAATGACAAACTACGAGCATCATATACTCTTAATGGTAGAACTGCACTTACAATGTCTAAGAATGGACTTAGACACTGTAGGGGTACAGGGCTCATGCACTTGTACCCTCACCACTGGCATAGTGCACCCAGGTAGAGGGGTGACTGATCTATGCCAGGGCAGTGGGTTATAGGCATTGCACACAGGGTTGTGTGCCATGTCGGCTCTTCATTTTGTTCTGCACCAAAACACGCAGCCTGCAAAGATAGTGTGTGAGTGTGAAGGTGCCGGACCTCTAAGGGTGGCACAATAAGTGCTGCAGCCCTTAGAGGCCTTCTCTGGTCAGTGTGCCCTGGGTACCTGTGGTACCATTTACCAGGGGCTGACCTGTGGCCAGAGATGCCAATTGGGTTTAGGCTTCAATGCTGTTCTAGGGAAAGAACATAGGCCCTGGGAACCCGATAAGCAGGAGCCCAGGGCACACTCAGTCAGAGCACATCAGCAATTCAGCAATAAGTAGAGGCAAACATGCAGAAATAGGGCACTTTCTCACAGTGTCCTTTGTCCAGTTTTGCACCAGAGCGGGAGCCAACAGCTTCCCAAACTGGTTCCAACTTGAGTATGCAAGTAGGGCACCAAATGTGCTCTTCTAATCAGTCTGGTGGTGCTGGCAAGCGTCCCAACCCAGCTCAATACACTAAGTCCTGTCTGGGAGGTGGTCACACCTCCCTGTAACAGGAAACCTATTGTTCTACCTTCCCCTGCTCGAGCCTGGCTCAACAGCAGGAGGGCAGAATAGTCGGTGGTCGGCAGCAGCACTAGCTTTCTGTAAGAACCTGAGAGGCTGGGACCGGGAATACAGGGGGGCTCCCTAGGGGAGTGCCCCTGTACATCGGATACTACATCAAACACTGGAATCAGTGTTGGGGTAGGATTCCAACATGTTTGATACCAAACATGATCGTTTCGGTGAACCCAGTATATTAGACATCTCATAATTAACTTGATGTTCATTATATGTATAAAATGGCTGACCGCACTTACAAAGCCCGGAAAATTGGCACCTGAGTTTGTAGGGGGTGTCCTGCTCATACAGGGCACCCTCACACTTGTAACCAAGCACCCGGCCTTCAGGATGGAAAGGCCTATCTCAGGGGTGACTTCAAGGTTGTAAGTTTAGTTAGCTCTGATATAAGGAAAGTTATATCTGTTGTGAATGGTGCTAGTACCAGCTCGCACAGGCTGCAATGGCCGGCATGTGGTCTCAGTTTGAGTTGTCTCTCATGGGTGGCATAATACATGCTGCAGCCCATGGGAGACCCCTGGTGTACCTATGCCTTGGGTACCTCAGTGTCATATACTAGGGTGGGTGTGGGGGGGGGGTGTATGTGTGTGTGTGTGTAACATTTTATTTTAAGTTATACTTTGTCAAGTGCACTGAATTTGGCATACGTTAGAAAAATAAAATCCAATTCCGACTCTTCTCAAATTTATTTATTAAAAAATGGAATACATCACAACATGAAACCCAGTAAAAAACTATGCATATTTACCTTTTGTAAGGGCTGTAAGTCTCTTTATGTTCATTTGAGGATAACTCTCTGATTTTCGTTAAAACGTGGTTGATAAATGTTGCTTTGGAGACTGCCTTTCCTCTAGAACTCTGCTTTACTACAGTAGACAACGGTGTGGGCCTTGAAACTGAGGAGAAGTATAAACTGTTATTAAAACTGAGAACACTAAATGCAAGTAAATTCATCTCGATAGAGAAGAGAATCATCACCTTCCCGCAGTGCAGAAGATGGCAAACTGTACGGCTTTGTGCGCTCTGCTGCTAATCTCATCTGTACTCTAGGGAGAACCTTTCCATACTGATCTAAAATAGAGTTTCTGGCTTCTCCTCGCTCCCGAAAGCGTGGCTCTCGCTCATTCTGGTTAGAGGAAAGAAGAAGAAAAAAAAATCACAATGTTACAAATTAACTGTAATAATTAGGAACATGCACAAAATCTGGATATAGGGTGCAAATCTTTGTAACCAATGCAACTCTACCTTCATTCCCCTTTCTGAATTTAACTTGACAGCTTACTTTATTTTCCAGATAAATATAATATGCCGAATATACAGAATTTAAAAATCCTTGGGAAAAAAAACCAACAATAGACTGATCATTAAAGTATCAAAATCAAGCATACATACAATTGAAAGTTAAAGCAAAAAATGCCCACAAGAGATTACAGAGGTCATCATATGAATATAACTTCAGGTTTGCTATCAATTCATAACTAGGTCTATTATTCTGGGGTTCAGTCAAAAAGGCATTTAGTTTAGGCCCAAGCCAAAAAAATAATACCTACAACCCACCTTCAAAGCATTGACCGAAAGGTGTAAATATCACTGGTCAGATGATGATCAATCACAAACTTTAACCTATTAAACCTTAAACAGTTATGCAATTGGTGTCCAAACGCTGGCGTCAGGTGGATTTTATGAAGAAGCAATCATAAATAATTCTGTCAGAGGAATGACATAAAAGGAAGGCCACTGCAGCGGATTTTCTCCGTAGGATGATATTCAGGACATGGGTGCTTTTTTTCAATTAACTTCCGCACACATAAAGGAGTTGTTGGATCTTTTACAGCTCTATCTATACTATTGCGAAGCGCTCCAGCTAAAGTTTCAAGTTGGGACTAAAATTACTTCTTAGAAATGTTATCACCTTTACTAATAGGTGGCACTTTTAGCATTCAAAATATGCAAAAGCTAAAGTCCCATACATTAACTTCTTTCTGGTCGACAATATGCAAGTCACATATTCCTAATATGAACATCACTTACAGGCACCAGATTAGATTTGCAAATTTTATTCAGTCAATTAAGTTCACTGGCACCAGGGTTGGCTCAGAACCGTGCCCCTGTGCGACGAAGGAGATTACTCCCCCGCTGCACCCCCCCCCCAAGATGTAGCCTGATAAGAGGATAGATGGCAAGAACTTCTGGATACCATACTTTCCTTGTCCAGTCTAGGACCACTAGAATGACTTGGGCCTGCTTGATTCTGATCTTCAGTACTCACGGCAGGAGAAGCCACGTGCACTACCCTATCCAGAATGCACCTACAAGAGACAGCTGGATTTAAAGACCAAATTACTTACCTTAGGGAACGATGTATCTGGTAGAGACACAGTCTTGCCAGAGATTCCTAAATTCAGAATATCCCCAGGCGTCGGACTGAATCAGGAAAATCTTCAGTAGTACCTTTGCACGCCAGGGGATGGTGTTGCTTGGCTGCGGCCTGCCGTCACGTATAGGTCGTCAATGGAGCCATATAAGTCTCTCCCTGCGCGCTGACGTTAGTTTTCTACTGTGAAGCTTTTCCGTGCCACAAAGCAGAGCCACTACGAAAACCCGTGAGCGTGTGGGAACAGTGTGCTAAAAAAGATCAAAAATCTTTGAAACAACAATGACAAGGAATCATAGAATGAGGAGAAATAGCACAATGTCTATCAATGAAAGAGTACTTTATACTGTAAGGGATTGAAGGGGGGAGCGCAGACACTCGCCCCTAGAAACAGTATTGCATACGTGCAGCGCCATGCTCTCTTATGAGGCGCAATGGAGATGAATGACATGGCAAACGATAGGCAGTCTGCAATCACAGAATTCAACTGTAACGAGCAACAGAAAGGGGACAACAGGTCTCATGGTAATTGACCATATTCCTGCAACAACAGAGAATGTACAATCATACACCTTTTAATGACCTATTGACTGTAGCACAGTCAAATAGACCCTAGAGTAATTGACTGCAACATAGTCAGTGAGACCCGAAGTAATGGTTAAAAAATAGAAGTAGGTAGAAAGGAAAGGATAAGAACATGATCAAGCCCCACACTGGAAGAACCACGGTGGACGAGCGTGGAAGAACATTGAACCCACCCTCCAATGACAAAAATGGGTGGAGAACCAACAGTTAAAACATCATGAGACATCCTACCCCGCAGGGAGGTGAAGCATACCACCCCGCAGGAAGACAAAGGCCACCTACAAGGAGGCAAGTGGGTAGAACCCACCCTGAAAAAGCACTCGCAGAGCGGGGAGGATGGGTGAGCGTTAAGGAATCTGCCGCTAGAGTGGTTCTCTACCAGATACATTGTTACCAAAGGTAAGTAACACATTCATCTGATAGAGACATCTAGCCGCAGATTCCTTAACTTAGAATAGATGAAAAGCTATACCTCTTTGGAGGAGGGTCTGCGACTGAAAACAAAGAGTTCCAAAAAGAAGTCATCCATCAATAACATTGACCAAAACACAGTGGGAACAGCAATGCCAGCGTGGCTGGCATCAGACCCATTAAGCACTATAAGGGATCATTAACAAGGGGAGGCAAAGACACCATGATCCGTCAGAGGACGGTACGAGACCTCTCACTTGAAGACAGGGACGAAATTGGAGCACATAACCAAAATGGCAGGTGCATAATGGAAGAAAGTCCTCAAACTTCTGCAAGAAGAAGTTAAACTGAGAACAAGTCCTATGGATGTGCAAGAGACAAGGTCCCAGAAAGTAACAAAACAGTATGACAGAGTCAGATCATACAAACTGAGCATGCACAACAGTGGATGTCAAAAATGACATGTGGAGGGACAGATGTCACCATCAGAGATGTACAGAATCATGACCACCAGAAGATACATGTATGTGAATAATAGGGATACACATAAGCAGACAGTGTGGACTGTGAGAACCACAGCCTACATATGCAAAATCCCAATGAAATGTAGCATCAACAGCACATATGCTTCGGCAGAAAGAGACGGGCACACCACCAGGTAGTCACTCGGCCAACCGTACCCGGAGGTACAATGGTTAATGGATACTGACCAAGTTGGGCACACATGTAAGGCTCGCTCCCAGGAGGGGGAGAGAGAGAGCGAGAGACGGGATCTGGGACAAAAATCCCAGACACCACAGAAAGGAAAAACCTAGCATGCCTGCCTTCTCGCTGTGTGGATATCCCATGATATATATTTATACATATGAAAATATATTTAGTAAAAGACAAGGGGAACTCGGAGAGCAACCCTACAAAATTTAGGAGGCCGCACTATTGGCACCAACGGCACCGATGTGAACCAGAACAGGATATAACACGTCAAGACACTTAAAAGGCAACATTATCAGCCCAGTCAGGGAAGGAAACATGGTATCCCACATGACAGGCGGAGATATTGACCACACTAACAATGAAATGAGTTAGTAATACACATACATAGAAGTCAGAAACATGTGTGTATGTATATATCTATCTATCTATCTATCTATCTATCTATATATATATATATATATATATATATATATATATATACACACACACACAAATGCGACTTACCAGTATGCATCTGTTTTTGGCATGTAGAGCTGCAGATTCACACACTATGCATAGATCGCCATCTGGTGTTGGGCCCGGATGTTTGCAGTTTGTTATTGTCTTGGAAAAGTCTTTGGAAGTCACAAAATGGGTGGCTCCTCCTTTGGACAATAGTGCGCATGGGCATCGACTCCATCTTCAGATTGTTTTTTCGCCAAGAAGGGAAATGATGGAGTTTTGTGAGAACAGAAAGAGATGTCCATGTTTGTTGTATCTAAATAAGATAATACTGAAACAGATAAAGGTAGCCGGGGAGGTGGGTGGGCGTGTGTGAATCTGCAGCTCTATATGCCAAGAACAGATGCATGCTGGTAAGTAGCATTTTCCGTTCGTGGCATATGAGCTGCCGATCACACACTAAGCATAGATTGCATAACAGTACTTTCCTTTTAGCGGCGACCACCAGTATCTGTTGCAGTAATTTGAAAGTGTTTTGAGTACAGCTTGGCCCACACTAGCTTGTTGTTTTGCTTGCACATCTACACAATAGTGTTTTGTGAATGTGTGCGATGTAGACCATGTAGCTGCCTTGCAGATATTATCTAAGGGAATATTTCCTAGAAATGCCATGGAAGCCCCTATTTTGTGAGTAGAATGCTTTAGGGGGAAAAGAAAGTGTACGCTTTGCTTTTTTATAGCAAATTTGTATACATTTGACAATCCGCCTTGCGATTCAAGACTTTGATATGGGATTGCCTTTTTTTAAATGATTTTTTTATTGTACAAAAAGACAAACATAAGAATCATCACATATTGTCACTCCAGTGAGTCAGTCTAGCTCATATCACAATAGGCAGTCATTGCCCAGTGGTTCTAACATTACAAGTATTCTATACACCAGAGTGAGACAATCCTCAACTATCAATAAAGTGGTGTAAGCAAAGAATTTGCATTTATATCCCCTCATGGAGGCACTCCAGGACGTTCATAGAAATGACTCTGTGTGTTTTCCAAAACTTGGATTTATTCCAAAAATTTTCAAATATTATGGAGTTTTGTTGCTCCATTTCATTGGTTTGTAGATATTAACAGCATATCAGTACGATAACAACCATAGTTCTCCGATGCATTTCGGGCAGTATGCCCTTTGTCAAGGAGAGGCTGGAAAGAAGGAAAATGAGCCCGGGTCAGGGTGAAGAATTAAAATGGGACGGTCATTGTGGGACAGTTAAATAGTTAGCGAGTGCCGATCAATAGGTGAGATGACGTGGGAGTCAAATAAACGTGATGAAAAAATGAAAATAAACGTGCTTAATACAGCGTGAATCATAACAGTGCACATACGTGGCAAGCGCATGTGAGTACGAGGATTAACTGTCGGGTGAAAACGTGGAAGGTATACAAGCTCGCTATGATATCCAAAGCGGACTGTGAAGGGTTCAATACTTACTCGGTGATTAGCGCCGTGGCGGTCAGCAAAGATAACGCGACGGTCTGAAGATGCGGTGTGGTGAATCAAAAGATAAATACATATGTGCAAACATAAAAAACGGACTAAAAGGTTCGTGGGTAGTGGCCATCTTAGATAGGGGAAAGAAGGAAACTAATGAGGGACTAGAAAGGGCTGATACGATGAAAAGTAAGAGAAATGAAAGGTACAATAAGGATAAAATAGAGAGGTTAGAATAGAGAGCAATGCAAAAAAGTAAACAATGGTAATTTACAGGTAACAACTATATTCTACACGATCGTTTAATCCATGGGGCTTAAAAGTATGTAAACGAAAGGTCCATTCAAGTTCTTTCTGCAAAAGTAGTTTACGATTGTCAACTCCTTTTCTTCGTGGGACACATTCAAGAACAATGAATTGCAGTTGTGCAATGGTATGGTGGAATTCCTGGAAATGTGTGGCAATGTTGGATTTCTCTTGTTTAGTACGTATGTTAGACTTATGTTCGTTGATACGAACCTTGACTTTTCTTTCAGTTTTGCCAACATATAGTTTGCCACATGGGCATTTTAGGGCATAAATGAGGTTCATAGAGTCACATGTTGCGTTTACTCGTAATTTGATAGAGGTCCCTTTCATTGGATGTTTAATTTGATCTCCTCTCATTAGACAATTACAGTTGTTACAATTGTGACATGGTTGGGTTCCTTTAAATTTTTGTTGAACAATGGGTGGTGAGGAGAGAATTTCTTTAATGTTCTTACCTCGCGTGTGAGCGAACAGCGGAGGGCTATCAAAGATATTCCGAAAGTCGGGGTCCATTTATAGAATGGGCCAATGGTTTAGAATGATTTTTTTAAATCTGTCGGTAGCTGTAGAGAATTTGGAGACAAGAACCATGCGTTGAGCAGGAGGTTTAATGTTCTTGACTAGACTTTGTGGTCTAGTGACGTTGGCAACACGTGTTTCGGCTTCATTGATAATTGCTTGGGGATATCCTCTATCTAGGAACCGTTGGTGCATTTCCTTGATGCGATAAGTGTAGGTGTCTTGTTCAGAGACAATACGTTTAATGCGCAACATTTGTGAGTAGGGCAGGTGTTTTTTAAGAGACCCTTGGTGGAAGCTCTGATAATGAAGTGTGTTGTTGCGGTCGGTGACTTTTCGATGCAAGTCAGTGATGATTTTCTGGTTGTGAATTTTAACCTGTACATCCAGGAAAGGGATTTCTGTGCTGCTTGTTTCCCACGATAGAAAAATTCGTGGATCCTTGGTGTTAAGGTCCATAAGAGCTGCGATGAGTTCTTCCTGTGGATGCGCCCATATGAAAAAAAGATTGTCTATGTATCTTACATACATTTTCAGTTTGCCATGAAATTTGGGGTTCTCATATATGTAGCTTTTCTCAAAGTTCTCCATATAGATATTCGCGTATGTTGGAGCCGCGCAGTTTCCCATGGCCATTCCTGTAAGTTGAAGGTACCATTTGTCATTTTCTTGAAAATAGCTATGGTAAAGCGTGTAGAAGAGTTGGCTAGTATTTTGAAAGACCTCGAACAAGAAATCAAAGAAACTGATAGTCAACTCAAAGACCTATCGACACCTGAAGAACTGACCTCGACACTTGAAGATATATAAACCATTCTTGACAAACACCAACGAGAGATCAACGAACGTAAAATCCGCAAGTACCGAAGGGACACGCTTGATTACAAGCTGGACGAAGTATACACTTGGGCTGATGTATACGCCCAACGCCGAAGGAACAAACCCTACAACACCCAAACAGACACTTCCTCTTCAGGGAGTGATACATCTCAGCGTCCACCACAAAAAACATCTACCATGACATCCACAGTTCGTCCACCCACTCATGATCAGGCATCTTTCTCTACCACTGAAGCAGAACAACCCAACGCCGTTCATTTTTTAGGATTAGGCCCAGACACAATCACAGACCCCGGAGGAGCAAGAAGAAAAGATCTGGAAAGAAGTCCTCCGAACACACGAAGCACTGTAACCAAGAAGGATCCGAAGCCCAAAAAACCAACTTAGTCATTAACATTTCTGACACAGACATCTCTGAACATCAAATGAACCTCCTCGAGAAGGGTACTTCTTTTGTTCCAGTCACCCACACCAATCTACTTGAGTTGGAAGTAAGCACTTTCAAGCTTACCAGGAAACTAAGGCTACGACACTTCTTCGAGAACATCGTACCTCCTACTACTGACATCAAAACAGATCAACTCATGGGCCTACGCTGTCTAGCAACTACCTAGCCCCTCAAAGCCACAAAAGCATCGATCTGTTTGAGAAGCTAGTTAAAAATGACCTTGCAAAAGTGAATTTTGGAAATCTCAGTAAACGTCTAAATACTTCACAGAAAGATCTAGACACCTTAAAGACTTTAGCTAATAATCCCAACATCCGATGTGCCAAAGCCGATAAAGGCGGAGCGCTTGTGATAATGAACACAACCATGTACGCACAACGTCTATGTGAACATATTCAAGATCCAGACACCTACATGGAACTTCAGAACAATCCCACTAAGGAGTTCCAGGACTCGCTATTGAACATCATTAACCGGGCGCACCAATTAGGGACAATTGAAGACCGCACTAAAAAATACCTAATTACAGAATATCCTAGAAGCCCTAAAATCTTCATGAGCCCTAAAATCCACAAGAATCTCCGTGACCCACCTTTTCGGCCCATCGTCTCCACTAAAGGATCGATTCATGAACCAACTGGCAAATATCTCGACAGATATTTGCAACCTTTGGTCATTAAAGCACAAAGCTATATAAAAGACACTACTGAATTTCTCAATAAGCTCGCTTCAGTTGACATCATTGACAATGAACCACTGATTTTATGTACAGCCGATGTCAGGTCATTATACACCTCCATACCCCACCAGGGAGGCATCGAAGCAGTGGAACAGGCCTTACTTAAAAGTGACATTAACCCTCAAATGCAAACATTCTTGATGAAGTTGATGATCTACACGCTTTACCATAGCTATTTTCAAGAAAATGACAAATGGTACCTTCAACTTACAGGAATGGCCATGGGAAACTGCGCGGCTCCAACATACGCGAATATCTATATGGAGAACTTTGAGAAAAGCTACATATATGAGAACCCCAAATTTCATGGCAAACTGAAAATGTATGTAAGATACAGACGATCTTTTTTTCATATGGGCGCATCCACAGGAAGAACTCATCGCAGCTCTTACGGACCTTAACACCAAGGATCCACGAATTTTTCTATTGTGGGAAACAAGCAGCACAGAAATCCCTTTCCTGGATGTACAGGTTAAAATTCACAACCAGAAAATCATCACTGACTTGCATCGAAAAGTCACCGACCGCAACAACACACTTCATTATCAGAGCTTCCACCAAGGGTCTCTTAAAAAACACCTGCCCTACTCACAAATGTTGCGCATTAAACGTATTGTCTCTGAACAAGACACCTACACTTATCGCATCAAGGAAATGCACCAACGGTTCCTAGATAGAGGATATCCCCAAGCAATTATCAATGAAGCCGAAACACGTGTTGCCAACGTCACTAGACCACAAAGTCTAGTCAAGAACATTAAACCTCCTGCTCAACGCATGGTTCTTGTCTCCAAATTCTCTACAGCTACCGACAGATTTAAAAAAAGCATTCTAAACCATTGGCCCATTCTCCAAATGGAACCAGACTTTCGGAATATCTTTGATAGCCCTCCGCTGTTCGCTCACACGCGAGGTAAGAACATTAAAGAAATTTTCTCCTCACCACCCATTGTTCAACAAAAATTTAAAGGAACCCAACCATGTCACAATTGTAACAACTGTAATTGTCTAATGAGAGGAGATCAAATTAAACATCCAATGAAAGGGACCTCTATCAAATTACGAGTAAACGCAACATGTGACTCTATGAACCTCATTTATGCCCTAAAATGCCCATGTGGCAAACTATATGTTGGCAAAACTGAAAGAAAAGTCAAGGTTCGTATCAACGAACATAAGTCTAACATACGTACTAAACAGGAGAAATCCAACATTGCCACACATTTCCAGGAATTCCACCATACCATTGCACAACTGCAATTCATTGTTCTTGAATGTGTCCCACGAAGAGAAGGAGTTGACAATCGTAAACTACTTCTGCAGAAAGAACTTGAATGGACCTTTCGTTTACATACTCTTAAGCCCCATGGATTAAACGATCGTGTAGAATATAGTGGTTACCTGTAATTTACCATTGTTTACTTTTTTGCATTGCTCTCTATTCTAACCTCTCTATTTTATCCTTATTGTACCTTTCATTTCTCTTACTTTTCATCGTATCAGCCCTTTCTAGTCCCTCATTAGTTTCCTTCTTTCCCTATCTAAGATGGCCACTACCCACGAACCTTTTAGTCCGTTTTTTATGTTTGCACCTATGTATTTATCTTTTGATTCACCACACCGCATCTTCAGACCGTCGCGTTATCTTTGCTGACCGCCACGGCGCTAATCACCGAGTAAGTATTGAACCCTTCACAGTCCGCTTTGGATATCATAGCGAGCTTGTATACCTTCCACGTTTTCACCCGACAGTTAATCCTCGTACTCGCATGCGCTTGCCGCGTATGTGCACTGTTATGATTCACGCTGTATCAAGCACGTTTATTTTCATTTTTTCATCACGTTTATTTGACTCCCACGTCATCTCACCTATTGATCGGCACTCGCTAACTATTTAACTGGCCCACATTGACCCTCCCATTTTAACTCTTCACCCTGACCCGGGCTCATTTTCCTTCTTTCCAGCCTCTCCTTGACAAAGGGCATACTGCCCGAAATGCATCGGAGAACTATGGTTGTTATCGTACTGATATGCTGTTAATATCTACAAACCAATGAAATGGAGCAACAAAACTCCATAATATTTGAAAAATGTTTGGAATAAATCCAAGTTTTGGAAAACACACAGAGTCATTTCTATGAACGTCCTGGAGTGCCTCCATGAGGGGATGTAAATGCAAATTCTTTGCTTACACCACTTTATTGATATTTTATGGTGTGTGACGGCCACACCACCCTCGAGTGCACCCTCCCTGAACAAACCTCTAATCAACATTGATAAAAAGTGCTGTGCACCTACCGCTTACCTTTATTGACAATCCTCAACTAGACACAACAAAGAATAAATAAAGCAAAAGAAAAATAAAGCACAACCAAAAAATAATCACATCCTCAACATGTCTCAGGCCTAGGTTACACAGTCATGGAAGGGTATTTTCTCTTTTGTGTAATCATTTGTCCCGCCCCTTCCTTCTCTGTACAATAATCAGTATACATCGCTGTTATTTAGCAAAAAAGTACGTAGCGATTCCCAAATATCCCTCGGTCTTGAGATCGTCTGCAGTTCCTCTGCATATAACTGTAGGTTATCTTTACAATAGACCAGATCTTTCAGCCACTGTTTTACTTTGGGTTGGCATCTACCCCCAGACAACCGCCACTCTGGCGGCGCTAATAGCAAAGCCAGACGTACAAATTTCCCACTCACTCCCTTAATGTGCGGCACACAACAGAGCAGACACACAAGCGGAGTGCACTGAAGCTCCACAGCTACCATATCTTTCAAATGGCGTAAAACCGCTTCCCAAAACTCAGACACCCGCCGGCATCCCTACCCTAAATGTAAAAAATCTGCATGTTCTTGTCCACACCGCACACAACTATCCGATTCACGTAACCCGAACCTATGCAGACGTACAGGAGTATAGTACACTTGATGTATGTATTTAAAATGTATAATACACAGATTCCCATTCATATTGAGAGTCCCGGTCAGTCTACAAACATATTTCCAATCAGCTTCTGAGATCGGATCAGATAAACTCTCATTCCATCGTTCCTGACTCCCATCAGACTCACTAATCCTTTCATCTTTAATCATCCTATGGAATCTAGATATCAACTGTTTATTGGTAGGGGTAGTGAGTGCAAATTGCAAGGACAATAGCGTGAGGGGGGTTCTCGCGGGTACGTGTTATAGTGTTCGCGGACCGCATGTTGTAAGCAATGTACCGCGAATCTGAATAGTAGTGATGGATTACTAACGTATTGGAGGTCGGCTTGTGTAATGAATGAGCCATCTGGGTACACATGCATCATGCGCCGAAAACCCGCCTCATGCAGCAAGCGCATTGAAGGTGTTTCGTGCGTGACAGAAAGAGCAGCATGATGCTCCAGATACATATGCGGCACATATATCGGCAGCTTGTGTGCCAAGCACCCTATCCTCTGCCAGGCAGCGACCGTGGCATCTACTGCATTTATTTCTGTCTTCGGGGTACATCGTGTCCGATGAGTAATCACCCGGTGTAGTGGTGTCGGGGCGGTGTCCCCCTCCTCCACCGCGACATGTGGAGTGTATGCATGAGGCCTATACCAGTAAAACAAGTATTGTGCCTGTGCACTCAGATAATACACATAGAAGTCCGGTGCTCCGAATCCTCCCTTTTCATAACTCTTGGTAAGTACCAACCATCTCACACGAGCACACTTACCCCCCCACGCCAGACGTATTAACTGTGTGCGAAGAGTCCGAAAGAACCCCATCGTTAATACCACCGGGATGTTAAGAAAAAGATATAAAAACCGTGGCAAAACTACCATCTTAAAAGTGCAATGCGATCCGCCAACAACAACAGTAACGAGATCCACCTATCCACTTGACTCTCCAACTTCGCGTAAGCTTTCCCAAAGTTTTCCTGGACGACCGTAGTGGGATCCCGGTGAATCAACACTCCAAGATATTTCACCGGGTCCTTTGACCACACCAAGGGGAATTCTAAATCTGGCTGTGTCGTGGATGTCGTCAATGGGATGATAAAAGACTTATCCCAGTTTATGCATAGGCCCAACAGGCGACCAAATCACACATATTCCCGGAGCATTTGCGACAAATACCTGGATGGTTCTCGCACAAACAGAACCATGTCATCCGCATAGAGTGAAATAGCTACCGGACGATAATTAAAATTGAGGGCCACTTCCCTATGTCGCTGTCTGATAACGCATGCTAACGGTTCGAGGACGATGGCAAACAATAGTGGTGATAGAGGACATCCTGACGGGTCCCTCTCTCTATGGGGAATGGTGCAGCTGTCAGTCCCCCTATCCTCACTCTCGCGGTAGGTTCTGTGTAAAGCACCTTTATCCACTGTAAAACAAGGATGGGAACCCCATGAGCCGGGATTGCCTTTATGTGGTGGTGAAAAGGAAACAAAAAGCTGTTTTGTTTTGCGAAATGTTTTGTTCTATCAATGTAGTAAAGAAGTGTTCTTTTAACATCTAAAGTATGAAGAGCTCTTTCTGCTACTGTTTGTGGTTGTGAGAAGAAGACTGGCAACTCTACAGTTTGGTTGAGATGGAAGGGAGAAATAACCTTTGGAAGGAATTTGGGATTTGTTCTAAGAACCACTTTGTTATGATGGAGTTGTAAAAATGGTTCTTGAATAGTTAGTGCCTGTAGCTCACTGACTCTTAAGAGATGCGATAGCCACAAGGAAAGCAACTTTCCATGTAAGAAATTGTAGCTGACATTTATGTGGAGGTTCAAACGGAAGACCCATTAACCTAGTGAGGACGATGTTTAAATTCGACAATGGAGAGGGTGGTACCCTGGGAGGAATTATTCTTTTGAGGCCTTCCATAAAGCTTTAATTGCAGGTACTCTGAACAATGCCAGATGTTGTCTGTTTTGCAGGTAGGCTGCTATGGTAGCAAGATGTAATCTAATTGATGTATAAGCTAGATTACATTTTTGAAGATGTAGTAGGTAACATGATGTTTTGGATAGACGCATCTAGAGGATTGATTGTGTTATTGTTACAGTATATTACAAATCTATTCCACTTAGCTGCGTCGCAGGCTCTAGTGATGGGGCGTCTAGCTTCTTTGATGACACTCATATATTCAGGTGGAAGATTAAGGTATCCAAATTCTAAGATCTCAGAGCCAGATCGCTAGGTTGAGCTGTGCTGGATCTGGGTGTCTGATCTCTCCATGGTTCTGTGTTAACAGTTGTGGGGAGAGATATTGTTTTTGATGGGGGGCCACTGATAGTTCCAGCAAGGTTGTGTACCATGGTTGTCTGGCCCATGTTGGAGCAACTAGGATCAGTGTTAGTGATTGTTGTTGCAGCTTGCGTACCACTGGTGGAATGAGTGGGAGAGGCGGAAAAGCATACGCAAATCTGCCTGAGCAGTTCATCCATATAGCATTGCCTTTGGACAATGGGTGTGGATATCTGGTGGCGAAGCTTGGACATTTTGTGTTTGAAGGTGTGGCGAAGATATCTATGTCTGGATGCCCCCACATTTGGAAAAAAGGTTGAAGGACTTGTGGATGAAATTCCCACTTGTGTATCTGTTGTGTTTGACGACTTAACAGATTGGCAATCTGATTCTGTATTCCTAGATGTTGGGCTAAGAGATATATGTTTTGAGGAATTGCCCATTTCCATATGCTCTGTGTTAGTTGAGAGAGCTGCCAAGTGTGTCCCTCCT
Source organism: Lissotriton helveticus (assembly GCF_964261635.1). Taxonomy (NCBI): domain Eukaryota; kingdom Metazoa; phylum Chordata; class Amphibia; order Caudata; family Salamandridae; genus Lissotriton; species Lissotriton helveticus. The sequence continues at coordinate 1,286,966,426 of NC_136067.1, forward strand.
TGTTTTTGTAGATAATACATTGCTGTTATATTATCCATCAGGACTAAAACAGATTTGTTTGATACATGTTTCTGAAATGCTTTTAATGCCAGAAATATTGCTAGTAGTTCCAGATGATTGATGTGGAGCAGCTTTTGCTGTGGTGTCCACGTGCCCTGTATGGTGTGATGTAGTAGATGAGCTTCCAAGCCGATGAGCAATGCATCTGCTGTTAACACGATTTGTGGAACCGGCTCTAGGAACGGTTGCCCTTTGGAAAGGTTTTGGGTGTTCCACCACTGCAGAGAGCGATGAGTGCGGCCGTCCACCAACACCAGATCTGTTAACTGACCTTGAGCTTGGTTCCACTGACGAGCTTAGCATCCCTGTAAGGGGCGCATCTGCCGTCTTGCGTGAGGTACTATGAATATGCAAGAGGCCATCATCCCTATTAGTTGCATAAACACTCGAGCTGGCAGAGAGTGTTGTGGTTGAAACTTTGTTATAAGGGCTTGCATGCTTGCTATCCTAGCTGGATTGGGAGTTGTAAGGCCTTTTGAGGTGTCTATTGTGGCACCTAGATATTGTTGGATGCGGGATGGTTGGAGGTGAGACTTTAGGAGATTTATTGTAAACCCTAAGTTGTGAAGTAGTTGGATTGTGGTATGTGGGTGATTTACACACTGAGTATGTGACTTGGCTTTTATGAGCCAGTCGTCCAAGTATGGGAAGACTTGAATTTGTTGTCTTTTTAAATAGACTGCTACCACTGCTAGACATTTTGTGAATACTCTGGGTGCTGTGGTAACTCCGAATGGGAGAACTTTGAATTGATAGTGCTGCCCGTTCACTACAAACCGAAGATATTTCCTGTGAGTAGGGTGAATGGTAATGTGGAAGTAGGCGTCCTTGAGATCTAAAGTGGCAAGGAAGTCGCCTTGTTTGAGTAGGGGATGGATTTGTCGAAGAGTGACCATGTGAAAGTGGTCTGATTGTAGGCATAGGTTTAATGGTCTGAGGTCTAAGATGGGCCTCAGGGTTCCATCCTTGTTTGGAATTAGAAAGTACAGGGAGTAAACTCCTGTGTTTTGATGGTGAATGGGAACTGGCTCTATTGCATGTTTGTGCAGTAGGGAAAGCACCTCTTGTTTTAGAAGTGTTAAATGTTCTGTTGACATTGGACGCTGTTTGGGTGGTATATTGGGGGGAGTGGCAGTGAGCTCCAGGCAATAACCAGATTGGATAATCTGTCTCACCCACCTGTCTGTGGTGATATTGTTCCAGACATGTAGGAACTGGGTTAATCATCCCCGACTGGTGTAGGATGGTCCAGGGGAAGCGATTTGAAGTCATTGTTTTGAGGTAGTGGCAGTAAGAGTATTGGAAGTTTTGCCTCTACCTTTGCTGTTATTGCCCCTGTAGTCTCCTCTGTAATAGCCTCTGGCAGAGTAGGTTTGTGTGGGACTTTTATATGAAGTGGAGGCATTATCTGTGTTGAAGCCTCTAGAGGCGCCCCTATAAGAGGAGCGGCGTAAAGAACTTCTGGGAGCCTGCGATTGGAAGGCTCCCATTGATTTGGCGGTGTCAGTGTCTTTCTTCATCTTCTCTAAAGATGAATCCACCATTGGTCCAAATAAATGTTGTTGATCGAAGGGTTGGTTCAGTATAGTAGTTTGAACCTCTTGTTTAAACCCTGATAGTCTCAGCCAGGCATGCCTGCGTAAAAGGACACTGGTATTTAAGGTTCTGGAAGCTGTATCTGCGGCATCTAGAGCACACCGAATGGAGGTATTAGTTATTCGCGTACCTTCCTGTATAAGATATGGGGCTTTGGTTTTACATTGATCTGGAAGGTGTTGTAGTAGGGTCTCTACCTCGTCATAATGCGCCCTATCATATCTGGCTAGTAAAGCCTGTGTGTTGGCAATTCTCCATATGTTGGCTGCTTGTGACACTGTTCTTTTGGCAGATGCGTCCAAGAGTTTTGATTCTTTGTCAGGTGGTGGAGCATCCCCCGATGTTTGAGAATTCGCCCCTTTTCTAGCGTTTGAAACAACTAACTTATCTAATGGAAGCTGTCCCTTGTATGTATGTATGTAGGGTCAGTTGGGGCCGCTTTGTACTTTTTCTCTATTCTAGGGGTGATGACTAGCTCTAACCAGGTCTTTAAAGACTTTGGGAGCGTGTTTATTTACCCCATTTAACATTGGTAGAATAGAGGAGGACCTTTGTGATGTTGCAAGTGTCCATGAGGAGGTCTTCTTCTATGTGGACTGTATGTAAGTTTACCCCGTGGTATTGTGCAGCCCTGTGTATTAGTTGCTTGAAACCTATAGTGTCCTCTAGAGGGGATGGTCTAGAAGGATAGACATCCTCATGTGGTACATCAGGAACACCTGGTGTGCCATAATTTTTCCATGGATCAGTTGGGATGTAAGGAATAGGCTCCTCTAAAGGTTCATGGTCTCCTTCGTCACCAGTGGTATCATTCTCATCTGGAGGTGGAGGAGATTCAGTTGGTATTGGAGATGGAACAGGAGAAATGTATGGTGGAGGTGGAGAAGGGATCACATTTAATGGAAGTGGAGATGGTACAGGTTTGTCTATTTTCCTTTTGTTGGAAGGACTAATCCTGAGATGACCTGTTTCTGGGTCTAATTCCAGAGTATTTTGTGTAGGATCAGGCTGAAAAGGCTGTTCCTCTGAACCGTGGTGTTTCGGCGTACATTTATTTGGGTCCGAATGCTTATGCGGCACAGTCTTTGGAGTTGTTTTAGGCTCCTTTGGCTTGGTTTGAGAAGGTTTTGTGTGTTCCGAAGGTTTGGTTGGAGTTTTCGGAACCAATGGTTTGGAAGGCTCTGATGATTTTTTCGTATCGGAGGTGCCGGGTGTTTTCAGAACCTGTTTTTTCGGTTCCCATTGTTTTTTGGGATCCGAAGGTTCGGTAGTGGCTTTCGGAACCGGTGGCTTCCTTGGTTCTGAGGATTTTTTCATATTCAAAGGTTGAGTCTCTTTTGGTTTTGTGCCGAATGCGCCGTTGTCGGACCAGGCTTCGGTGCGGATGAAGACAATGATTGTCTTTCGGTTTAACTTTCGGTTTCTCTTTGGCCGGTGCAGAGGATGGAGTTTTGACACAGAGGGTAGGCTCACTCAATCCCGAGTGGTCTGAAGGCTGGACTGAGGACTTCTTAACCGAGCCCGAAGGTGGGACGTGTGAAGTTTTGTCATGGTGAGCACCTGGGCCCGTCCATGCGCACTATTGTCCAAAGGAGGAATCCCCCATCTTGTGACTTCCAAAGACTTTTCCAAGACAATAACAAACTGCAAACATCTGGGCCCAACACCAGATGGCGATCTATGCATAGTGTGTGATCTGCAGCTCATATGCCTCGAACATATATATATATATATGTTCGAGGCACCCCCAGCACCCGAGACATCTGAAGAGGCAACCGCCGAAACGCATAATGCCACATTTTAAATAAATGGTGTTTTAAGTCCCGCTGTGTCCCCTCATCTCTTTCACGCAAGTGGATAATTTTTTATATTTAGCGTGCAGCCATTGTCGCGCAAAGGAGGCCCTTCCTGAAGTGCTACAAGGTACAGCAGCATTTACCTGGACCGCAGCTAATCCCCAAAAAGCTGCAAATCTGTTGTCAACCCACAATCCATCACATATGGACAGACGGGGTCACTAGAACTGGCATCTCCAGACGTGCTGCTAATGGGGACCAAGCAGCTGGAAGTGAGGGCTTGGACACTACTTATGGTCCAGCGCAGTGCAGGAGTTCAACATACATCGCATTCCAACTCAGCCTCTTACTGGAAGTAATCAAAAATGTAAGACTGACAGAACACTCACTTGCGCATACGAACAAACTGCATGCTGGATATTGCAGTCTTTGAACACTGAACAGCGTGAATGTTTCCGGGTGTGATGCGGTTCAGGTGTGATCAACACTACTTTAGGGGGATGGGCCGACCTTCAAAAGGAGAAAATAAACGGACCCCCAGCACCCGAGGGATCCGATGAGGAGATATATATATATATATATCATAAACACAAGAGTTGTCCCCTCAAAGAAGCCTCACGACAGGTAGGTAACTTCACGTTTATTTTGATGCAGGCTACAGCATGGTTGTGTCGAACATCACCAAGAATAAACAGCCGACGCGTTTCGTGCTTCTCCAGCACTTTGTCACAGGCTTCACTTCCCTGCAGGCGCCAACTTGTTTAAAACACCTGTTCCATTACGATAGTCCGCCTCAGTGGGCGTGTACAGGCGCACTGCCTGCTGGTCTTTGTGGTGTTTTACTCTTCAAACTCCAGTGAGTAGTTGGTGCTCTGCACAATCTTGATACTTCATACCCCTGTGTGATTGATTCTTTACAGGACTGACTAGGTGTGTGAGTAACTCCATGGATGAGTGGCAGTGTGTGAGTGTCTGCATAGGTGTATGAGTGCATATGATAGTGTTGTAATAATGAGTGACTGTATGTTTGAGTGATTGTATGGGTGAATGAGTGAATGTGTGTGTAGACTTAGGAATCAGTGAGTGCGTATGTAGTAACTGGTATTGGTGTGTCATGATGTCATCAGTGATGTCATTTGAGATGTCATCAGTGATGTCATTTGAGATGTCATCAGTGATGTCATTTGAGATGTCATCAGTGATGTCATCAGTGATGTCACTGACCATGTCATGAATGATGTAATATGTGACATCATCAGCAGTGGATTGCGGGTGCGCGATATATAGTTAGTGCAACTAACTATATATGGAATTTCATTGGTTTTATGTCAATAAAATGTCCAGCTAACTATATATGGTCTCTGACCTATGGTTTTTTCAGTGAATTTTCAAGGTTTTGTAAATGCAAATTCCTAACTATATATGGTCTATAACCTATGGTTTTTTCAGTGAATATATATATATATATATATATATATATATATATATATATATATATATATATATATATATATATATATATATATATATATATATATATATATATATATATATATTACCTACTGGCGATAGCCAGTTGGTATATATAGTTAGGAATGTTTTCCATAAGGAAATCGCAACATTCTATTGGGAATAACTTTGGCGCCGGTTGAGGAATCTTCCTGAAATTTTCCTTAACTTTTCCTCGCGGCGCTCCGCTCCTTCCCTGAAAGTTTGGGGGGGGGATTCGTCAAGCGGGGGCTGAGATAAAAGGGGGGTCCCAAAACGTGTTTTCCCCATGTTAATTTCCATAGGGCGGTTGGACTCACTTTTAGCCCGAACGGCTGAATGGTTTTCCACCAAACTTGGCAAAATTGTAGGGACTGGTAGCCTGATGTGCCTTTGCTATGTCTCAAGATATGTGCTCCAGTGGTTTTTACGAAAATTAACTTTGAAAAAATATATATTGGGCAACATTGGGCTATATATATGTTAGAGCCCAAATGTAGCCCAATGTAGCCCAAAGATGGCCACCAGAGACCAAAAAAAAAATGTAGCCCAAATATCAGCCAGATGTAGCCCAACTATAGCCCAATGACAGAATGTCCCAGAGTGTTCTAAAGAACAACTAGAGCGCTAACAGTCTTACTTATGACAAAAGTATGGCTCACCTGAAGTCATCTTGATTGGAATAAAGTGTTAACACTTAACATTTAATTTGCAAAGGAACAAAATGAGGGGGTTCATTTTGCCATAGAAATTATGATTAGTGCTGAAGAAAGAAAAATTAGGGCACATTTTGAGTGACTTCTCAAATCCTCTTATATTTCATTACAAAAATTCTGATATGCAGTCTCCCAAGATGGCCACCAGAGACAAAAGAGCCCAAATGTAGCCCAAATATCAGCCAGATGTAGCCCAACTATAGCCCAATGACAGAATGTCCCAGAGTGTTCTACAGAACAACTAGAACGTTAACAGTCTTACTTATGACAAAAGTATGGCACACCTGAAGTCATCTTGATTGGAATAAAGTGGTAACACTTAATACATTTAATTTGAAAAGGAACAAAATGAGGGGTTTCATTTTGCCATAGAAAAGTTTTATATATATATATATATATATATATATATATATATATATATATATATATATATATATATATATTCACTGAAAAAACCATAGGTTACACACCAGTTATAGTTAGGAATTAGCATTTAAAAAAACCTTTGAAATTCACTGAAAAAACCATAGGTTTCACACCAGTTATAGTTAGCTGGAAATTTTACTCGCATAAAACCATTGAAATTCCCACGTTATAGTTAGTTGGACTCACTGTAACTTGCACGTCTGCAATGCACTGCTGATGACGTCACATATTACATCACTCATGCATATATTTAAATATTTAAACATTACTCGCTAATATATGTATTCACTAAGATACACTTAAATAAGCCAGTTAACCAATCAATTTATTTTTTTTAAAACACTGAAAAAACCATAGGTTTCAGGCTTTATATAGTTAGGAATTAGCATTTAAAAAACCTTTGAAATTCACTGAAAAAACCATAGGTTTCAGGCCTTATATAGTTAGGAATCCGCATTTAAAAAACCTTTGAAAGTCACTGAAAAAAACATAGGTTTCAGGCCTTATATAGTTAGGAATTCGCATTTAAAAAAACCTTTGAAATTCACTGAAAAAACCATAGGTTTCAGGAGTTATATAGTTAGGAATTCGTTTTTAAAAAACCTATGAAATTCACTCAAAAAACTATAAGTTTTAGTGGTGTTATAGTTAGCTGGACATTTTACTCATACAAAACCAATGAAATTGCTCCTATATAGTTAGTTGTACTAACTATATTTCGCGCACCCGCAATCCACTGCTGATGATGTCACATATTAGATCATTCATGACATGGTCAGTGACATCACTGATGACATCTCAAATGACATCACTGATGACATCATCCACGTGACAATCACATACACCTTTTCATACACTATTACAATTTTTCATCACTGTTTGTAAAATACAGAGTATCATATTTAAATCCATTGTCACAGCAATACAAGTATCTAAAAATCCACTCAGTGATTCATAGATGTATACACACATCTAATCACTTACCTATGGATTCACTCATACATGCTGTCAATGAACAATAGAACACTATCAAAAATACTTATACATCTATATCGACATTAAACAACAGCACGCATCCTATTCACATATGAAGTCATCCTACTCACTTATGCAAACAATGGATCATACTTACATATTTACTTAGCAAAACACTTATACAAACACCACTTCTTCTATTCATTTAGATAGTAAGTCATACTTAGTGAAATATAAAATCATTATTACAAGTATACAGTTATCCATACAGTCACTCACACAATCATTGTGTCTTATGTATACTTATTTATATACAACTGACACATACACTGCCTTTTATTTTTCTAGTTTGTTGGACCTGTACCTTTGAGAAATATATTTGCTCATCACCACACCCATAAAGAGATTCCCTCACCCAAACTGTTAGAACATGTAGTTTTAACTTCATATATCTACTGAATCAACTATTCACACATCTTTGGACAGTCACACACCCCCCACCGAACCACACACACTTTCACACTCCCATACAAATACTCAGTTAACTAATCAATAACTAATATAGACTTTCACATAGCTAGTAACCAACTGTAGAATCAGTTTACACAACAACTGACAAAGTGATACAGATATTCACACAGTTAAGTCACTATCCACTATATTTAGTGAGACATTATAAATTGGTCAAGTAAACAGTCAATTACACTGCTACTAAATCCTCCATCCAAATATTTATTTATATATATCCACTCATTCTTCACTGTAAATTGCTATATATATAATGCATAATTAAATAACGACGCAAACCACATTCACTGGATGATGTCATCAGTGATGTCATTTGAGATGTCATCAGTGATGTCACTGACCATGTCATGAATGATCTAATATGTGACATCATCAGCAGTGGATTGCGGGTGCGCGAAATATAGTTAGTACAACTAACTATATAGGAGCAATTTCATTGGTTTTGTATGAGTAAAATGTCCAGCTAACTATAACACCACTAAAACTTATAGTTTTTTGAGTGAATTTCAAAGGTTTTTTTAAAAACTAATTCCTAACTATATAACTCCTGAGACCTATGGTTTTTTCAGTGAATTTCAAAGGTGTTTTAAATGCTAATTCCTAACTATATAAGGCCTGAAACCTATGTTTTTTTCAGTGAATATATATATTGCCGAAATGCATTTACCGCCACTGCCAGCAACCCATTAAATACTTGCTGTTCCCTTGAAAACCCCCTCTGGCCTCTTATTTCTGCATAAAAATTTTTCGGATATATATATATATATATATACACACTGTATGCATCTAGCTTTCATCCTAGAGTTTGATCATGAGTATTCCGCATGGAGAGAGTCTGAGAGTAAGACGAAACTGCAGTGAGGTTGAAGAAACCAAAAAAAGATCATGACTAAAACATTGATTCAAAGCACAAAGCTACCCTGCAGAATGTATTGATGGGGCAATGGTGAAGGCTAACAAGCAGTCTAGATAACAATTGTTCAAAAAAACACCAAAAAAGGAAATTGGAATAGAGAAGAGCAAGCCAATGCTATACACTTTAGACTGATCACATCATACAGCAAACAACAAGCAAGTATATGATGAATTTTAGGCTAATATTGGTACCTAAATAAAAATGACCCCGTATTGGGTAAAGTGGCACCACGAAACCCACAAATTACATTTAGGAGGGCTAAATCAACAAAGCAAGCCCTAGTGAGTAACATCATGAAAGATACAAAAGAACAACCACAAAAAACATGGTTGATAAGGAAACAAGGGTTTTTAAAATGCTCTAAATGTAAAGCTTGCCTTTATGGTAAGAATACTGCAACATAAAAATCTTGTTTGTCAAGCAGAACGAAAAAGATGAAAGGAAAATTAAACTCTAAAAATGAATATGCGATTTATGTGCTGCAATGCCCATGCGGTTTAAAAATATGTGAGCAGTACTTTTCTAGAAGTACATAAACGCATCTTAAAACATCTACGTGCCATTAAAAATGGGGATAAAACATATCCTGTGGCACGACATTTTGAAAAATTTTACAACAAAGGTACAAAGGGTCTGACTTACTTTGTTATTGTTGCAATATCTCCAAGTGTCAGGGGAGGGAACAGAGATAAAAAGCTAAGAAAGCTAGAATTGTGCTATATTAAAGAGCTCACTAGTAGGAGCCCAGGAGGCCTTAATATTGAAGAGCATCTGTATACTCACTTTTAACTCTGAAATAAAAAGTATAGCAATTTTTTGAATAGGAATTCTAAACTGATGAATCTCCTAAAAATTGATGTTAATCATGTCACAGATCACATAGCACGAACACAGAGCACTTTTTTCTTATGACTGGAGTAAACAAAAAGATGGGTGTATTGTAAGAATTAGCCCACTTGGGCTTAATCACAAAATCATGGTATATACAAAATAGTATATACAAAATAGATTGGACCTGCGTATAGATCGAATATATATGCCACAGAGGTCATGACACCATAATAGGGGTGTATTTTGAATTATTTTGTACGTAAAACACTTTAATGCAGTGTAGTGTATCGTCCACAAAGATTGAATTTGTTAGGTCTAAATAATGTGAGACCTGGGTAAGCATGGCAATAATGTATTTAAATTGTGTATTTATTTGCAGGTCGCAATCCGTCTCCGCAACATTACTGCTGTCCAACATGTGAATTATTTTATACAAACAATTATGTTTTAAATTTGCATATATAAAGAAATTCAGTGTTGAGAAGTATAAAACTACCAGTCTTTCTTCTTCACTGTTATTTACCACAGAGTATTGCACGTAGTATGAGAAATAGACAAAAGACTGTTCGTACTGCTGCCTTGGCATTGGTGAGCAAGGCTGTGAACAGCCGAAATGCGTTCCATGGTGGCCTGACAATAAAATATGGAGTATCCACACACGGCGATGTCATCCTTGTTTCAAGGGAAAAGGTGGAATTGTTACGGACGTCTCACGTGAGGTCCGTTAAGGTGACGCACCCTTTGGTTTGGAGCAGCTGGGAAGGAAGGAAGGAAGGAAGGAAGGAAGGAAGCAAGCAAGCAAGCAAGCAAGCAAGCAAGCAAGCAAGCAAGCAAGGAAGGAAGGAAGGAAGGAAGGAAGGAAGGAAGGAAGACGCACATGCGCGCAATGAGTATCCTGAAGAAGAGTAATTCCACTGATAACAGCAGCAGGGGCCAGGACCAGGAGTACCTGAGCCCCGTGTGGCAAGAAGCAAAGGGACTAGAACACCTGACTGGGAAGTGCACAGGGAAAAAGGGCACAAGGCAACGTATAGCAGTGACGTGTCTGGCATAGACTCTACTGCCCATAAGCGAAAACCAGACCGGGTCTGAGCTGCGAAAGAAGACCTGAGCATGTCCCAACACCAGAGAATGAAGAGTAGACAATACCACAAGAATATAACGCAGCCAAGGTGGTGGCGCAAGGCGTACCAAAGGCTCCCTATGACTGTGAACATACTCAGTGCATACTCCCATATCGTGTCCACATACAGCATGGAAAAAAAACGCTCCAGAGGGGAACAGGGCAACATGACCACAAGGGACACTTGCTTAAATCTAAGACACCCAACGTAGGCAAAAAAGAGCCCAACGAAAAGGCAAAGAACACGCCCGGGTGAGCCAGGTGTGGCAGAAGCACAACAATACTTTGGAGATCTGCCTCCAGAGGTAGAACAGTGCTAGGAACTGTAGGAGAGTGGGGTCTGCAATCCTATGGTCACCCCAGATTTTTGCTTTTTGCTTCACTGGTTTACGACTTTCCCTGGCTGTGGGCCTGCTAATCAGACCCACAGCCTAGCTGTTCTCTCTCTAAATTGACAACAATGTACTTAGGTGCATTTACCAATTGGTACTGGGCCACCTTATCAGTCCCTGTACCCAGGGCATAGGTGTACCCAGGGCCTACCAGGGGCTGAATCATGTATTATGCCACCCCTGGCTGGCCATCTAAAACTGACAACTGGCTGCACGACAGCTGGGGCAAGGTGGTGTAATCACCCTTTGCTATAGATATAGTATACCTATATCTAACCCTAAAATGGACACATATATTCCTATCAGTCACTCCTATGGAAGGCCTTATCAATCCTGAAGGCAGTGTGCTTGGAATTATGTGAGATGGTGCTCTGGCATGAGCTGAGCCCGTTTGCAGCTTGCGGAACCAAGTCCTAATAGCTGTTCCATGATAACGCTATACCATATACTCTTAAGTGCATTATCAACCTCGCGGTTAAATGCTAACTCTGGTATAACATTATCAAAACATGTAGTGTAAGGTGTCATACAATTTAGAGTACTACCCCCTCGCCAATTCTGGCGACGGGGGTAGCATTCCACCCTTCTAGAGGGACACGACATGTATGTAACTGTGAACCCCGGTTAAAGTTAACTCTAGCCTCAGCATCACAAAATGGATGCTGCCACCACAGACACAAGTCTGACCTCCTGCTGCTCGGAGTCCTTCCAGCGAGGATGGCCTGGACAAAGGGTTTCCTGCCTTGGGAGGTGCTAGCACCACCCCAGACAGGATTTTGTGTATTGGGGAGGATAGGCCTGAAAGGAATGAGACATGCCGGGGGCACACAAGGTGCCCTGTGCATACACCGGTTCAAACCAGTTGCTGGGGCATCCCTGCCCCAGCTCTGGCGGGAAACCGGACAAAGGATAGGGGGTGTAGCCACCCCCCTTCCTGGTCCCACCCAGGGGAGGGACCTAGTCAGTAGTGCAGCCCCCTTTAGGAGAATAAAGGTAGGAGCTGGTCCCATTCTAAATTAGATTATCCTGAACTATTCAACAAGAAGAAACTCTGGCCTTCGACGTTCTGCTCCACAGAAGACTGAAGAATCTCCCTTGTGGACAAGGAGTGTCCACCCTGCAACTGCAGGCACCATCAAGCGTCCAGCGGCTTCACTTTGTCGTCTTCCCTCGAGGATCCAGACTTCAGAGTCCGACGAGACCCGGATTCCCAGATCTCTCCGACCTCAACTCACATCTGCAGCAAAGCTGAGACCCGTGGGTGCGACGAGACACGTGGGACCGGCCATCTTGAACGAACCTGCACTTCGCTTCCAGCACGACTCCCGAGGTAAACTCGACCAAGTGCTTTGGGGACTGAGAAGCCCCAGCCCCGAGCAGCCCCTGCACCGAAGATCAGCCCTCCAGCATCCACGAGATCTGCGTGGGGCCCTTCTGCTTGTTTGCTGCTCGACGCGATATCTGGTCACTTGCCGGCTGGCTAGTGGCCTCCTAGACGACGAACCTTTAAATCTTCACTGCTGGTCTGGTTGCTCCAGACTGGCCCTTGCTCCCTTCCAAAAGAGGGACTCTCCTAGTCCGCACCAGACGCTTTCTCCACTCACCGCGTGGGTTGCCTTTGTCAAGGCCTGTTGACGCCGATTCCGGATCCAACACCGCCGACAGCGAGAGCCTGCGTGGGACAGCTCGTGCCTCCATCCTGGTCGTCGAAGACACCTCCTGGTCCACGTGGCTGCAGAGTCAAGCGTCCACTCTTCACCTGACCGCGACGTCGACATCTGGTTCTTCCTGGTTCCACTCCAGTCACTGGCTAGTGACTGTGAACATTGTCCCCTCTGCTTTCAGGTCTCCTCCTTCACCAATCCACCCTTGGATTGCACCGGACAATTTCCTCCTGGTCACCTGCAGCATCTTTTCTTTCAGGCTCCATAGACTTCAACGCGAGAACCCGACGCACTTTGACACCTGTGCACCCGCAGTCCGTGGGTGAGGTAACAAGAGCATTTCGGTGCTCAAGGGTAGTTAAACTGTCCTAGTGTCCAGTTCCACAGTCGTTGTTGTCCTATCTAGTCAGGATTGTCCGTACTCACCTTAAACTTGAACTGTACTGTCCATAGACGTTGTTACGCATCTCGCGTGTGAGTTCACACTCTGCACACGCATTCCGTGGGCCTCCTATTACTTACCTGAAGTTAGTGTAGCGTGGTCCCATCGATCCTACAGCCTCTGGACAGCTCCATTCCTTTTATCGACTCTCACATTCCACTTACTTAGTATATGGTTTGTCGTGCCCCTAGGGCACCATTGTAATTTTGTGCAACTTGTAGTATTTTTCGTATGAGATTGTATTGTGCTTAGCCCTCTGACCTGATAAAGAGTTCAGAGGTGTTGTTATTAATAAATATATTGTTTATTTTCATAACCTGTGTGGTGTCCTTTCATCTGGTATTCAAGGGGTTATATTGTGGTAAAACAGCTGGCTTCACATGCCAAGCCAAAAGAGTTTAGCCTAAGACTGCTTTGTTCATGCTACCATTAGGATAGCTGGTCTATAAGGTTGACTTACAACCAATCACCATAAGGGTCGTTTGGACTGATACAAGGTGATCACTAGAACTAGTGAGCATCATATATCAGGCCAACTTCTCACAGGAACCAAGCATAGACCACAACTCAAGCTCCAGGAGAGAGCCACACCAATCTTGTGGGTCTCACCAGAGGGGACGTCCTAAACAGTAGGAAGAGCAATGAAGGGAGAAGCCTACAGTGTGAACTATAGGACAATGCCCCCAGAGAGACAGAAGACAACCACCCTAAGAAGACTCCGCAGGAGTCTTCGAAGCTTCCTGTGCAAGGAAGAGCGGCTAAGCAATAGCCAACAAATACCCCACATAGGGTATGTCTTATCCCCTTAAAAAGCCAGGGACATCTCTTGATACTAACTCATAGACAGAGGACTCAAAATGAAATGCAGAAACAGCTGGCTAGCTGTATCAAATAAAGAAAAAAATTGCTGATCAGCCGTGCATACCGTCCGGGCAATAACTTCTTGAACCCATAGACTGATACCAGAAAAAACAGTGACAATACTGCACCCAAAATAAAAGTCTGCAACAAGGACTAAAAACCACGGGATTTATGGAAACCCAGACATAAGACGTTGGACCGCTGAGCCAGCATGACTGTCAAAAAGGGAGACCCCATCAAAGGGCAAATCCCGAAGCCGCTCCTGAACATTTGCAGGAAAACTGCCATAGCACAGCAAGGCATGGCGGCGCAGAGCAACTGACCTGGCCGTAGTCCGACCCACAGAGTCAGTGGTGTCCATGGCCGACCGAATGGAAAACTGTGCCAGTTCCGGGCCATCATGAAGCAGCCGATCCAGGTCACCCCGAGGGCCCTCTGGAAGAGATCGAAGGAGACGCTAGACCGAGTCCCAAAGGGTAAAAGTAGCCTGTGCAAACACACATGCCTTGTTCAAGGACCGAAGGGCCAAGTTGGTGGACGCAAAGACATGGGGGCCACACGACTCCAACTAGGGAGACTCCCTAGTGGGAGGAAGTAACGGAGATGGGGAGGAAGGTAGCTAGGCAGAGGCTGTCTGGACTACCAGCCCGTGAGCCTTGGGATGGAGGAACAAACAGAGAGGGTCACCTGGAGCCAGGCGATGAAGATATGCAATAGACCCACAGGGTCTCCTGATGAGGGCCTCGCCCAAGTCCCAAGAATGTCATTTAATGACCTGCTAAAAGGCAGCAAGGGATCCACGTCGCCCCGGTAGAGTAGATTCAATAAGGGATCGGAAGGCAGAGAGACTGAGGGAGGCTGTGTCTGTAAGGTATCCGCCGCTTTGCGAACCGCTCTCGCAAACGCTGCACTAACCTCCGTGGCCATTCTAGTTGGCGACAATAAGCCTTCCGTAGGGAACGGTTGTAGGCTAACCCGTCCACCAAAAGGCAGAAGCTCTGCAGCCCGAGGACAACCAAAAGCCTGCAGTGACCCATGAGCACCTGCTCTGAGGAGCCTCGAAACTACCCTGGGGGTGGTAAACCCTCAGGGGCCTCATCCTCCACCCAACAACAGAGGAACAGCAGGGGATGGCAGACGGCGTTGCATCGTCGTCACTGACCACCAAAGTGGACTCGTCCTCCCGGCGTTGGGCGGGATTGTCTCGATCTACACCGACATGGGAAACGGTGGGGAGGAACGGCGCCGACTTGGAGTCGACCTACGCACAGCAGCCGCATCCGGCACCAGTGCATGGAGCCCCACGGGGTTGTGCGGTGACTCCACAGGAGGACCTGACGTCTGACCGTGTCCCGACTTCGCCTTCGCAGTGACACAGGAACCGGGATCATGGTACTCGGTCCCGCCGGCGAAATTCCGCTCTGAGCCCCTACCCCCTCTGTGGAGTTAAAAGGCGCACCGGGGAGATGAGATGTCCCAAAGATGGCCTGTAAAGCCCGAGAATAGGCTTCCATCAAGGATCCAGTCACCCCAACACAAGGAAATGGTGGGTAGGTGGGGGTCGATTCCAGGATACCGGTGTCCAGTGAAGACCGGGAGCAGCGTGCCCCGGCATCAAATTTATGGGTGGTTGACTACCTCCGTGACTTCTTCTTGTGCTAACCTGCGTCAGGCGAACGACGTTCGCGTAAACGACTCCGTGATCTGTCTCAAACAGAAGCCCCAGCTCGAAATGGAGACCGGCTACGCGAGGACTCCGAACGGGACATCCGGTCGACAAGCAACTTCATCCGACGTTCCCGCAGGGACTTCGGCTTCAGCTGCGGGCAGGGATCACACTCCTCTCAATCGTGGTTCTCTCCAAGCACCACGTGCAGATCTGGTGTGGATCTGTCACCGACATCTGCAGCTTACAGGTCTCTCACGACTTGAAGCCATTAGGCATCGCACAATGTTCCCGGAAGCTAAAAGGCGTTAAGTTCGGAAAACAAAAACAGGCAAGAGGAACCGATGCTCCTGGATCCGCGTTGGGATGTAGAAAAGAAGGAAACTGATCTCAGCACGCCGCGAGGGTCTTATATGGCTCCATTGACGTTATATCCATGGACAACGTCCGGACAGAGTCATGCAACACCGTTCCCTGGCATGCAAAGGTACTGCTGAAGATTCCCCGGATCCAGTCTGACTCCTGGGGATATTCTAATGTTAAGAAATCTGCAGCTAGATGTCACTATCAGATACTCCAGCGCACAAAGGTTTTGAGACTGCACTTGCTCAATGATGGCAAAAAGATCTATGGAAAGTGCTCCCCACTGCTGGAAGATGCCCTGTGTCACCTGAAGATGTTATGATCTTTCATGATCCACAAAGTTGGGCTGGCTGACTTCACCCATCCTGGCTTCCAAGGTTCCCACTAGGTGGCTCACCACTAGGGAAATGTCCTGACACTTCAGCCAGATTCAGAGACAAAGAGCCTATTGACGCATGGCGGTGGTGTTGTCTGTGAAAACCTGAAAATGTCTCCCTTTGGACAGTAGGAAGGCTTTCAGCCCCTTGTGAATGGCCGCAACGCCAATGGGCTGTGGTGGATTTGAGCCTCAGCCAGAGCCTAGATTCCTCTCCACCTCCCCAGGTGAAATTACCATCTCAGATATGATGCCTCTGCCACCACCATGAGTTCTGGATAGGGGTGGGAGAGCGGTCTGTCACTAGTCCATATGCTGTTTAGCAGCCAACCCAGCAAGACTGTCACATTTTCCTCTGAAACCTGGGGGAAATGCAACAGGTTCCCTTGATGCTGGACCCACTGAGACTTCAGGTTACACTACAAGAACGGTATTATACCACTAGGCATAGTCAACAAGCAGGATGCAAGATGCGGAGAGACAAAAAAGATTCAGAGCTCATGGAGTCCCATGGCTGAGGCTGAAACATCAGGATCATAGCCTAAACATCCTGGCCTGAAACAACAATGTATCCAGAATTGCCCCAATGAAAGGGAGCTGTGGTGAAGGAGTAAAGAGACCTTCATCATGTTGATAGTGAACCACAATGACGTCACGAAGTATGCAGTCATCTGGAGGTTGTCTACGACTAACTGGGTAGGCCACCTTAATGAAGGTTAGGGACAAATGGAATACCCAACCTTTGATGGTGTGCTGCAACCACTATCAACATGTTCGTGAGCACTGACAAGGCCAAAGTGGACTACGTCAAATTGAAAATGCTCCTTGCCTAGTTTAAAACTGCAAATATATAGCCAGTGGAACCACAGGACAAACACATGAAAGTAGGCATCCTGGTGTTGCAAAGCCACTATTCAGTTGCCTGGATCCAGAGCGTGAGGAACCTGGGGCTTCTTGAATTTGTCCTTCTGCAAGATAGCCTTTGCGCTTCTTCCACACAAGGAAATAAAGGGAGAGATAACCAGTCAACATTTCTGACGCCGCAACCCTCCCCATGGCTCATTTTACCAGAGGGACCTGAACTTTTTGAAGCAAGATAGATAGGTGCGCCTCTAAAAGGAGATCTGAGGGAGATGCAGAGGTTTGAAATAGCATGAAAAGACAAGGCCTCATTTAACGAGCTGAAGGATCCATCTGTAGGATGTTAAATTTTGCCACCGTTGGGGGAAATGTCTAATCCTACATCCCACAGGATGGTTGTGCGTCGCTAAAGGCAAATTGAAGCAGTTTGGAGGCTGATGCCACAGAGGTAGGAGAATAGGAAGTTTGTTGCCCCTGGTGCCCTGGACATGGTCTATGCGATTTCCTTGGTGACGCTTGTACACCAAACCACTGGAGAAAAAACAAAAGGGTCACAAACTGCAGAGGAAAAGCCCTCATATGGGTAGAAAGGTCTAAGGAGAGAGCCATGGCCCAGCTTTCCAATGTGAGAACCATCAAATGGTGTATCCATCAGTGAGGCTTGCATGTTCCCCGCGAAGTGTCCAGTCCAGAATGGGTAATGGATTTAGTTGCATCTTGGCCAGCTTGTATGCTTTGAGTCACTTGTGACTGAAATTCCTCTGGGACCGTCATCAAACTCTCACTAACCAGGTTTCATTCCCACTGTTTATATCTCCCCAGAAAACTACTGCCACTGACTACACAGAGTACTAGGCTAGCCTACGAAAGGATTGTTACTTACCCTGTAAGCATCTTTCCTCGCATGTAGATTCACATGCTTTGCATTCTCCTGCCATCAGTGTTGGGTTTGGATGTTTGCAAGTTGTTTTTCTTCGAAGAAGTCTTGTCCAGTCACTAAGTAAGGTGACTCCTCCTTTCGGGGATAGTGCGCATGGGCATTGACTCCATTGTTAGATTGTTTTTCCGCAAGAGGGTGAGAATGGAGTAAGTAAGAGTAGCATAAAGATGTCCATGTGTATGTAATGTGAATAATATGAACTGCAACAACCATAGGTGTCTGTGGAGGAGAGAGGGTGCATGTGAATCTACATGTCAAGAACAGATGCGTACAGGGTAAGTAAAAATCAGTTCAAGGCATGTATGCTGTAGGTACACATGCTTTGCACAGACTGTATAGCAGTACCCTCCAAAGTCGGTAGCTACCCAGTGGATGTTGTAGTTGTTTGAAAAAGTGTTTTTAGCACCGCTTGTCCTACATTAGCTTGTTGACGTGCTAATATATCTACACAATTATGTTTGGTAAACGTGTGTGGTGCAGACTATATAGTTGCCTTTCATAGATCAGCTATAGGAATGTTACCTAAAAAGGCCATAGATGCTGCTATTTTGTATTTTGCATGTAGAATGTGCTCTAGGAGATCTAGTTAATGTTCTTTTAGCTTTAATATAGCAAGTTTGGATACATTTTATAATCCATCTAGAAATAACGGATTTAGAGATAGGATGACCTTTATGAGGTTGAGCAAATACAACAAAAAGTAGTTTTGTTTTAAGAAAATCTTTTGTTCAATCAATGTAGTATAATAGTGCTCTTTTGAGATCAAGTGTGTGTAGAGCCCTTTCTGCTTCTGAATCAGGTGGAGGTAAAAACACAGGTAACTCAATTCAATTAAGCTTTATTCGATTTCTTTAAAAAAAAAAAAAGCACATAATATCACACAGCTTTATAATAAAAATAAGAGCTTTAAATATCGCAAAAAAATACCATCATAAATAGAATATTAAAATACCCAGCAGTAAGTTCCCTCAAACATAGTCAAGGGGAAAATCATATGGAATATGCTACTTACCAGTATGCATCTGTTCTTGGCATAGAGGGCTGCAGAGTGGTACATTTATGAATAGATCGCCATCTGGTGTAGGGCTCGGATGATTGCACTTGTTTTTCTTCTGGAGAAGTCTTTGTCGTCATAGATGACTCCTCCTCTTGGTGTCAGTGCGCATGGGCATCGGCTCCATCCTTAGATTGTTTTGCCATAGTAGGGTTAGATGGAGTAGTGTAGTATAATACATAAAGATATGCCCATGTAAGTGTATCTAAATAAGATAATGTTGGGACAGACACAGGTTTCCGGGGAGGCAGGGAGGGCATGTACCACTCTGCAGCCCTCTATGCCAAGAACAGATGCATACTGGTAAGTAGCATATTCCGTTCGAGGCATATGGGCTGCAGATGGTACATTTATGAATAGATTGTACAGCAGTTACCTCCCTAGCGGTGGTCACCAGTGTCTGTCGCAACTGTTTGAAATAGAGTTTTTAATACAGCTTGGCCCACTCTGGCTTGTTGTGCAGCCTGTACATCAACACAGTAGTGCTTTGTGAATGTATGTGGTGTAGACCAAGTTGCTGCTCTACATATGTCATCTAGGGGAATGTTCCCTAAGAATGCCATAGATGCTCCTAGTTTTCGTGTAGAATGAGCTCTAGGAGGAACAGGTAATGTTCTCTTTGCTTTAATGTAACATATTTGTATGCATCTTACAATCCATCTAGCGATGCCTGCTTTAGAGATAGGATTGCCCTTATGTGTTGGGGAAAATGCTACAAATAGTTGTTTAGTTTTCCTGAAGTTTTGTGTTCTTTCTATGTAGTACAAAATGGCTCTTTTGACATCTAGTGTATGTAGAGCCCTTTCTGCTACCGTCTGTGGCTTTGGAAAGAAGACTGGTAGTTCCACTGGCTGGTTGATGTGAAATGCTGAAATTACTTTAGGCAAGAACTTTGGGTTTGTTCTAAGAACCACTTTATTCTGGTGTAACTGTAGGAATGGTTCTTGTATTGTCAATGCCTGTAATTCACTTACTCTCCTGAGTGAGGTAATGGCTATAAGGTAAGCCACCTTCCATGTAAGGAATTGTATTTCGCACCTATGCATAGGTTCGAAAGGTGGCCCCATTAGTCTGGTGAGTACTACGTTGAGGTTCCAGACTGGGGAAGGTGGTAATCTTGGTGGAATTACTCTTTTAAGGCCTTCCATGAAGGCTTTTATCGCTGGTACTCTGAACAATGATATGTGTTGCCTGTTTTGTAGGTACGCTGCTATAGCTGCTAGGTGTACCCTGATAGATGTGTACGCTAGATTACATTGCTGCAAGTGTAATAAGTAGCAAATAATCTCCTTTGTTGATACGTCCAGAGGGTTGATATTGTTATTAGTACAGTGTATAGCAAACCTCTTCCACTTAGCTGCATAGCATGCTCTGGTGGTGGGACGTCTCGCTTGTTTAATTATCTCCATGCACTTTGGGGGTAGATCTAAGTGCCCAAATTCTAGGATTTTAGGAGCCAGATCGCTAGGTTCAATTGTGTGGGATCTGGGTGCATTATTTCTCCATGGTTCTGTGTAAGGTGCATGGGTAGAATTTGTAGCTTTTGATGTGGCACTTGTGAGAGTTGCTGGAGCGTGGTGAACCACGGTTGTCTTGCCCACGTGGGTGCTACTAGTATCATGGTCATTGAGTGTTGTTGTAGTTTTCTGACCACTAATGGGATTAGTGGGAGAGGGGGAAAAGCGTATGCAAATTTGTTGGACCAATTTATCAATAACGCATTGCCCTGCGACAGGTGGTGCGGGTACCTGGACGCGAAGCTTTGGCATTTTGCGTTCTGATGAGTGGCAAAGAGGTCTATCTCTGGCTGTCCCCATCTTTGGAAGAATGGCTGCAGTATTTGTTGGTGCAGTTCCCATTCGTGTATTTGTTCCGACTGTCTGCTTAAGATGTCTGCTATCTGGTTTTGGACTCCTGGTAGGTGTTCGGCTAACAGATAGATGTTTTGAGGAATGGCCCATCTCCAGATTTCCTGTGCTAGTCTGGATAGTTGGAGAGAGTGCGTCCCCCCCTGTTTTTGAATATAATACATTGCTGTCATGTTGTCTGTTCTGATCAGGACTGCTTTGTTGGTAAAATGTATTTGGAAGGCTTTCAATACTAGAAACACCGCTAGTAGTTCTAGGTAATTGATGTGCAGTCTTTTTTCCTGCACACTCCACCTTCCTTGTACTGTGTATTTCTCCATATGTGCTCCCCATCCTGTGAGCGATGCGTCCGCTGTTATTGTCACCTGTGGAATTGGTTGTAGGAACGACCGCCCCTTGGCAATGTTTGTTGTGTTCCACCACTTCAGAGAGCGGTGTGTGCGGTCGTCTACCAACACCAGATCTGTAATCTGTCCTTGAGCCTGATTCCACTGTGTCGCTAAGCATTCTTGTAGCGGACGCATTTGTAGTTTGGCATATGGTATTAGCAGTATGCAGGATGACATCATCCCTATTAGCTGCATGAACACTCTTGCTGGTAGTGAGTGTTGTGGCTGGAATCTTTGAATGATTGTAAGCATAGTTTGGATTCTGACTGGATTGGGGTATACTTTGGCTTTTTCTGTGTCTATAGTAGCCCCCAGATATTGTTGAACCTTGCTTGGTTGTAGGTGTGACTTTGTGTAGTTCACTGTGAACCCTAGCTGGTGTAGTAGCTGAATTGTCTTTTGTGCGTTTTGAAGACATTCCTCTTGTGACTTGGCTTTTATTAGCCAGTCGTCCAAGTATGGGAAGACATGAATTTGTGGTCTTCTTAGGTGAGCTGCCACTACTGCCAGGCATTTTGTGAACACCCTTGGTGCCGTTGTGACACCAAACGGAAGGACTTTGAACTGATAATGTTGTCCTTCTACCACAAACCTGAGGTATTTCCTGTGGGCTTTGTGAATCGGGATATGAAAGTAAGCGTCTTTTAGATCCAGTGTAGAAAGAAAGTCCCCTTTCTTCAGTAAAGGAAGTACTTGTTGGAGCGTGACCATGTGGAAATGTTCCGAATTTATGTATGCGTTGAGAGGTCTCAGGTCCAGTATTGGCCTTAGAGACCCGTCCTTTTTGGGAATTAGGAAGTATAGTGAGTATACTCCTGTTCCTTGTTGGTGCTGTGGAACCTTCTCTATGGCATGCTTTTCTAGTAGGGATAGTACTTCTTGTTTTAACAGTGTCAGGTGATCTTGTTTCATTGGACGCTGTTTGGGGGGGATGTTTGGTGGGGTAGATGTGAGTTCCAGGCAATAACCATGTTGGATAATTTGTCTCACCCACCTGTCTGATGTGATGTTTTCCCAGACAGGTAGGAACTGTGATAGGCGTCCCCCGACCGGTGTTATATGGTCTGGGGGGAGCTGTATGAAGTCACTGCTTTGGGGTTGGAGAGTTGCGGTTGTTGTTGTTTCCGCGACCTCTACCCTTGTTGTTGTTACCTCTGTAACTACCTCTAGAATTACCTCTGGGTGATGTAGGTGTAAAAGAGGTTTGTTGCTGGCTTGTACCTGTATTTTTGGATCCTCCTCTATAGGTGGACCTACGAAAGGAACCTCTTTGTGTCGGCTGTTGCAATGCTCCCATTGATTTAGCCGTTTCCGTATCCTTTTTCATCTTTTCTAAGGCCTCATCTGTCCCTGTGCCGAAAAGTGTTTTCCCATCAAAAGGTTGGTTCAGTAACGATGTTTGTACCTCTTGTTTGAACCCTGATACCCTGAGCCATGCATGTCTCCTTAACATGATGCTTGTGTTTGTAGATCTTGCTGCAGTGTCTGCCGCGTCTAGGGCACACTTTATGGAAGTGTTAGTAATTAACTTCCCTTCTTGTATGAGTTGATCTGCCCTCTTTTGATGTTCTTTCGGGAGATGTGTGATGAGTTTTTCTAATTCATCATAATGCGCTCTGTCATACCTTGCAAGTAGTGCTTGCGTATTAGCTATGCGCCAGCTGTTTGCCGCTTGAGATGCTACTCTCTTGCCAGAGGCATCTATTAGCTTAGACTCTTTGTCAGGAGGTGGAGCTTCTCCTGTAGATAAAGAGTTTGCTCTCTTACGAGCGTTTGTGACCACTAGTGAGTCTAGAGGAATTTGCCCTTTAATGTATATTGGGTCTTTTGGAGCTGCCCTATATTTCTTATCGATTCTTGGGTTCAGTACCCTAGCCCTCACTGGGTCTTTGAATATCTCTGATGTATGACTGAGAAGGCCATTAAGCATTGGTAGTGTTCCTGATGTTCTTTGTGCAGTAGGTAGTGTTTCTAATAAGAAATCCTCTATTTGAGGTTCTGCATGTAGTTCTACCTTGTGATATGTTGCTGCTCTATTAATGAGTTGCGCAAAACCAGTATTATCATCAGGAGGTGAAGGTTTTGAAGGATACATTTCAGGGTCGTTATCGTTATCTGACCCTACATTGTACTCTTCCCATGGGTCTGCCTCCTCTGGGATTGTGTCTTCATCATCCCCAGGATGTTCCCCCTCCCCTGTGTCACTCTCTACATCTGTTGTAGGTGTAGATGGTCGTGTGGGAGGAATATTTGGTCTATTGTGAGGAAGAGGAGAAGATGGTGTGTGTCTAGGTTTTGGAGAAGGGGGAGGAGTTGTATTTGTCCCCATTGTTCTCTTCTTCGGATGAGTTTTGTCGTCCGAATGTTCATTCTTCCTCTTTTTAGGTAGTTCTGTGACTACCTTGCCAGTTTTTGGATCAATAAACAGTCTTTTGTTTAGGATCGGTCTTGTATTCCTGTGTCGGTACCACAGTTTTCGGTTCCGAAAGGTGTTTTTTCTTCTGACTGTCCATTTGTATTTTCGGCACCGAGATTTTATTCGGATCCGATGTCCTCGGTATCGAAGATGTCCCCGGTGTCGAGGGTGTTTTCGACGTCGAAACGTGTTTCGGTGTCGACATGGACTGCTTCGACTTCGAGCTTTCCTTGACTTGGAGCTTCGGTGTCGATGTGGTCCGTTTATCGGAACCACCATGATGGGAGACCGAGTGTTTCGGTTTCGTTGCCGGGCTCGAAGGCGGGGCGTCGGAAACTTTTTTCGGTTGTCTGACCGGGCTCGAGGGCGGGGTCGACACCGTGCGGGGTCTGTTCTTTGGTAAAGGGACGTCGTCACTCACGGTTTGTTGGACGTCGATTTCCTCGACGTCGGACTCGTCCACTTCCGACCCCGCCTCATCGGCCTCTTCTTCCTCCTCTTCTGGGTGCTGGTCCTCGAACAGCTCCGGGATTGCTTGTGACTGCATTCTCGATACCTCGTGTCTTCGGGCTCGACGGTTTCTAATCGTCGATTTTGAAGAGAACGCTGCACAGGCCTCACAGTCCCTGGATTCGTGTTCAGGGGACAAGCAGAGGTTGCACACCTCGTGTAGGTCCTTGTGTGGGAACTTAGCACCACACGTTGGACATTTTTTGAATGGAGTCCTTTCCATGGACCCCGGGCTGGACTACTTCGAGTTTCTCGTAGTCGTCGTCCTTCGAAACGCGTCGGTATGGAAGTGAAGACGCGTTCGATAACAATACCGTCGAATTGGAAAGGGTTACGCGCCGAATATAACCTTCTTTATCGAAGTAGGTCCGGAGCGCTTCGATCCTCATCCGAACCCGATGGCGGAACAATCTAAGGATGGAGCCGATGCCCATGCGCACTGACACCAAGAGGAGGAGTCATCTATGACGACAAAGACTTCTCCAGAAGAAAAACAAGTGCAATCATCCGAGCCCAACACCAGATGGCGATCTATTCATAAATGTACCATCTGCAGCCCATATGCCTCGAACAGTTAGATTTCATATTAAGATGGTTTTTCTACATTAAAAAAAATAAGTTAATGACTTGCGAGCAGAGGTGATAAACACTACGAAGGCAGTCTTTAAAGTTAAATGTCCGAGAGGACAGTTCTATAGTAGCTTGAAAGGAGCGCACATAAGGTATGTCAGAACTAAGTTCAAGTCCCACTGAGGCATTACAAAAGGAATAGAAGGAAAGAGGTCTGTAATGTCCTTGAGAAATCTATTTACAATTGGGGACTTGAAAAGAAAAGGCTGATCAGGCAGCCGAAGAAAGGCTGAGATGGCTGAAAGATAGCCCTTAACGCCTTAACTGCGGCGGTTTTTCCGGGAGGGTGGGCGGGGCCGCGTCAGCCGTGCGCAGCACCAGGGAGGTAGCTCGCGCGAAGGCCAACGGCAGCAGGGAAGGGGTTAAGTGTGCCCAAAGCAGAGCTCTGCTGGGCCAAAGATAGGAGGAACAAAATATCTTCAGAAAGAAGGGCAGAGAGGACATCCACAGCCTTTGCTGGGCACCATGCCACAAATGTATTCCATCTACAGGCGTATACCGTCTTAGTGGAGGGACGCCTGGCTGCCAAGATAACATTACAGACTTTAAGAGGAAGGTCAAAAGCCATCAACTGTCGCCGCTCAACGTCTATGCAAGGGGGTGGACACTGGATAGGTTTGGGTGGAGGGCGTCCCCTGCTGCTGCGACAGAAGATCCTCCTAAAGTGGCAGCTGGATCGGAGGATCGATGGCTAGATGCAACAGCTCGGGATACCAGACTCTGTGCCCAATCCGCATCAACAAGAATGACTTGGGCCCAATCCGACTTTATCATCTTCAGCACTCAGGGGAGAAGTGGTATAGGCGCAAAGGCATATGGAAGACCGCAACTCCACTCGCGGCGAAATGTGTTGCCGAGCGAGAGCCGCCTTGGAAATTCCAGCGCACAGAACTGCTGACATGGAGCATCCTCTTCGGTGTGGCGAATAGATCCAACCAAGGCTCTCCACACTGCTTAAAGCGACCTTGCACCACCTCCGAGTGAAGACGCAATTCGTGATCCATCATGCACCGGTGGCTGAGTTAGTCTGCCCTGGCGTTTAAAGAACCTACCAGGAGTTGAACCACCAGGAATATACCCTGATCTTCCAGCCATGTCCAGAGGTGAAGAGCCTCTTGACATACAGTCCACGACCCCACCCGCAATGTTTGTTGCAGTACCACATGGCGTGGTGTTGTCCTTGAGCACTTGCACTACTCTTCCCCTAACAGAGGGAAGTATTGCTTGCAGCACAAGACGGATTGCCTGGAGCTCCAAAGGCCTCTGATTTCGCCTCTCCAATTAGGCCGCCACATCCCAGAAGTGATGCATCAGTCACCACTGTGAACCCCGGTTGGGGAAGGGAGAGGGATCTGCAGCTGACAAAATCCTGGTTCGTTAGCCACCACAGCTGTTGGTGTGCAGTGCCCTCCAAGATCTGGACGCAATCAGAAAGATCCCCCTGATGCTGTGCCCACTGGAACTTCAGGTCCCACTGCAGAGCCCGCATATGCCATCTGGCATAATCCACCAGCAGGATATCTCGGACTCCCTGCTCGGGAGGATAGGCCCGAAACTGCGTCATGTCCGGAACCGCTCCAATGAAGAGGATCTTCTGAGAGGGACTCTGGTGTGACTTCGGCACGTTGATAGAGAACCCCAGCGAATGCAGGAGGTTCACTATAGTCTGGAGAAGGGAGACGACAGCCTAGGGTGAGCGGGCTTTCAACAGCCAGTCGTCGAGATAGGTGAAGACTAGGACCCCTGATTTGCGCAGATGAGCTGCAACCACCGCCATGGCTTTCGTGAACATCCAAGGGGTGCTGGT
The DNA here is from genome assembly GCF_964261635.1 of Lissotriton helveticus. Classification (NCBI taxonomy): domain Eukaryota; kingdom Metazoa; phylum Chordata; class Amphibia; order Caudata; family Salamandridae; genus Lissotriton; species Lissotriton helveticus. The sequence goes on from NC_136067.1 coordinate 1,286,993,120, forward strand.
AAGGAGAAGGGGAGCACAGTTAACTGAAAACGCTTGTGGTCTAGTGTGAACCGTAGGTAACGCCTATGGGCTGGCAGCACGGGGATGTGGAAATAGGCATCCTGCAAGTCCAACGCTACCATCCAGTCTCCAGGGATGAGAGCAGACAGGACCTGAGCCAGAGTCAACATCTTGAACTTCTCCTTCCGGAGGAAGCGGTCGACGTTCCTGAGATCCAAGATAGGACGGAGGCCCTTTTCCTTCTTGAGCACCGGAAAGTAGTGGAAATAACAACCACAACCTACTTCTGGGACAGCAACGCCCTCGATGGCTCCCATGGCCAAGAGAGCAGTACCTTCCTGTTGGAGAAGGACTAGGTGAACCTCCGACATGCGTTGGAATTGAGGTGGCATGGATGGAGGGGTAGTCTCAAAGGGGAGGGAGTAGCCTCTTTGGACTATCTGCAAAACCCACCTGTCCGACGTGATGTTTTGCCAGTGGGGGAGGTGATGGCAAATCCTGACGCCCACTGGTGATTGATGGGCCTTAAAGGCAGGACTAGGAGGGTTTGGACGCTGCTGCAGAGGGGGGCTGGTGGACTGGCAAGCTCGCTGGCATCCGAGCCATGAAGGTGGGATCCACGTCCCCGGCCGCGTAGACGTTGGACAGCTTGCGCAGACCTGTGGCTTTGGGCGGAACGTGGCAAGGCACTGAGAAAGTGCCATCTTTCTTGCATTGGTATGCCCCACTTTTTTTCTGAACTGCTGATGTGCTTTGACTGAGTGTGCCCTGGGTTCCTGCTAACCAGGTACACAGGGCCTGTGTTCCTTCCCTAAAACTGTGTTAAAACTAAAACCCAATTGGCATCTCTGGCCACCTGTCAGCCCCTAGTAAATGGTACCCTAGGTACCCAGGGCATGGTGACCAGAGAAGACCCCTGAGGGCTGCAGCACGTATTGTGCCACCCTCATGTGCCCTGTGCCGCTGACACCCATATACTGCCTTTGCAGGCTGAGTGTCTAAGTACAGAACTAAACAAAGAGTCGACATGGCACACAACCCTGTGTGCCATGCCCATAGAACTCATTGCCCTGGCATACTTCAGTCAACCCTCTAGCTGGGTGCCCTATGCCAGAGGTGTGGGAACAGGTGCATAAGCCCTGTGCCCCTACAGTACCCAGGGCCATTCCTGAGCACTGTAAGTGCAGTGATGCCATTAAGAGTATATGGTGCTGGGAGGTTGTCATTATGAACTCCACAGCACCATAATGGCTACACTGAAGACTGACAAGTTTGGTACCAAACTTCTCAGCACGTTAAACCCGCACTGATGCCAGTGTGGGATTTAATGTAAAATGCACCAGAGGGCCTCTTAGATATGCCCCTTGAAAACCTAACCTAGAATCCACGTCTGGGCTGACTGGCTGCCACACAGCAGACATGTTGCTGGACCCCTGGGTGGAGAGCCCCCCGCTCTCCTGGGCATGCAACAATGCACATACTGGGCGAGGTGCTAGGACTCCTCCCCCAGGATGGGCAGAGGGAATCTTCAAAGGCATGCCGCCTCTGTGAGCTTCTCCAAACCATTTGCTGTACACAGCAACTGGCCCCCACCAGTCCTGACCCCCACTCTGGAAGGGAAGACTGGCGGGAAAAACTACGTCAGGAAGGGGGGTGCCAGCCTGTGCCAACCCCACCCCTCAGGTGGGGGAGATTAGGTGAAGCACGACCCCGGGCTCCGGCCATCTTGAAGATGGGGAGCCCTGTCCAATCACAGCTGGGCTCCTGCCCCCTCCCACAGGAGAGGAGCAAGCTAAGGGGTGTACCTACCCCAGGACAGGGACCTATTGGTCCCTGCCCTTTTACTACCTGTAACGCCCCTAAATTCAGTATTTATGGGCTCCCTGAACCTTCCTTCCTCAGATCCCGATAAGAAAAGAAGAAAGAAGATCAAGAAGAATAAGACCCGCCGTGTAGCTTCTAACAACAGGATGACAACAACTGACTTGTCCCCAGCCCTACCGGCCTGGCGATCCTGGAACCTGCTCCTGCCTAATCCCGGCGACTCCTGCGGACAGCAACCTTGGGACACCCAGAGGACCTGCCTGCCTTGACCCTCTCAAAGCCTGGCTCCCATCAGCAGAGGCTCTGCTGCAACAACCCCCCCCCCCCCCGGTGCAAGCCAGGAAGTTCCAGACCGACCCACTCTGCACCCGCCGAGCCCGGCCTGTGCCCGAGTGATACAGGACCACGAGGACGTCCCCCCGGCGACTGGGACCCAAAGTCCAGTGCCCAAAGACCCTCCTCGACGACGCCGACTACGCCTGCAGCCTCAGGACAAAGGACCCCTCCGACCGCAACCAGCAGGGGGTACGATTTCACGACCTCAAAAGACACCCCTGGATCCGGCGCCCCACGGCCCCCTGTGCCCAACTCCTGGGTGCCTACCTATCCTCCAAGATGCCAACTTCCCCCTCGAAGTGTTGGTCGCTCCTGAAGATCCTCCATCCCCGAGCCTGCAGCCTTTGTTCCCTTTTGTTCCTCATTGAATAACATTGAGCGCCCGACGGCTCAAACGCACCCTGCACCCAGCCGCCCGAGTACCGCTGGCTGTGCCACCTTTGCCCTATCCAGCTTCCTCCTTTGCCCTGAGCACGTGACCAGGAGCCCAGCTCCCACAGCCGCGTGGCCTGCTATCCAGCAGCCACCAACCGGAGGTCCCCTGTCCCTCATTGGATAACATTGGGCCTAACTACCTCTGCACCCGGCCGCCCCTGCGCCGCTGAGGGTGAACCAACTGTACTTACCTGACCCTGGGGGAACCCTGAGTCTATGCCCAGAACCACAACTTCACCAGTCGAGTACTCACCTGGAAACCGGTAACTCACTTACTTGCCAATGGATAACAATGACTGGTTTGACTCGAAAAATCTTCTAAGTGTGAAGTTTTGGAAACTTAAAATATTCCCATAAAATCAACAGAATTCCGAAGTGCTCACCTGTGATCAGGAGAGAAGCCAGTACTGCATCTTGTAGCTCAGTCCTGAACCGCAAAAGTAATGTTTACTAGTAACCTGAATTTTTTTTTTTAGGAATCCATTGTCTGCTTTTCTATGAAATTTCTTCTAAGTGTCTACTTTTGAAAACTTGAAATATTCTTTAAAAATCATACGAAATACTGACACCAAATTACTTACCTGTTTTAAGTTGAGACCCCAGTGCTGGACCCAGGAGCCCAGTACTGGATTACCAAAGTAACGAAATCGTACTTTACCTGCAACCTGAATTTGCTCGCATTGGATAACATTGCCAGATTTCTGTTGAAAAGTTTCTAAGTGTGAACTTTTAAAATAGCTTTATATTCCTGAAAAATCACTGCAATACCTAAAACGTTTTTACTAAACTGTTTTCAGCTTAGACCCCAGGACTGAATCTAGGAGCCAGTCCTTGAACTACCAAAGTATTATACAAAGTAATCAACTGTGCTTATATAAGAAAATCCATTGAGCTTAATGCTAAATTGTGTGTAGAATTGTGTTGCCTACTGCAACCCCTGTACCTATTGTGTTTACAAAGTTTATTGCCTTTCTGCAAAGTACTCATCTGAGACCTCTCATATTGAGAACAGTATATTTTGATACCTGTTGGTTCTAGAAATAAAACAACGATATCTTTGATATAAAAACAATTGGCCTTGAGTTCAGTCTTTGAGTGTGTGAAACCTTTTGCTGACTGAGTGTGTACAACAAATGCATTACACTGTTCTCTGATACTTCCTTACTGCTCGACCAAGCTACCACGTTAGAGAGTAAGGTCACCACTGGCTTTAACCTCTGTTATACCTCTGGGGTTGGTGGACTCTATACACACTGTACCTTATTCTACTCCAGTATATATAGAGCCACATTCTCAAAGGGAACCCTTCCGAAGCCACAAAAGGGGCGAAAAGCTGACTGTGCTGGGCGGAAGGTGGAAGCGAGGCCTAAGGATCTGGCCGTAGCCCTAGAACCCTTAAAGTGTTCAAGCGCGTTGGCTGCCTTGTCGCTAAACAGGCGACGGCCATCAAAGGGCATGTCTAAAAACGTTGCTTGGACATCACCCAAGAAGCCAGTGGACCTCAACCAGGCGTAGCCTCTCAGTGCTACCGACGTGGAAATCGTCCTGCCCAGTGAGTCGGCGTTGTCCAGAGCGCACCAGATGGCAAAAGGCACTGTGTCTCTCCATTCGGCAACAACATGGGAGAGCACGGCCCGGGCCTCCTCGGGGCACTGTGGCAGCACCTGTGCAACCGTGGCTCACACAGCGTGGGAGTAACGGCCGAATAGACATGCGGTGTTCACCGACCGCAGTCCCAAGCTGGAGGAAGAAAACATCTTCCCAAGGTGCTCCATCTTCTTGGATTCCCTATGAGGTGGTGAGTTAGGCAATGCGCCTTTAGGCAAAGAGGTTTGGACTAACAAGCTCTCTGGGGTAGGATGGTAAGAGAGGGAAATGGGGTCGCCCGGGGGGGAGGGGAGCGGTGACGTCGGTCAATCATCCTGTCCACAAGACCCCCTGTGTTGGACCAAGTGCCCAAAAGGATGTCTGTAAGGGGCCTCATTGAACATCAGCAGGGGCTCCGAAGAGGCCGCTGTCAGCTGAAGCACCTCAGTGAGGAGGTTAGCCCTGACTGCCACCTTCGGAAGCTCAAGGTTAGGTCTTTAGCTAAACTATGCAACACCATGGTAGGGGGAGAAAGCATGCCAAGGTCTGGCTAGGTATTCAGACCACTGGCGTCACCCAACTCCTCTCTCCAGTCCGGTTCCTCTAACTGGTCTGCAAGAGGGTCCACAGACCCCTCCCAGTCCTCCTCACCCTCTCCTGGTAGCCACTCAGGGTGGTAAGAAATATCAGGAGAGGAGGGGGGTACAAAAGTACAGTTCGGCGCCAGTACGGACGTCGGGCTATGTCGGTCCGGCTCCTTGTCTTCGATGAGGGGGGAGACCAGGGCAGACGCCAGCTAGGGACACAACTGGCGTCGGAGGCGGCGGATGTATCATGACTGGATTCGGCACAGGAGGAGGTGACACAAGGTCGACCCGTGCCATTCCGGATCAAGGCTTTGATGCTTGGGGACCCTGCGAAGCTGCCGACATCGAAGGCCTGGAGCCCCCAACCGAGTCTGCGGGGCCCAAAGGCGCCCCAGCGGAGTCGGGCTGCCCGAAGATAGAGTGCAAGGCTTCGTAAAAGCTTCGAAGCTGGGCAGGGGTCACTCCGGCTCCTGGAAAGGTAGGGAAGGCCTGAGTCGGCCAAACAGGCTCCGCAGCCGGAGCCAGACGACTACCACCCGCTTCCCGCGTCGCGTCAGCAGACGGACAAGGAGAACGTGAAGAGCGACGGTGCTTCTTCGCCTTCTTCTTGTGCTATGATGACGACTGGTGGTGGTGGCTTCGCTACCGGTCCTGCGACCCCCCTCTCGACTGGGACCTCGAACGGCAAGGAGCGGACTGCCAGGCCTTGAGAAGCTTTCGGGACCGCTGCTACAAAGACTTAGGGTTCATGGCCCGGCAGTCAAGAGAACGACTTTGGGTTGTGGTCGCGCTTCAGGCATCGAAGGCACATGAGGTGCGGGTCCATGACCGACATCCATTTGTGACAGGAGTTACAAGACTTGAAATCAGTCTGACGTGACATCCCTTCGTGCACCAGGAGTCGATCGACACAAAAAAGGTGTTGACAAAAGTCACAAAAACGGAGTAAAAAAGTGACTCGATGTACCGTTGTAAGAAGTGGCTCTATATATACTGGACCAATGTAAGGTACAGTGTGTATAGAGTCTGTGTCAGTCAGAATATCTTTATTCGACTTATACCAAGTCATACAAAGAAAAAACAAACGTTCAAACAAAACAAACATATAAAATACATGGAAAGCATACTTGAACGTTCAGTTTTCTAAAAAGCATCTGCCTAAAAAAAACACATATTAAATACTATATACAGGTTAAGAATTCATTTTATATGAGAAGATGCATTTTTTTCCCTCTAAAAGGGACATTTTTAAGACAGAAAATTGCCGATAGCTTTAACCCTTGACGCTGCCACTAAAAATTTTGCAATACTAAAAGTGATGCAAGGATTTGTCAAAAGCTGTAAGAAGAGCAGCGCAGGGCGTGCCTGTGTAAACCCTGCTTCTTTCAAGATGGGGAGCAGGTATTTTTTCCTCTGCTCATGAAACAAGCTGCAAAACATGACGAAATGCATTGTGTCCTGCACCGAAAAATTGTCGCAGCTACAAGGGGCGGCTTGTTCCGGTTTCTGCCAACCGTTAAAATAACCAAGGTGAAAATGTAAAAGATTAAACCTAAATTTGATTAGTAAAAACCTATAGAGTCTGTGATTTTTAAAGAATATAAATGTATTTTCAAAGTTGACAGAAACCAACCAATGTTATCCTATGGGAGGAAATTCAAGTCACAGGTGAAGTAGGTTCTCGTTACTTTTGTAATCCAGTACTGGACTCCTAAGTTCAGCACTGGGACATCTACCTAAGACAAGTAAGTAATTACGGTTTGATATTTGGTACGTTTTTTAAAGAATATTTGTAGTTTGCAAAAATCGGCACTTAGAAGAAATTTCACAGAAAAACAGTCAATGGTTTCCTATGGAAGAAAATGCAGGTAACTGGCAAGTACGGTTAGGATTACTTTTGCGGTTCAGTACTGGGCTAAAAGGTACAGTACTCCTCTCCTGATCCCAGGTGAGTAATTCGGAATTCGTTATTCGACTGATTTTAGATGAATATGAATATTTTGAAGTTTCAAACCTCCACACTTAGAAGAAATTTAAAATGAAAACCAGGCAATATAACCTATGGAAGAAAAGTGAGGGAAATCTTACCCTCATCTGGTCGCGGTTGGAGGGGTCACTGGTTCTGAGGCTGCAGGCATCGTTTGGGTCATCGAGGAGGGTCTTTGGGCACTGGACTTCGGGTCCCAGTCGCCAGGGGTACGTCCTCGTGGTCTTTGATCACTCAGGCACAGGCCGGGCTTGGCGGGTGCAGAGTGGGCTGTATTCGCGGTTCCTGGCTGGCACTAGGGGTATTGCTGTTTGAGCAGAACCACTGCTCGTGGGAGTCCCAGTCTTTTGGAAGGTTCAAGGCAGGCAGATCCTCCGGGTTTTCGGGGTTGCTGTCTGCAGGAGACGCTGGAGTTTCTGGGGCCAAGTCTGTGGGCGTCGTCCTTTTGTTAGCAGCTGCACGGCAGGTCTTCTTGTTGCAATCGGGATCTGAGGAAGGAAGGTTCAGGGTGCCCCTAAATACTACATTTAGGGGCGTTACAGGTAGGAGAAGTGCAGGGACCAATGGGTCCCTGTCCTGGGGTGGGTACACCCCTTAGCCTGCTCCTCTCCTGTGGGAGAGGGGCAAGGGCCTAGCTGTGATTGGGTAGGGCTATCCATCTCCAAGATGGCCGGAGCCCGGAGTCGTGCTTCACCTCGCCCACCTGAGGGGTGGGGTTGGCATAGGCTGGCACACCCCTTTTCCTCACTTAAAGTTTCCCGCCGTTCTTCCGGCCAGAGTGGGGGGTCAGAACCGGTGGGGGCCAGTTGCTGAGTACAGCAAGTAGCCTGGAGAAGCTCACAAAGGGGGTATATGCCTTTGAAGCTTCCCCTGCCCTTCCCCAGGGGAGTGGGGGGATTGGCACCTCGCCCCAGGATGTGCATTGTTGAGGCCCCCCGAGAGTGGCAGGCTCTCGACCCAGTGGTCCAGAAACATGTCTGGTGGTGGCAGCCTCGGTAGCCACACAGTCAGGACACTGGGAGTTGGTTAGCTTTCAGGGGGCATCTCTAAGATGCCCTCTGTCGTGCATTTAACATTAAATGCCACACTGGCATCAGTGAGGGTTTAGTGTGCTGAGAAGTTTGATAACCAACTTCTCAGTCTTCAGTGAAGCCATCATGGTGTTGTGGAGTTCGTAATGACGGCCTCCCCGCAACATATACTCTTAATGGCAGCACTGCACTTACAGTGCCCAGGAATGGCCCTGGGTACTGTCGGGGCACAGGGCTCATGCACCTGTACCTACACCACAGGCAAAGGGCACCCAGCTAGAGGGGTAACCGATGGATGCTAGGGCAGCAAGCTTGTGAGCATGGCACACAGGGATGTGTTTCACATATATATGGGTAGCACACCATTATTTTTAACAAGTTTCCAACCATAATTTAACCAACAAACTTTCACATGTGGCGTGCTCACTGTTAAGCATGCTAAGCCCAAACAGCATGTGCATGAACAAAACATCATAATTTATGGGCTTCTCTTTGCCCCAAAGTCAGTGGCGACAGCCTCTATTCATAGCGCATTTGCTTTCCATATTTTTAAATTGAACATATCTTTTCCTCCTTCTTAAGTTCATTTCACTTATGAATCTTCTTTTTCATTTTCTCCACTCTTCATATCATCCATTTAGACATGCAAGGTTAATGCCAATTTTCCACAGTTTCTCATATTCTCGCGGGCCATCCGAACCTCTCTTTCAAGAATACGTAAAAAAAAGCATCATTTGTCGATAGCAGTTTATTGTAGCCCAATGCATTTCGGACCTCCACGGAACCTTCGTCAGGGATAACTGTGAATAACAACAAAATACATCTTTTTAAAACACTACCCCTCTAAATAAGTGCTAAAATTTCTTACAAAAGCTTATGAAATGTAAATTACACATGTCTTACTTTCCTTAATGGCTCAGTAGCAGTCGCAAACTCAATACCCTTACATCCCCCCCTCGTTTGAGGGCTAAATGGATGATATGAAGAGTGGAGAAAATGAAAAAGAAGATTCATAAGTGAAATGAACTTAAGGATGACACAGGGATGTGTGCCCTGTCAACTCTGTTCAGTTCTGTACTTAGACACTCAGCCTGCAAAGGCAGTGTGTGGGTGTCAGAATACAGGGCCCCTAAGGGTGGCACAATAAGTGCTGCAGCCCTCAGGGGTCTTCTCTGGTCACCATGCCCTGGGTACCATTTACTAGGGGCTGACAGGTGGCCAGAAATGCCAATTGGGTTTTAGTTTCAACACAGTTTTAGGGAAGGAACACAGGCCCTGGGCAACTGGTTGGCAGGAGCCCAGGGCACACTCAGTCAAAGCACCTCAGCAATTCAGCAAAAAGTGGGGGCATACCAATGCAAGAAAGATGGCACTTTCTCACAACCGCTCTCTCTGGATCTGCGCTGGCTGGCATGGACAGAGAAAGAACTGACATCAGCACGCGAGGGCAGTGTCTAGGTAGATACTGCAACGTCATCCCACCCCATCCCCCTTTTGTACCGCTTTGTTCGCAATAAGTTGGCAGGGTATGCTCAGACGTGAGTCCCTTGCTCACTTTGCCACTGCATTCAAGCAAGCCTGGCTGAAGAAGGCTGTAATGCCAGAAACCGGTCCTAGGAAGCTTGAATCCGGTCCAGGGAAGGCATGGCTTGGCAGTTCGGGCTGGACTGTTCCCATGAGGCACAGGGTTAGACTGATTTGCATATGGCCATGTCTGAACTGGGGTGGCACAGTGGGCCAAAGAACGGTGATGGATTAAACCCAGATCTGTTGACTGGGTGTGAGTGTTTGATTGGGTCAGATGCTCAGTCCATCACTACGCCCTTTTGTACCGCTTTGTTTGCCATAAGTTGGCAGGGTATGCTCAGACGTGAGTCCCTTGCTCACTTTGCACTGGATTCAAGCAAGCCTGGCTGAAGACGGCTGTAATACCAGAAACCGGTCCTAGGAAGCTTAAATCCGGTCCAGGGAAGGCATGGCTTGGCAGTTCGGGCTGGACTGTTCCCATGAGGCACAGGGTCAGACTGATTTGCATATGGCCATGTCTGAACTGGGGTGGCAGAGTGGGCTTAAGAACGGTGATGGATTTAACCCAGATCTGTTGACTGGATGTGAGTTTTTGATAGGTTCAGATGCTCCGTCCATCACCACCCCCTTTTGTACCGCTTTGTTCGTCATAAATTGGCAGGGTATGCTCAGACGTGAGTCCCTTGCTCACTTTGCAACTGGATTCAAGCAAGCCTGGCTGAAGACGGCTGTAATCCCAGAAACCGGTCCTAGGAAGCTTGAATCCGGTCTAGGGAAGGCATGGCTTGGCAGTTGGGGCTGAACTGTTCCCATGACGCACAGGGTCAGACTGATTTGCATATGGCCATGTCTGAACTGGGGTGGCAGAGTGGGCTAAAGAACGATGATGGATTAAACCCAGGTCTGTTGGCTGGGTGTGAGTGTTTGATTGGTTCAGATGCTCCGTCCATCACCACCCCCTTTTGTACCGCCTGGGTACTGCAAGGGCACAGGGATCATGCACCTGTGCCCACACCACTGGCATAGGGCACCCAGCTAGAGGGGTGACTGATGGATGCCAGGGCAGCGAGCTTGTGGGCATGGCACACAGGGATGTGTCCCATGTCGACTCTGTTTAGTTCTGTTCGTAGACACTCAGCCTGCAAAGGCAGTGTGGGTGTCAGGGTACAGGGCCCCTAAGGGTGGCACAATAAGTGCTGCAGACCTTAGGGGTCTTCTATGGTCACCATGCCCTGGGTACCCTTTACTAGGGGCTGACAGGTGGCCAGAGTTGCCAATTGGGTTTTAGGGTGATGAGACTAACCGTGCCCTAGGGAGTCTTCATTGTCTAAGTGGAAGAACCTGGAAAGTCCATCTGCATTGGCATGGGCAGGCCCTGGCCGGTGTTCCACTTCAAAGTCCATTCCCTGAAGGGAAATGGACCATCTTAGTAGTTTGGGATTTTCCCCTTTCATTTGCATTAGCCATCTGAGAGGTTTGTGGTCAGTTTGAACCAGGAAGTGAGTTCCAAAAAAGTAGGGCCTCTACTTCTTCACAGACCAAACCATATCAAATGCCTCCCTCTCAATGGCACTCCAACGCTGCTTTCTGGGGAGTAGCCTCCTGCTTATAAAAGCAACAGGCTGGTCTTGGCCTTCTTAATTGATCTGGGATAGTACCGCACCTATCCCTAGCTCAGAGGCATCAGTCTGCACTATGAACTGCTTGTAGTAGTCAGATGCCTTTAAAAAGTCATATAATATTTCCAAACAGGCTACTTTTTCCTTTCAAAGTAAAAAAGAAATAATTGCTATGTATCCTTGGTGCATTTCATAGCTCAAACAATGATGGAACATTGGAATAAAGAAATACACCGATATTCAAGTCAGGTTCACCAAGAACTTCATACCAAAATTGATAATTCTACAATGCCACATCATTAAAGTTAGGATTCTCATTTACTCATTACAAGACCATCATATCAGGAAGGAGAAGGGGAGCGATTCCCTATCTTCACTATCTGAGTGTCTTAAAAATCTTATTCAGGGCAACTGGAATCATGAAATTGTGCAGCTGTGGCATTTTTGACACAATTATGGGTTTGCCGCATTGGACACAATCTATCATCAGATGCATAATCTGCACAATTTAACAGAAAAGTTGTTTCTAGTCCAAACAGTCAAAAGTTACTAAAAACGCTGTGGTGTGTGTTGCAGCGCAGTGGAAAGCCCTTTGGAAAGGTTGACTGGTCACCTTTCTGTTGCTTATTGTTTTATTTAGGTGTTGAGCCAGTACTAATGAGGTGTGCCCTATGCCCAGACAGTGCTAATAAGTGTAAAAATGAAAAAACAATAAAGTAATACCAGCTACCATTATTCTTCTTGGGGTCGGGCCGATTGGTAGATGTGCTCTAATGACAAAGTTGAAGGTTTTGGCACTAAAAGACCCGCGCTGCAATACCAGCTTACCAACTAGAACAAACGATGTGACCCCTTGATAACTTACTGCATTTCCCTTGGTCTCATTCCCCTTTCCAGTGTTTATAAGACAAGTGCTTTCATTTATTTTCAGATGCCTTTAGAATTGGTGCTGAGCACATTGCTTCTTTCAGGGTGTCAAAAGCCTTTTGGCAGCTAACAGTCCAGTTTACTTTCTTGGGCATTTTATTGGATGTGAGTTCTGTGAGGGGAGTCACAATGGACCTATAGCCCTTCACAAACCTGTAGTACCCAGTCAAGCCAAGGAATGCCCAGACTTTGGTCTGGGTTGTTGGAGCTGCCCAGTCCATGATACTCTGGATCTTGTGTTGTAAGGATTGTACCTTGCCTCCACCAACAATGTGGCCCAAGTACACCACAGTGCCCTGCCCTAAAGGCATTTGGATGCCTTGATAGTTAGTCCTGCAGATTGCAGGGCTTGTAAAACCTTCCCAAGGTGGATCAGGTGATCCTGCCAGGTGGAGCTAAAGACAGCAATATCATCAAGATAAGCTGCACTACAGGGCTCCAACCCAGTCAGGACTTGAATCACCAACATTTGGAAGGTGACAGAGGCATTCTTTAACCCAAACGGCATTACAGTAAACTGATAGTTCCCATCAGGTGTGGAGAATGCTGTTTTCTCTTTTGCTCCTGGGGCCATGCCAATCTGCCAGTACCCTGCAGTTAAGTCAAAGGTACTGAGAAATTTGGCTGCCCCCAACTTGTCTATCAACTCATCTGCTCTTGGAATGGGGTGAGCATTTGTCTTGGTGACAGAGTTGAGCCCTCTATAGTCCACACATAACCTCATCTCTCTCTTTCCATCCTGTGGATGAGGCTTGGGGACCAGAACCACTGAGCTAGTTCAGGGGCTCTCAGAGGGTTCAATAACCCCTAACTCCAGCATCTTGCTGACTTTAGCTTTGATGCTTTCCTTGACTTGGTCGGATTGTCGATAGATCTTGTTTTTGACAGGGTTATTGTCACCAGTGTCCACATCATGGGTACACCAGTTGGTCAGACCAGGGGTCAGAAAAAGAGTAGCATACTGTTTCAAGACTTGCTTGCAGTCAGTCTGCTGTTGGGCAGAGAGGGTGTCTGAAAAGACTACTCCATCCACTGACCCATCTTTTGGGCTGCAAGAGAGGAGATCAGGGAGAGGTTAACTCTCTTCTTCCTGTTCCTCATCAGTCACCATCAGCATGGTGAGGTCAGCCCGGTCATTGTAGAGCTTAAGGCGGTTTACATGGATAACCCTTTTGGGTGTCCTGCTTGTGCCCAGGTCCACTAGGTAAGTGACCTCACTCTTTTTCTGCTGGATAGGGTAAGGGCCACTCCATCTGTCTTGGAGAGCCCTTGGTGCCACTGGCTCCAAAACCCACACCTGTTGCACAGGTTGAAATTCAACCAGTGCAGCTTTTTGGTCATACCAGATCTTCTGAAGCTCCTGGCTGGCCTCAAGATTCTTGGATGCCTTTTCAATATACTCCGCCATTCTGGACCTTAGGCCAAGCACATAGTTCACAATGTCTTGCTTGGGTTCTTGGAGATGCCTCTCCAAAACCTCTTTCACAAGACAAAGTGGTTCCCATACAGGATGACCAAACAGAAGTTCAAAGGGGGAAAACCCTACTCCCTTCTGTGGCACCTCCCTATAAGCGAAAAGCAGGCATGGCAACAGGACATCCCATCTCCTTTTTAGTTTTTCAGGGAGCCCCATGATCATAATTATCAATGTCTTGTTTAATCTCTCAACAAGGCCATTGGTTTGTGGATGGTATAGGGTAATAAACTTGTACTGCACACTACACTCCTTCCACATGTGCTTCAGATAAGCAGACATGAAGTTAGACCCTCTGTCTGAAACCACCTCCTTAGGAAACCCTACCCTGGTGAAGACACCCAGGAGGGCCTTGGCTACTGCAGGAGCTGTAGTAACCCTAAGGGGAATTGCTTCAGGGTACCTAGTGTCATGATCCACTACCACTAGAATGAATTTGTTCCCTGAGGCTGTGGGAGGTTCAAGTGGACCCACAATGTCCACACCTACCCTTTCAAAGGGGACCCCCACCACAGGGAGTTGTATCAGGGGGGCCTTTGGGTGGCCAACTGTCTTGCCACTGGCCCGACAGGTAACACAGGAACTCACAAACTCCTTCACCCTTCGATGCATCTGGGGGCCAGTAGAAGTGACTAACTAGCCTTTCCCAAGTTTTGTTTTGCCCCAGCTGCCCAGCTAGGGGGAGGTCAGGAGCCAAAGTTAGGAGGAGCTCCCTGTACTTCTGTGGAACTACCACTCTCCTGGTGGCTCCAGGATTGGGAGTTCTTGCCTCAGCATACGGTAATCCCTCTTCCCAAAAAGATCTGTGGGTACCACCCACTGACATCTCCCTGTGCTTCTGAAACAGCTTGCTGCCTCAAGCTTTCAAGAGTGGGGCAGTCTTGCTGACCCTGGCACAGCTCTTCTCCGGTGGGCCCCCTGGGCCCAGGAGTTCAACCTGGTAAGGTTCAAGTTTCATGGGCTCAGTTCCCTCTAGGGTTTCCAAGTCCTCTCCCTGAGTAGAGGGGTCCTGAGAAGTTGGCTGTATAGAAGCTGGTCCCCCAGTATTCTTCCTTTTTCTCTTGGTTGGTTGGGCCATACTTTCAGGCTCCAAACCTACTTGTTGACCCTTATTTTTGCTCTGTGCTCTTGTTTGTACCCACACCAATTCAGGGATACCCAGCATGGCTGCATGGGTTACTTGCTCAACCTTAGCCCAGGCTGAAGTTTCTAGGTAATTTCCAAGCAGACAGTCAGCTGGCAACTTCATAGAGACCACTACCTCTTTCAGGCCAGTAACCCCCTCCCCCCCGCCCCAGACTAATGTCACCATAGCCATAGGATGAATAGTGGTAACACTGTCAGCAAGGTGACTGAGTGAGTTTTACCAATCAGGTATTGCTCTGGGGAAAACAGTGTATTTCTCACCATAGTGACACTGGCACCTATATCCCTCAGGGCTGCTATCCTAGCTCCATTAATGTAAGGGTATTGTAAATACTTTTTCAAGTAGGGTGGCCACACAGCTACAGTGGCAAACTCCACTTCCCCCAAGGAAACTAGACTTGCTTGAGTGTAAGTAAGTAAATTTTATTATGTATAGTTAATTAAAACCAGTACAATCGTTACATTTAAAACAATTTCTTAAAATGTGGTAAAAGGGTAGTCTGTGTAATCGTCCTTACCGAAGACCATACGGTGAGAGACCGAGGGTAGTTATCTAGCAGTGTTCCCTGAGCCGGGGCGGGCTCGGCATTTGTAGCCCAAAGTTCGTCCGTTAGGTTCCAGAACCAGTGGTTGCTGCAAGTTGTAGATTTGGTAGTCTTTGCTCTATAGGAGACAAAAACTTGACGTATCTACAATTCAGTTTTGTGTTCGCAGGGTTCAAGCATGCAAGCACAGCCTGCCTTCGCGTGCTGGTCCCTATCTGCTTGAGCTGGTCCCTTAGTAGCTGTCGGCGGGCTTGTCGGAGCTCTTCGCAGAGACAGGTCAGGTGGAGTATGTCTCCTGTTGCTAGGTTGCCATTGCTCCTGAGCCATGGTGGTTGGTGCTCTCTGCTGGGCAGGATCCCTAATCTATATTTCAAAAACTTCAGTTTAGTGATTTTTGGGTAGCCCTGGCTGAAATAAAGTTGTGGTGTCAGGGATTTATACGTATTTAAAGTCATCCACACATGGTTTCTTTTAGCAAAAGCGGCTTTGTCCTCAGTCAGCTGGCAATTGTGGAGAGACCACTACCAGTTTCAGGCCAGTAACCTCCCCCCAACCTAATGTCACCATAGCCATAGGGCGTTGGGTGGTAATGCTGTCAGCATCGGTGGCTGGGTACGTTTTCCCAATCAAGTATTGCTCTGGGGCAACCAGCATTTCCTTTACCATAGTGATACTGGCACCTGTCTCCCTCAGGGCTTTTACTCTAGTTCCATTAATGGAGGGGCATTGCAAATACTTTTTACAGTTGGGTGGCCAACCAGCTACAATGGCAAACTCCATTTCCCCCAAGGAGACTAGACTAGCTTGACTGTATTCCCAGACTTGTTCTGGGCACTCCTCTGATCCCATTTGTAAACTTGCTGCCCCAGGAGTAGCTGTACTGGGTGCCTTAAGGGCCCTGCTGTGGGGGCAATTTTTGTCTACAGTTACTGTCCCAACTGCTTATAGTTGTTACAATAGGCCTTGGAGGGATCAAAGTTCTTCCCCCCCTAGGGCTGAGGCACATAGGGTCTAGTTTGGGACCCACCCACCTGTACAGGTTTTTGGTGCCCTTTGGAAGGCTCAGACTTTTTATCTTGGGGATTCTCACCACCTTTCCACTGGGGAGGTTTTGTAACCACCTTCTTTTGGTCACCCCCAGTGGTTGTTCTCGTCACCCTGGTCTTGACCCAATGGCCTGCCTTCTTTCCCAATTCTTGGGGAGAAATTACACCTAGGTCACCAAATGCTGATGCAACTTTTCATTTGTACAGTTACCTAATATATGTTCCTTCATAAAAAGATTGCAAAGTCCAGTGAAATCATGCACATTATGTCCAGCTAACCAACCATCCAGTGTCTTGGGGCGTGGCTTGAGCGCCGATGGGTGAGGCGGCGTGAGCTGGTTGCTCCGCGCCCGATCCCGCTAAAATATCCTGTAAAGTGTCCTGATTGCCGGCAACGCGATAAAATCGGGTGTCGGAACGGTTGAGCAAGGGCTCCCGTTCAGCACGGCGGCCTCCGGTGTTTTTGTTGAGCACTCCAGGCGCGGATTTAAATGCAGCAGCGGCTGGCGAGGGAGAACTAAAATGGTGGCGGCCGGCAGCGAATAGCGAGGAGTTGGGCCGGCGGGCCCATTCGGCGCTGAACGAGGTGCGCATCTTCGCTCTACAGACGCATCGAAGAAGTCAGGCCAACATCCCTGGGGAATTGCATGTCCAGCCAGTGTGGGGAGTACCTGGATGCCGAGAACAGGGCGAGTACTGCAGGACAAAGCGTGACCGCAAAATGGCGGCTGGAGGACGGCAATGTCCACCTGAACAGTGCTGATCGCTGTGGCGGAAAGGGGCTGATCACGGCTGCCGATGCGACGGACTGCACGTTGTGGTAGGAATCTTGTGCCCGCCGGCGAAAGACTGTGGTGCGGAGAGGTGGAGGCACCCCGGGGGGCGTAGACGGCGGAGCTGTCGTCCAGGGACCTAACAAAGAAGCGACCAGGCCTCCGGATATCCCGGAGGCATCCAGAGGGCAAGAAGAGCGATAGCGGACCACCCGCCTGCGGAGGAGATTGATCGCATCCAGTCGCTGTGCCCGGTAAGTGTGGTGGTGGGGACCTGCGCTCAGCACTGCGGAGGTGGGGCGGGGAGCAGGTTCACTGCACCGCATGAGCAGGGACAGGGGCGCATGCAAGGCGACCTGGGGAGGAGATACCAAACCAAGAGCGGGCAACGCATGAGGTGCTGCGGACCCGCGGCCCAACATAGGAAGCCTTGTTGGAACACTCGAGAGATCCATTGCAACCACTGACCTGGGCACAGAGAACAGCGAGAAGAAAGCTGCAGGCACCGCTTGGACGGTGTACACATAGGTCCCTGTAAGTCGTGATACTGGTGGACTGCGCAGAGCTGGACTGTACAGAGTGTACTTCTTTAGGGAAAACAAGGCTACTGACGAGGAACTTGTGAACGCACTGAGACCCGACTGCTACAGGAGCGGAGCAAGCGGAACGGGGTGCCCTGGTCGGGGACCTGTGCCGGGAGGCGACACTCGGGGGGTTGGTGCTGAGAGGTTGTTGGTGAAGAGGGGTGCGACCCAGTGACCGTCCCTGAGGATGCTGGACCTAGAGTAAAGAGGGCACTGGGGAAGGCGAGTCCGTGCTGCCTCGGGTCGGCTCCATACCTCCCGCAGAAGTAGGCCGTGGGAAGAGGCGCAGGGTGCACCCACACGGGCGGGTTCATCTACACTGTGCTGAAGGGAGAACATCTGCAAAGGATGAAGCCCAAAAATAGGAAAGAAGAGACTGGGGGACAAGAGGACAATCATGGTGCAGGTGGGGAAACGGAGGGGGCTATGTCAGAATTAGGACTGCGGCAACACCTAGATAAAATACTGGAAGCCATAGCCTCAACGAAGGACGCTCTACAACAAGATATTGCACAGGTTGCCACTGGGCTGGGGCTCCTACGTGCAGACCACGCGAAGCTAGTCGATAAGATGAAAGACAACGAACTGGCCATCCAAACATTGACACCAGCACAGGCGGCTATGGAAGTTAAGCTAGGAGATGCGCTGAGTCGCTTCGAGATGCTAGAAAAGAGGGCTGAAGATTCCGAAAGTAGGAACCGGCGCAATAATGTGCGTGTAGTGGGTCTGCCGGAAAATACGGAAGAATCGGACATGATTGGTTACTTGGAGGGCTGGTTCAAAACTGTGGTGGCGCCAGAGGGCCTCTCCCCCTTCTTCACACTTGAGGGCGCACAGGGTCCCCGCCCGTCGACCGCTGCCTGGCCGGCCTCCCCGACCAGTGGTGGCCAAATTGCTCCACTATAAAGATAGGGATACGCTGATACAAAAAGCGCGCACAGCAGGGCCCTTCAAAGTTGAAAATGGCACGGTTACCATATTCCCGGATTACACTCAGGAGACGCAGAGGCGCAGGGCTTCCTATCTTGCTGTTAAAAAAGAGCTCAGAGAAGAGGGGATCCAGTACTCACTGATTTTCCCAGCCAAACTGAGAGTGATAGTGGATGGTACGACTCAGTTCTTCATGACACCTGATGAGGCATGGACATGGCTAGAGACATATAGAGCGGGCACAGATCCTAGAGGCCCAAAACGCTCTGACCCAACAAAAACATCACAGATGCGAAAATCCCAACGTCAACGGAAACGGAATAAAACCCTGCAGAAGCAGCAATCAGCCAACATGGCGGAAGATAAGCAAAGAGCGCTAGCGGCAACGTCGGAGATTACGGGGTCACAAAGGGCTGAATCAGGGGCGGGAACGGAATCGGAAGAAGAAAAGAGGAGATCGGACACGGAAATCTCGGAAACGGATAGCGCAAGGGGACCTGTGGTCACGCCTGGAACAGCGGATGGACTGATGGACGAATGACGGACTCATGTGGACCATGGCGGTTGAATCAACGATGGGGAGTGCTATAAAGCGTTGGCGCACCTGGAGGCGCCAAGAAACACACTAAACGTGATTTGCTGCCATGTGGGATCCAGGGCGAAGGGGCCTAGGCGAAGGCTGCTGCCTGCTGGGGCCGAGTCACCCGCCCACTGCCCTTACGGCACCCTGTAGCGGTTGCTGCAGGATAGTTTTGTGTGTACTGTTGTGCAGTTTGGATGGGAACTCATAGATTGTTATTGGGTCCTGTTCTGGGGGGGAGGGTTGAGGGTGTTACGCGGGGAGTTGATGTTTGGGGGCATGCTGATGGTGTGGGCAGAAGCAATGTGAACGCGATGAAGTTGAGCAGCATATGCAATGGGGGCGTTACCTGACTTAAGATGCATCACATGGAACGTAAGGGGTCTGAATTCAATGACTAAGCGCCACAAGGTTCATGCGTATCTGGTGAGAAGGGGGATCCACATAGCCCTAATACAGGAGACACATCTTACTAGGGCAGAGGGACAAGCGCTGCAGCGTAGGTGGAGGGGACAGGTGTTCAGCACAGCATTCTCGGCTTTTGCCAGGGGGGTGCTCATATGGGTGAGGGCGGGGGACCCTTTCCAGGCAACTAAACAGGTGTTGGATCCAGAGGGCAGGTATGCAGCAGTGGAGGGGAGACTTTATGGTAGGGACGATGTGTTATGCAGTGTATATGCTCCAAATGTGGACCAAGCACGCTTCTTGGACCGCCTTTCGGGCGCGCTGGCGATCTACCTGGCGGGGCCTGCGATAGTGGGTGGGGACTTTAACGCCATTACAGACATAGACCTGGATAGGTCCCATCCACCGTTGGCGGCTGTGCCGGTTCGGAAACTGGCCAAAGACAGAGCTGACTGGCAAGAAAGATGGGAGTTACTGGATGTCTGGCGTGAGCAACATCCTCAAGATAGAGATTACTCTTTCTTCTCATCCATTCATGAGCTCCATGTCAGAATAGATGCCATCCTCTGCTCTCACTCGATTGCCCCTATGGTGGCTCAATCTGAATATCTCACTCGTACTATATCGGATTACAATCCGCTGTTAGTGTCCTTCAGGTGGCGGCGGGAGCGATCTGCGATCCCGACATGGCGTCTTCGCCCAGAGACACTGGAAGACCAGGTCTTTAAGATAGACCTTAGAGAGGGCATTGAGCATTATTTCCAGGAGAACCAGGGAACGGCTTCCACCAGAGCAGTTGAATGGGATGCCTTCAAGGTCGTTGTCAGGGGGCTCTGTATTACTAAGTATTCAGGTACCAGGAAGACAGTGATAGGGGATGTGGCGAAAGCTGAGGAGAAATTGAGGGACTTAGAGCGGCGGCGACCAGAACAGCCGACGCTACAGACGCAGCTCCTGGAGGCGAAGGAAAAGTTTGCGGTTGAGGTTGAGCGGCTGCGTAGCTTTGACTATAAGAACTACCTGACGAAAGTCCACACGGAGGGAGACAAGGTCGGTACCCTGTTGGAGAGACTGGCGAATCCAGTACCGAGAAGCAGCCCAATCATGAGAATAGAGTCGGAGGAAGGCCTATTGGTCCACTCACAAGCACAAGTGCTCCATAGGTTCCAGACTTACTATGCGACTCTGTACCAGAGCAGGCTGGAAGTTGAGGTAAAGCACATAGAAGATTACTTGACAGAGATTCCAATACCGCAAGTGTCCGCGGACCAGGCAAAACTATTAGGCCAGGACATCACCTTAGCTGACATAAGTGGGGCAATTAAACAGATGGCAAGGAATAAGACACCAGGACTAGATGGCCTGCCCGTTGAATTCTATGCACAGTATATTGACATATTGGCGCCTCGATTGCTGGAGGTCTACAGGGAGGCCAAGGAGATGGGCCACCTGCCAGGGTCACTAAGGGAAGCGTTAATTATCCCACTGCTGAAGCCTGGACGGCCGGATGTAGATGTGGCTTCTTATAGACCCCTCTCCATGCTGACGGTGGACTATAAGATCCTAAGCCGAATACTGGCGACCCGACTCCTGCCTTGCATGACGACGCTGGTGCATGCCGACCAGTCGGGATTCATCCCCACTAGGAATACTGCTGCGAATATTAGACGGTTCTTGCGGGTCCTGGAGGGGGACTATGAGGGTCTGCGCTCTCCAGCAGTCCTTTCTGTTGATATAGAGAAGGCGTTTGACAGTCTGGAGTGGGTTTTCCTCGACAAGATGTTGGGACGGTTCGGACTGGGTGACCGATTTAGTGCATGGACGAGAGTACTGTATTCCTCGTCTACCGCAAGGGTGCGCCTGGGGGCGGTGATCTCTGACCAATACCCGGTGCTGAGAGGGACGAGACAGGGATGCTCGCTGTCACCCCTATTATTTGCGCTGGCAATGGAACCACTGGCGATCCAGGCTAGGTCGGGATTAGCATACCAGGGGTTGCAACTTGGTGGTGTGCCTCACTATATATCCCTGTATGCATCCTTGAGGATACAGGAGAAACATTACAGGGTTCAATTTCATTGCTATCGCAATATGGGGCAGTTTCGGGGCTTCAAGCAAACTGGAGCAAAACGTGTCTTTTACCGATCCGAGCGGGTTTGTCCCCACCGATGTCACTTGGTGCGATTGCCTGGGAACCAACGTGCCTCACCTATCTGGGGGTTCGAGTGTATCATGATAGCCTGGATTTACTAGAAGGGAATGTGGGACGCTGTATTAAAGCCCTAAAGGGATGCATGGCGTTCTGGTCGGCGCTCCCTCTGTCACTGGTGGGCCGGATAGCCTTGCTTAAGATGGTAGCGCTCCCCAGATTGCTCTACTATTTCCGTACGTTACCGATCTGGATCTCACCACGCATATTTAAAGAATTACGATCATTGACCATAGACTTCCTGTGGGGCAAGGGTAGGAGACGAGTGGCACTGATGACCTTGATGAGGCCTAGGCTAGCTGGCGGGCTGGCTGTGCCAGACTTTGAACTCTACTATTTGGCAGCGCACCTGCAAGTCTTGACGCAATGCATAGCGCGGGAGTTCAGAGGACCGGAACACGCGCGTAGGCAAGGAGTGCAGCGACATGTCCTCTCTAACATAATCCTGCAGCAGAAACTTGCTTTGCGAGACCTGACAGGGGAAGAACGAACCCTGAGGCTTTGCTGGAATAGGACTCAGCGTTGAACGGGGGTAGCTCGCCCATATGCGCCGGAAATTCCTCTAGGTATGCTGACGGCGCTGCCACACGGAGGGGATTGGTCCCCTTTGGAGGACTGGGAACAGCTGGGCATCCATATGGTTGGGGATCTGTATATGGATGGTGAACTGATGCCTTTTCAGGCGCTGCGGGACACGTATGACATTCCCGAAGGCGGCTTCCTGCTATATGCGGCAGTTGCTGCGGCGGTTCGGGGACATTGGAAAGGTGGGCACATGGAACCAGATACCGCATTAGCTTGTCAGTATGTAGTTATGGCTGCGGGGACAGTTAAGGCAGTCACGTGCCTCCACTCTCGGATGCTGCAGGATGGTTTACAACCACTGGGCGAACTGAAAGCAAAATGGGAAGTGAGCATAGGGCGCCAGATCCCGGACACGACATGGGAACACATTCTCAAGAGAGCGTGGAAGGGGAGTAGAAATGCCCGGTTTCAACAGATACAATTTTACATTCTACATCGCGCCTACTTGACCCCTAGCAGAATCAGGACGTACTTCCAGGTCCATGATGCAGCGTGTCCCAGATGTCTGGAGAAGGAGGTGGAACTAGAACATATGCTGTGGCATTGTCCGTCTATTGGGGAGTACTGGGCAGACGTAGGGGACCTCTTAAATGCTATAACTGATAGACAACTAAACTACGACATAGCTACCTGCTTGCTGCACTGGTTTCCGCACACGCCTAAAATGAAAATAACCAGCAAATTTATTGATTTAGGTTTATTACTGGCCAAACGAGAGATAACTTGGCACTGGAAGTCAAGGGTGGGACCCTCGGGCAGGCGCTGGCATATGGAATTCTGTAAATGGGCGGAGAGTGTGATCCAGCTGCGGCAGGCTAAACAAGCTGATAGTGATAATGCGTTAGAGATGGCGAGAGCGTGGGAGGCCCTGACCCAGGCCTTGCGAGACTCCAGGTTGGGGGAAGAAGATGAATGAGCGATATTCGTACGTGTGTGCATCAAACTACGAAAATGTTGTGCAAAGTTGTCCCTGCAGCTGATAATACATTAAGATGTGGAACTCTAGACATGCCCACACCATCGAGATTGAGGGGGGGGGGGGGGGTTCAGGGGGACTTAGTGCTAATTCGGGGACATGTTTAATGGGAATGGATGATGTGATAATTGTAGCATATTGTAAGTCAACAAACTCCAATAAAATGTGTTTTCAAAAAACAAAAAAAACATCCAGTGTCTTCACCGAGTAGTCCACAAAGTCAACCCAGGATTGGGTCTGGTTTTGTGAGCCCCCCTAAATCTAATTCTGTACTCCTCCGTGGTGAGTCCAAATCCCTCAATCAGAGTGTTCTGCATCTGGCTCAGAGAGGGTCAGAAGCCTGTCTCTGCAGTTACCAGAGAACGGTTCCCACAGGAGTGTCCCCCAAAGAGGTTTCTTTACTGTTCTTATTTCACAAGCCCTCTTAAAGGCTGTGAACCACTTGGTGATGTCATCACCTTCCTAAAATTTAGAGACAATCCCTTTGGGGATTTTAGGATCAGAATTCTCTTCTCTATCCTTATTTGTATTATTGCTGGCACTATTGATGGGTGCTAAACCCATCGCTTTCCCTTCTTTCTCTAGAGCCAGGAGTCTGGACTCTAGGTCTATCCTTTTGGCCAGCTTTGCTAAAAAGCTGTCCTCTTCACTGGGGATATTCCCAATGTTTTCTCTGGGACCTATCCCACCTGTGTGAGGCCTAGGATCCCAGAGATTGATTCTTGGAGTAAAGGGTATTGGGGCCCTCTCCTCCCTAGAGATGACCCCGTGGGGGGTGGAGGAGATTTTCCTCCTCCTCTGACACCTCTCCCCCTTCTGACTGGTGTTCACCATGTTCAGAGGGGTGGCCTTTTGCATACACAGCCAGGAGCTCCTGGAGCCCTCATTTGGTTGGATTCGGGCCCATTGTTATATTTTTAATTTTGCAAAAGGATAACAATTCTTTGAAAGACAAGTGTAATTAAGGCGGGAGGTCGAGATCCTCAACCAGGTCCACGGTGTTATCTTCACTAATAGCTGGGTTCTGTTGAGACAGTCTAACCCGACAGTTCTAACCCTCTACCCTTGACTATAGTGACTTATTTTTCTAAAATTCTAATGGGACTTTAAGCAAGGCCCTGACAAGACTTTTTAGTATTTTTTTGAAAAAACAATTTCAGACTTCTAAAGGCAATTTATGAGTTTTGTCGTGTGATCAGATGGTAACCAAGTAGTCCAACAAATGCAAGTTTGTATCTCACCGCTGATCCACCAATGTAAGAAAGTGGCTCTATATATCCTGGACCAAAGTAAGGTACAGTATGTATAGAGTCCCCAGTCTCCAGAGGTATGAGAGGTTAAAGTTAGATACACCCTTACTCTCTAAAGTGGTAGCTTGGTCGAGGAGTAAAGCAGTATCAGAGGACAGTGTAAAGCATTTGTTATGCACACTCAGTCAGCAAAAGGTTTCACACACTCAAGAACTGAACTCTAGGCCAATTGTTTTATATCAAAAGATATAGTTGTTTTATTTTAGAACCAACAGGTATTAAAATATACTTTTCTCAATATGAGTGACTTTAGGTAATTACTTTGCAAAAAGGCAATAAACTTTGATAGTACAATAGCTACAGTGGTTGCAATAGGCAACACAATTTCAAACACAATTTAACATTGAGCTCAATGGGCTTTTCTACATAAATGTAGTTGATTACTTTAAAGATTACTTTTCTAACCACAGGACTGGATCCTGGATTCAGATCCGGGACATAAGCTGTAAACAGTTAAGTAAAAGCGTTTTGGTTACAGTTGTGATTTTTAAAGGATATAAAGGTATTTTCAAAGTTGACACTTAGAAACTTTTCAATGAAAATTAACCAATGTTCTCCTATGGGAGGAAATTCAAGTCACAGGTAAAGTAGGTTCTTGTTACTTTTGTAATCCAGTACTGGACTGCTAAGTTCAGCACTGGGACCTCTACCTAAGACAGGTAAGTAATTAAGTTTTGGTATTTGGAACGATTTTTAAAGAATATTTGTAGTTTGAAAAAAATCGACATTTTGAAGAAATTTCACAGAAAAACAGTCAATGGTGTCCTACGGAAGAAAATGCAGGTAACTGGTAAGTACGGTTAGGATTACTTTTGCGGTTCAGTACTGGGCTACAAGGTAAAGTACTGGCTTCTCCACTGATCCCAGGTGAGTAGATCGGAATTCGTTATTCGGGTGATTTTAGATGAATATTTTAAAGTTTCAAAACTCCACACACAAAAGAAATTTCAAGTGAAAACCAGGCAATGTTAACCTGTGGACGGAAAATGAGTTATCAGCTTTTAGGTGAGTACTCGACTGGTGGAGTTAAGGTTCTGTGCATCCACTCAGTGTTCTCCCAGGATTAGAAAGGTTCAGTAGTTACACCCTCAGCGGCACAGGGGCAGCCGGGTGCAGAGAGAGTAGGCCCAATGCAATCCAATGGAGGGTAGGTGGCCTTTGGTTGGTGGCTGCAAGCAAGCAGGCCACGCGGCTGTGGGAGCTGAGCTCCTGGTCATTTACTCAGGGCAAGTGGGAAAGTAGAGTAGGGTAGTAGTTGCACTTCCGGCGGCACTGGGGCGGCTGGGTGCAGGGTGATTTTGAGCAGTCGGGCGCTCAATGTTATCCAATGGGAAAGCTACCAAGTGAACAAAGGCTCAGGGACGGAGATTCTTCAGGTGACCTTTTCGAGAGGTAAGTTGGGATCTTGGAGAAGAGGTAGGTACCCCAAAGGAAGGCACAGGGGGCCGAGGGGCGCCGGGAACAGGGGTGTCTTTTGGCATCAGGAAATCTTACCCTCAGCTGGTCGCGGTTGGAGGGTTCCCTGGTTCTGAGGCTGCAGGCGTCGTCTGGGTCGTCGAGGAGGGTCTTTCGGGCACTGGACTTCAGGTCCCAGTCGCCAGGGGGACGTCCTCGTGGTCTTGCATCACTCAGGCACAGGCCGGGCTTGGCGGGTGCAGAGTGGGCTGGATTTACGGTTCCTAGCTGGAATCAGGGGTATTGCTGTTTGAAAAGAACCACTGCTCATGGGAGTCCCAATCTTTTGGAAGGTTCAAGGTAGGCAGGTCCTCCGGGGTTTTCGAGGTTGCTGTCCGCAGGAGACGCCGGAGTTTCACAGGAGCAGGTTCAAGGGTCAACAGGCCTGTAGGGTTCTGGGGCCAAGTCAGTGGGAGTTGTCCTTTTGTTAGTAGCTGCACAGCAGGTCTTCTGGTTTATCTTCTTGTTGCAATCGGGATCTGAGGAAGGAAGGTTCAGGGTGCCCTTAAATACTAAATTTAGGGGCGTTACAGGTAGGGCAAGGGCAAGGACCAATGGGTCCTGTCCTGGGGTGGGTACAGCCCCTAGCCTGCTCCTCTCCTGTGGGAGGGGGCAGGAGTCTAGCTGTGATTGGGTAGGGCTCCCCATCTCCAAGATGGCCGGAGCCCAGAGTCGTGCTTCACCTCACCCCCTATCCTCACTTAGGGTTTCCCGCCGTTCTTTCCGCCAGAGTGGGGGTCGGAACCTGTGGGGGCCAGTTGCGGAGTACAGCAAGTGGCCTGGAGAAGCTCACAAAGGCTGTATGCCTTTGAAGCTTCCCCTGCCCGTCCTGGGGGAGGAGGCTTGGCACCTCATCCCAGAATGTGCATTGTTTCAGGCCCCCGAGAGCAGCAGGCTCTCGACCCAGGGGTCAAGAAACATGTCTGGTGGTGGCAGCCTCTATAGCCACACAGTCAGGACACTGGGAGTTGGTTAGGTTTCAGGGGGCATCTCTAAGATGCCCTCTGTCGTGCATGTTACATTAAATCCCACACGGGTATCAGTGCGGGTTTAATGAGCTGAGAAGTTTGATATCAAACTTATCAGTCTTCAGTGAAGCCATCATGGTGCTGTGGAGTTCGTAATGACGACCTCCAGGCACCATATACTCTTAATGGCAGCACTGCACTTACAGTGCCCAGGAATGGCCCTGGGTACTGTCGGGGCACAGGGCTCATGCACCTTTACCTACACCACTGGCATAGGGCACCCAGCTAGAGGGGTGACTGATGGATGCTAGGGCAGCGAGCTTGTGAGCATGGCACACAGGGATGTGTGCCATGTCGACTCTGTTTAGTTCTGTACTTAGACACTCAGCCTGCAAAGGCAGTGTGTGGGTGTCCGGGTACTGGGCCCCTAAGGGTGGCACAATAAGTGCTGCAGCCCTTAGGGGTCTTCTCTGGTCACCATGCCCTGGGTACCATTTACTAGGGGCTGACAGGTGGCCAGAATGCCAATTGGATTTTAGTTTCAACTCAGTTTTAGGGAAGGAACACAGGCCCTGGGCAACTGGTTGGCAGGAACCCTGGGCACACTCAGTCAAAGCACATCAGTAATTCAACAAAAAGTGGGGGCATACCAATGCAAGAAAGGTGGCACTTTCTCACAACCGCTCTCTCCGGACCTGCGCTGGCTGGCGTGGACAGAGAAAGAACTGACATCAGCACGCGAGGGCAGTGTCTAGGTAGATACTACAACGTCATCCCGGCGACCACGAAAGCAGAGTCAACCGACGCCACCAATCGACGAGCAAGGGTACTGCTACGAAGAAAAAAAATTCTCTGGATCCAGTCTGAAGCCTGTGGGTAATTCCAAGGTAAGAAATCTATAACTAATAGTCTCTTTCAGATAATACACTTTCATTTGTGCCTTAGTCGCCCCCTCATCAGGATATGGACCGGGAGGAGCTGGCACCAGTGTCACTACTTCGCAAGGTTCCATGACTTCGAACCCTTCTAGTGCGATTTACCCGACGAGCGACGTACATGGGAACGACTCCTTGACCTGCCGCAAGCAGGAGCCTCTGAACAGTAGGGAGATAGACGCCACTTGGATTATGAACAGGAGAGCCTTGCTGACATCAACTTCATCCGACGTTCCACTAACAACTTGGGCTTCAGCCTCTGACCAGCGTTGCACACCTCGGAGTCGTGGTACTCTCCCAAGTACCAGATACAAATGGTAAAAGGATTCGTCACTGACATCTTTCACATACAGGTCTCGTACGTCTTAAAGCCTGAAGGCATCGGCACACTATTCCAGACGCTACAGGCGTCGAGTAGGCCAAAAACAAGAAGTGGCCTGAGGAACCGCTTCCCCCAGATCCGCGTTATAGCGCAGAGAAGAAGAAAATGACATCCGCGCACCGGAAGGGATTTATAGGACTCCGCTGACGTCATTTCCGGAGACGATGTGACTGCGGAGCTGTACGATGCCTTCCTTGGACTGCAGAGGTATTGCTGAAAAAATTCCGGATCTAGACTGGCGCCTGGAGAGAATTCTAAGTTAAGGAATCTGCGGCTAGATGTCGCTATCAGATTTCGGTAACCAAGAAATTTGACTACATTACAACTTTTTATTGTAGTTTGCACTGCTTTTCAGCTGAAATCAGAATTAAAAAAAAGCTTAATAGCATTACACTGAAATCCAAGGACATGCAAGAACCTGGTAATTGTCAATGATCCTACAAATATCTCTAAAAGACATAGCAGCAAAGAGGTATTCCCATTCAGTCCTTCTCCCTGTTCAGACCCATCCTTCTCAACTCTCTACCTGAAGACTACCAATATCTACTTTAGTTCCACAAAACAATAAAAATCTACGAGTTTCAAATCTAGTTTGACTGTTTGTCTCAATTCCAAGTTCTCATTTTACTCCTGATAAGCACTTTTCTCCACTATTTAACACATTCCTAGCCACCATCCCTTTGTGCACCCACCCCAAATGTCTTTGAACCTCTCTTTACATTAGCTCAACACTTGCTCCATCCAGATGTTTCTGCTTTCATTTAATGTTGAATTTAAGGAAAGGTGTAACTTGTTATTCTGTTTCACATGGTATTGTTCAGAGATTCTCTAACCATAATATTATAGACCCATTGTTCATTCTGTACAGCACACCGACACCTATCATGACTAGAGTAGTGCTATATAAATATGTGAAATAAATATGATTAATGATTTCCATGCATACAACTCTCCATCTTGAGCATCCTACTTCTTCACATACTCTGCAGTCATGCGGTTGTTGGTGAGCATCTGATGTGTGACACATTTTATTGGTGCCATTCAGGTCATATATGGACCAAAAATAGGATTGTTTTCATTACAAAATTCACACGAACACCAACAATATCATAGTGGAGCTGATGAAAGTCAACAGCTATGCATCAAGTCTAGGCGGCACTGAATGAGCCATAGACAGCTTCAGCTTCATGTGTCTCAACAGTGGCTCTTTGAAGGTGTTCTGGACATTGAAAGAGTATTCAACTTTTTGATCTCCGCAGAAAGAAAAACAAATGAACCTTCCCTCAAATGGTACTCCTGACTGACCAAACTGCATGCAAAGCTTGTATTTTTGTTGGCTCAGCCAGGAAAGTAATATAGCATGTGCACTAAGGCCTTGACCTTACCATGGTGATTACAAAGTCCAGAACCTATTCTGTGACCTGGAGGAGCACACTACTCATGCCTTTTCTCGTCATGGGACTCCGGTCCATTTACTGGGCTGTTGGCATTAAACTGTGGTGGCAACATATCTACATTTTTGTGAATCAATGGAACTTGCACAAGTCATGTTTAGTTCCACTTATATTTAATGTCTAGACTCTTATACTAACATCCTGTGTGCAGTGTGAGTGAGGGAAAGTGTGTGTGTGTGTTTGTATGTATGTATGTGAGGGTGTGTGTGTGTTTGTGTACAATGTAGATGGCAGCAGGACTGTGTTGTGGCACAAGTCTGACAGCTGGAATCAGTAGGATCCATTTTGAATAGCCCCTTCGTTGACATGGCACAAGACAGAGCAAGTGATATAGACTCCACAGTATTGCTTACATTTCTTACGCTGGAAAGAAGACACTCGGATACAAGAAATGGGTAAGGGACAACATTGCTTTTAAATCAACATTTACTGTGTACCAGCTTAAAAATATCTGAGAAAACACTAGCTAGGAAAGAGAAGTTCTATGGAAAGCAGACATAGTATGCTCTTCAGTCTACATGGAGTTAAGTGAATTGAGGGAGTGTTGGTTCTTTTTTGTGTGCTATTTACCAATTTGGAACCCTCCACTGAGGAGATGAGTACCAAGGTGTGTATTCATAATATGTGCTTACCATGAGATTACATTTCAAGGACATGTTCAGCTGCAATGCAGATATATAATTAGCTCGCTGCAAATGATGAACCAATAGAAATTCCTGATTCTTTACGCCACCATTAGTTTGCAAAAAGTTTTCCAAACATTCCTATTAGGGAAAAAAAGAAAGTGTCAATATGAAATCTCTTTCCCCCCTGGAATTTGAGGAATACAAACTAGAAGAAAAGTCTTGGGAGTGCCTGCAGGAACAATGCTTTTTGGAGCCAGGGTTTGGTCAGTCTAAATCAGTAAACAGCATTTACATTGTACAGACCAAACATTGTTCACCAAAGGTAATCAGACATAAGGAAAACCAACATCTATGAGCAGAGAACACCAGAAAAAGTTGCCGACACAATTAACTGGTTATATTCAAAAGCATTGCATATTCAGACTATCATCCTTTGATTGTTCTGTGAAAACGCGGGCAAGTGGTTACAATCAGCTCTTTTTGACAAAGATGACCACAGTTTTCTTGATTATTTGGACATGTCGTCAGACCAAGTCATGTTATTGTTTGTAACTTTAATTTTCAACACAAAAATGGCAACAAATACAAAACTAGGCTATCCGAACAAGTTACTTACCTTCTGAAACACTTTTTCTGGTAGAGATTCTATCCAGCTGCAGATTCATTACTTTAGAATTATCCTCAGGCATCAGGTGGATCCGGAAATTTTTCTTGGCCAGTACCCCTGTGCGCCAGTAGGTGGCGTCGACTGGCTGTGTGGTGTCAACAACGTCATCTATGCCAGATGCGATGTGTGTGGTGCCTATATAGGTGCCACTGCAGTGCCCCGTTTCTTTTCACAACTTTCCATGCTAGGAGGGTAGAGCAAAGAAGAAGGACCACTGGTGTGGAAAACTAGGGCCCTGACAGGGGAACAGCCCTAACCTCAAAATCCATTCACAAAGCAGAGTGTTTAGGTAGGTCAGAAAGGATCTGCTGATAGAGAAGATTCTCTACCAGATAAGGCGTTACCGAAGTAAGTAACTTTTTCATTTGATCAAGACGTCTAGCCACAGATTCTTTACCTTAGAAGAACAAGTTACTTACCTAAGGTAACGATAAATCTGTAAGAGAGATAGATTAGTTATAGATTCCTTACCTTGGAATTACCCCCAGGAGTCAGACTGGATCCGGAGACTTTTTTCGTCAACAGTAACCCCTGCGCCTCGTAAAGTGCAGTTGGTTGGCTCTGCGTTCGTCATTGGTGTCGTGGTCGCCAGGATGACGATGCGGTAGATACTTAGATGCCGCCCTCACGTGTCTAAGTCA
This sequence comes from Lissotriton helveticus, assembly GCF_964261635.1. NCBI lineage: Eukaryota > Metazoa > Chordata > Amphibia > Caudata > Salamandridae > Lissotriton > Lissotriton helveticus. Next base: position 1,287,024,671 of record NC_136067.1, read on the forward strand.
GTTCTTTTAAACGAAATTCCACGCCAGAAGCGCAGAGCCATGCAAGACACTGACCACTGGTGCACAAAACTAGGGCCCTGAATGGGATTCCCTGACCCTGTAATTCAGTTTGCAGAATGGGGAGGATGGGTGTGGCGGTAAGGAATCTATAACTAATCTAGGTCTCTTACAGATATATCGGTATCAAGTAACTTGTTCATCTGAAAGAGACCATTCTACATTCCTTACCTTAGAAAAGATACCCCAGCAATACCAACCCCGGAGATGGGTCGGCAAACCAAGTTCACACCGGAAAGTCCTGGAGAACAGAACGACCAAAGAAGCCGTCTCTCCGGACTTGGCTGTGCAGGCAGGAGTGTTTTGTAAACATGTACAGAGATACCCACGTAGCTGCCTGCACATGTCATTGAGGGGGACTCACTGTTCCAAAGTAGTGGTTGCTGCCATCGCCTTGGTGGAACGGGCACGCAATCCCAATGGAGGCTCCTTCTTTGCCAAAAAGTAGCAGGTTTTAATGCACAAAACAACCCACCTAGAGATGGTCCATTGGTGCACGGGCCGACCTTTTTTGGCGCCCACGTAGCCAACAAAGAGCTGGTCATCCACCCGGAACTGTTTGGTGCGATCTAAATAAAAGGAAAGCGCACGTTTTGGATGCAGACGGTGTAGCCTCTCTTCCTCCTTAGAAGGATGCGGAAAGAAGGTGGGCAAGGTGATGGTTTGATCAATGTGGAAAGAAGTAACCTCTTTAGGAAGAAAAGAGGGTTGAGTTCGAAGAGAGATCCTTGTCCGGATGAAACACCAGAAACTGAGATTTTGAAGAAAGAGCCCGTAGCTCACTCACACTGCAAGCAGAAGTGATGGCAACCAGAAAGGCAGTCTTCAAAGTGAGAAGTCTGAGAGCACAGTTATGTAGCGGCTCAAAGGGAGCAAGCATAAAAAAAGTAAGAATCAAGTTCATGTTCCACTGAGGTATGACAAAGGGAACAGAAGGAAAAAGATGAGTAATGCCCTTAAGAAAACGATTTACAACAGGAGACTTGAAAAGAGAAGGCTGATCAGGAAGCCTAAGAAAGGCTGAAATGGCAGAGAGCTAGCCCTTAAGAGTGCCCAGAGCAGAGCCCTGCAGGGCCAAAGAAAGAAGGTGCAAGAGAACCTCAGAAAGAGGGGTAGAAAGGGGATCCACAGCCTTTGTTGCGCACCATGATACAAGTTTGTTCCATCTGCAGGCATACACCATCTTAGTGGAGGGACGCCTGGCTGCCAAGATAGTATCACAGACTTCGGGAGGAAGGACGAAGGCTGCCAACTGTCGCCACTCAATCACCACGCAAGGAGGTGGAGGCTGGACAGGTTCGGGTGGAGTACCGTCCCCTGCTGCTGCGACAGGAGAGCCTCCCGAAGAGGAAGTCTGAGCGGAGGATCGATGGCCATGTGTAAGAGCTCTTGATACCAGACTCTCAGTGCCCAATCCGGAGCCATAGAATTACTTAGGACCGGTCTGGCTTGATCTTCTTCAGCACTCTGAACAGAAGTGGTATTGGTGGAAAAGCGTACAGAAGACCGCAACTCCACTAGCGACGAAATGCGTCACCTAGCAAGAGCCACCTTGGAAATTCCAACGCGCAGAATTCCTGACATTGAGCGTTCTCTTCGGTGGCGAATAGATCTAACCAAGGCTCTCCCCACTGCCGAAAGAGACCTTGCACCATCTCCGCGTGATGATGCCATTCATGATCCATCATGCACCTGCGGCTAGGTTCATCCGCTCTGGCATTCAGAGAACCTGCTGTGTTGGACCACCAGGGACATGCCATGATGATCCAGCCATGTCCAGAGATAGAGAGCCTCTTGACATATGGTCCACAACCCCACCCACCCTGTTTGTTGCAGTACCACATGGCGGTGGTGTTGTCCCTAAACACCTGCACTACTCTTCCCCGGACAGAGGGGAAGGACACATGGGAGTTGGTCGTTTTCCAGAGGGCACCTCTAAGGTGCCCTTCGAGTGGATTTTGCAATAAATCCCACACTGGCAGTGTTTATTGTGCTGAAAAGTTTGATTTCAAACTTCCCAGTATACAGTAAAGCCATCATGGAGCTGTGGAGTTCGTAATGACAAACTCCCAGCTCATGTACTCAATATGGCTCCACTGCACTTGCCGTTTGAGAATGGACTTAGACACTGTAGGGACATATTGCTCATGCAGTTACACCCTCACCCGTGGTATAGTGCAACCTGACTTAGGGCTGTGAGGCCTGCTAAAGGGGTGACTTGCCATACCCAGAACCACAAGCAGTAGTTCTGGGTATGGCACACAGGGCTGTGTTATGTAGGTACGTGAGGAGCACTCCTTTCAACTTGTTTATCACTTTTAGTGGTGGTGCTGCGTCTAATAAGGATAGTCAATCCTTGTGTTAAATATGAATTATGGCGGGTTTGTGAACCCCCCTAGGCGCGCACTATACACTTGGTGTGTCTACACCTTCACCAATTTCACAGGAAAATTTCAATAATATTAAACCAAAACCTCGTTTGTCTTTTTGTATTGCATGGTATTCATTCGCTGTACATACTTTTCACAATGCTGGTTATTTCATCATAACTACATGTACAATGCAAATTGAATGCCCTTTACGTCAAACATATACATATACATGATTTGCAATCCTTCATGCTTTCAAACTTTACAATTTGCTTATTCTGCCCTATGCATTTCGGTACTCTATGTACCTTCATCAGGGGCCAATCTGTAGAGAAATCAAAAATAGGGAAATGTAAGTGTTTCAATTTTCTAGAGCGCCCATGGGTAAGATCTATTGAAAATGTCAATCCATACCTCTGTAAGAAGATTGATGTGCTTGCGAACTAAAATCAATAGGAAACGGATAAAAATTCTTGTTAGCTCAAAGAGTCTACCTAGTGCCTGCTTGTAATAGCTCACTGTCTCATGGAGAAAGTGAGAGAAGGAGTCTTACTGTGTTTATAACCCTGGTGTGTTTCAGATGAGCTGAAAAAGTGGAATAATAATGATATACTCAATGTTAACTCGACATGATGCATCATGTACTGGTTTCAATAAAATGTGCTTTAAGACTGTATATGCGATAAACTGAACATACCTGGAGCGTGTTCAATTCGATAATGATCCTGTGAAAATATGAGGTTGATGTTAAAATAACGCGCAATTGAGTTCTTATGGTGTTGTATGTGGCATATAAACCATCTGCACATACCTCAGTATATTAAAAGATGCTCTGAAAAATAAACGGAGATCGAAAAACACTCGATTAATTTTTGCCAATGGTTTCAGAAAGAAACACTTGGTTATGCCAATAATATCCTTCGAGTGCGGTTATTACCTGAATATGTTTCTCTTCCCGGCCTCAAAGATCCGAAACGTGCTGAATCGCGTTCTATCGCGCCGCCATTCCCAAACCGGGGAAACTAAAAGGTTACCAACGCTACTCCGCCATAAACATAGAGAGCAGACTAACAAATCTACTCAGCCTGATCGGATAGTTACAATGGGTGCCATACTAAGATGGATAATGATATCACTGTGAACACTGTTAAAGCTCTTGTATGTTCTATCATCCGTCTGTGATGAAAGAATAACAAGAGGGGAATTAAGGATAAGAATTCCCAAGTTTTATAACAGTATTGCGATGACTAAAGAGACGGACTAGATATTACGCGTCAATGTATCAATCTTCTTATAACGATTTTAAGATGTTACCAGATGTATATACAATTACTAAGAACATACTTAAGATTGATGTTCGTCTAATATAACACAGGGATGTGTGCCATGTCGACTCATAGGCTGTGTCTGCACCAAAACAAACAGTCTGCAATGGTAGTGGGTATGTGTTTGGTGAGGGGTCTCTGAGGGTGGAACAATACATGATGCAGCCTTTAGAGACCCACTCTGATCACAAGGCACTTGGTACCAGAGGTACCTTTTACAAGGGACTTATATGTGGACCAGATGGTGGAAATAAAGGTACAGAGTTTTGGAAAGAACACCGGCCCAAGGAACCTGATTGGCTGGGACCCAGGGCACACTCCGTGAATGTGCATCAGATATCAGGCGTGGGGGGTGGAGAGGGAGGGATTTAACCATGCGAAAAAAAGGGGCCCTTTCCTACAGTGACCAAAAGGAAGCCCCCTCCCTACCCCCCAGCGAGAAAGGTGGACCACTCAAAAGACAAAAAAAAGTGTAAAGAGTTCTCTGTAGGCCTTCAAAAACCTGATCCGGAATCATCAACATAAAGAAATGTGGGGCACACTGGGACCATCTTTAGGATAAAAGAAATTCCACTGGAAGTTTAGCTGACAAAGCAAAATGCAGAAGCTGTGGCTTGGGCTAAAGGAAACCGAGAAATACTCAAGTTGCAAAAAAACTATCTCCATGAGTTGCTGTACTGCCCAATGATATAAGAACGGTGAAAGAACATGGGTAAGACTTTTTTAGCTGGAAAAAAAGATTTGAGGGTCCCTAAAATTATTTGATAGATAAAGTTGAACTGTAGTTGGAGGTGCCAAGGTATAAGGAAAAATGTGCTGCACAACTGAATATACAGTAAATATAATTGGACACTGATGCATGTTTATTAAATATTGCAAACTTCGCACAAATGTAAGAGTCTCACTCAAACTCATGAGACAACTCAATATAATCTAGGTAATATGGAAAGAATTTGTGGAACTATGTGATAAAGGGTTTTGTCCAAATTACTTGTCTTGAGCTTTACACAATAGATAGTAGTTTGATTGTGATTAACTGGTAGGATTAATATGATCGTATAATTGAACTCATTTAAAAATGGTGTATAATGTTGGTCTACGCAAATGTCTATTTGATGTAAGTTGCTATCTAGAACCGGATTGTTGAAAGTATAGGTATTTCACATTTATGTCACTGTGCTAACACCTCACTTTCACAAATCTGTTAGAATGCAAGATAATCACCAAAAAAAACAGTAAAAACAACAAGCTGTCTGGAGTGCCATCAACATCAGCAACATATTTGTATTTTGGGTTTACAAAATAAAAGGATACAATAAATAAGCATACACTTTTTTAGGCCTCCCAGCACTAGAAGACACCCTCTCTGAGCCAAATCAATAATCAAGGACAATTTTGGAAAATTCTCAAAAATGCAAAGTGTCTGGAGTTGGGAGATTACTCAGTTACTTTCTGCCTTCTGCGTGCGAGTAGATGCCTATATGTGCTATACAAATATCCTCATTCATTGTGTTGTACAATACTGGAGTACACAACTTGGGCCTCTTGCGGCAAGCCACAGGAGTGGAGCACGCTGCTTGATAGCTAGCTACCTCCAAGATGGAGGCTAGAAATCTCCTTGGATTAGATGACCAATTCTTGCTCAGTGGATCTAGGGTCCTCAAAGTATTGACAAACTCAATGAATATCTTTGAATGCAAGGTCAATGTTATTAGTGCTTCATGACAAAAATTTCACCATGCAGGATTTTCTCAAGGATGGGAAAGTCAAAGCAATTGAGGCTCAGTTGGCAATGGGCCACATGGTAAAGGGACACACTTGTTGCTGAAGTGCTCCACTCTGCCTAACACACCGAGGCAATTTGTCTAGTAGGCAGTCATGAACTTTAATGGCATTTAAGAGTAGCCATGAACAAGGCAGCAAAGCACTTGTGGCATCCTTCAGTGATACACAGTACAAGGCAGAAAGCGCAGAAGGAAAAGTTCACATATGATTCAGATTGCAGTAGAAGTGCATGACCAAATGGAACAAGATTTTTTCAACAAACTTTTTAGACATAATTATCCTGTTCTTGTCTAGAGTTAGTCTTCTCATTGTCAACTGCCACCTTTTCAGACATTGAGCTTGCTATCTTGCTCAACGTTCATTACGATCAATGAATTCCTCATGACAAAGGAAAAGCTCTTTGCAATCCCAGTTCTGAGACTTGGCTAACTTCGATGAAGTCCAACAACTAGCCATTCTAAAAGGAAGTTAGCAATGTGATATTCTGTTTAAATAAGAGTCAGAACCCAGCTGTCAGGCAAAAAATCAACTTCATGATCGGCAGTCTGTGCAGGATATGATGAGGAAGGGGTGGTGCCTGCCTTAAAGCTGCAGCACAACACTTTCACTATAAGCTTTGGAAAATCACTACCAACAAGGTAATATTCACCTCAATTGTAGTCAAATGTATCTTCTGCAGAACTATCACTAGTCCCACTTTGGGTTTATTTATAGTTTCATTCGGTAAGTTTTTTAAAGAAAATATAAACAAATAATCTGATACTTTTGCTTACAGACTAATACACTCAAAACTGTTAAATTAGAGTATCTTATTTCTAGCTGAAAGTGCTCTAAAATCCCACACATACTCAGAACTATATAGTGTTTATCACCATCAATAAAAATTCTATGACGGAGAAGCCTTAGTATAGGTGTATTTTGGACTGAAATAATATATACAGTAAGCACATTTTTGCATTCATGGTGGACACACTTAAAGTAATAGCCAACGGTATTAAGTCCGGCTCAACTAGAGATCCAGCCTCCACTAAGATCCTGAGTGGGAGTCTCACTGTATTAGAACCTTACATCTGGCATCTTCTGGAGCTCTCTTTCTCATCGGGAGTCGTCCGGAAAAAATGGAAAGAGGCTATTGTCATTCCTCTAAAAAAGCTGGACAATCTTCGCCCCATTTCCCTCTTTCCTTATCTTGCTAAGGTAGCAGAGAAGGTGGTAAACATTCAACTGAGTGCGCATATTAATAATTACATCCTTCTCCACCCTACACAATCTGGTTTCTGTGCCACTTATTCAACGGAATAGACTCTGCTTTTATCTACTGAGCTTATTTGTAGACAGGTAGATGCAGGACAGACGGCAGCTCTATTCCTCCTAGAACATAGTGCCGCTTTAGACACTGTTGCCCATCACACGCTATTACTGCGCCTCAGAGAAGGCAGCGTAGACGGTAAAGCAATAGAATGGTTAAGTTCCTTTCTACGTGACCGCTGTTTTCAGGTGTCACAGAACCTTTCCTCTCGAAAAGTGTCAAGCTGGACCAGGGGTTACCACAAGGTTCCATACTTAGCCCCACTCTCTTTTACTTATATATGACCCCTTTGGCAGAGATTGTGGAAAGGTTTGGAGTTGGTGTGGTGTCATATGCTGATGACACACAACTTGTGGTGACCCTGACCCAAGATTCTGAGGAGGCAGCACAGAATTTTTCACTGTCTTCAAGGGCTGGCGTCCTGGATGGACAATATTTGCCTGAAACTTAATGGTAATAAAACAGTGCTTTTAGTCATAGGCAAGGCACCCTCGATCTGGTCCTCTGTGTGGTGGCCCCAAACATTGGGCCAGACCCCCTTCCCCTAAGGATCAGGTGAAGAACTTGGGGATACGGCTGGACACCAAACTGTCCTTTGAGACCCACACCAAGCGAGTGATGGGCCGCTGTGTGGGAGTCCTACGCACGCTATGGAAGACCCTAGATGTACTCCCGGTTTCAGCAAGAAAGACGATGGTCCACGCCCTTGTGACATCGCGTTTGGACTATGGGAATGTTTTATATCTAGGAGCTAATTTCAAGTGTGTTCAGAGACTCCAGCACATCCAGAATGCGGCTGCACGTCTTTTTTTAATGCTCCCTAAGACAGCCTCATCCAGCAAGGCTCTTGCTTCTCTGCACTGGTTTCCAATGAAGAAACGTGTTCTGTTTAAAGCTATGTGCATCAGTCACCGTATTCTGCAGAAGAAGAACCCTTCTTATCTACATGATCTCCTTAGTCCGTACGTTTCAACGCGAGGTTTAAGATCTAGCAGAATGGGTCAGGTACGCATACCAATCACCAGAAGAGCCAGGATGGGCGGACGCTCTTTTAGTTTTTTAGCGGCCTCTTACTGGAACAAGCTCCCAATGGGGCTCAGGCTGGAATTATCGGGGACGATCTTCCGGAAAAAGCTCAAGATGTGGCTTTTTCCATCTAATAACTCCATTGTCTGATTTCTTTCTTGTTACTCTGGCTTGGCAAGGGATCTTATCGCAGCGCGGGGACGCACTAGCTAGTGCAACCAGGCGCTTTATAAACTTAATTTGATTGATTAATTAGATAAAATATAGATTGAGCCTCTGGGATCACTTCAGCTTAAGAATGTTAACACCTGGGTTCAATGATTGCTGTTATTGCATGATGAGGTGACTCTTCTCAGTTAAATTATCTACCAGAAATGCGACAATCGGCTGTTCAAGGATAGTCAAATGTAAGAACGTTGGGGAGGCACTCAATGTTTCAATTGTGAAGCCAAATATTACCTAAAACTTTAACCGTCAGAAAACAAAACACCATAGAAAACAAATTTGCTACCTCATTTCTAATCCACCTGCTTGTCTAGCATAGAGCTATAAAATCTAATAAGGATAAAGAAGAGCAGTCACCTGTTGGAATTTTACTAATTACGGTTGTTGTAAACACTTCGGGATACAATCATTTGCATATCTGTATGTCATTATTCTGAAGACATCTGTTAACATGGTAAATTGAGGTGTGGCTACCAGCAAGTGACACAAAAATGGGAAGCAAATATGATAAACATGAATTGCGAATTAAAAAAAAAGAAAAATAGTTTCATCCTAGAGGAATGCTAATGTCATTGAGCAACTGTTATAAATTCACTTTTTCTGCAAATGCTTACTTGTTCAAGGTC